>NC_045707.1:23076622-23724507 GCF_009834535.1 Camelus ferus
CTGGCGGTGAGAACAGACTGGGCAGCACCGCAGCACGGAGCCAGATGAGAGCTGGGCCGTGACTCTCTCTCCCCTGGCGGCCCGAGTTAGAGACGGAGCCCTAGATGGAGCAGGGCTCGCTGCGACCGCGGGGGAGGGGCTGCGGTCGCAAGACGTCCCTTTACCTATTCTCAGGTGAAAGAATTGCCCACCCTTAAGGATATGGACTTTCTCAACAAGAACCAGAAAGTCTATATTGGTGAAGAGGAGAAGAAGGTCTTTCTAGAGAAGCTAAAGAGAGATGTGGAGGTGATGACTGGGGTGCTCGGGGAAATGGCTCTGTTTCCCTTTTTTGCTCCCCACAGGGCAGTTGTCTCTCTCATTCACAATATGAGGGAACTCCTTCCCTTCCCTTTGGGTTTTCTGCATGTAGGGGAGTTGGGTATGAGACATGAAAACCCCTAGCGGTGACCTATGGAGGAAGTGGCTGGAATGAGCTAAAAGGATGATCTTAGATACCAGGACATTTAGGTAACAAAGGGCAATAGTATACTCCCAACCCTCAATTTTTACACTTCCCCAGGAGGGCCCCAGAAATTCAGGGGTGGAGGTATAAGGGTGGTACTTGGGAGTGGAGAGGAGGATCTGAGGCATCTCATTTGTCACTGGGGTCTCAGTTCCTAGTGCAGCTGAAGATCATGGACTACAGCCTTCTGCTGGGCATCCATGACATCATTCGGGGCTCTGAACCAGGAGGAGGAGGGACCTGTGCGGGAGGAGGAGTCAGAGGGGGATGGGGACTGCGGCCTGACTGGGCCTCCTGCTCTGGTGGGCTCCTACGGCACTTCCCCTGAGGGTATCGGCGGCTACATCCATTCCCACCGGCCCCTGGGCCCTGGAGAGTTTGAATCCTTCATTGATGTCTACGCCATCCGGAGCGCGGAGGGTGAGAGATCCTGGAAATTTTAAGGATGGGGAGGGTAGTTCCTGGGGAACGGGGACCAGGGTGGTGGGTGGAGAAGCTGGTTAGCTTTTCACAGATCTGACTGGTTCCTGGCGAGAGGGATTTGGGACTACACTTGCTGTTCACTGCTGGTCTCTTTCCCCTGGTCTCTCCACCCAGGGGCCCCCCAGAAGGAGGTTTATTTCATGGGCCTCATTGACATCCTGACACAGTATGATGCCAAGAAGAAAGCAGCTCATGCCGCCAAAACTGTCAAGCATGGGGTGAGGGTTCTCTCAAGTCTTTTCCTTTCCTGTCTTGACTGTTCTTTGGGAAGAGAGAGTCGTGTCAGAGCAGTGGGGTGGCAAAAGAACGAGGGGTTGGGTATGGAATTGGTCTGGATGGCACAGAGGGCGGGGAATGGGAAAGGCGGGCACTGACACCATCTTCCATACCTCTTCTCACAGGCGGGGGCAGAGATCTCGACTGTCCATCCTGAGCAGTATGCTAAGCGATTCCTGGATTTTATTACCAACATCTTTGCCTAAGAGACGGCCTGATTCCATGGTGACTGCTGCTTTATGTTCCAGGTGGTGGGGTTCTGAGAGGCTTGGGGCAATTGTGGATATCCTGGCCACTTCTCTTCCTCCTTTGCTGACTTTAGGCTACAAGCGCCTTCCATCCAAATAACTCCATCTTGTGGAGTAGGCTCTTCTTGGCCCTCGGAATTACATTGACCTCTCTCCCCTTCCCTCCTCCTCTCCCTTCCCCTCAACAAGTCTGCTTGCTTCATTAGAGTGTTACTGTTGACGCTCCCAAGTGCCTTGATCTTTGTAAGATGTCCTGTTGTTCCCATAACCTAGGAGGAGCTGGGGGAAGGGGGTTGTTTGCCATCTTCAGGACCTGACTGGACAGATGGACCTGGCTCAAGCAACTACTCTGGATGCCCTCTGTCATATGAGATGCACTAAGAGTGTCTGAATTTTGCTGATAACTTTATAGAGCTCATTGTGGCATGCTTCCTTCCCAGTAGGCCCTGGGATGGAAGATGTTCCAAGATACTACAGATGTGGGTGCAGACATGCGTACACATGATGGGATGTGGCTGATCTTAAAAGATGGGGTGGAGAGTGCTCAGCAGCCTGGCACCTCATGGAGGTGGGACCTCTGAGGACTCTTGTGATTATGCAGGGAACTGGAGAAGGTCTCTGTCAAGAAGGAGCCCAGAGATGGCCTGGCTACCAAAGTGTTGAATCCAGGGTGGAACGTTTGAACTATTGCTGCTCTTCACCAGGACCTCATATCCCTCCTGGGGCTGGAACCCTTCAGTGTGGGTGTGGCCAGTTCTGGAGGCTAGGAGGATGGGCCAGGGCTGTAAGGCTCATTCCTCATGTTAAATTTCCTTTCTTCATGTCTGGCCATCCCTGAGGTTTTAGTCCTAACAGAAGGGAAGGAATATCTCTATCTGGGTCAACCCTTGTCATTTCAAGAAGATGGAGGTCTCACGTGTAGGGACCTCCTCTACTCCCTGGAAATGTGGCCCTAGTATACTTCCTTCCCCCACCCCTTCTGAAACCCTTTTTTCCAGTTGGATTTGTTATTCTGTTCTTTTTTGTCCCATCTTATACTGCTACTGTGTCTCCCAGGGGACAGATGGCCTTCTTTGTCATCTTCACTCTCCACCCCCAGAGAGGAGTCAGAGCCATAACTCAATCACCCAGCCCCCTCCAAAGAGAGATTGAGTTGCTGCGTGATATCCTCAGAATGCGGAGGACCCTGATGAGCTGAGATGGTGTCCTCCTCTCCCTCCAATGCCTCTGGGGCTAAAGCAGACATTCTTTTGATTCTACACACCCCCCCCCCCCCGGCTTCTGCATTTCTCTAAAACAAAGATGGGCACCAGCAACTAACCTGTGGGGGTGCAAAGGCTCTTGGCTCTGTATCTGGCTGGACTGATCTGTCTCACAAGAAGTCATGAGGTCATAAAGGAGAATTGCTCCCTCTCCTCCATCTTCTGCTCCAAAGGAAGGAACAAGAGGAGTCCCCAGTTAAGGATTGGAGCCCCTATGCTATCTTCCTGATGGAGCCTGATGGATCTTTTTCATTCCAGCCGTCTTCCTTTCCCCTGTTGAATGCAATAAAACTCCATGACACCAGCAACTGCTGTTCTTTAGAAATGGGTTTTCTGACCATTTGGCTGATACATCATAAGCATTATGGTTTTCTTCATTGTTGCTTCCGTTTTTCACCTTTTTGTTTTATTAATTAATTAAAAATATCTTGTATATTTACTCATTGCTGTCACTATATAGAAAATAAATTATTGAATCCAAATTCCTTCACAGAAATGCCTCTTTCCCCCTCTCCTCCCGTTTTTGCAAGCCTGTGCTTAGGGATGCAGAGACCAGATGAAGAATTCTGACCTTTAAGTTGTTGGGCCCCTAACTAAGAATGTGGATTCCTAGACAGACAGTTGTGAACTTGAAAGGTTGCAAGGGGTGTGCATAGGAATGGAAAACATTCTCCAATTCTGTGGGAGTTCAGGGACAACTGAGATGGTATGACCCTCCCTTTTCCCCCAGGGTTCTGGACTAGATCACACCCCGAATCTGTAAAGGTGAGCAAGTCTATCAGCAGCACGAACATGAGCTAAAAGAGAAGGAATTCAGTGTTCCCCCAGGCTTCCTGGGAAAGATGTCCTCTGTCTGGAGGGCAGGAAGAGTACAGCAGGGTCCTGGGAAAGTGGAGAAGAAAGTGACCAACCATCCAGCCCAGAGGGGGAGTGCAAAGGGGGTGGACGAGCAGAGGTTGCTGCCAGTCTGGGAGATCCATCCAGTACTGCTTGGCCAAGGAGGTCTTTTGGCTGGTGGAAAAACCTGGCTGATGTGGCCCCAGGGAAGTGAGTTGGACTGTGGGTGGAGATTGCTCTGATGTGGGAAGCAGAACAGCGAAGAGGTTTTTTTTTCCCCTTGAGAGTTTTTAACTCTATTTTAACCATAGACATGAGACCACCACCACTCTAAGGCATTTTTTAAAAAAATGTATTCACTTCTCATTCTGCATCAGCCTGAGTATCCCTGTTTGTGGAAAGAGAAAAATCAGAGGCACTTACCAATACCCATCTGAGAGCAGGTTTTGGGGGTGTCACAGAAGGTAACAATCCAGGAAAAGGCAGATGAGAGAGGGGATTGAAACAGTTTAGTCTTGGGGTTTTTTTTTGTTTTGTTTTTTTTTTTTTTTCAGAACCAATGGTTTTCTTTTTACTATGACTCTTCCTATCTCATATTTGTTAAAGGCCCTTCTAGAAAAAGGATCACAGAAAAATCAACCCCTTCTTCCCCATCTACCTAAACCGACACTTCTCACCCACCCACCCACCACCAGTTCCCAGAAGGCGCCACACAGCTGGCTGGAGAAGAAAAGGGGGCGAGCTCCTCCCAGGAGGGGGAACGAGAAGGGTGGCGTCTCAAAGGGATTTAACCTCCTACCCTCGGTTCCACGACACCACCCCCTCCCTCCAAAGACTGGGACGGCGCCTCCATTTTTGTTTTGGGGCAGAGGGGCAGGGGCGTGTGGATTGAAGGGGTCAGAGGAAACGGTGATTATCACCTGTGAGGGGAAAGGGGGTGCCATCCTCCCTTCTTCCCTTTCCCTCAGTCTGCACCCCCTGCAAAATATCCCCACCTTCTCGGGGTCTCCCCCCCCCCCCCTTGTTGCTAAGGCCCAGACCGTCATCCCAGCAACAGCCTCAGTCATGTGACCGGCAATGGCGGCGCTGACGAGAGGTAGGTGAGCCCGGCGCCCCCCACACCCACCGCGCGCCCCCCCCCCGAGCCCGGCTCGCACCCCCTGCGCGCCCTTCCGCTCCCCCTGCGCCCCCTCCTCCGCCTCCTTCCCCCGCGCGCGGCGCCGGGGGCCCCTCCGGGCCCTGGCGGATCCTCTTTCTATTACCCTCCAGCCTTGGCCTCCATTTGGGGGTTCCGGGGCCCGCGATGGGGCCGACATGCACCCCCACCCAGTGGTGGGACTCCGGGGGCTCCGGCCAGAGGGGGATTTGGGGAGTTGGTTCCGGGTCGGGTCTTGCAGGATGTCGTGGGGGGAGGGGTGGAGATGCCTCCGCTGATGCCCCAGGGATCCTGGTCCTTCCCGGCTGCCCCTGTCGCCGGCCTCTGTCTGGCGGGAGGGACTGGCCCTGTGTCCGGCCTGGGTTGCCCCAGAGGAATCAGAGACCCAGCATAAACTGTGGCCCCGCCTCCCTTTTCTGTGCCAGCAGGACTTGGAGCAAGGGACACTTAAGTCCTGGCTTCCCTCTGCCATATGGGGAGGGGGTGTTCCACCTGGATGGACAGTATGACCTGAGGCTCTAGGGTTCCAGTTTCACTTTCTGAATCTTGAGGTGCCTCTGGCTTTGAGGGGACTACGATGGAAGCACAAAAGGAGAGCTGTTCCCCTTTGGATCAGCCAAGGAATTGAGGTCACAGTAACGGCCCTTCTTTCTCTTTGGGCTGCATTTGGAGGTACTGTAGGGCCAATTCCTAGCTGAACACGGCAAGACTCAGGGGAAACAGGCTCCTCTAGTCCATCCCCTGCGCGAGCCCCCACCCCTCCCTAAATGCAGCCTAGGTTGCTGACAGGCTTGGACTTCGTGTCCTGGGTTTAAAAGCTGACAGTGAGAACTTTGTGACTGTAGGGGCTGCTGTCACTTCGTCCGCATTCCAGACTCCAGCAGAAGGGACTGGGTTAGCTCTCAAGGAAGGCTCTCCAGCATAGGGGCTGAATTATTTGGAAACATGGAGCAGGGCGAGGAGTTGAGGAGAAAAGGAAATATTCTTGTCCATGTGATCTGAGGGAGGTGGCAAAAAAGACCTCTATCTGTGTGGGCTTTTCCCTTACTGACCTCTCAGCTATGTCCCTAGGCTTTCTTAAGAGCCTCAGAGCTGAGGAAGACAGAGGAAAGTTAGCATGTTGAAGTTCCTTCTTTAGCAGTTTGGCGAGAGCCTGGGGATGGAATTCTGCAAGAGACAAGAAGAGGAAATGGAAGAGGAGTTTTTGTTTTGTTTCTGGGCTGATGGGAAAATGGTAATATTTGTCATCCTAACCTTTTACCCCTCCACTCTGCCCATCCCCCAGTCCTGGTCAGCTGAGTGTGCAAACAGGGATTTCTGCAGCTGTCAGCATCGTCCATGGGCTTTCCAGGTACCTGCCTTCCATGAGAACCTCAATTTTCACTTTTAAATTGGTTTCCTCCACTCGATGTTCCAAGTAACCCCATCTTCAGTAACTTACACCCAGGTTCTGTTTCCGTTCCATGGGCTGCTGGGTTGGGGTGTGTGGGAATGGGGGAAGGGATTTCTCACTTTCCCTCTTTCCCTTTCCACCCACCAGGTCACACAACCTACAAGTAGGGAGCAGGGACAGAGAGAGAGAGCCTGCATGCCAATTCTAAGCTCTTCAGGATCAAAGTGAGCAAAAAGGAGGGTCAAAAGGTCCTCCTTCCCTTTTACAGATCCCAGTTTCCACCTGGGGTGGGGGAGGGAAGGGTTGCTTCTGTGATCTTGGGAGGTGTGTAGGAGAAACAAGATTGATGCTTGCCTTAGATGATAATAATAAAGTTATAGAAGCATTCTTGCTCTCCAGTGGGTGCTGGGGGTTGAAAGATAAGAGGAATTAGAAAATGAACTTGGGGGAGGAGCTGGGGCTTGGACTTTGAGACAGTGGAGGTGGAAAAGAAACCTGAAGTAGGAGGCACTGGTACTTGTCAAATGGGGACCCCCCCCCAGCCTGAGTCCCTTTCACCCTGGGGGCAGTGTCGTTCGTCCTGTCCAGAATGGCAGCCTGTGGAGGCACCTGCAAGAACAAAGTGACTGTCTCCAAGCCTGTGTGGGACTTCCTAAGTAAGGAGACCCCAGCCCGGCTGGCCCGGCTTCGGGAGGAGCACCGTGTGTCCATCCTCATAGACGGCGAGACTTCTGACATCTATGTTCTCCAGCTTTCCCCACAGGGCCCGCCCCCGGCCCCTCCCAATGGGCTCTACCTGGCCCGGAAGGCTCTCAAGGGGCTGCTAAAGGAGGCAGAGAAAGAGCTAAAGAAAGCTCAGAGGCAGGGGGAGCTTATGGGCTGCCTGGCTTTGGGGGGTGGAGGGGAGCACCCTGAGCTGCACCGCCCAGGCCCACCCCCTCTCCGAGCAGCCCCACTCCTGCCCCCAGGGGCCCGCGGGCTTCCCCCACCTCCTCCTCCCCTGCCCCCGCCTCTTCCTCCCCGCCTTCGGGAGGAGGCAGAAGAGCAGGAGAGCACCTGCCCCATCTGTCTCGGGGAGATCCAGAACGCCAAGACATTGGAGAAGTGCCGGCACTCATTCTGCGAGGGCTGCATCACCCGGGCCCTGCAAGTGAAAAAGGCCTGCCCCATGTGTGGCCGCTTCTACGGGCAGCTGGTGGGCAACCAGCCCCAGAATGGGCGGATGCTGGTCTCTAAGGATGCCACACTCCTGCTACCCAGCTATGAGAAGTATGGCACCATCGTCATCCAGTACGTCTTCCCGCCCGGTGTCCAGGGGGTAAGAAGATTTCCACTTGTCCTTACCCTTTGGTTTTCCCCACACTCGTTCTCTGACCTAGGAAAACTGGGAGAGTGGTGTGTGTTTGTTAGACGGTGATGCAGTCTTGCTGTCTCCCATTATGCCTTCCCACTCAGTGCCCTGGAGCTAGATGCCCCCTTGAGGCCTAGCTTTTCCATCCCCACGACCCCAAGACCCTCGGGAAAATCCTGTATGAGAGAAAGGGATCCAATTCTATTTCCTTGATAAACTTGGATGTTGATAGCTATTCTTGGTAGAGGTGAAGTCTGTGGAAATGGGGCTTGGGTGCAGGTAGGCGCAGTGGGAAGGGTCTGACCCCCTCTCACAGAGCTGGGAATGTTACTCCATTCTAGATTTGTGAGAGAGAAAACCTTGATGACAGTGGAAGGTTAAAAACAGGAGTGGTCAAGAGCCTACAGGTGTCTTCCTGCTTGACAAACAGTAATGTCCAGTTCTAGTTTGCAGAGGCATAAGGAAGCTCTGAAGGAGACTAACAGAAAAATGGAACAGGTTAGACAGTGGAAGACACGTTGGGATTGTTTTCCGGTGGAGAAGGGAAGGCTGAAAGATAAATTATTCTCAGTCTTCGCATGTCTGCTGAGTTATCTGGAGAGGAAGGACCAGCTGCCTTCCATCACTTTGAGACTCAGTTTATTGCTGAATTGAGACTTGAGGGATTGGGACAGCAGAAAGGACCTCTTTAACAGTAAGGGTTTTATCTGGAAATAGGCTCGTGCTGCCAGACCCTAGAGCCGCTCCTTCCCTGGAAGGCTGTCAGCCTGTCCCTGCCCCGCCAGCTGGGAGCACACAGCTAGCAGGCTGGCCAGGATGCCTCTCCATTGGTGTCATGGGCCTTAAGATGCCCAGTTGCTCACTGCCCACTCTGCCTCCCTGCCCCCACAGGCTGAACATCCAAACCCAGGAGTTCGGTACCCTGGCACCACACGGGTGGCCTACCTCCCGGACTGCCCCGAGGGCAACAAGGTGCTGACCCTGTTCCGCAAGGCGTTTGACCAGCGCCTCACCTTCACTATCGGCACGTCCATGACCACAGGGAGACCGAATGTCATCACCTGGAACGACATCCACCACAAGACCAGCTGCACAGGGGGACCCCAGCTGTGCGATATGCTTTCATTTCCCTTCCCTTGGGCTCCTCCCCTTCTCTCCCTTCCCAGAGGGAACAGCATCAATCCCCTCTCTCATCAACCCCCTGATTGGAGAGGATTGCCCCCAAACTGTTCAACCCTCTCTTCCATCCCACTTTCTCCTATATTCAGGCCGGTCCCGATGTGCCCAGCTTAACCTACAAAAAATAAGCAGAATTGGGCTCAGTTATCTTGAGTTTGGATAACCTTAGGAGAGGTGGGGAGGGGCCAGAATGGGGAACCAGAATGAGGGTGAGCACAGGGGACTGGTAATATGAGTGTAAGCTTGAACAGCTAACCCTGACCCTCATCTCTCTTTGCTCCCAGGTTTGGGTACCCAGACCCTACCTACCTGACCCGGGTGCAAGAGGAGCTGAGAGCCAAGGGCATCACCGATGACTGAAAGACATCCCCTGTTTGAGGCCCCTGCCGTTCTCCAGTAGGACCCAACGGAAGCCTCTGCTCTCTCTCTCCCTCTGCCCCCCACACCACTCGAGTAGGGGACGAGTAGGGGACTGTCTACTGGGGAAGGAGTTCAGACAGGGAGGGGTGATCCCTTCCCTAGTCCCCCGCAGGCTGAGTGCTTCAGTGCAGTGTGAGCCACTCCCTTCTGGCAGAGGCTTATGTCCCAGGCTCTGCTCCCCTCCTCCCTGTGTACATACTCCCAGTCTCCCCGCCCCCTCCATTGCCCTTGGCTTTTTCTGGTATGTGCTGTGCTCCAGTGACTAAGCTGAGAAAGGACCTGGGTGGGGAGGGGAGGGTCTCTTGAACCCCCCACCCTCACATACTGCCCCACTGTAGAACTTCCGTGCGGAGGGAGGGGGAATCCGGCTGCTGGGAGCCCCCTTGGAGCCGGCCGCGTGTGTTCTTCCGAAACAATTCGCCTTCTACCTTAACCTTGCCCTTCCTCTCCTGTGTCTCTGTCAGTCTTTCTCCCGCTCTTCTCTGCCCCCTATAAGGAGCCTCCTTACCCTGTTCTGGAATCGCCGCCAGACTGTAGCTTTTAATTTAATAAAAATAAAGTAAAATATGCAACTCTCTATGCCACACCCGTTCTGTTTCGTGGACCGGAGAGGGGGTGGGGTGGGGAGCCAGACCTGCTGAGAAGGGGAAGGGGGCTGTGTTCGGGAACTCTCTGTGGGCCGCCTCAGTCTCTCTGGCAAAACGGCATATACTTGGTGGGCCCCAGGATGACACTGCAAAGCCCTGGATCGTGTTTCGACGTTGGAGTAAGGATTAAGAGGGGTTTGTCTGGTGTTGAACTACGGGTTGTAGAGAAAGGAACAACCCTACCACTTTTGAAAAGTTTGGCTGGGGTGGGAGTAGGGGCGGAGCCGGGCAGGGGGCGGGTTCGGCGCGGGCAACTCCCCGGACGCGCGCAGGCCTCAGAGCCCCCCAGCTTCCGTGCCCCCTCGGCTCTGAAACTTGGAGGAGGGTAGGGGTCCAGCATGAAGCCCCCGGACCGCCCCGCCCCTGGCCGCACGGACCGGATGCTGGAGGTCATGGGGGGCATGCTGCGAGCATGTGCCCTACCCGGGCCGGAGGGGGTAAGAAAGGGGGGCCACCGTGGTGTCTGGGATCTTTAGGGGCCTTCAGGATGGCTGCACCCCAGAACTCAGTTTACCCGCAAACAAGAATTCTTGGGGCAGTCGTAGGAATCCTAGAGTTCCACTAAGAGGACCATAGGCACGAACTCCCTCCACCCTAGCCTTGGCGACCCTTTTATAACGAAGTGGATTTTGACAGGAGGGAGGAGGGGAAGCAGGAGGTCAGGTCTGGGAGTGGAGGGCGGGTTTCTTACGATCATTCTATCCCTGCAGCCCCCGAAGAGAAGCCCCCTAGGGCCGGGGGATACCGATCCAGAGTCTAATTGTAAAGAGGGGGATGTGAGAGGTGAGCGCGGACGTGAGGTCCCCGCCTGGGCTCCGCTGCCCGGTAAGCTGAGAGTGGGGTGGGGCGGGGCACAGTTTGCCATCCTGCGCAAAGTGGCGGATTCAAAAATATTCTGCTCTTACTAGCATAAATGTTCGCATCTAATTTGCATGAGACCCACTTAAACGCTGAGCTCTCCACGCTTCTTGGCGCCCTCCAGTCCGCTGTGTGTCCCCCCACTTCAGTGGGTCCCGAGCCCCTGCTGGTGGACTGTCCCCGCGCCCCACCCCTGGCCCCTCGCCAGAGCAGGCTCCAGGACTTCGCCTTAATTGGTGATTAGCCTCAGCTGGAGTCCCGGGGCCTAGAGGGAAGAAGGGTCCGGCGAGGGGGCGGCACCTGGGCTGTGTTCCCCACAAAGAGCTCCCCATTCACGCACCCCCTTCTGGGGGGCCTTGTCCACCCATGCGCGGCTAGGGACAGTCCCAACCCCAGGACATCTTCGCGCAGGCCAAGGCCCCATCCGCCGCGCCCTTCTCCACCGCAGAGGCGAGGGGAGACCCGAGAAGACCCTGCCGCCGGGCTTAACCCCCACCCCAGCGCTCCTCAGTCAGAGCCCGAGATGCGGGAGGGAGGGGAACCCGGGGAGACTGAGCCCAGGCTGGAGAGGAGGGGCGGAGGCGCTGGGGACGTGGAGTGGGAACGCCGTGGTGCCTGGGGGAGGGGGGATTGGGGCGGGAACCCCGCACAGGCTGAAGAGGGAACGGGAGGTAGAGGGCGGAGCTGGGCCGCAGAGGCCCCTCCCCTCGGCGGCCGGGCGGCGGGGCCTGTTATTCGGCTCGCAGCTCGGCCGGGACCCGCGCAGCGCCAGTGACTCGGGGAGTCGGCCCCCGACTCCTCCCCTCCCCGGACCTAGAACCACCCCCAACCTGAGAGGCCGGAGACGGAGCCGGAGCGGCTGCCGCAACCCGGCCCAGCCTCCTCCACCATCCCTCCCCTCCCTGCCGGACATCTGGACCCTGGGCCCCGCACCGACTGGGTTCCGGAAACCCTCCCCGCCTAGCTCGGCGGCCAGGCCCCGCTCCGCCCTTTCTGCAAAGCCCCCAGCCCTCCCCAGACCAGACTTTCGCCTCCCCCTGGACCCCTCTTCCCTGTTCCCTCCCTCCCCCACTTCCCCAGCCTGGAGCGGGGTAGGAGGGAGGGGGGGTGTGCGCCCTGCGCCGTCCCCGCCCCGCCCCCCGTGATTCCCCCTGCATGGCCGGCTCGGGTGGGGGGTGCGGGGTGGCCCGGGCGCCATGCGGGAGGGGCAAAAGGGGAGTCGCTGTGCCTGTCCCCATGTGATCCGAAAAGTGCTGGCAAAATGCGGCTGCTGCTTCGCCCGGGGGGGACGTGGTGAGTGCGAGGTTGCGAGGGCCCAGTGTTGAGTGGGGGGCGGGCTGATGGTTCAGGACGTCTGTTTGCCCTGGCCCTAGGGATTTAGAGGCTGGCGACTATACTTGTGTTTTCCAGGAAAGTGACTTAATAGATGATCTCTAAAATCCATTCTGCCTCCACGTCTGTCAGTTCAAGTTAAGGAAATTGGGGAAGGGGCAGGGGACTCCTCTTCCCCATAGTCAACTGGGTATGAGAAAAACCCACCCACAATCCCTGTAGGCCTACAACCACATCTTCCCTCCAATCCTTTTGCTGAGCATCTACTTCAGATCTGCAGAGGGACAGGGGGAAGGAGGAATGAGGAACGAGGGGGTCTACCAGGGGCCTTATCACAGATTGCATCTGCTGTCTCTGAGTCCAGCCCAAGGACAGCCCTGATGAGCTCTCCTCATTTGCCCCGTGTTGGATTTTTGCATGTGTTGGGGAGGTGGGCTGCAGAAATCTTTTCTTTTTATAGTGATTACTGCAATGGGTGGAGGAAGGGTCTGGGGGTGGCAGATGGGCTCTTAGCTCTTGCTCTCCCCCCATTCTCAGAGAATGGTCTGTACCCACTGGAAAGGGGAGGGTTGTAGGAGAGCAGATGGCCACCCCCAGCTTCCAGTGTCTGCCCAGATGGCTGCCCCCACCCCCATGTTGGTGCCATGCTCAGGGTATGGGGGAACCTCCACACGTAACTGGGGGTTCCAGGCCTGGGGAGCCAGGTGTTTACTGTCCTTCCTCCCAAGGGTGCCCTGGTGAAATTTTCTCTCCTGGCCAACTCAAATGAGAATGGCAAGAGAGTGAGCCTTGGAGTGGGGCTGAGCATCACAGAGTAGAGACTTGGGGAGCTCCCCAGGGACCCTGAAACTGGAGCTGAAGCAATATCTATCACCTCCTTTCTCCCTCACTCCCACACTAGAATCCTATTCCATTGCTGGCAGTGAGGGGAGCATCTCGGCTTCAGCTGCCTCTGGTCTGGCTGCCCCCTCTGGCCCCAGCTCTGGCCTCAGCTCTGGTCCCTGTTCCCCGGGCCCCCCAGGGCCAGTCAGTGGCCTGAGAAGATGGTTGGATCATTCCAAACATTGTTTCAGTGTGGAAACTGAGGCGGACAGCGGCCGGGCTGGACCGTATGAGGTGAGCAGGGAGCACCACAGAAGCATGAAGGACATCTATGAAGGACACTGGAGAGAGGGCAGGTTGGGGGCCCCTGTCATTGGGGAGATCCTGCTACTGTCCCTGATCTTTGAGACTTCACTTCTGGTCCCCAGAACTGGATGCTGGAACCAGCTCTAGCTTCAGGAGAGGAGCTGCCAGAACTGACCTTGCTGACCACATTGTTGGGGGGCCCTGGGGATAAGACGCAGGTATGAAGAAATGAGTCTAGGGTGGCTCCCCTCACCCAGAGGGATCCATCTGCTTACTCTAGGATGTTCTTCCTTCCAGCCACCTGAAGAGGAGACTTTGTCCCAAGCTCCTGAGAGTGAGGAAGAACAGAAGAAGAAGGCTCTGGAAAGGAGTATGTAAGTGTACCCACACTTTCCCTCCCCGACTCCCCTAATCACACCACTTCCAGAGGACTGTTCTTCACATTTTAGATTTGAGACTTGGAATATCCTCTGAGGTTGTCTGTGGTAATGAAGGGGCTTCTAGTCCAGGAGGGAGGAAGTGGCTCAAGCAGTTGTTCTCACCCCAGGTATGTCCTGAGTGAGCTGGTAGAGACAGAGAAAATGTACGTGGACGACTTGGGGCAGATTGTGGAGGTAGCTCCCTTTCCCTCTCCCAGACCTGATTTTAGGAGATGCCTTGGTGCTCCTCTGTCCCACCTTCCCAATCTCCCCTACATCCTGGACTTCTTGGGGAGGAGGGTTTCCCACCAGGGCTGAACCCACACACCCGTGCTCCCACTCAAACTTTCCACAGGGTTACATGGCCACCATGGCTGCTCAGGGGGTCCCCGAGAGCCTTCGGGGCCGTGACAGGATTGTGTTTGGGAACATCCAGCAAATCTACGAGTGGCATCGAGAGTGAGTGGTGGACCCTGAGAGTGAGGGGGAGGGGCGCACGTCTGGTGGTCTCTGTATCCTACCCATGGGTCCCCTGCTGCCTGAGGAATGTTTGGGAAGGCTTCACAGGGAGCACTACTAGGGCAGACAGCTCTGAATTGTTTGGGGGTGGGGGTAATTGACCTGCCTTCCCCCCACCCCGCCCCACCTCTCCAGCTATTTCCTGCAGGAGTTACAGCAGTGTTTGAAGGACCCTGATTGGCTGGCTCAGCTATTCATCAAACATGTGAGGCTAGAGAGAGTGGGACCCAGGAAGGGAGGGGCTTTTGAGTGGGTCACAGAGCCCTAAAGAAGTGCCCTCTCTCCTCACTCATCTACTCTTTCTTAAATTTTACTCCCGTTAGGAGCGCCGGCTGCATATGTACGTGGTGTACTGTCAGAATAAGCCCAAGTCAGAGCATGTGGTGTCAGAATTTGGGGACAGCTACTTTGAGGTCAGTGGCTGAGACATCTTGGGGGAAGGGGAACAGAATCATCAGCATGAACAGGCTTCCCAAGCTGCAAAACCACCCTGTCTGTCCCTATCCCCAGGAGCTCCGGCAGCAGCTGGGGCACCGCCTGCAGCTCAATGACCTCCTCATCAAGCCAGTGCAGAGGATCATGAAGTACCAGCTGCTGCTCAAGGTCAGGACCACCTGTTCCCTGGGGGCACAGCTGGCAGGGGTGGTCATTTCCTCACTCACCTCCCCAGGGTTCCTAAGGCTACCCCCAAGACTTCCTGGGGGTCCTCACCTGTGTCCCCAGGGGAGGATGTGAGAGCTTTTGTGGATGTCCTCGTGACCTCCCTGAGCATTTCTTTTCTATGTCATAGGATTTTCTCAAGTATTATAGCAGAGCTGGGATGGATACTGAAGAGCTAGAGGTGAGGACCCCCAGATCTCATAAACACACCATGCACACTTTATCTGCTTAGTCTACTGGGTTCTGCCCACTCCTTGGGTGGTGTGGAGCTGTCCGGTTTTTAGGGGGACAGCTGGTTGGGGGTTGAAACATGGTCCGAAGAGGTCTCTTTCCCAACAATGACAATACTCCTCTCTTTACCTGTGTCCCAGCAAGCCGTGGAGGTCATGTGCTTCGTACCCAAGCGCTGCAATGACATGATGACCCTGGGGAGACTGCGGGGTTTTGAGGTACAGGGAAGGAGCAAGGCTTTTCTGGCCCAAGCTGAGCACTCAGGTGGTTCTGATGGGGAGCTGTCTTCTCCTGGGGCTGACCCCATGGTTGGTTGGAAGTGTCAGGGGAAGGAGGGAAGAGCAGAGAGTTGCCCCCTTTCTTTTCTTGTTTTCCTCAAAGGCCACTCTCCTTTGATTTTAGGGCAAACTGACTGCTCAGGGGAAGCTCTTGGGCCAGGACACATTCTGGGTCACAGAACCCGAGGCTGGGGGTCTGCTCTCTTCCCGGGGTCGAGAGAGGCGCGTCTTCCTCTTTGAGCAAATCGTCATCTTCAGTGAGGCCCTGGGAGGAGGAGTGCGAGGTGGAACGCAGCCTGGATATGTGTACAAGAGCAGCATCAAGGTGGGGAGGGGGCCCCGAGGGTGGGGTCTGACTGGGAGGGGGGAGGCCTCTGAGACGATGTCTGGCTCTTGGATTTGTTGGAGGGGGGATGAGCCAGAGAGGGCCTGAAGAATTTGGGGGCTACCTCCTATTTGCCAATCCAGGTGAGCTGCCTGGGACTGGAGGGGAACCTCCAAGGTGACCCTTGCCGCTTTGCACTGACCTCCAGAGGGCCAGAGGGTGGGATCCAGCGCTATATCCTGCAGACTGCAGACCCTGTGGTCAGTCAGGCCTGGATCAAGCAAGTGGCTCAGATCCTGGAAAGCCAGCGGGACTTTCTCAACGGTGAAATTCTTGCCCTTCCTCCCCAACATACTCCCTCAGCCCTTTGATCTCCTGAATCCCTCACTGCCCAATCTCCAAAAATCCCTGCCTCCTGATCCCAGCATCTCTTTGTCCCTCATCCCCACTTTTCTACTACTTGCTCAAGATTTAGTAACTCAGAACCCACTAAAGCCCCAAGCAACTTATGTTGGCTGACAGTCCTCTGGAGGGAGAGCAGAGAGGGAGGATGGCCTGAGCAGAGCCCCTGGGAAGGGATGTGTCTGTTGTAATCCTCCTTCTGTTCCTCTCTTCGCCCCAGCATTGCAGTCACCCATTGAGTACCAGAGACGGGAGAGTCAGACCAACAGCCTGGGGCGGCCAGGAGGCCCTTGGGCGGGGAGCCCTGGGAGAATTCGGCCTGGAGACCGGGCTCAGGTCAGCACACGCACACCCATCAATGGCTCTCTCCCCTCTCTGCTGCTGTTGCCCAAAGGGGAAGTGGCCAGAGCCCCCCTGCCCCTGGACACACAGGTATGAGGAATGGAGTTCCCAGGTAGGGGCAGAACGAGGAGGGCCTCTCTTGTTCTGGGATCCCCAGATCTCTTTCGCCCATATCATTCCTTCCTTCCACCACCTTCCTTTTGTCTGCCCCTTCCTCCTTCCTATCTCTTGCCCTCCTGCACTCCAGTTTAATGCTAGGAGAAGCTGATGGTCTCAGATAATCTAAGATGTCTGACAAGAGGGGCTTGGCAAGGGGCTTATACTGACAAGAGAGGAGTGAGGGTGGATTCCTGAACTTTTTTGATCCTCTGACTTGAGTCTTTCTTCAGGCTCTCAGTGACATCCCTCAGGCTCCTCAGGACTCTCCTCCAGTGCCACCAATTCCAAACACCCCTCCCTGCCAAGCCAGACTTGCCAAGCTGGATGAAGATGAGCTGTAACTGGGAAAGGCCATAGGGGTGGTGCTGACTGAGCCACCCTGTTTCCCCAGGAACTTAAGGGCAACCCTTCTGGCATGGCCCCAGAATTCCTCCCTCTTGGTTGTCTGGAGGGTGGGCAAGGCTGGGAGTGGTGTCAACTGGGAGGAGGGTACCTATACTTAAAAGGACTTCTTTCTGCCCAAGGAATACAGGTTCCTTCAGTTCCCACCCCTTTGCATGCATCACAGGTCCCCTCAAAAGGATACATATGTGGGTGGGTGGGAGGGCTGGGGCAAGGGCCAGATAGAAATTATTGGTTTTGTTTTTGATTTTGTTTTTTCTGTTTTCTGAGAATAAAGGTTTTGTTATATCACCAAGGCTGCTGTCTTGGCAGAGGGCAGGGGAGGCAGAGGTAGGGCTGAGTTGGGAGAATGGGTGTGGAAGAGATCAGCTGGCCCCATAAATCAATTGTCTGAGGAGGGGTCTTGTGATAGGAGAAGGGCTCAGTATGTAAGACAAAAGATGTTGTTATCTTTGTCGCTTACCTGCAGTTGCAGCATCTCAGTCCAGTCCTGGAACTTGGGGCCACTGGGAAACCCTAGAACCCTGATATATCCTCCCCTTTGCCCAGCCCTTCTTTCCCTCCCATCTAGCCTGTATTCTAGACCCACTGGAAAGCCCACTCTGGGGTGACCTCCCGCCATTCCCCCCGACACCCAGATTCTGAAGGACCAAGTGCTCAATGTACCTTTCCTTCTGAGGCTTCCATGTCCAGCTGAGGGAACTCGGGGAGGTGGAGAGGATGCTGGGCGCTATGGCTCCTTCTGGCTCTGGGTCTCCTTATTTTTGCTGTCTGGGAGGTTGTAGGGCATATCCATACTGAGAAGGAAGGGATTCTTCTTCAAGCCACAGACCCAAGAGTGGAGAGCCCAGAGGGGTCTTCACCCCTCCCTGGGACAGAGAGAGCCAAACATGCAGAGATGCATGTCCAGGTGCCCTGTCCTGGGTCCTTGGGCATCGGTGTGTCCACTGTGTCCATTCGTCCCCTGGGCCCAGTCACGTGTACTTGAGCTTCCTCAGCAGACAATAGACTGCTGGGGTGGGGGGACGAGGAGGAGCTGGAGCCTCCCTGTGGGCCTGAGGTCTCTCTGGCCACAATGAGGGGAGGGGCCTCTAAGGGGGGGACAGGACGTACAGCCCAGATAAGACTTCTGGGGAACAATAGGAGGAATTGAAGAGGGGAGATCCACCCTCACTGTACCCCACCCCCAGAGCTTTGGGGTCAGGGACTGGGACTGGAGGGTGATGGGGAGGGGTGCTAAGGATTCTTGCGAATGGAGGAGGGGATGAGGAAAATAGGATTTGGAGCGCAGAACCTTTGTATCTCTTTAGGGACCACAGGGGTACATGAGATAGGTGGGTGACCTTTTGTACTTAATTTGACCACCAAGTGTTGTTGAGTGCCTACAATGTGAATAACACTGGAATGTAATAAATAGTGATGCACTGGTTTTTGCTTCTGAGAAATAAAATTCCCTATCTGTCCAGTATTCCCCCTGAGGCCCTGAACTGGGGATTTAGACCCAGCCACTCCCAGCAGAGGTGTGGGATGGTGGTTCTCTGTCCATCCCTAGCCAATATATGGAGCTGCTTCCCATCTAGGTAGTTTGTGAAACTGCTGAGGCCAATGGAGCCCCTTACACTTTTGGGAACAAGCTGTGCCCCATGAGGTTGTGGGTCCGGGAGGAGAAGGGGAGGTTGAAACCCAGCTGAACTTTCTTGCTGGGAATGCAGCAGCCCTGAGAGTGACCAGTAACCCTAGGGGAGTCTCCCCGAAGTGCAGATGTGGAAAGGAACTGGGAGTGAGGAGGTGGGAGTCAAAAGACAGGAGTGGCAAACAGTGGGTGTCGGGGTGCGCTTGTCTTCTGGCCTATTTCTCTGGCTCCTACACCTTTTCACAGCCATCCCCCACAGGCTCCAGAGAAAGCGGTCCTGCCAAGGATGTCTGAGGAAACGCCTAACATAAGAGACACCCCCTCCCCAAGATGCAGCTGTCTCCTGACTGCAGAAGGTCCCCAAGAGAGGGCGCCCTCCGGGACAGGATTGGACCCTGCTTCTCGGAGGCGGGACTCGGGGCCAGCGCGCGGAGGGCTATTTAAGACTGGGCGGAGTTGGAGGTGGCCGAGGGCAAAATGAGTGGGCTCCTGGGCTCCAGGACCTGCCCAGGTCCGGGAGAGACCTCCGACCTTAAGTTTCCCCTGGGCGCCAAGTTCAGGGAACCGCTTACCGAGACCCGGTTCCAGCAGCTCTTCGGGGACGCAGAGCAGGAGCCCGAGCCGCTGGCGGAGCCTCGCTGGTCCCGGCTGCGCGGGCTCTGGAGGCGGCGGGCCGGCGCCTGTTCCGGACAAGGGGCGTGGCGCCTGCTGCTGGCGCGGCTGCCCCCGCTGCGCTGGCTGCCCCGGTACCGCTGGCGGGCCTGGCTGCTGGGGGATGCGGTGGCCGGAGTGACCGTGGGCATCGTGCACGTGCCCCAGGGTGAGAGGCCCCAAGTAGCAGCCTGTCAGGGGCCCAAGCTCTAGAGGGCTTTGGGTTGGCATGGGGCCTGGGACCTGGGACCGGGAGCGAAGTGGTGGGTTAGTGCGGCTGAGGGTTCGGCGACCCGGATCTGAGGCCAAGTTCTGGCCAAGGACTGTGGACCTCCGTCAGATCCCCACCCCCCAGCTCCCCTCATCTGCGCAATCCTGCGAGAAGTCTTGGACACGTTCTGGCTCAGGGAACTGGAGAGAGGCCCTGATGCCTGCCCCCCAGGACTCAGCCGACACGGATCTCTGAACTTGTTCGCCCCACGACCTCCCACCGAGGTCCCTTAACCCCTCAGTTCCCTCATGTGGCGTGATTTAGCATCCCGGTGCCAGCCTCCAGAGTGTGGGAAGGGAACGGAGTCCTGGAGGCTGGGAACCCCCACCCCCCTCCCACCCCACACACTGAAGATCAGTCATTTCTTCCATTACTCCCCCAGGCATGGCTTTTGCTCTCCTGACCTCCGTGCCCCCAGTATTTGGACTCTACACTTCTTTTTTCCCTGTCCTCATCTACACCTTGTTGGGTACTGGGAGACATCTGTCCACGGGTGAGTGACCCAGTGACTTCTCTCCTTCTCTGTGGGGTGAAATGAACAGGGGTTTGAGGCTTCCAGTTCTTATAATCTATCTCTTATTCCCCTCTTCACATCCCCCACCATCCTGTCCACCCCTTCCGCTATCCCAGCTATGATCCTCTGACCTAGGCAATGCTTGCTGGAGGTGCTAAGTCGGTGCAAAGAGGCAGGAGTTTACTCAGACTTTTCCTCCCCGTGAAATTTGGCTAAAACGAATGTCCCTTAAAACTTGGAAGAGGGGAGAGAATATGCACTGTCACCCAAAGGAGCAAGCAGTCTGCAGGGCATCTGCAAGAGGGGGCTGATGCAGTCTGGGGGCAGTTTTGCAGTGGGTGCTCCCTTCTTTCCTCACCAGGGGTTCTGGGCTTCTCTTGGTTCCATGGTCTTCACCAGAGCAGCAGCCTTCTAGGACAGGGGGCCTGACAGCAGCATGGGGGGGGGGGGGCAGGGCTGGGATGTTGCTGCGCCCAAGCGGCACAGCTGGCGATTTCTGCGTTTGTCCCGGGGCCCTAGGAACTTTCGCGGTACTCAGCCTCATGACGGGCTCCGCCGTGGAGCGGCTGGTGCCTGAACCTCTCGAGGGGAACTTGAGCGGAATCGAGAGGGAACAGTTGGATGCTCAGCGGGTTGGTGCCGCGGCGGCCGTGGCCTTCGGGAGCGGGGCACTGATGGTGAGGGAGGACCTTGGGGGAGGACGCTGGGGGATCCACGCTGGGGGCCATGGAACTGGGCCAGGGGAGGAGGCGGGGGGACAAGTCTCCAGCACCGGTCTGGGCGGGAGAGGTGCCCGGAGAAGCTGGCACACTGCACTCTGGCTGGTCCTCTCCTCCTCCGGTGATGAGTGATGATGGCGCATCTTCTCTCCTGCAGCTGGGGATGTTCGCGCTGCAGCTCGGCATCCTGGCCACCTTTCTGTCGGAACCTGTGGTCAAAGCACTGACCAGCGGGGCTGCCCTACACGTGCTCGTGTCCCAGCTGCCCAGCCTTTTGGGATTGACCCCTTCCGCGCCAGATCGGCTGCTTCGCTCTCTTCAAGGTGGGGGTGGGAGAAAAGCGAAGAAGCTTCTGGCTGTCCCGGGAAGACAGGAACCCGAAAAGGAAGGAATGGCTGCGAGTGGAGGGATAGTGTGGGGCGGGGACGGAGAAGTCAGAACCATGTGGCTGAATGAGGGTCGCTACGGAGGTGAAAGCTCTGATGCGAGCCAGGAGAGAGGGCCCCGCCTTGGTCTGGGGGGTCCGCGCTGGGGGCAGTCGACCTGGCTCAGGGCCCTCTGCTCACCGCCCCTGCCCGCAGACGCTGGCCGCCGTGCTGACGGCGCTGCCCCGGAGCAGCCCCGCCGAACTGACCATCTCCGCACTCAGCTTGGCGCTGCTCGTGCCGGTGAAGGAACTGAATGTGAGATTTCGAGACAAGCTACCCACCCCGATCCCAGGGGAAATCGTCATGGTGAGGATGGCTCCTGGGTCCCAGCCTCTGGCACCGCACAAACACTGCCCATCCTGTAGGAACTGGCCGCTGCCGCCCCCTCGTGGAGTGCAGAGAGGTCACAGATGAGAGGCCTTGCTTATGCGGTACTTTTCCAGGCCTCTTCCCAAAACACTTTGACGCTCTGAAATCCCCCATCCACACGTTCCCCCTTCTCTCCTGAAGCCCGCCCGGGAGCTCTCAGAAAGTCTTCTTCCTCCTTACAGCGGTCCCACAGAACCTCCACTCCCTCTTTCTCCTCACCCAGTCCTTCACTGAAATTCACGGCTTGTCTCCCTCCCTACATCCACCTACATTTCTCTTTCTCCCCAGCTAATTAAATATTCCACATCTCCACAGATAACCCATATGTCCCTAGATGTAACCCAGCTTCCCTACTTGGAATGGCTTGGCTGTATTTCTTGATATACACCATCGCTCATAGCAGCTCTCTCTGATTTCCTCCAGTCCATCTCTCTCCATAAGTCCAGGCACACATCATCCTCATTTCCGTCCCCATGCTCCCTCACTCTAAATCAGTTGTCGGGCACTCATCCCAAACACATCCCAGCTCCCCCAGCTGCTGGGCTCCTGCAACCATGGGACCCGGCGTTACAATCCTCTCTCATGTCCAGCCCGTTCTAGCCTCTGCCAGGGGCCTATCTCCTCCCATGCCCACATTTCCTCTCTTTCCTAGGTGCTTCTGGCCTCTGTGCTCTGCTTCACCTCTTCCCTGGACACAAGATACAATGTCCAAATAGTGGGATTGCTGCCCGGAGGGTAAGAGATAATGAAAAGACACCAACTTTCTTTTTTCACAACTCTGTCTCTCAACACCTCCTCTTGTCCTGCCCTATGCAGTTCTCTCTCTCTTCCCCATAGCCTCCTTATACCCCAGCCATCCTCACCACAGATCCCTCTCTTTTTCTAGATTTCCTCAACCTCTCCTCCCCAGTCTGGCTGAACTGCCCAGAATTCTGGCTGACTCGCTGCCCATGGCACTGGTTACCTTTGCTGTGTCCACCTCCCTGGCCTCCATCTATGCAGACAAGTACAGCTACACTATTGACTCCAACCAGGTGTGACTTTGAGTGAGGACCCCAGCCTCATTCCAGGGACAACCCCCTCATGTGACTCCCCACTCCCCACACATGACTTGGTCTCTCTCCTCTTCATCTCACTGCATCCCTCCAGGAGCTCTTGGCGCATGGGGTCTCCAACCTCGTCTCCTCCCTCTTCTCTTGCTTTCCCAACTCGGCCACGTTGGCCACGACCAGCCTACTAGTGGATGCTGGTGGGAACACACAGGTAAGAGCCTGTCCTTGGATGAGAAGAAGGGGGAAGAGGCATCCAGTTTGGGTGGTGGTGGAACAGGTGGAAGACTGGTAGATACCCAGGTGGCCGCTCTATAGAGGAGGATGGGAATCTGTGAGGGGAGGTGAGTGTGGGGATGGGACTATCTGGGTAGGAGAGATTGAAGAGAAGAAAGCTCCATTAAGACCTTTGTAGACTCTAAGCACTGAAAAAGGTACCCTATATGTAGTTCAAAATAAGAACAATACTAATATGGAAAATAAACTTTAAAAACAAAATTCTGATTTTTTTTTCCTTGTGAGGACGTTTTCTCTTAAAAAGAAATATCATATATCAAAGTCTCTCCCTAATATTTCTGGTTTCTCGTACTTTCCTGGTGCCCTAAGCATGTATTTAGTCTGCTTTTAGGGTAATCTACCAGTGGTTTTTTAGGGACATTGAACTACATCTTGGGGGAATCTGGCAAATGATAGGCATTTAACTGGGGGAGAGGAAAGGTAGGTGTGAGTGGCAGAATATCAAGAAGGGAGTTGAGGGGTGAGGAATATCTGTGTGGCGGTGTGGAGGGGATTTGGGAGGAGGGAGCCTTCCAAGGATGGCGAAGCAGATGGTGGGTGGGGTTCCCTCCCTTCTTTGCTTCCGTCCCTCCATCCCTCCTTCCCTCCAGCTGGCAGGCCTTTTTTCCTGCCTGGTTGTCCTGTCTGTGCTGCTGTGGCTGGGGCCCTTCTTCTACTATCTGCCCAAGGTAAGCAGCAGAGAAGGTGGAGGGATGGCTGGGGGGTGGGTGGCTCTATTTCAGTACGCTGGGGAGGTCAGCTCACCTCCTCTGCCCCAAGGCTGTCCTGGCCTGCATCAACATCTCCAGCATGCGCCAGATGTTCTTCCAGATGCAGGAGCTTCCACAACTGTGGCGCATCAGCCGCGTGGACTTTGTGAGAAATGGCAGCATTACCCTCAGATTGCCCCTCTCATCTTCCCCAGAATCCCCAACCCCTGCCCTGGATCAAAGCTAAGTGTCCCGGCCCTAAGTTCTGCACCCAACCCACCCCCACCATGTATACCTCCTCATCCCTTTACTCAGAGACAAGGTGAAGGGTGGAGCTTGAACCTCTTCAGACTTGAATATTTATAACTCCCCAGGTGGTTCAAGGGGTAGTTACATCTGGGGGGAACCCCCATTACGTCAGTCCTGTCCCCTCCATCATCCTTTCCACTTTCTCCTGAGCCATCCCTCCCCATTATTTGCCCAGGTAGTCACTGCCCCTGGACCCCTTTTCCTGGCAGTGATGGCCTGGTATTCCTTCTGGGCATTTCACTCCCATCTATGTCCTGCAGGCTGTGTGGATGGTCACATGGGTGGCTGTAGTGACCCTGAGCGTGGACCTGGGCCTGGCTGTAGGTGTGGTCTTCTCCATGATGACTGTGGTCTGCCGCACCCAGAGGTGGGAGTAGAGATGAGGGGAGTCGAGAGGAGGGGAGAGAACAGAGTGCTTGGGGTGACTCTCCAGCCAGCTCAGGCTGGGAATCTGACCCCAGCTTCCTGCCTAGGGTCCGGTGCCTGGCACTTGGACTGGCCGAGGGGACAGAGCTCTACAGGCCACTCCGAGAGAGCCACAAGGTGGGTGGGCTACAGCCAAAGCAGGAAGGGGAGATTGGACTGGAATGTTTCACTGACCCTCCGGCCCCTTAGCTCCTCCAGGTCCCAGGGCTCCGCATCCTGAGCTATCCAACACCACTCTACTTTGGGACCCGTGGGCAGTTTCGCCGCATCCTGGAGTGGCATTTGAGGCTTGGAGAAGGAGGCCAGGTGAGGGATTTGGTCAAAAGGAGTGTATGGCTTCTTTGGGGGTGGGAGGCAGGTGGGTGTTCTGAGGGGGGTCATTGTGCTCAAGGGGTACGTGTTCGTGCTTGTGTCTCAGAGGTGGTGACTGCCCTTCTCTACTCACAGCTCACTCCAAAGACAGACAGCCCACCTGATGCAGGTGAGATGGGATGACAAGGAAGGAGATTTGGGCACGACCCTTGGAGGCATCAGGGTACTCTTGCTTTCTCCCATCCTAGTTGCTGAGCCTGTCAGAGTGGTGGTCCTAGACTGCAGTGGTGTCACCTTTGCAGATGCTGCAGGGGCCAGAGAAGTGGTTCAGGTGAGGGAGAGGGTAGGTTAAGGAGATAGTCCCCTTCTCATCCCATGAATACTCTCTGATGTAGGATTTAACCCCTCTCCCCCCACCCCCACAGCTGGCCAGCCGATGCCGAGATGCTGGGATCCACTTTCTCCTGGCTCAATGTAATGGTGAGAGGTGTGGAGGGTGGAGGGACCTGGAGACTGGGGAATGACCAGACATCTGGGGGGAGGGAAGAGGACACAGTGTGGATGTAGGGCCTGAGAGCCTGGCCCCCCTCTCCACACAGCCTCAGTGCTGGGGACGCTGACCCAGGCAGGACTCCTGGACAGAGTGACCCCAGAACAGCTGTTTGTGAGTGTCCAGGATGCAGCTGCATATGCCCTGGAGAGACTGGTGAGGAGGCAGTAGCAGCGGGAGTGGAAGCCAGGAGGTGCTGGGCTATGGCGAGGGAGGTGTGAGTCAGTGGCTGAAGATCCAGGCAGAGGGATTTGCGAAGAGGGCTGAGGAGGAAGATGAAGGAGGAAGGGGTGGGGATGAAATGATCAGTTGTTTTAAGACTAAGCCAGAGAGGCTGGGTCCAGCTGTGGGTGAAGAGCTGAGGAACTTAGGTTCCAAGGCAGGCGGTGTGCCCCTCAGAGGACTGGCAAATCTTGGGGGAGGGAGGGGGACAGCTGACCTGTTTCTGACATGTCCCTTCCCTTTCCCAGGAGCTCACTGGTCCAAAGACTTGCACAGTGTGGGTCTGACCAGGTCACTCAAATTGTGGAGGGCCCCAACAGTGCATGTGTGAAGAGGACCATGGCCCCTGTGCCCCCTTATTTAATGTAACTAATAAAACAAAGCTGAGAGCCTCTGGGTTCATGAAGTGAGTCTGGGTGTCTGCACTCGGACCCTTGGTGCCCCTTCCTCCATGCCCACAGCACTGCAGAGACACAACTGAAAATGGCTTTCACCTGTGTGTTCACCAGCCCCTACAGCAGCTCCAGAGTACCAGTTTTCTCTGTGGGGTGGGGCTGCAGCCGCTGCAGATTCCTGGATCCAGAGATGGAGGTGCCCAGGCCTGGGAATAGATGCTGGGGGCTTCCCCATCCCCGTAGTCCCAAGGAGATGACAGGAGAGTGTTTTCACTTTAGGTTCTTAGAGTCCCAGTGGGCTCTTTGGCACTTGGAAAGCAACCCCCCAATTCCTGCCCCACGAGAAGGGGGTGGGAGGAGGACTTGGCACTGGCTGTGGGATGAGTTATGGCTCCATCATGCCCCTGGGCACTCACAGAAAGGAAGAGTGTCACCAGGACAAGCCCCTATTTGGGATCAAGTTCTGAAGGAGACTGGGGACAGTCAGTGGAGTGGTCACTGGCCGGTGGGGTTTGCTAGAAATCCTGGCAGGGACAAGGAGGCAGGCCCAGCCTGACAGTTGGAAGGCCAAGGGTGGCCATCACTCTGAGGTCATGCACTGGAGCCGATGTTTGAAGAAGAGCAGGCGGTGTTTGGCCACTTGACTTTCATCTAGTGATCCCGGGTAACGGTACCGGGCATAAGTCTCTGCCCCAGCATCCCTTGATGTCCAAGGCAACTTCAACTTGGATGCATGATCCACAACGACGTCTGAGCAGGAGCCCACCTGAAGAGAACCAAGTCCATCCAGGAAGAATTCTGGGGGTGGAGGGAAGGGAAGTGCACAATGAAAGGTCTTGAGGATGCACAGGGCCAACAGTTAAGGGAGAGCTGAGATTGGGGTACGGAGAGTGCTTATGCAAAGACTATTTCTAAAGATCTTGGGCATGTAAGTCAACCCTTTTAGGTCTTAGTTTTACTCTCGTATAAAGTGGGGTCAATATACTTCCCTTATTTTGAAAACGGACTCCCCCTACCCCACCCCCAACACACACGCCCAGAGGTTCAATAAATGCTGAATGGACTGCTCCAAGGTGGTAAGAACCAGGGAATACGGCTGGGAGTGGGACAGAAGTGGAGGTGACAGTGGTGGGGAAGTTCAAGGCAGTTCCAGGTAATGGCCAAGTTTAAATGATAATCGGGGCCAGAAGGGTGGGCGCTTTCTCTCTCTCTCGCCCTGGGGCACGTTTTGGTAAGTCTTCGTAGAACTGCTCTGGGGACCCCGTGGCAGCCTTGGGCCCCGCGAGGATGGGCGGGGAGCAGTACCCAGGGCCCTTGGCTTCTGTCTGCCCGGAGCCTGGCCCAGCGCCCCGCGGCGTCCCTGCCGGGCTTGGCCAGGAGGGGGCGCCACTCACCTAGGTGCGCCACGCGGCTGAAGCGCGGGTCGAAGCCGACCTCGCGCACCTTGTCGGTCCGCGCCAGGAAAAAGTTGACCACGCCGTCTGTGACCACGCAGTCTGGGAAGCCGACGAGCTCGTGGTGGAAGCCGCGCCTCTGCCGGAGGCAGTTCCCGCGGCCTGGAGCGCCCGGCTCCACGCTCAGCAGCTGCCGGTAGGTGGTGGCGAAGCCGGAGATCTCGCGCACTGCGCCGCCCACCTGCCCGGGTGGGAGGAGGGCTCCAGGCTGGGCGCGGACCGGAAGGGGGTAGGTCTGGGCTCCCTCTCCCCGCGGATGGTTCCCCTGCCTCGGCCTTTCCTGCTCCACCCCTGCAGGACCCAGATAGTCTCCCAGGCTCCCGTTCGTCGTCCTCTCCCATCCCAGGGCTGGCTGCTCTCGGTTGGGTCTCCCCGACGCGGCCTTGGCCTGCTGGACGCCCTCCTCCCACCGCTCATCCCGTGGCCTCTCCCATACCAGGTCCAACGGTGTCCGCTCCAGCACGTCCACAAGCCTCTCCAGCCGCGTCCGCGCCGTGAAGATGAAGTCGTCGTCCACCCACAGCACGTACTTGGTGGTTACTTGAGATACAGCCAGGTTCCGGCCTGCGAACCAGCCCTGGGGAAGGGTAGGTACGGTTGGTGATGCTGTTGAGATACGACAGAGCCCTCTGCCACCTTTCCGCCTCACTCCTGACCCCTCTCAACAGCCTGTGTCCCACTCCAAACTTTCAAGTAGTTACGAATGGCCGGGAGCTAGGTAAAAAAAAGTGCCTTTTTCCACTGTGAGAGGCTGAGTCTGTGTTCTGGGGGAGGGTCTTGGAATGCATTTAATTCATGCGTACATTCATTCATTCATCGACTGTTCACTGAGCGCCCATTAGGTGCTAAGCACCATTCTAAGAATGCAACTCGAGTGAGACAGCACTCTCATGCAGCTCCCATGGAGCTTACATTCCAGAAATCCTCATGCTGAACAGCCACCTCAGTGATTCTGAGGCAGATAATCCTGGAATCACTACTCTGGACACAGCAGACTGAGGGTGCGCCCCCTCCCGGTGCCCCGTGGAGCATGGTTCAGCCTAGACCGCTGCGCACCTTGCCAAAAGGCATAAGATAGTGCTCAATGTGGGGGCCGCTAATGCTCTCTGGCTTGTCGCTGTCGTCGGCGATGACCACTGTGACCGTCGGATAGAAGCGGCGGATGCTGGCGATGAGTGCTCGTAGCCGATTGTAACGAAGGAAGGTCTTAGTGGCAATGGTGACCAGAGCGCTGATGTTGTACTGGGCTGGGAGCGAGGGGCAGGGTTAGATGCAGAGGAGAGTGGGGAGTGAGGAGCAGGAAGACCTCTCCCAGGACCGCCCTCTCCCAACTTTCTCCCCATCAGGGCTGGATCTATGTCCCTGAGCACACCATCTCACCTCCCTGGGGTAGAGACCCAGGTGGGTACAGCCGAGGGTTGGGGGGGTGTCTTATGCGGATGGTGAAGGCAGCTTCATGCCCTTCGGTGGAGAACCGGACTGGGAAGAAAGGAGATGAGATGTGGCCCCCAGGGCTTGGACAACATTCTCTTTTCAGCGAATCAATACTTAAGTGCCTACCCTGTATATCACCTTCCTAGGCCCTGTTAGACAAGAACACAAGGTTCTTATCCCCATGGAACTTACATTCTAATAGACGGGAGAAAGATGATAAAAGACCCAATTAAAAGCTAACTTTTACTGAGCATTTACTATGTGCCAGGCACTTTTTAAATTACCTTAACTATGTGAACACATTTAATCCCCACAATAACCTATTAAGTAGAGTCCTACTGTAGAAAAAGAAGGCACAGAGAAATTAATTTATCCATGATTATCCAACTAAAAGCAACAAAGCTAGATAGGAACCTAGTCAGTCTGGTTCCAGACTAAGTAAAAAGAAAATTCAGATACTGGTAAGTATTGAATAGAAAATGAGACAAGTAATGTGATAGTGAAGAGGAGCCATTTGAGCTGAGATCCAAATGACAAGAAGGAGCCAGCCATGCCAAAATCTGGGGAAAGAGCATTCTAGGCAGAGGGAACAGCAAATGCAAAGACCCCAAAGTGGGGGCAGGTTTGGTGTAGAAGCCTTGGAGAGAAGCAGGAGGGCTGTGTTATGCCCCTTCTGCTAGAGGAGAAGTGGAGACTCTGGGAGATAAAGCTCTTTGCCCTCTAGTAAGTGGTGAGTTGGGAATAGAGCTTGAGTCTTCTGGCTCCTGGGGCTGGTCACTTCCTGGGGCCCTCACGGTTGGCCTGACAGGGGGACACACCCAAGGCTTGGGTTTCCCTCTGGCCTACTCCAGCCCCAGATGAACAAAGGCCCCTTCTCTCCCTCCTTGGTCCTGTTGGCTCAGCTGAAATGCCCACTGTGTAGCTGGGCAGCTCTGGCCATTGCCCTAGTGATTCCCACACCCTCTGTCATTTGCCCGCTCCTGCCTTTCTGGTTTCTCTGCGTTCACCCAGCCTGCCACTGCCTCCGCCCAGGCCTCGCACCTGTGTCTGCTGTGTTTGCCTGGTAGCTTCGGCTGCTATAAGTGACCAGTTGCAGCTGCCGATTGAGTTGGTCCAGCCCTGGGCTGGCAAGGGTGAGATCTGGCTGCCCCTCTCCAGTGAGAGTCACTCCAGTCACTTCCCCTGCCACGTCCCAGGTGCCCAAGGAGGCAGTCAGGTTCACCTGGGAGAGGGGATTGCAGAGTGCAGGGTTAGGCCCCAGACCCACCTCTTGCTTCTCTGGTTTCTCCATCCCTCCTTTGGCAGCCTCTTGCCCTCCCAGCATCCTTAATGCCCACCTCGCCTCCCTGCCCGCCTGTTTCTTCTCACCTGGTATACCTCTTGAACTGAAGCGGCCTGCAGGCTCAGGCCTGGGAGGAAGGAAAGGGGACCAGAATCACAGACAACCTAGAATTCCTCACTTTCTCTTCCCTCTTTCATCGCACACAACACAGAACTTCTCACCCATCCCTCCTGTTGAGGCCACAGCAGGGCGCATTGCAGGGCATAGCCTAGAGTAATTGATTTTTTCTCCTTTCCATTAAAGCAATAGCTTGTGCTATCCACCTAACCTTTAGTCAGTCAGTAAAGAATAGATCATTCTTCCCAAACCTCTCCAGTCACTGTCTTCTGCAAATCCTGACAACCCTAGAGTCCCTTCTGTCCCCACCTCCCACCCCATGAGCCCACCTGACCTCAAGTCTCCCTTTCATCAGAAGTCCCCCACTTCCCATTTGAATCTTCCCTCATTCTTCCCCACCCAGCCTGGGCTCTGCCACCCCCACAGTGGCTTAGGTCATCCCCTAGGACCATTCTCCTACCTGGCACCAGGATGCTCCTGAGGGGCTGGACCTCCACGCCCTGCAGCGGGTACTGTAGTGGGGAGTTAGCAGGGGCTATGAGCAGCTGGTCGGCAGCAGACTGGCTCCTGGCAGCGAAGGTTGGGGGGGGGGTCAGGGGAGGAGTCAGGGCAGGGGGGGCTCTCCCTCCTGCCACACCCACCCTCGTGGCTTCCCACTGCTGTCCACCTGCAGAGTCATGCCCTCCTTTCCTGCTGATACCTTGAAAGGAAGGCCTGAAATTCCTGCTCCCTTGAGGCAGAGGCAGCCCTCAGCTCCTCAGGGTCAAAGGCCTTGGTGAGGTCAATGCCTCGGACCTGCCTCTGGAAGGGGAGGTGAAGGCTTCCTCCACTGGACTCACAGCTGCAGTTGTTTGCAGACAGCAGCCTGGAGCCCGGAAGAAGGGAAGAAGGGTTCTCAGAGCCAGCAGTGCAGCTCCACTCATCCTCCCAAAACATTTACACAGTGCCTCACACCTTGGCTCTTCAACCCTGCCCATCCAGTCTGTCCCCTGAAACATTGCTCTTCGAATAGTCCCCGGGAGGAGGAACTATCAATGGGATGACACATCCCTGAATCTGGATTTTACAGAGGTGTGGAATAGGGCCAACTGCTGGGATTTCGAGTTGCCTTCCCACCATCAGGACCTCATCTGGACTCTCCTTTCATAGGGAATCACCAGAACTCAGAAAGTCAGGGCCCTCCCCTGACTGCACACCCTCCCTTCCCCATACCATGACAAGATTCAGGGAGGATAGATTCTGCACCCCCCTCCCCCAATGCAAGACTCAGTAGCCCCTCTCCAGCTCCCACTTCACCTCCCCAACCAGTTGGGAGAGCTCAGCAGTCGAGGAAACAAAAACTTCCCACGCCACCCCACAGCGAGTGCCATGCTGTCGCCACGACTCTTTGCACTCACCCAACCACTTGCTCCTTGATCCTGACTGGGATGTGTGCATAGCGGGGCTCGGGGACAAGACCTGGCAGTTCTGGCCTGGGGAGGCCCTGCAGGGGCGTCCACAGGGCAGGAGGTGCCCGGAGGCCCGGCGCTTCCCGGGTGCTCGCGTACAGGAGCCCCAGCGAGGCACAGGCGAGCAGCACGACCAGCACACAGAGGGCCCGGCGGCCCAGCCGCATCCTGAGTGGGCGGTAGGGTGGGGGAGTGAGAAAGACGGGGAGGGAAGGCTCCTGCCTGCCCCCCGGGTGCTCTCCAGGATTTGCACAGCGAATCGGTCCCCTGGTCCCCCTCCCCTCACTTCCCGGGCCTCGGGTCTCCCGGCTTCCTTTCTTGTCGCCCTCTCCCGCGTCTCGCTTTCCTCTCACGCCCGAGGCCCGGCATCTTGAAGCAAGAGACCTTTGGATGCGGTGGTTTCGACGCGGTGGCTCGTAAGTAGAGGAGCATCGCTTTATTGGAACATCAGACGTCCCCGAGCCCGCCGCCTCCTCTGGCCCGCGCATCCCCCAACCCCTCAGGCGGAGCATCACCTGGCCCCGAGTGGGCTGCAGAGGGCAGCGCCACACCTTGCCTGTCACGAAAATGCAGAATCACGCCCGCGCTATTGAGTGGCCCCGGCGGAGGTGACACCGTGAGTGGCCCTGGGAAGCTGTGCGGGGGACAAGGTGGGCCGGCGAGCGCGCCTTCTCCCGCCTCCAGCTCGGCCCCGCATCCCGCCCCGGCACTGACCTGTCTAACGCTCTAAGGCCGCCGCAAGATTTCGGTCCAGGCTGCGCCAGGCTCTCAGCCCCGGCCCGGGGGTCCTCATGGGGCTGGAGGTGGCCTGATGAGGAGCCGGGCGTGAGCCTGAGAGCGAGGGGGATCCTCCTGCCTCCGGAGCACGCCTGACCCCTCCCGCCTTCGGGATCGCTGGGCTTTGTAGATCGCGGCTCTAGGGTGGTTCTGGGCGTTTCCTGCGGGGGTGGGGGTCGGAGTCGAGAAACCGCCACACCCCGACCCCAGGAACAAAGCCGAGGCTCCCCCGCACCCTGTCCCACTTGCCGGGCCCAGAGGTCTCGGGCCGCCGCCCGGCTCTTCAGATCGCGGCGCCGCGCGGGGAGGCTCCGGGCTGGCTGCGGCGGAGGCTCCGGCTACGCGCGGGGAATGCGAGCGCCTGGGCGCCATCTAGTGGGCCCCGAGGACACTGCGGGGGCGCGAAGCCGGCGCGGCGCGGAGGTCCTCTCTACGCCACCCGGCCCACTCCCAGCCCTGCGCCTCCGAGCCCTGGCATCTCAGCCGCTTGTCCCCGATCCCAGTCATTCTATCCCTAGTCGTTTGGAGCCTCCCTCTGGTCGAGACCGTAGGCAAGGAAGGGCGACAGTGCTATGGGAGGAGGTGGGGCGGGGGTACCCCATAATCGCATTTCAAGAAAGATTTGGGTAGGTAGGATGAGATAAAGGAAGCCAGACAAGATGCTGGAAAATAAAGACTGCCTGGCTAACAAAGGCTGGTTCATAGCCCCCCCCCCCCCCCCCCCGTTATCTAACAAACACTCCTTAATTCAAGGGCCTACTTCTTCTGACTGCTCCTTGTTGTGCTGTTGGAGGAAGGAAACCCCAAACGGTGGCCAGATTGGTTGTAGTTCTTTGTGCAGGCTGCAAACTTGTAGACTCACTTCCTTGCAGCCGGACTCCTGACACTGCCCAAAGTTCTGTGCTTCCGTGGTTCTAATATAAGATGTGTTCTGATTTAATAGTGAAAAAAGATATAGTAAGAAATGAAGAATATAATGAAAATGTGGGGACGGGGGAAGGATGAATGGACAATTAGATTAATTGTACACAAAGAAATGACTGATCAGCTGGGGGGGAAATGGGACTCTCATGTTCTTTACACCAAAATAAATACTAGATCTATCAACTATTTTAATATTAAAAATGAAGCCATAAATATAGTAAAAGAAATCATGAATTTGTTTTTTTAAACATAATCTTGGAGTGGGGAAGATATAAAAAGAAATATTAATACATGTATGCCTATATGAAAAACTTGAGTGAAGAAATTTCTGTAAACAAACCTGAGAGAGAAATGACAAACTGTGAAAAAATATTTGCAGATAAAGATCAATTTTCCTTAAGAGCTCCAAAGCATCAATCAGAAAAAAATGATCAACTAACCCCAAATGGTCAAAAATCCTGATTAGGCAGTTGATAGAAAAAGTGAAAATGGCTATTAAATATATGAAAATGAACTTGACTTTATTCATAATAAATGGGATGCAAATTAGAATAATAGTAAAATGTTTTTTGATGACCAAGTTAGTAAAGGTCAAAGACTTGACTAACACACTGAGTGGTCAGGTATTTGGAGAAACAGCCACTGCCATGCAGAGTTGTGAGTGTAAATTGGTACTGAAGTGGGAGGAAAAGGGGCAGGGCACAGCCACTGAAGGAATTACACAGCAATTGAGGACAGGACAAACTGGTTGGAACCAAGATGGAGGAAGACTTGACTTCTAGGAGACCTTGAGCCTCATGGCACACCCACAGGTGCCAGGACAGTTCCTAGGCTGACCATAAAAGGTCAAAAGTGGGCAGGGGAGAGCGGTTCCTGGAAATCCTCGCCCCTTCCTCAAAGTAGTTGGAATAATCCTCCTACTCATTAGTATGTAAGATTACCGGCTCCACAAAACCCAACTCCGGCCCCTCGTGGTTGCCCTCGCTCTGGCTCTGTCGCTCTAGCTCTGTCATGCTCACCTTCTGAGAAGGCCCGCACTCTGAATGTGGAGTGTGTATCTCCTAAGCCATTTTCCTTTTTGAGGGAGACAGACCACACTCTGTCCATGGAGTGTGTATCTCTCTACATAAACTGACTGTCACTTTACCATGCTTTGCTCTTGAATTCTTTCCTGGGCAAGGCAAGAACCTATTCTTCCTCCAACAGTACAACTCATGACAGCTGTTGGCCAATCTATTAACATTTCAAATGTGAATCATTTACATTTTAAATATTAGTAAGTTAAAATTTTAAAAACATTGTTCAGTCAGATGATACAACACTGCGTTAACCTATGTCTCCTGACGTTGAATGATACCCAAAGCTGTTAAGCAAAAGAAACAAGGTACAGAACAGCATATATAGTTGTTGGCTCAAGTGTGTGTTTAGCTTCTGGGTTTGGCCAAAATCTGGAAATGAGGTGCTGCCATAATAAAAACCTAAAAATGTGGGAATGGCTTTGGCACTGGGTGTTGGGCCAAAGCAGGAGGAATTTGAGGAGTGTTAGTGACAGACCAAAGAATGTTGAAGAGCTTGTTAGTAGAAGCCTGATGTCCTTTAAGGAGGCTGCTGATGAAGGGAAGTGAGGAAAGTAGGGAAACTGAAGGAAAGCACGCCTTTGTTACATTTAGCAACATTGTCATCAGCAGTGGGGTGAAAAGTTTTGAAGGTGCCATCTGATTTCTTCTTGCTGCTTTAGTAGAATATGAAAAGAAAGAGATATGCTAAAGGAAGGAATGCTAAACAAAGAGGTTCTGTTGGGTTTGAAAATTCCTAGCCTCTCCAAGGACCAATGATGCTAAAATAATAATTAAAAAAATGACTTCCAGCAAAGATCATATCTAGGAAACACTCAAGAAAACATAGTTTGAAAATGGAGCCAAGGACGTGAACATAAATTCTTTGTTCTGGTTCCTCAGAGATGGTTCAGTCTAACAATAGAACTCTCAGTGGTTGATGAAGCCCAAGGAAGAGAAGGGCTCAGCTCAGTAATACTTGTGAATATGGCTTTTATTTGATGTAGTTAACCTCAATAAGATTCAAAGGAGACCTATAAAGATTTTAAGAGAATTGTATTTGCAGAGTTTTATTGATAATACAATAATTCTCTCTTATCAGCCTGTTAATAATGTTTGCTGTTTTAAGTCCTCCAGGTTTGGGATAATGTATTACATAGCAATAGATAAGTAATACAGAATATTATACAGTTGACCTTGAACAGTGAGGTGGGTTAGGGGCACCAACCCTCCACGCAGTGAAGTATCTGTGACTTTACAGTCAGCCCTCCATATCTGAGGTTCTGCATTCACAGATTCAGCCAGCTGTGGATCAGGTAGTCCTATAGTACACATCTAGTGGGAAAAGTGCATATAAGTGTAGTTCAGACTTGTGTTGTTCAGGTGTCGACTGTGTAGCCTGAGAGAAATGACCCACAGCTATACATAGTAGTTTGTAATGCTGAAACAAAAAAAAAGCCAAATATAGGTGGTTACATTCTGTATGATTCTATTTATCAAAGTAGAATACAGGCAAAACTAATCTATGATGTTTGTAGTCAGGATTGTGATTATCTTGAAAGGTGGAATAGTGATGGGGATCAAAGGGAATCTGGGTGCTGGTATAGTTGTGTTTCTACATCAAAGTGCTGATGACACAAGTGTGCTTCATTTATAAAAATACACATAGTTGTATACTTATAATCTGTGTGCTTTTCTTGTATGTATACTACGTATATCCTTGGACTCATTCCAGGTCTTATCCCAGGATTGGGACAGGAAAAGTTAAAGATGAACCTGAAATGTCAAAGGAATGCAATACTAAAAAAAGAAAAAATGAAAAAAGGATGTGAGCATGTTAAAAGGACAAACACAGCTTGAAGGGGCTTTCACTGGCTGAATCCAGGAAAATTTGAGCACCAAAATAATTTAGGATAGGATAGGATAGGAATGAATTATAAACCATTGAAAAAACAGGAATCTGTGAGTCCACACTAATAATAAATACATGATTAAATAAATAAGTGAATATAGGAGAGGGGAGAATGCTGATTGATAGATATAGGGGTAATGATGAAGTGGAAAATAATTTTGCAAACATCATAGTAAACATGGTTTGGGCAAGAATCATCAATGAGTACTAATGCTAAGGCAGAAAGTTTGATGAGAAGTAAGGTGTTTACATAGTTTAAAATGTCTCCCCACAGTTTGCTTGTTCGTTTTAAGAGGAAACATTGTAACTGCACAATTGACAAACCTTGCCTAGGTAGTCAAAACTAACATTATAGGTGAGAGACAGAGGACACCGTGTACCTCCAGGTATGCTACCCTGAGAAAGACACAGCATCACTTATGCAGTATTCTGGCTGGGGATACACAACTTAATTCTAAATATGGGAAAGCGCACATGCCCCAACTAAGGAATATTTTATATATTTGAAAGAAACTGGCCAGTATTTAATTTTTTTCCAGTTTTATTATGTAGAATTATTACAGTTTGACTGCACATACACATTATAGTGCATGTAAATACATATATACAGTATACGGCACATTTTTTTAGTTTTCATATATGTACTAATTATTGTTTCTAAGAACAGCTTAGATCTTTAGCTTTTTAAACTTACTTAGTTATCAAAGGAATAAAACCAACTACAAAATAAGAATCAACAGAATGCGGTAATCCAGTCATAAAGGACAGTCAGATGTGCTGACATATATTCAAGAAATCAAAATAATAATTAGTTCATTTGTGCCCTTATTATTACTGTTATTATTTTTTAGATTCTTCATATATATGATATCATATGACATTTTTATTTCTCTTTCCAGCCCACTTCACTTTGAATGACAGTCTTCAGGTCCATCCATAATTCTGCAAATGGCATTATTTTATTCTTTTTTGTGGCTGAGTAGTGTTGTTCCATTGTATATATGTACCATGTCTTCTTTATCCAGTCATCTGTCGATGGACATTTGGGTTGTTTCCATGTCTTGGCTATGGCAAATAGTGCTGCTATCGAGCACTGGGGTGCACTGTATCTTTTTGAATTTTATTTTTCTCTGGATATATGCCCAGGAATGGGATTGCTGGATCATGTGGTAAGCCTATTTTCAGATTTTTAAGGAACCTCCATACTGTCCTCCATCGTGGCTGCACCAATCTACATCCCCACCAACAGTGTCATAGGGTTCCCTTTTCTCCACAGCCCCTCCAGCATCTATCATTTGTAGACTTTTCAATGATGGCCATTCTGGCTGGTGTCAAATGATATCTTATTGCAGTTTTGATCTGCATTTCTCTGACAATTAGCGATGCTAAGCATTTTTTCATGTGCCAATTGGCCACTTGTGTGTCTTCCTTGGAGAATTGCTTGTTTAGGTCTTCTGCCCATTTTTGGATTGGGTTGCTTATTTCTTTGATATTAAGGTGTATGAGCTGTTTGTATATTTTGGAAATTAGTCCCTTGTCAGTCATATCATTTGCAAATATTTTCTCCCACTCTTTAAGTTGTCTTTTCATTTTGTTGATGGTATCCCTAGCTGTACAAAAGCTTTAAAGCTTAGATCCCATTTGTTTATTTTCACTTTTAATTCCAGTACTCCAGGAGCTGGTTCAAAAAATATATTGCTGTAATGTATGTCTGTGAGTGTTCTGCCTATGTTTTCCTCTAGGAGTTTTGTAATATCTGGTCTTACATTTAGGTCTTTAATCCATTTTGTGTTTATTTTTGTACATGGTGTTAGGGAATGTTCTAATTTCAGTCTTTTACATGCAGCTGTCCAGTTTTCCCAGCACCACTTATTGAAGAGACTATCTTTCCTCCATTGTATAGTCTTGCCTCCTTTGTCATAGATTAATTGACCATACGTGCGTGGGTTTATTTCTGGACTTTCTATCCTGTTCCATTGATCTACGTGTCTGTTTTTGTGCCAGTGCCATCCTGTTTAGATTACTGTAGCTTTGTAGTATAGTCTGAAGTCAGGAAGCATGATTGCCCCAGCTCCATTCTTCTTTTTCAAGATTGTTTTGGCTATTCAAGGTCTTTTGTGTTTCCATACAAATTTTAACATTTTTTGTTCGATGCAACAGGGATTGATTGCATTGAATGTGTAAATTGTCTTGGGCAAGTATGGCCATTTTAACAATATTGATTCTTCCAATCCAAGAACATGGTATATCTTTCCATTTGTTTATGTCGTCTTCAGTTTCCTTCATCAGTGTCTTATAGTTTTCGGCATACAGGTCTTTTGCCTCCTTGGGTAGGTTTATTCCTAGGTATTTTATTCTCTTTGGCATGATGGTAAATGGTATCATTTCCATAATTTTCCTTTCTGCTATTTCATTGTTAGTGTATAGAAATGCAACTGATTTCTGTATATTAATTTTGTATCCTGCAACTTGACCATATTCATTGATGTGTTCTAGCAGTTTTCTGGTTGCTTCTTTAGTGTTTTCTATGTATAGTATCATGTCATCTGCAAACAGTGACAGTTTTACTTGTTTGTTTCCAATTTGGATTCCTTTTATTTCTTTTTCTCCTCTGAATGCTATGGCTAAGACTTCCAAAACTGTGTTGAATAAAAGTGGTGAGAGTGGGCATCCTTGTCTTGTTTGTGACCTTAGAGGGAATGCTTTCAGCTTTTCCTCATTAAGTATGGTGTTAGCTATGGGTTTGTCGTATATGGCCTTTATTTTGTTGAGTTATGTTCCATCTATGCCCACTTTCTGAAGAGCTTTGATTGTAAATGAGTGTTGAATTTTAGCAAAAGCTTTTTCTACATCTGTTGAGCATATCAGATGGTTTTCAGTCTTCAGTTTGTTAGTGTGGTGTGTCACGGTGATTGATTTGCATATATTGAAAAACGCCTGCACCCCTGGGACAAATCCGACTTGATCATGGTGTGTGATCCTTTCAGTGCATTGTTGGAGTTCGATTTGCTAGTATTTTGTTGAGGATTTTTGCATGTATACTCATAAGTGATATTGGCCTATAATTTTTTTTGTGTGTGTGATATCCTTGTTTAGTTTTGGCATCAGGGTGATTATGGCCTCATAGAATGAGTTTGGAAGTTTTCCTTCCTCTGCAATTTTTTGGAATAGTTTCAGAAGGGTAGGTGTTAACTCTTCTCTAAATGTTTGGTAGAATTCACCTGTGAAGCTGTCTGGTCCTGGACTTTGGTTTGTTGGGAGGTTTTTATTTACTGATTCAATTTCAGTGCTGGTAATCGGTCTATTCATATTGTCTATTTCTTCCTGGTTTAGTCTTGGCAGATTGTACCTTTCTAAGAAATTGTCCATTTCTTCTGTGTTGTTGTTTTTGTTGGTGTATAGTTGCTCATAGGATCCTCTTATGATTCCTTGTATTTCTGTGGTGTCAGTTGTAACTTCTCCTTTTTCATTTCTGATTTTGTTAATTTGGGCCCTCTCCCTTTTTTTCTTGATGAGTCTAACTAAAGGCTTATCAGTTTTGTTTGTCTTTTCAAAGAACCAGCTTTTAGTTTCGTTGATCTTTTCTATTTTTTTTTTTTTAGTCTCTATTTCATTTACTTTTGCTCTAATCTTTATGATTTCTTTTCTTCTACTAACTTTGGGATGTGTTTGTTCTTCTTTCTCCAGCTGCTTAAGGTGTAAGGTTAGGTTGTTTACTTGAGATTTTTCTTGTTTCCTAAGATATGCTTGTGTTGCTATAAACTTCCCTCTGAGAAGTGCTTTTGCTGTGTCCCAGAGATTCTGGATTGTTGTGTTTTCATTTTCATTTGTCTCAAAGTATTTTTTGATTTCCTCTTTGATTTCTTCCATGATCCACTGGCTGTGTAGTAGCATATTGTTTAGCCTCCACATATTTGCAGTTTTTGCAGTTTTTTTCTTGTAGTTGATTACTAACCTAATAGCATTGTGGTCTGAAAAGGTGCTTGGTACAATTTCAGTTTTCTTAAATTTGCTGAGGCTAGCTTTGTGGGCCAGCATGTGGTCTATTCTGGAGAATGTTCCATGTGCATCTGAGAAGAACAAACCTATCAATAATTACCTTTAACGTAAATGGATTAAATGCTCCAACCAAAAGACATAGACTGGCTGAGTGGATACAAAAACAAGATCCACATGTATGCTGTCTACAAGAGACCCACTTTCGAGCTAGAGTCACATGCAGGTTGAAAGTAAGGGGACAGGAAAAAGATATTCCATGCAAAAGGAAACCAGAAGAAAGCTGAAGTAGCAATACTTATATCAGACAAAATAGATTTCAAAATAAAGACTGTTACAAGAGACAAAGCAGGGCACTACATAATGCTCAAGGGATCAATCCAAGAAGAGGATATAACAATTGTAAATATATATGCACCCAACGTAGGAGCACCTCAATATATACAGCAACTTTTAACAGACATAAAAGGAGAAATGGACAATAACACAATAATAGTGGGGGACCTTAACACGCCACTTACACCAATGGACAGATCATCCAGACAGAAAATCAGTAAGGAAATACAGGCCCCAAATAACACATCAGACCAGATGGACCTAACTGATATCTATAGAGCATTCCACCCCAAAACAGTATTTTATTTTTAAATCTCAACATCATGAAAGAAAGACAGGCTGAGTAACTGTTCCAAATAAAAGGAGACTAAAGAAACAACTAAATGCAATATGTGGTCCTATATTGGATCCTGTCCTTGAGGGGAAAAAATGCTTTGGCAGACATTTTGGGGACAAATGACAAAACTCATTATGGCTGGGAGTTTAAAGTCAATGTTTTATCTTTGTTAAGAGATAAATGGTAAATGGCAAATGGCCTGAAGTTAATAACTGCGATTACCTAAAAAAATCCTTGTTCTTAGGAAACATACTCTGAAGTGTTGAGATAAAGTGGCATAATATATGCAGTCTACTTTCAATTTGCTCTGAAAAAATAAGTATTACAATGTGTATGTGTTGTATGTATGTCTACATATGGTATATATATTATATAATTATTCTTTGTTAATTTAATACTTATGAATTACATGATTCATCATGAACTATAAAAATTATATCTATACAGAGAGAATGATACAACAAATTCGACAAAATGTTGAAAATTGGTGAAGCTGAATAAAAGATATGTGGAATTGCATTGGATGAAGTTGGTCAAAGTAAAAAAAATTTTAAAGAGAGGAAAAAAATACATATGTGAGAATATTCTGTATTTTCTCTCCAAATGTCTAAGTTTGAAACTATTTCAAAGTAAAAATTTTAAAAGAAAAAGTTTTGCCCCTCCCCTGCTTTAGTTGAAGGTGAGCATCCATTTAGTAATTTAGTGATGGTGCTGAAAGTTGTTTCAGCATATTATTCTCACACTTACAAAAGCTGACAAGTAAAAACTTTTACTAATGAAATAATAATAATTTTAAAATTCTAATATAAATTCATATTCATTTTCGTTATCTCAGCATTTCATTCTTTGATAGTGATGTTTAGCTTCAGCTAAATACTGATTTTATCTCTCTCTCTGTATACACACACACACACACACACACACATTCTTTTTGCTGAACCATGTGAGTTAGTTGTGACTTTTTACTCCTAAATTCCTAAATGCTTCAGTATCTATCTCCTAGCAACAAGGGTGTTCTCCTAAAGAAGCAATCTGATGATCAAACTCAGATTTATCACTGATACAAAACCATTATCTAATATACAGTCCATAGTACAGTTTCTTTAGTTGTCTCAATGATGCTTTTGAAAGAATTCCAATCCAGGAGTGGTTATTGTATTTATTCATCATGTCTGGTTGGTTTCCTTATCTTTGAGGATATTAAACATACTTATTTAAAGTATTTCCCAAGGCGCTCTGTTGTTTCCCTTTAGTGTAGAGTGAGTTCTCCTGTTTTTGGAGCTTGTTGACTATCTGTGATGGTGTTCCCTTTCACGATGAGCTTTGAAATCTTAGTTTGCGGGGTTTTGTGAGCATTTTCTTCTCACATGTGTGTCCTTTAAGGTTCACTGCAGATGTCAGAGACCACTCTAGCTGTTCATTGCTCACCATCAGGTGGCTTACAGTGTGGTTCTGGGGTTGGTATTTGCATGGCTGATAGGCTTTTGGAAATATGTGGGGGCATTTTTGGTGGTGACATTGATGGGTGAAGCCACTGGCAATTGGTGAGCTAGTGTCAGCTAAGCTAAACGAATAGAACAAGCCCATGCAATGAAGACTTGCCCTTCCCTAGATGCCAGCAGAAACTCAACAGAAAACACTGCCATATATATACACACATGTGTAGTCAATTTGCAATGTTGTGTTAATTTTTGGTGTACAACATAGTGATTCAGTCATACATATATATTATTTTTCATATTCTTTTTCATTATAAGCTATTACAAGATATTGCATATAGTTCCCCGTGCTATACAGTAGGACCTTGTTTATTTAGTGTATAGTGGTTAGTATCTACAAATCCCAAACTCCCAGTTTATCTCTCCACCCCCCACCTTCCCTCCCTGGTAACCATAAGTTTGTTTTCTATGTCTGTGAATCTGTCTCCAGAAAACACTGCTTCAGGCAGAATCTTTAGGAACAGCTCTCAGCCTCCAGAATCACACGACTCTTCCTATCAGGCAAAACTGAGGTCACAACTGCAACAAGCTTCCGAAAACAGGAAGCTGCTAGTTGCAGGACCCCTCAGCCTTTACCACAATTCGTATCTCTCCAAGTGGACAATTTCCCCTCGGGGTCATCCATCCTTCCCCAGTATAAGGCTTACCTCAACTCAGGTTTCTTAGGCATGCAGTTAATTGATAAAGGAATGTCTAGATGCAAGAGATTTGGGGAAATGTAGTTTTTAGTACTCCAGCTCTGCCACAGAGCCAGATACATTAGAAAAAGGTGCTAACGATGCCAGTCCACTTTGGAGCTATATGTTTCCCTCTGTTGCCTGCATCCCTCCCTGCTAAGTGGTTTCATGACCATCTCCCCAGTCCAGAACCAGAGTTGACATTGAACATGCAGAGATCTGATCTAGGGGTGCCGTCACTGATCCCATCCTTGGCCAGCTGCAGGTGTAGTCTATTCAGCATGGTGGCCTAGAGGGCTGGCTGCCTGGTCCTTACTGCTCTTTGCAGTCACTCCATGCAAGCAGCTTTTAACAGATAGAACCCAGTCAGGGCTCACAACATCATACCTGTCATGCAGCAGAACATCTAGGGGACTCTCCAAAGGAGCTGGTTCCAGGCAATTAATATTACCCCCATGGTTTGGCCCTCAGCCATGACATGTCCATTTCCAGTTCAAGGAAATGCTTATTTTGTTTTTTGTTTTTGTTTTATCATGGGTTGCCTTTTAAATATATTTTTGGAATATATTATCTGTTATTTTATCTGTTTGGAATGAAGAGAGGATTTTCTCTAGAATTCACTCAGTTCTTTTGATGGGAAGAGACCCTATAAAATTTGTCTACTTATAAATTTTTTTTTAGCAGGAAAGGGATTATGCTATACTCATTGAACTATGCATTGCTTTTTTTTCACAATATGTATATCTCAGACACCTTTTTATAAGAGCATATGAAAATATATCTCATTTTAAAAATTGACTGCATATTATTTATTCCATTATGTGAATATATCATAAATTATTTAAACAGTCCTAACTGACTGACACTTTGTTTCCTTTACAAACAGTGATGCAATAAACATACTTGGTGAACTTTTGTGAATATGTCTGTTCTATTTAAGCCAAATGCCAGTTATTATATGTGAGAATGCTCTTATCTCAGATTTTTGGCGTGGGTTACAGCAAAAAGCCAGTCCAAAAATGTCAGTCTGAAGAGGCAACCAAGAAAATTGTGAGCCAGTTGTTGCTTGTCATACACACAATTATTCTCATTTGACAAGTAATGAACAGTCGGCGACTTGATCCATTAAGCAGCAACGAGAGCTAACCAAAGCCCTGTGCTACCTTCTTCCCAGGATTTGATCAGTGTCTCTTGGCCTTTAGGCACTGTTTGCTCCCAACTGATACATCAAAGCCATCCTTTGCTCATGGATGCTTTTTACACTAAGCAGTGTAAGGTGAGGTGGGAAGCCCCGTAAAAAAGACAGTAGGACCCTCCAACAGGGCCACTACCCTCTTGCCAGCACCATTCGGTTCCCTGGCCCAGTGGCATTAATTCACTTTTTAAACTCTGAAATGACTTACTTCTAGGAAAGTGGAACTTACCCCTAAGATTCTATTGGTTCCCTGAGCTAACTCCTGATTGGTCCATTTATAGTGCTTCATTTGCATGGAGCTCACTCCTGTTTGGTCCATTTCCCTCACTCCTGATAGGTACATTTCCCTCACTCCTGATTGGTCCATTTCTACAAAGCTTGTTCCCGATTAGTCACCTTTATTATACCTTATTTGCGTATGATGTTACAAAACGTCGCAAAGTCTAGACTGGTAGCCTTTAAAAGCCTGTGTAAACCTACAGACGGGTTCTAGAGGTTAGAGTGTTACCTCCTCTGGGCCAGCTGGCGTAATAAACCTGAGTTCTCCAACTCTCCCAGTGCTGCTTGGTCTCTCGCCCAGGTCCAGGTTGCTGTCACAACTGATCTACAACACTGAGCTGTAACACACTTTTCTGCAACAAAGGAGTCATGGCAATATCATGGTATACATGAAATGGTCCAGTGCACTTCAGAGAGACTCAGGGAGACTAATACTGTTGTGCTCCAGTGTTTAGTGGCAGGCAGGGATAAGCTATGCTAGTGGCTTATCTTTGAGCGTGGTGGTCTAGTGGACTTATAAATGTATTTACAGGTTTCCTCCATCCAAAACATCACAGAAAATAATTCAGGGTGGGAGAATATAAAACATCACTCTGAATTTATTTATCATATCACCCTGTATTTATAAAATTACACATATCACACTAGCCCTAGGATAAATTCCTAGTAATAGAATTTTTAAGTGAAAGAATTAGGTACGTGTTAAATTTGGATAATTAGTACCAAATTGTTCTCTTGAAAGTTTATACCAAGTTAAACTCCCTCCAAGTACATCACTGTTTTTGAGGCTGCCTAGTACTCCACCCTGTGGAAGTACCATAGTTAAAATGCTTCGAAGAGTGCCAGGTATAGGGAGTGTTAACTGTTACGATTACTCTTATTAGTGGACATTTTCACCTTTTTGTGCTAATATTATGGTATTGTATTATTGACATATTCTTGGCACTTTTGCCATTTTCTTTCTCTGTTTTTATCAACTGACTTTATTCATTCCTTCCAGTTGTATTGAGATATATTTTACATACAGTGCTGTAAAGTTTAAAGTCAACAGCATAATGATTTGACTAACATACATTATGAAATGATTGCCACAATAAGTTTAGTGAACATCCATCATCTCATACAGATACAATATAAAAGAAAATGGAAAAAGCATATTTTCCTTATGATGAGAATTCTCAGGATTTACTCTCTTAACTTTCATATATAACATATGGCATTGTTAATTACATTTATCATGTTGTACATTACATCCTTAGTACATATTTATCTTATAGCTGGAAGTTTGTCCCTTTCGACCACCTTCATTCAATTCCCTTTCTCCCTAACCCTCACCTCTGATAACCACAAATCTGATCTCTCTGAGTTTGTTTGTTTGTTTGAAGCATAACTGACCTACAATACTACATTATTTCCTCGTCCATGACATGGTGATTCAATATTTCTATATATTACAAAATGATCACCGTGATAAGTCGGTACCATCTGTCACCATACAAAGATCTTATGTTGTTATTGACTATATTCCCCACACTGCACGTTTCACACCCATGACTCATTTATTTGTAACTGGAAGTTTCTACCTCTTAATCTCTCTCACCTATTTTTCTCATTCCCCTAGCCTCCTCCCCTCTGGTAACCACCTGTTTGTTCTCTGTATCTATGACTCTGTTTCTCTTTTATTATGTTTGTTTCTTTGTCTTGTTTTTCAGATTTTTAGATTTAGATTTTTAGATTAGATTTAGATAAGTGAAATCATGCGGTATTTGTCTTCCTCTGTCTGACTTATTTCACTTAAGACAATTCTCTCTAGATCCATACATGTTGTTGCAAATGGCAAGATTTCATTCCTTTTTATGGCTGAATACCATTCCATTATATATATATATATGCCACATCTTCTTTATCTATTCACCTATTGATGGGCACTTAGGTTGCTTCCATATCTTGGTTATTGTAAATAATGCTGATGCTGAAATGAACATAGGGGTGCATATATCTTTTCAAATTAGTGTTTCTGTTTTCTTCAGATAAATACCCAGGAGTTGAATTGGTGGATTATATGGTAGTTCTACTTTTAATTTTTTTGAAGAACGGCCATTCTGTTTTCCGTCGTGGCTGCACCAATTTACATTCCCTCCAACAGTGTAGGAGGATTCACTTTTTCCACATCCTCATCAACACTTCTTATTTGTCTTTTCGATAATAACCATTCTGACAGGTCTGAAGTGCAAATCTCATTGTGGTTTTGATTTGCATTTCTCTGATGATCAGTGATGTTGAGCATCTGTATGTCTTCTTTGGAGAAATGTCTATTCAGATCCTCCGCCCATTTTAAATATAACTTTGTTTTTCGATGTTGAGTTGTATCAATTCTTTGTATATTTTATTTTATTTTATCAGGTCTTTTGGAGGGGTAATTAGGTTTGTTTGTTTGTTTGTCTGTTTACAGAGGTATTGGGGACTGAACCCAGGACCTCTTGCATGATAAGCATGTGCTGTACCACTGAGATATATACCCTCTCCCCCTATTTTGGATATTAACCCCTTATCCGATATATTGTTTGTAAATATCTTCTCCCATTCAGTAGACAGCCTTTTCATTTTGTTGATGGTTTCCTTTGCTGTGCAAAAGCTTTTTAGTTTGATGTAGTCCTATTTCTTAATTTTTGTTTCTGTTTCCCTTGCCTGAGGAGACATATCCAAACAAAAAGTTCTAAGATTGATGTTAAGGATTTTACTGCCTATGTTTTCTTCTAGAAGTTTTATGGTTTCAGGTCTTATGTTTAAGTCTTTAATCTATTTTGAATTTATTTTTGTGCATGGTATGAGAAAGTAGTCCAGTCTGATTTTTTTTTTTTTTGCATGTAGCTGTCCAGTTTCCCCAACACCATTTATTGCAGAAACTGTCTTTCACCCAATGTATATTCTTGCCTCCTTTGGCATAGATTAGTTGCCCATATAAATGTGGGTTCATTTCTGGGCTCTCTATTCTGTTCCCTTGATCCATGTGTTTGTTTTGTACCAGTACCATACTGTTTTGACTACTGTAGCTTTGTAATATAGTTTGAAGTCAGAATGCATGATACTTCTAGCTTTGTTCTTCTTTCTCAATATTGTTTTGGCTATTCAGGATCATTTGTGTTTCCACACAAATTTTAGACTTATTTGTTCTAGATCTGTGAAAAAATACTGTCAGTATTTTGATAGGGATTGCATTAAATCCTTAGATTACCTTGGGTAGTATGGTCATTTTAATAATATTAACTTTTTCAACTCATGAGCACAGTATATCTCTCCATTTGTGTCAGCTTCAATTTCTTTTATCAGTGTCTTATAGTTTTCTGAGTACAAGTCTTTTACCTCTTTAGTTAGATTTATTTCTAGATTTTTTTTTTTTTGGTGCAGTTGTAAATGGGATTGTTTACTTAATTTCTCTTTCTGATAGTTCATTGATAGTGTATAGAAATGTAACAGATTTCTGTATATTAATTTTGTATCCTGCAACTTTACTGAATTCATTAATGAGTTCTAATAGTTTTTTGGTGGCATTTTTAAAGACTTTCTATATACAATATCATGTCATCTGCACAGTGACAGTCTTATTTCTTCCTTTCCAATTTGGATGGCTCTAATTTATTTTTCTTGCCCAGTTGCCTTGGTTAAGACTTCCAATACTATATTGAATGAAAGTGGCTAGAGTGGGCATCCTTGTCTTGTTCCTGATCTTAAAGGAGATGCTTTCAGCTTTTTACCATTGAATATGATGTTATCTGTGGGCTTGTCATATAAAGCCTTTATTATGTTGAGGTATGTTTTCTTTATTTCCACTTTGTTGAGCCATTTTCTTTTTTATTATAAATAAATAAACATAAAGAAATACACACATAGTACAAACTATAGTTTAAACAAGAATTACAAAAGTAACCCCTGTGTACCTACTGTTTGGTTTAAGAAATAAAACAGCTGTTCCTTTCAAGCAGCTGTCCTCAAAGTATGGTCTGTGTACTTCCAAGGATCCCCAGGACCCTTTCTGGGGGTCCATGAGATCAAGGCTGTTTTCATAATACACTAAGATGTTATTTGCCTTTTTTTCTGGGTTGACATTTGCACTGAGGGTGCAAAATCAATGGTGGGTAAAACTGCTGGCCCCTTAGCACTAATCAAGGTGATGGAACCAAACTGTGCTAGTCATTGTGTTCCTCACTGGCACATGCTGCCTTTCCCTTTATGGCTTCTAGTTTTGGGGGAGTGTTGAGTTAGGTTTTTTCCTGCTCTAAGGTTTTGAAATAATTTTTTGTATCTTCTTCATGCTTTTAAACAGCTGTTCACGTGTGTGTGTGCATGTGCGTGTTTAATCCTCCCGGCATATACTTTTGTGCATGGTATGAAGTAGAGATGTAACTGAGATTTCATGTTAATCTGCAGATCCATTTAAGAGGAACTAATATATTTGCCATATTTACAGACATAGGCAAATGATTATTATCATAGAAAGCCAAGTTCTCTAACCAACAATTGTTATAATCAATAACAAAAGAGCTTCATAAAACACCATACTTTTGCAAATTAAAGAAATAATTCTTAGTAACTCAAAAGTCAAAGAGGAATGAGTATCTTTTTTCTTTTAGTAGATCTTGTTAACGGTTGAAAAAGAGGTTTTTATAGTTATCTCTCCAGAGATCTTGTACTATTTTGTTAAATTTACTAGGCACTTTGTATTTCTATGTCTTTGTAAATAGCATCTTTTTAGACATTTAATTTTATAACTTTTTACTGGTATATAGAAATTTGATTGATTTTTGTACACCGATGTGTTTAGTAGCCTCTCTCAAGTCTCATTTAATTTGCTATGAAATAAAATATAAGCATCTCCACAAAGCAAATGTGCAATTTCACGAGTACTTCAAAGGTGAAAACCTTTGTAAACACCATCCAAGTAAAGAAATAGAAGTTTACCAGCTATTACGTAATTGCATCCATGTGCCCTGTTCCAATCCTCGTTCTCCACTAAAAGTAAACATTATCCTGACTTTTATGCTAATCTCTCTATGGTTTAAGTTTCCAAACGTGACTCCCTAGACACTATAGACTTGCTTAAGACCTAGTCTTAGCCTTCTTTTATTTCACTTTATTTATTTATTTATGTGGGGGGAGGGAGGTAATTAGGTTTATTTATTTTAATGGAGGTACTGGGGATTGAACCCAGGACCTCATGCATGCTAAGCACATGCTGTACCACTGAGCTATACCCTCCCCGCGTATTTCACTTTTAAATAGGCAAACATTTTTAAACAGTTACATTGAGATATCATTTACACGCTGTAAAATTCATCCTTGATATGTGTACAATGTTACAACTTTTATTTAAGTTATAGTTGTGCAAGCATCACAGCAATCCAGTTTTAGAACATTTGCATCACCCAGAAAGTCCGCAGTGTCCATTTGCGGGCAATCCCCACTCCCAGTCCTCAGCCCAAGTACCCCTTGATCTGCTTTCTTTCTCTAAGATTTGTTTTTTCTGGCATTTCATGTAAATAAAATAATAAAATACATACTCTTTTGCATCTGACTTCTTTCATTTCACAGAATGTTTCTGAGATTCATTCATGTTGAAGCATGTGTCAGGAGCTCTTTCCTTTTTAGTGTTGGATGATATTCCATTGTTTGGATATATTACACTTTGTTTATCCATTCATCAGTCGATGGACATCTGAATTCTTTCCAGGCTTCAGCTGTTATGAGTAATGCTGCTATGAACATTCATTTTTAAGTCTCCATCTTGCCCCTCCCACTTCCCTCTCCCCACTGGTAACTAACCACTAGTTCCCTCTCTGTATCTGTGAGTCTGTTTCTTTTGTTATATTCACTAGTTTGTTGTATTTTTTAAGATTCCCATATGTAAGTGATATCTTACAGTATTTGTCTTTCTCTGACTTATTTCACTTAGCGTAATGCCTTCCAAGTCCATACATGCTGTACACCAGAAACTAATACAACACTTTAAGTCAACTAGTACTTCATTCTTTTAATGGCTGAATAATATTCTACTACATGTGTATACCATACTTTGTTTATACATTTATCCATTGGTGGACAGTTTGGGTTGTTTCTACCTTTGGGCTATTGTGAATAGTGGAATATGAACATTCAGGTACAAACATGTTTTAAGTAGCTGTTTTCAATAATTCAGATATATACCTAGGAATGGAATTGCTGGGTTATACAGTAATTCTATTTGTAACTTTCTGAAGAACTGCCAAACTATACTTCATAGTGGCTGCAACATTTTACATTCCACCAGCAATGTATGAGGGTTCCAATTTCTCCACATTCTTTACTTATTTTATTATGTATTTCTTTTTTGTTTTGTATTTAACAGAGGTACTGGGGATTGAACCCAGAACCTTGTGCATGCTAAGCATGGACCCTACCACTGAGCTATCCCCTCCCCCCAGTGTCTTCACATTCTTGCCAACATTTATTTTCTATTCTAACAGGTGTGATTTTTTTTAAAAATTGAGATATAATTGATATATAACATTGTGTAAGCTTAAGGTGTGTAACATGCTGATTTGATGCATTTATATATTGCTCTATAATTAACACCACAGTGTTAGCTAACACCTCTTATCATGTCAATTATCGTTTCTTTTTGTGGTGAAAACAATTAAGATATAGTGTCTTAGCAACTTTAAAGTTTATAACATAGTGTTGTTTAATATACGATTTTTCAAATTATAGCCATCCTAGTGTGTGTGAAGTGGTATTTCACGGTAATTTTCGTTTGCATATATTAAACACCTTTCATGTGCACGTTGGCCGTTTGTATATCTCTTTGGAGTGATGTCTATTCAGATTTTTGCCCATTAAAAATTTTGGGAGGGGGTCCTTGTTGTTGAGCTGCAAAAGTTCTTCATATATTCTGGAGATTAATCTCTTTGCCGATATATGATTTCCAAGTATTTTCTCCCACTCTGTTGGTTGTCTTCTCACTTTCTTGATAATGCCTTTTGATGCACAAAAGCTTTAATTTTAATTAAGGCCACTTTATCTACTTTTTCCCTTTTGTTACTGTGTTTTTGGTGTCATAGCTAAAAATTTACCAAATCCAAAGTCATGAAGATTGACTCCTGTTTTCTTCTGAGTTTTTCATTTTAGCTCTTATATTTAGGTTGTTGATCCATTTCTTATTCTTTTTTTATGGCTGCATTTATTCTGTTCTATATCTGTACCATCATTTACCTACATAGTTTCCTGTTGACAGACATTTAAGTTATTTTAAACGTTTTATTAAGACAGAAGTGCTATAGTGAATAATCTTGTACCTATAGAATATATGTAGATTAAGTTCCTAGAAATGCACTTGTGTGATTTTGATATGTACTGCCAAATTGCCCTGTGTTAGTAATTTATTCTCTGTGGTGGTTAAATTTTATGTGACACCTTGACTGGCCATGGACTACCCAGATATATGGTTGAACATTATTTCTAGATGTGTCTCTGTCTAGATGAGATTCACATCTGAATCAGTAGACTAGGTAAAGCAGATCACCCACCTCCGCAGTGCGGATGGGCATCATCCAAAGTGTTGAGGCCCTGAATAGAACAAAAGGGTGAAAGAAGGGAGAATTTGATCTCTCTCTGCCTTACCACTGATGCATGAGTCTTCTCCTTCCAACTGGCTGGGACTTACACCGTTGGCTCTCCTGGTTCTCAGGCCTTCAAATGTGGACTGAAGATACACCACTGGCTCGCATGGGCCTCCAACTTGCTGACTGCAGATCATGGGACTTAGGTTCCCTGATCACGTAAATGAATTCCTTATAATAAATCTCCATATATATGTATGTTATTCATTCTGTTTCTCAGGAACCCTGATGAATGCACTCTCCCTCCAGAAATGCGTAAGAATGCTGGTTTCCCTACAGCCATGCCAACTCAGTTTACTTTTAAACTTTTGGATTTGGGACAATCATCAGATGGGCATCAGATAAAGAATGGTGTCTCAGCTCGGCTTTAATTTGCATTCCTCTTAGGAAAAGAGATGTAATTCCATAAGAGTGGCTGTCTTTTCTTCCTCCTTTACTTTTTTCTTTCAACCATTCAATTCTTTACTTGTTTTCCTAATGGGGTGTTGATTTTTTTTTCCGCTCTCAGTTTATAAGAGCCCTTCATGTAATAGTTTATCCCTTTGTCCATGATAGGAGTTGCAGCTATGCTTCTAACTTCTTGGTGGGCCGCTTCCTCCCTTTCTCCTTTCCTAGTCATGCATTTAAAGCTGCCCTCTTCACTCTGAGGACTGTGTTGTTTGCGTCTCTCAAGTTTTGATACGCGGTGTTTCCATTTTCATTGTGATTTATACTTTGCTTCAGAACTTATTTAGAATTACATGTATTATATTTCTAAACAGATGTATTTTATTTCCATTGTCCTTGTGTGATTGCTATTGATTATTTAATTTTGTGGCGTTGTGCTGTGATTGTTTTGGTGATTGTGGAGCCTTCCTTTGCAGTGAACTGTGAGAAATAGTCTAGGTGTGCTCAACAGCGTGTGCTTTCGCGAACAATTCAGTTCAAGATTCTAGTTGTATTGTTCAAATTTTTTGCTAATTTTTTGTCTAGGTACCAATTATTGAAAGGGTGCATTAAAATTCTCACTGCAGTGGCGCATTTGGCAATTTTGTTAATTTTTTCCTTTAGAAATTTTGAAACTGTGTTGGGGGCATAAAAATTCAGAATTGTGGTATCTTCGTGGTAAATTATTCCTCTTATACCTTAATGTTGTGATGATTTTCTCCTAATCACATTTTTTAAAATTATTGTGAAATATGGCACAATACATGAAACTGTATAAAACATACACATACTATAATAAGGAGTATATATAATAAACTAAGGAATAATAAAAGTGTATATATAATAAACTAAGGAATAATAATAAATAATAAACTTGATCTAATCACCTCAGGTTATGGAAGATCATGGACAGGACCTTAAAAGCTCCTCTGTGCCCTGCACACCCCATCCCTCTCCCCTCCTTACTGCAGAGGTAACCGTTGTCCTGACTTTGTGAGGATAATTGCTCTGCTTTTCTCTAGAGTTTTACCATCTGTGTGTGCATCTTGAAATTTATACAAATGGCATCATACTATATAAAAACACCTAGAGCAGATACCGAAGTCCTTCTGACACTTGTTTCTTTACTGTGTCAGTGAGATTCATACGTGTCAACGGCCATAGCTGCAGTGCATTCACTTACCTGCCCGTATAGTATTCCTTTGTGTAGTTCATCATCATTTATTCACTCAAATTACCTTTCATGGACACTTGGATTGTTTCCATTTTTTCTGCTATTACCAAAAATTATTGCCATGAAGCAACATTATTTTAAGTACCTCCTAATATTATGTACAAAAACTTCTTCAGGAAGAATGTCATCCTGGAGTGCACTGCTGGGTATAGGATGTGAAGGTGAGGCCATGTTCTATTTTAGTGTAATGCCCACTTTATTTGGCACTGCTGATCATTTTCCAAAATTGTACTCCACGTATGGTGTATAAAAGTTTCTAGTGTTTCATATCCTGGCCAATACTTGGTACTGACAGACTCTTAATTTTTTAAATTAATTTATTGGGTGCTTAATGGTATCTCATTATGAATTTAATTTGCATTTCACTGACTCCTAACAATTGATCATATTTCAAGTTTTTATTGATTAGTATGAAACTGATTTAAGCTAATGTACTTAATTGATAACTTATTATTAAGCCAACTTTCATATGAAATACAATGATTTATTTATTTTAACGTTAAACCAATTTTGCATTCCTGAAATGAACCCAATTTGGTCATTAGGTGTTATCCTTGACTATCCTTTTTCCATCTTGCTGGATTCAGTTTGTTCATTTGCGCGTGTATTTGTGTGTGCTATTTTTTAAATTGAGGTATGACTAACTTATAACGCTTTATTAGTTCCAGGTATACAATATAACAATTTGATATTTGTAAAATAATCACCACAGTAAATCTAGTTAATGTCTGTCACCAACATAGCTGTGAAACTTTTTCTTTTTTTTTTTTATTTTATTTTATTGAGTTATAGTCAGTTTACAATGTTGTGTCATGTGAAAGTTTTTCTTGTGGTGATAACTTTTAAGATTTATTCTCCTAGCAACTTTCACACTTGCAGTACAGTATTATTAACTGTGGTCACCATGCTGTACATTACATCCCCATGACTTACTTATTTCATAACTAGAAGTTTATACCTTCGGACCCCCTTCACCCACTTTGCCCGCCCCTCACCCCCCCACCTCTGAGAGCCACCAAGTCTGTTCTCTGTATCCATGAACTCAGTTTCTGTCTTTAATTTTAGACTCCACATGAGTGAGATCATGCAGTATTTGTCTTTCTCTGCCTGTCACGTAATGCCCTCAAGCTCCATCCATGTTGTCATAAATAGCAAGATTTCATTCTCTTCTGTAGCTGAATAATATTCCATTATATATATATACACCACATTTTCTTTATCTATTCATCCATCAGTGGACACTTAGGCTGTTTCCATCTCTTGGGTATTGTAAATAATACTGCAGTGAACATTGGGGTACATATATCCTTGAATTAGTGTTTTCATTTTCTTCTGATAAGTACCCAGAAATGAAGTGAGTTGCTGGATCATATGGAAACTCTGTTTTTAGATTTCGGGGGAACCTCCATACTGTTGTCTACAATGGCTGCTCCAGCTTACAGTCCTACCAACAGCGCACAAAGTTCCCCTTTTCTCCACATCCTCTTCAGTTTGTTATTTCTTGTCTTTTTGGTAATAATCATGCTAACAGATGTGAGGTGACATCTCTTTGTGCTTTTGACTGCGTTTTGCTGATGATTAGTGATTAGTACATGATATTCATGTGCCTGGCTGGGAGCCATGTTTTCTTTGGAAAAATATGTATTCGGATCTTCTGCCCATTTTAAAATCAGATTGTATATTTTTTGCTATTGAGTTATATGAATTCTTTATAAGTTTTGGATATCAAGCCCTTATCAGATATATGACTGGCAAATATTTTCTTCCATTCAGTAGGTTGCCTTTTCATTTTGTTGGTAGTTTCCTTTACTGTGTGGGAGGTTTTTAGTTTGATGTAGTCCCACTTGTTTATTTTGCTTTTGTTGCCTTGGTTTGGTGTCATACCCAAAAACTCTTTGCCAAGGCCAATGTCAAGGAGCCCACCACCTATGTTTTCTAATTTGTTGATTTTTTGAAGGACTCTTGTATATACATGCTGCTGAGAGACACTCACCTGTAGTCTTTCCTCTTAGTACTGTTCCTGTCCTTGTCATGCTTGGGAACAAGGGTATACTAGCCTCAAAACACTAGTTCCAAATGGTCTCACTTTTTCTTCTATACTCAGAGGAGCATGTAAGATTGTAATCTTTTATTCAGTTTTTTATAGAATGCACTTATAAAACCATCTTGGTCTACGTTTTCTTTGTGGGAAGATTTTTAAACTATAATTCATTTCCTTTAGTAGTTTTAGAAAAATTCCAAGTTTTCTATTTCTAGTTGGGTCAGTCTTAGTAAGTTATATTTCTTAGAAATTTATCTAGTTTATGTGATTTTTCATATTTATTGTCATAAAATTGTTCACGATATCCTTCAATTATCTTTTTAATCTCTGTGGCACCTGTAGTTAGGTTCCTCTTTTCATTATTCATGGATTACTTTTGACTTCCTCTTTTGTTATTGGCCAATTTCTGCAGAGGTTGATCAGTTTATTATTCTTTTCAAAGAACCAATTTTTGGCTTCTATAGTCTTTTTATTTTCTAGTTTATTAGTTTTCACTTTTTATTTCCCTTCTACCTTTTGTGGGGATTAGTTTCCTATTCTTTTTTTCAACTTCTTTTTTAAAAAACTGAGATATAATTGACATGACATATTAGTTTCAGATGTATAACAATGATTGGATTAAAAAAATTTTATTGAAGTATAGTCAATTTACAAAATTGTGTTAATTTCTGGTATACAGCATAATGTTTCAGTCATACATATACATACATATATTCTTTTTCAGTATAGGTTACTACAAGATATTGAATATAGTTCCCTGTGCTATCCAGTAGAAACTTGTTGTTTGGATTTTTGTATATATTGCAAAATAGAAGCTTAGCTAACATCCATCACCACACGTAGTTACAATTTTTTTCCTTGTGATGAGAACTTCTCAGATCTACTCTCTTAACTTTCAAATATATAATACAGCATTATTATATATTATTATATTCACCATGCTGTGCATTATATCCCCAAGACTTAAATTTATTTAAAAGTTGGAATCAACTTCTTAAAACAAATGCTTAGCTCATTCATTCCCAGCTTTTCCTCTTTTCTAATTGGTTTATCTCTTATAAATTTCTCACCAAGTGCTACTTGAGTATCTCTCACAAGTTTTTTATGACTATTTTAATTTTCTTACATAATTTTAAAATGAATAATACTTTTCTATGATTCAAAACCCAGAAAGCAGAAACAAGTGTACAGTATAGATACTTCCCAAACTTCTCTCCCAGCTGCTCAGTTCCCATCGTGCCTCCCCCTCCCCCAAGGTAACCCTGCTCTTAGCTCTTCGTGCACCCTTCCAGCCATTCTTCGTATTTACAAGCAATTAGGACTAGAGGTTCTTATTTCCTGTTCCCTTTACTCACTCGCAAATATAGGCTATTAAATGCAGTGCTCTACAACTTGTTTTATTCCCCTTAATAAAAAGGAATTGTGTTCCCCTCAAAGACTTTTCAAAGGCAATACATGTAGAGCTTCCTCCTTTGTTTTTATGGTTGCATATTATTTCATTTAGGAATGTACCATCACTTTGGTGCTATTACTATCCTGATTAAAATTTTTTCCCACCGATCTTTTGTTATTATGAAACATTACTACATTCTACATACGTACATGCGTAAACACATCCATAAAAGTATAATTACTGGGCAAAAGGGATGTTTACTTAAAGATTGCATTTTAATAACATTTTATTATGGAAAATTCAAAACATACATAAAATTAGAAGTATTATAATGACTCCCTGTGTATCACCTAGCTTCAACAATTATTTCATTTCATTTAGCCACTGCCCACCTCCTTGCACCACCATCCACCACTCACAGATTATGGTGGAGCAAATCCTAGACCTCATCTCATTTTATCCATAAATAAAATGTATTTCCATATTTATCTGTAAAAGATAAAGACCCTTTAAAAATATAATTATATACCATATCACAATAAAATATTAATAATAATTCTTTAATATAAGAAAATATTTAGTATTTTCAAATTTTCCTGATTAACTCAGCTTTATTTAAATGAGAAAACCATGCTTGGCTTCTTTGACTCACAATCCAAATAAGGCCCATATACTCCACTAGATTTTTATGGCTCTTTATGTCTCCTTGACTCTACAGATAGTCTGGCCACCATTTTTTATTTCCTGCAGTTTATTTGTTAAAGAAACTATGTGTTTACCTCCTTGTTTTCCATAGTCTGCTTTTGCTGATTGCACCCCCAGTGTGTCTTGTAATGTTTTCCTCAGTCCTCTGTTTTCTGTAAATTGGTAGTTAGATATCAATCAGACTCAGATTTCCTCTTCTTTTTTGTTGATCTCACAGGTTTTACTGTAACAATATTTTCATTATCAATCAATTGGAAATGTTTTCTAGTTAAGTTATCATTTCTACTTTGAACCAATGGTTCACAAACAAATGACAGAAGAGCACATGGATGATCACACAGGGTATTTACAGGGCCAGGACTGAAAATGGTGTACAGCACTTCACCAACAATTGGACACAACTCAGTCGCACAGTGCCACAGCAAAGACTAGGAAGCATAATTTAGCCGTAGGATCAGGAGGAGAATGAAATGAGTCTGTGAACACATGATGTGGCTTTTACCAGTGTCTCCCCTTTTTGTCACCAAATATCCATTTTATTTTTACTCACACATGTATAGCACACTCACCCCCAAGGGAGAGAACCCAAATTCCCCATGTGGTTCTTGCGTCAAGTTCAAGCCAAAACCTCAGGGGGATTTTAAGTCCTCTTCCTCAGTTCCAGATGTGGCTCTTCTCTGCCTTGCCCCCTCCCCACCAGACACAGTACAGTGGGTGCCCAATAGCTACAAATAAACACTCACACTCAGAAAAGGAAAGAATGGAAGGAAGACCAGCTGCGGTCAATGGCTCTCAGTGATACGGCAGTTGTAGTGAAGTTTCCCGCCGATGTAGACATTGTTGTCTACAGCCTTCATGACCCCTGGATCCAATTTTGGCATGGATGGGGGCTTGCTTAGTCTCTGTCCTCCATGATTACATCTCAAGTGGGCTTTCGAGCATATTCCCTCCTTGGGGCTACACAAGATTTTTTATGTATGTATGTATGTAAGTATGTATTTATTTTGTGGTGGGTTTTTGTTTTTATTGAAGTATAGTCAGTTTACAATGTGTTAGTTTCTGGTGTACAGCATAGTGGTTTGGTTGCATGTATATATATTCCTTTTCATATTTTTTTAATTATAGGCCATTACAAGGTATTGGTTATGTTCACAGTAGGACCTTGTTGTGCGTCTATTTTATATATAGTAGTTAGTGTCTGCAAATCTTGAACTACCAGTTTATCCCTCCACTCCCCTCTTTCCCCCAGGGTAACCATAAATTTTTTTTCTATGTCTGTGAGTCTATTTCTGATTTATAAATAAGTTCATTTGTGTCTCTTTTTTTTTTTTTAAGATTCCACATATGAGTGATATCATATGGTATTTTTCTTTCTCTTTCTGGCTGACTTCACTTAGTATGACAATCTCCAGTTCCATTGATGCTGCCGCAGATGGGATTGTTTTATTCTTTTTTATGGCTGAGTAGTATTCCATTGTGTGTGTGTGTGTGTGTGTGTGTGTGTGTGTGTGTGTATACACATACACACATATATGTATATATCTCACAACTTCTTGATCCAGTCTTCTGTTGATGGATATTATGGTTGCTTCCATGTCTTGACTATTGTAAATAGTGCTGCTATGAACATTGGGGTGCATGGATCTTTTTGAATTAGAGATTCCTTCAGATATATACCTAGGAGGGGTATTACTGGATCATATGGTAAGTCTACTTTTAGTTTTTTAAGGAATCTCCATGCTGTTTTCCATACTAGCTCTACCAAACTACATTCCCACCAGCAGTGTAGGAGGGCTCCCTTTCTCTTTCCAGCATTTATCATCTGTGGACTTTTGAATGACGGCCATTCTGACTGATGTGTGGTGATACCTCATTGTAGTTTTGATTCGCTTTTTTCATTTGCCTATTGGCCATTTGTATGTCTTCATTGGAGAGATGTTTGTTTAGGTCTTCTGCCCATTTTTGGATTGGGTTGTTTGGTTTTTTCTTCTTGAGTTGTATGCGCTATTTGGCTCTACAAGTTTTAGAGCCCACTTCCTTTATGTAGAAATTTGGAAACCCTATCGTAGTTTTACATTTGACAGTTTTATCCTTCTTAGTTTTATTTCCCACTATTTTGAGTCTTTAGAGTTTTCCAATACTTTAAGGTCTAATGTTTCTATACATGTGATTCTCTTTAATATTTATTTGCCAGCCAGTTCTCCCCTGTGCTCATCTCTTTTTGTAATGCAGCCAACATTTTCCAGTGCATACTGGCCATTTGATTTTTTTTTCCAGTCCCCTCCCCTTGAGTTCAATAGCATGTAGTATGCTTTCCACATTATTATAAGTATAAGCATCATTTTTACCAAGTATTTTGTCATTGTATACATGATGTTCCAGATAGAGTCTTAGGTCTCTCAGCTCCACACTTACCCTTTTGGAACATCTTTTCTAATGTCAAGTAGGAATACTTTCCTAATCATCTGGTTTCCTGTTAGGTTCTGACGACAGCTAAAGGGAGTTCAGTGGTGACAGTGGTAGTGGTGGGATCCTGAGTTCCTGTTCAGGCAGCTCAGTTTCAACAGCAGCAGCCTCAGTATCCAGAAATGGCAGACTCTAGGTAACACAGTTTCCCTTTTTGCTCCATTGACCCTAGAGTTAGTGACTTCCTGCATTTACTAATGATTGAGTAATCTTATCTTCCCCTTTTGTCTAATCCATCTGCTTGTAACATTTTTGTAAATGATTATCTGTATTAAAATTCCCTGTTTGAAATACTCAGAACTGTCTCTTTTTTCCTTAACAGAACAGTGTTTACTGTCTTCTTTACTAAGACAAATGGATTTCCATCCTTTGAGACTCCAGTATAATTTTCTCAGTGCCTACCACCTGCTTTGTCAATGCCTTATATTTTGGGTTTTGTTTCAGGACCACTCCACTTCTGCTATCATAATTCTGAAACCAAAGCTGGACCAAAAAACTACAATAAAAGGAAACTACAGAGAAGTATCTTGTATGAACATAATGTAAAAATCCTCAACAAAACACTAGCAAACACAATTCAGCAACATATTAAAAAGGATTGTACATGACCAAGTGGGATTTATTCCTGGAATGCAAGGATGATTCAACCACAAAAACCCATCAGAGTAATACGCCACATTACCAAATGAAGGGGAAATACCCCGTGATCATCTCCATTGCTACAGAATAAGCATTCGACAGAATTCAACACCCTTCCATGGTAAAACCTCAACAAAGTAAGAACAGAAGGAAACGTCCTCCACATAGTAAAAGCCATATATGACCCACAGCAAACATCATACTGAATGGTGAAAGACTGAAGGCTTTTCCTCTATGATCAGGAACAAGGCAAGTATGCCTGCTTTCAGCACTTCTATTCAACATTGTACTGGAAGTTCTAGCCAGAGAAATTAGGCAATAAAAAGATATAAAAGGCAACCAAATTGATAAGGAAGAAGTAAAATTATCTCTGTAGACGATATGATCTAATATGTAGAAAATCCTAAAGACGCCACAAAAAAAGTTTTAGAGCTAATGAATGAATTCAGCACAGTAGCAGGATACAAAGAAAATACACAAACATTATTTCTGTGTATGAACAATGAACAATCTGAAAAAGAAATTGCAAAATCAAGTCCATTTACAATAGCATCAAAAGGAATAAAATACTCAGAAATTAACATAACCAAGGAGGTGAAAGACTTGTACAATGAAGACTACAAGACATCACTGAAAGAAATTAAAGAAGACGTAAGTAAGTAAATAGAAATACATCTCACGTTCATGAATTAGAAGACAATATTCTTAAAATGTCCGTAGTATCTAAAGCAGTCTACAGATTCAGTGCAGTCCCTATCGGAATCCCCATGACATTTTTTGTAGGGATAGGAAAACCTATCCTAAAATTTGTGTGGAATCTCAGGGGACCCCAAATGGTGAAAACAATCTTGAAAGAGAATAGCAAAATTGGAAGACTTAATACTTTCTGATTTCAAAAACGTATTACAAAGCTACAGTAATCAAAACAGTGTGGTATTTGAATAAAGACTGATATATAGACCAATGGAATAGAAATACACCCTCACAAAGCTGGTCAAATGAGTTTTGACAAGGTTGCCACTGTCCATTCAATGGAGAATGGACAGTCTTTTCAACCAATGATGCTGGGGAAACTGGACATCTACATGCAAAAGAATGAAGTTAGACCCTTACCTAACATCCATCATGTACAAAAATTAACTCAAAATGGATCAAGAACCAACATATAAGACCTAAACCAACAAAAGTATAGGGGAGGAGGAGGGAAGGGTTAGGAGGGAGGAGACAGGGAGGAAGAAGAAGAAGTGCCAGAGGAGATGGTGCTGCTGGTGAAGGGTGAGGAGGTGAGGGTGAGAAGTATGAGGTGGTGAAACTCAAGATCCCCATGGACCACAAGAAGGTCCCCAGTGAGGTTCTAGCGCCATTGCCAAAGCCAAGCGTCCACACTTGGGATGGACTGCAGCTGTGTCTTTGCTGGCCCTCCAAGTGGGCCGCGCACACACTGACACCAGTGAGAGGCCCTCCGCCAGCACGTAGTGGAGTGGGAGCTTCTTGGTGGGGTCAGTGCACAGCAAACATGGGCGAAGGAAAGGAAAAATAACCCTCATAGAAGGTACAACACAAAGACCGTAAATTGTGGACTTTGGGTAATGATGTGTCAACATAGGTTCATTGATTATAAGGAATGTATCGCTCTGGGGTGGGAAGTTGATCATAGGGGAGGCTCTGCATGTGTGAGGGGTTATATGGGAACCCTCTGTACTTTATTCTCAATTTTTCTGTGAACCTAAAACTGCTGTAAAAAATAAAGTCCGTGTAAAGAGGAAAAATGAAATGTGATTTTCAGAATACCAGCTCCAGCATCGTAGTAGTATACAGAAGGGTGGATTTGAGGCTGAAAGACATAGTTTGATAATCAGCACACTCTACTTGCACACAATACAAGAAACTTTGAACCACTTAATTTTATTCATCAAAAAACCAATATATGTTACTGCTTTGGTATGTTTTAATTCCATCTTAATAGTTAAACCCCAGAAGATATTAGCATTATTGTTTTTTTGTTTTTTTACTGTCAATGATCATGTAGTATTTTTACCTATTTTTCCACTTCGTTCCTTCTTGTATCTCTGACCTTCCATCTAGTATTCCTGCCTTTCCTCTGAAGTATATCTTTTAGAATTTTCCTTAGTGAGAGTCTGCTGGTTGCAAACTCTCCCCTGGGGGGTTTTGTTTTTGTTTGGTCTGGAAATATCTGTATTTTGCCCTTATCATTGAAAGAGATTTTCACTAGCAGTAAAATTCCCGATGGAAGTTATTTTCTTTAATCTCAGTGGAGAGATCATCTGTTGTCTTCTGGCTTCCACTGCTGTCATTTGAGAAGTCAGTTCTCAGTCTAACTGCTGCTCCTTTGAAGGTGATCTGTTTCGCTGACTGTTTTACCTTTATTTTTATTGCAGTAAAATGTACATGCAGTTAAATTCATAGGCCTTATATGTTGTAGGTCAATGAGTTTTGACAAATGCCTCCACCCATCCAGTCCAAACTCTGGATGCTTTTAAGATCTGCTGTTTTTCTTTAATGTAACTCAGTTTCATTGTGATAAGTCTAAGTGTAGACTTCTTTTCATTTATTCTGCTTTAAATCTGGGGGACATTTTGAATCTGTGGATTTTGTAACTCTCATTAGTTCTAAGATATGCTCAACCATTATCTTTGTTTCATCCTTTCCTTCTCCTTTCAGAACTCTAATGAGATTTCTCACTTTACTCTCTATATGCCTTCTTTTCTCTTTCATATTTCTCTCTTTGTTGCTCTGTGTTTCATTTTGGGTAATTTCTTCCAAAGTATTTGCTAGTTCAGTAATCCTATCTTCAGCTAAATTTAAAACCTCTCTTTGAGTTTTTTAAGAGAGAATTTAAATAGAAAATTTCAAATATTATCAAAAGTAAAGTATAATGAATTTCCACGTACTTATCATGCTGCTTCAACTAAAAATATGGTCAATTTTGTTTCATCTGTACTCCCACCACTTCTCCCAGACTCCCACAGAATTATTTTAATACAAATGCCAGTCATTATACTGCTTCATTGGTAAATATACAAGTATGTATCTCTGAGAGATAGGACGAATTTTTTAACATAACCATAATACCATTATTACATCCAGCAAAATTAATAATATCTTAATATCATATAATATCCAGTCAGTGTGCAAATCTCCCTAATTGACTCATAAAAGTCTTTTTATAGATAGTTTGATTCAGGATGTAAACAAGAGCTATGCATTGCAATTTACTGATAGGTTTCTTAAATCTCTTGTAACGTATAACAGTTGTCTCCCCCTTTTTTTCTTGCAATGTATTTGTTGAAGAAACTGGAGAATTGATCCTGTTTTATTCTTTTTCTTTTATCTTATTTTATTTTTGATTATATTCCAATAGTGGTGTTTAACACATGGTCCCGTTTCTCATATTTCCTGTAAACTGGTAGTTATATTTAGAGTATTGTTCTTTTGTTTGTTTTTAGAGGGTTTTTTTTTTGGCAAAAATCCTTTGTAGATAAAGCTCTGTACTTCCTATTGTATCCTATCAAGAAGCACACGATGTCTGGTTGTTCCTCTTTTCATGATATTAAGTTTTATCAGTGTGTGCACATGGTTTCAGCTTGATTTACCTATAAGCCTCTTAATGTTTCTTTTTATAAGTTTTTTAATTTTTCTTTTAATTTTTGGAACTAAGATCATTAGGTCTATTTATTTATTATTATTATTATTTTTTTTTTTTAATGGAGGTACTGGGGGTTGAACCCAGGACCTTGTGCACGCTAAGCATGCGCTCTACCATTTGAGCTATACCTTCCCCCTTACCTACTATTTCTGATAGTCATTGATGACTGTTGCCTAGATCAATTATCTCACTGGGATTGTAAAATGATGAGTGTATTCATCTTATTATTTCTTCTGCTCTTGTTAGCTCAAACTCTTCAGTGAAGAAAATTACTTCTTAAACTAGTTTCTTTATTCAGTTTTTAACTTAAAACTTTATTCTTTTATTAAACTTTTATTCTTTAAGTATAGTAAGCATAATTATTTTATAATCTGTATCAGGTAATGACACTATCTGAAGTCTTCTTGGCTCGGTTTCTGCTATTGTTTCTTCTGGTTCTCATTCATGGTGTCTTATCTCCTTTGTGTTTAGTTATTTTTCATTACGAGTTAACAAACTTTTCTTGGAGAATGACTTGTAGGAGCTCTTTGGTGCTGGGATGAAGGGGACAGCTTTCCAGAGTAGATCTGCATTTGCTTCTGCCAAATGCCTGGGGCATTATTCACTCTCCCTCCTGACTGCTTAAATCTAAATTTACAGCTTGAATTATTTTTTAACCATTTAAAGTTTGTGAAATTGGTCTGCAAGATCCTTTAAGGGCCTCCTTGTGATCACAAATTCTCTTCCTCTGTTTGGCACTGGGGCAACCTTCCTCGCAGCTCCCTGGAGCTGGGGAGCTGGGGAGCCGGAGGCAGGCTCGCTGCTGGGACGATCTTCTTTCAGACTCTCCGCCTCCAGTGGACCTTCTGTCCCTTTCTTGAGAAAAAGTAACAAAAACAAAAACACATCAACAAAGCTCAGATCTGTAAACTGTTGGTGGGAATGTAAATTGGTATAGCTGCTGTGGAAAACAGTGTGGAGGTTTCCCAAGAAACTAAAAACAGAACTACATTTATGATCCTGCAATCCTGCTTCTAGGTATATATCCAAAAAAAAAAAAAAAACCCCAAAAACAATAATTCGAAAAGATGCGTGCACCCCAATGTTCATAGCAACATTATTTACAATTACCAAGATATGCAAACAACAGATGACCGGGGAGGGTATAGCTCAGGTGGTAGAGCACAAGCTTAGCATACAAAAGGTACTGGGTTCAATCCCCAGTACCTCCTCTATAAATAAATAAATAAATGATAAATAAATACCTCCCCCCCACCAATATAAATAAATAAATGAATATATATAAGACATTTTTAAAAAAATTAAATAAAACAAAAAAAAACCCAGATGACTAGATAAAGATGTGGTGTGTGTATGTATATATGTATCTTCTTTAGTAGTGTATATATATAGTAGTGTTTATATATACACACACACACAATGGGCTAGTATATATATACTACTAGTTTATATATATATCATATACACACACCATGGATTGCTACTCAGCCATAAAATAGAATGAAATTCTGCCATTTGCAGCAACACGGATAGACGTGAAGGGTATTATGCTAAGCGAAATAAGTCAGACAGAAAAAGACAAATACTGTGTGAGATCACTTACATGTGGAATCTAAAAATTACAACAAGCTAGTGAATATAGCAAAAAAGAAGCAGACTCACAGATACAGAGAACAAACTAGTGGTTACCAGTGGGGAGAGGGAAGTGGGGAGGGATGATATAGGGGTAGGAGATTAAGAGGTACAAACTGTTAGGTATAAAATAAGCTATAAGGATGTATTATACAACTTGGGGAATATAGCGCATATTTTATAATAACTATGAGTGGAGTATAACGTTTAAAAATTGTGAATCGCTATATTTTACACCTGTAACTTATATAATATTGTGCATCAACTATACTTCAATTTTAAAAAAAGAGATCAAAAGTACATTTTTTAAAAACCTGAGGCTCAGTTCTGTAAGTTTTGTAAATGCCCTCCAAGCAGAAGTGACTACAAGGTTTTGAATACCTCTCTAGGTTTCTGACTTCATTTAGATATTGGTCTATCGTTTCTTTAAAAAAACTTTTTATTGAAGTACAGTCAGTTACAATGTGTCTATTTCTGGTGTGCAGCACAATGTCCCAGTCATGCATGTACATACATATACTTGTTTTCGTATTCTTTGTCATTAAAGGTTATTACAAGATATTGAACATAGTTTCCTGTGGCATACAGAAGAAATCTTTTTAATCTATTTCTATATATAGTGACTAACATTTGTAAATCTCAAACTCCCAAATTTATCCCTTCCCACCCTTTTCCCCCAGTAACCATAAGCTGTTTACTATGTCTGCAAGTCTGTTTCTGTTTTGTAGATGAATTCAGAGTGTCCTTTTTTTCTTTTTTCTTTTCTTTTCTTTTTTTTTTTTTTAGATTCCACATATGAGTGATATCATATGGTATTTGTCTTTCTCTTTCTGGCTTACTTCACTTAGAATGACCATCTGTATGTCCATCCATGTTGCTGCAAATGGCATTATTTTATCCTTTTTTAAATCAAAAAATGGGCAGAAGACCTAAACAAACATTTCTCCAATGAAGAAATACAAATGGCCAATAGGCACATGAAAAACTGCTCAATATCACAAATTATCAGAGAAATGCAAATCAAAACTACAATGATGTATCACCTCACATGGATCAGAATAGCCTTCATTAAAATGTCCACAAATGATAAAAGCTGGAAAGGGTGTGGAGAAAAGGGAACCCTCCTACACTGTTGGTGGGAATGCAGTTTGGTGCAGCCATTATGGAAAACAGTATGGAGATTCCTTAAAAAACTAAATACAGACTTACCATATGATCCAGCAATTCCCCTCCTGGGCATATATCCGGAGGAAACTCTAATTTGAAAAAATCCTTGCCCCCCAATGTTCATAGCAGCACTATATACAATAGCCAAGACATGGAAACAGCCTAAATGTCCACTGACAGATGATTGGATAAAGAAGTTGCGGTATATATACACAATGGAACACTCTTCGGTCATAAAAAAAAGAATAAAATAATGCCATTTGCAGCAACATGGATGGAACTGAAAATTGTCATACTAAGTGAAGTAAGCCAGAGAAAGACAAATACCATATGATATCACTTATATGTGGAATCTAAAATAATGACACAAATGAACTTATTTACAAACCAGAAATAGACTCACAGACGTAGAAAACAAACTTATGGTTACCAGCAGGGAATGGAGGGACGGGGTGGAGGGATAAATTGGGAGTTCAGGATTTGTAGATACTAACTTCTATATATAAAATAAACAACAAGGTCCTTCTGTATAGCATAGTGAACTATATTCAATACCTTGTAATAGCCTATAATGAAAAAGAATATGAAAAGGAATATGTATGAAAAAAATTTGGAAGCCATTCATTTCTTTATTGTCTACCTTACGGTGTTGATGGATTGATAAGCCTAATGCTGTTCTGATTTTTGATCCGTGACTGCAACTGGTTCTTTTTCTCTGGAAGCTTTTAGAATTGTTCATCTACGTCCAGTGTTCTGAAATTCTATAATCATGGGTCTTGTGGGCCTGATTTGTTTTGCTATCGGTGTGCCCTTTCTTTCTTTCTATGAATATGCCTTTATTTGGAGGAGTAGTAATTAGGTTTATTTATTTACTTCCTTTTTCATGGAGGTACTGGGGATTGAGCCCAGGACCTCATGCATGCTAAACACACACTACACCACTGAGCTATACCCTCCTCCCAGGGTGCCCTTTCAATTTGGAGATTCAGTTCTTCATTTCAAAGTAATACTTCAAACTAATTTCCATAATATTTCTTCCCTTCTGAGTCTCTGTTCTTTCCTGGAACTCTCATTATTCAGATGTTCAACCTTCTGGACTGACCCTTTGCTTTTTATTAATTTTCTCCTAAAGAAGGGCAAATTTGATTTTCAACTTTATCCTCCAGTCTTTCTATTGAATTTTTATTTCTGCTATCATGGTTTTGATTTCCAAGAGCTCTTTTTTCTTTTCTGAATAATAGATACTTTTTAAATAGTTTCCTGTTGCTATTTTATGCACACAATATATTTTCTCTCTGAGGATATTAATGATGGCTTTTTGATTTTATTTTTAAGCTGTTGTTTCTCCCTTGCAATTAGTTTCCTCTAAATTGCTTTTGCTTTTGTTCTTTTTGCTTGTTTTGGTTTCTTCCTTGTATACTAAAGACTTTCCTTAAATGTCTAATGATCTTTGTCTATCTGCTTATATTTTAGAGTGAGGACAGTAAAAAGCTGATTGGAAATATTGTGTGAGGCTGGGGCACATAGGCCAAGGGCTTAATAGCTCCTTCAACGTTGCCGCTGTTGTCTCCTTTCCCTTTCCCTTTGTTCTTATGTGGCCTGGTGGATAATAGGGGCATTCGCCACTCTCTCTTGCCCGCCAAGTCCCCAGTCTTTCACTGGAAGCTCCCATTACTTCTTGAGGATAATTTTATTGAAAGATAACTGCAGGATCGTGTAGAAAGGTTATGACACAAATGACAAGACTGCCTTAAAGTTGTATGTACATATGAAAAGAGGAATGCTATTATAGAATAATTGTTTGTTTTGCAACAAATATTAAGCAGCTCTTAGGAGTACTGCGTGCACGCACCCATTGGCCTCAACCCTCCTCCTGGCGGCGGCCGGATATAATACAAGAAATGACTTAAAAAGTAATTAGAAGAGATGCGCGCAACTGCCGGTCTAAAACCGAAGGGAACTGCATAACAAGGCCCAGCGCCTAGACCGCGCCTCTCTGGAACTGGGAGAGGGTGGGAGGGGGTCCAACCTCGCTGCTGATTGGTCGGCCCCTCTGGCCAATCACGAGCAGCGAGTGGTTTTGCTAACCGTTGTGATCTACCTCCTCGTGGGCTTCGGAGCCATGTTGGCAAATGGGAATAGGGTACGTGAAAGAGACAGACATTTAGCCAATGAGACCTTGGGGCGTTAATGGGCGGGGTGAGGCCGCCGCCAGGTTTAGGGCGGAAGAAGTTGTTCTGGTTAGAAGGGGAACGAAAGATGGCGGCGGAAACGCTGCTGTCCAGTCTGCTGGGGCTGCTGCTCCTGGGGCTCCTGCTACCCGCGAGTCTGACCGGCGGTGTCGGGAGCCTGAACCTAGAGGAGCTGAGCGAGATGCGTTATGGGATCGAGATCCTGCCGTTGCCTGTCATGGGAGGGCAGGTGAGGAGGCGTAGAGGGGCAAGGGTCCGGGGCCGAAGGGGAAGGAGGGGAAGGCAGAGGAAGAAGAGCAGCTGTGGAGTCTGGCGGGAGCCTAAGGGGAATCAGAAAGAGTAAGCAGGGGTGTTATGAGGACTCCTGAGGGTCGCAGACTGAGACCCATTCCCTTGGGGCCAGGGACTGGGAGGGGTGGGGTTTCCCGCTGTCAGCTTCGGGTTCCAGTTCCTGATCGAAACACCCAGACTCCTCCTCCGTGGAGAAGTAGAAGTGCCCTCTCCCCTCACCCACCAAACACAGCTGAAGGACTTCTGGCTCACTCTGTCTTGACTGGGCTCTTCCCCAGAATGTGAAGAGGGATCTCGTTGTTCTCCCTGGTCCCAGCTTCTCTTTGCCTCCCTGCCCCCGACCCCACTTCTTTCCCAGAGCCAAGCTTCGGACGTGGTGATTGTCTCCTCTAAGTACAAACAGCGCTATGAATGTCGCCTGCCAGCTGGAGCTATTCACTTCCAGCGTGAAAGGGAGGAGGAGGCACCTGCTTATCAAGGGCCTGGGATCCCTGAACTGTTGAGCCCAATGAAAGATGCCCCCTGCTTGCTGAAGGTGAAAGGGAATGGGCTGGAGGGAATGAGGGTTTGGGAAGTACCTTTCTATCTGGGAATCAGAGTGCCTGTGAGTGAGGAGTGGTTGGGAGGACCTGTGGGAGTTAAGAAGGCTGTTGGAGTAGGCATATTGTACAGACAGGAAAGAAGCAAAGAATCTTGTAACCGCTGATGACACTTTGCTGAATGTAGAGGAAGGTTATGATAAGAAATCTCAGAACGAAGGTTAAGCTAAGATTGAGGTGCCTAAAGAGGGTCAGTGTGGGTCAGGAGGGACACTCCCCTAGAGAAGCCTTCCTGGTCGTCACCCACTCCCCTCTCACACGCTGCACAGTATACTATTTTGTTTTCATCATGGCGCTTTTCGTGATCTGAAATCATCTTATTAACTGAGTCATCAGTTTATTTATTTTTGGTTTGACTCCTAGCACTAGAATGGTAATCCGTGAGGTCAGAGAATTTACCTTGTTCATAGCTGTATCCTCAGTGGCTAGAACAGTCCAAGGAATTCCAATTGATATTTTCAGTATTCTATGTTTCCCTGGTCTGAGTGTTTCAGGGATATCATGATTTTGTATCTCTGTGGACAACAAAGAAGGATTTATTTAAAAGTCTTTGAAAAAAGAGGAGTGGAAAGCCCACAGATGGAAATCAGTTAGGTTGTAGAGGTGTCTCCTCAAGTCACAGAAGGCAAACAGCCCTCCCTCCTCACAGAGAGTCTGGAGGATTGAGTGTGGAAGCCGAGGCTGATGAGAAGCAGATGAGAGGTTGTGGGTCTTGGAGCCAGCGGGGATTTCTGGTTCCAAGAAGAGACATCTGCACTGCACCCCCCCGATTGTTCATTTTCTAATTGTCAGACCAAGGACTGGTGGACATATGAATTCTGTTATGGACGCCACATCCAGCAGTACCACATGGAAGGTGACTCCCATCTACATTTTCCCTAAGCCCTCAGCAACCTGTCATGGAAGGTGACCTGCCCCCTGCCCCAAGTCCCCTTCCCTCCTGGCCCTCTGAAAACAGGGTAACGATGCTTTGCTGCACTTTCTCTTGCAGATTCAGAGATCAAAGGTGAAGTCCTCTATCTTGGCTACTACCAATCGGCCTTCGACTGGGACGATGAAACAGCCAAGGTGGCAGAAGTGTGGGATCGGTAGAGAAAGGGGTCCAGGCTGCAGACTTAAAGCCCTGACCAGAAGGGGAGGGTCAGGAGTAGCTCACGTGCTTCTTGGGGCTTGGCGGCCGTTAGAACAAAGTGCTCTGTGTCCTCCTTGCTGTCTTTCTCATGCCCCTCCCTCCTGCCTGATGTCCTCCCTAGGCCTCCAAGCAGCATCGCCTGAAACGCTACCACAGCCAGACCTATGGCAATGGGTCCAAGTGCGACCTCAATGGGAGGCCCCGGGAGGCCGAAGTTAGGGTGAGTCTTGGGAGAGGGAAGTTGACACTCCCCGGTGGTAACTCAGATTCTAAGGGAAGAGGGCAGGGTTGCTTTTATAGTCAAGAGTGTCTCTCCCAGATTCTAAATCCTAGGTTTAATACTCGTATTTCCAACTTCCCATCACTGCCTGGATTTTCAGAGGCATTTCAGGTCAACATTTCTCAAATCCTCCCGTCCGAACCCAGAGTCACACCTTTTTCCATGTTTCTCCTTTCTGTCACCTAAGCTGGAAACCTGGGTGTCATTATTGACTCTTCCTTCTCCTTCACTTTGTCCTCCTTTCTTCATTTAATGACTCTTCAGTGGGGTGGTGCTGATGTAGTTATTGGGCTCTGTCCTGGGGATACAGTGGTGGGCAGGCATGCAGCCCTGCCCTCATGGCCTGCAGTCTGGAGAGGGAGACAGATGTGAAAAGAGTCACAGAAGGGAGCCTGCGATTACAAACAGAAATGATATGGAGGAACATAACCTAGTTTTCCCAGAGTAAATAACAAAGCCCATTGATTCTACTTCTGGATTTCTCGCACAACTCTTCCTTCCTTTGTTTGGTACTTTCCTCTCTCACCTCCATCACTGCCAGCAGCCTCTTAAGTGTTCCTGATCTAGTGGTCCTTAACTGAGGTCAGGCAGGCAGATGGATGGGGGGATAAGTTCCTCAGGTGATTCTAATGTGTATTCACAAGCACACACCCCTGCAGAGAACCACACAACACAAGAATTATCTTTTTTTTTTTTATTGATTTATAATCATTTTACAATGTTGTGTCAAATTCCAGTGTAGAGCACAATTTTTCAGTTATACATGAACATATATATATGTTCATTGTCACATTTTTTTCTCTGTGAGTTACCATAAGATCTTGTGTATATTTCTCTGTGCTATACAGTATAATCTTGTTTATCTATTCTACAATTTTGAAATCCCGTCTATCCCTTCCCACCCTCCGCCCCCTTGGCAACTACAAGTTTGTATTCTATGTCTATGAGTCTGTTTCTGTATTTATGCTTTCTTTCTTTGTTTTTGTTTAGATTCCACATATGAGTGATCTCATATGGTATTTTTCTTTCTCTTTCTGGCTTACTTCACTTAGAATGACATTCTCCAGGAACATCCATGTTGCTGCAAATGGTGTTATGTTGTCAGTTTTTATGGCCGAGTAGTATTCCATTGTATAAATATACCACATCTTCTTTATCCAGTCATCCATTGATGAACATTTAGGCTGTCTCCGTGTCTTGGCTATTGTAAATAGTGCTGCTATGAACATTGGGGTGCAGGTGTCATCCTGAAGTAGGGTTCCTTCTGGATATATGCCCAGGAGTGGGATTCCTGGGTCATACGGTAAGTCTATTCCTAGTCTTTTGAGGAATCTCCATACTGTTTTCCACAGTGGCTGCACCAAACCACATTCCCACCAGCAGTGTAGGAGGGTTCCCCTTTCTCCACAGCCTCTCCAGCATTTGTCGTTTGTGGATTTTTGAATGATGGCCATTCTGGCTGGTGTGAGGTGATACCTCATTGTAGTTTTGATTTGCATTTCTCTGATAATTAGTGATACTGAGCATTTTTCATGTGCCTATTGATCATTTGTATGTCTTCCTTGGAGAATTGCTTGTTTAGGTCTTTTGCCCATTTTTGGATTGGGTTGTTTGGTTGTTCCTTATTAAGTCGTATGAGCTGCTTATATATTCTGGAGATCAAGCCTTTGTCGGTTTCACTTGTAAAAATTTTCTCCCAGACGTAGATTGTCTTTTTGTTTTACTTAAGGTTTCCTTTGCTGTTCAGAAGCTTGTAAGTTTCATTAGGTCCCATTTGTTTATTCTTGCTTTTGTTTCTATTGCTTGAGGAGACTGTTCTAGGAGAACATTTTTGAGATGTATGTCAGATAATGTTTTGCCTATATTTTCTTCTAGGAGGTTTATTGTATCTTGTCTTATGTTTAAGTCTTTGATCCATTTTGAGTTGATTTTTGTGTATGGTGTAAGGGAATGTTCTAGCTTCACTGATTTACATGCTGCTGTCCAGTTTTCCCAACACCATTTGCTGAAGAGACGGTCTTTATTCCATTGTATGTTCTTGCCTCCTTTGTTGAAGATTAGTTGACCAAAAGTTTGTGGGTTCATTTCTGGGCTCTCTATTCTATTCCATTGGTCTATATGTCTGTTTTTGTACCAATACCATGCTGTCTTGATGACTGTAGCTCTGTAGTATTGTCTGAAGTCTGGGAGAGTTATTCCTCCAGCCTCTTTCTTTCTCTTCAGTCATGCTGTGGCAATTCTAGGTCTTTGATGGTTCCATATAAATTTTATTATGATTTGTTCTAGTTCTGTGAAATATGTCCTGGGTAATTTGATAGGGGTTGCATTAAATACGTAGATTGCCTTGGGCAGTGTGACCATTTTAACAATATTGATTCTTCCAATCCAAGAGCATGGGATATCTTTCCATTTTTTAAAGTCTTCTTTAATTTCCTTCATCAGTGGTTTATAGTTTTCTGTGTATAATTCTCTCACCTCCTTGGTTAGATTTATTCCTAGGTATTTTATTACTTTGGGTGCTATTTTAAAGGGGATTGTTTCTTTACTTTCTTTTTCTGTTGATTTGTTGGTAGTGTAAAGAAATGCAACTGATTTTTGAACATTAATCTTGTAACCTGCTACCTTGCTGAATTCTTTGATCAGCTCTAGTAGCTTTTGTGTGGACCTTTTAGGGTTTTCTATATATAGTAACATGTCGTTGGCATATAGTGACACTTTTACCTCTTCTTTTCCAATTTGGATCCCTTTTATTTCTCTCTCTTGCCTGATTGCTGTAAGAATTATCTTTCTGTAACACAGATTTGCACATTCAGTTGGGTGCTGGTAAATGTGAAACAGCCAGATTGCCAGGCTAGGGTAGGGTGGTGGAGAGAGGAGCCCAGATGTAATGTTTGCCCATATCCGTGGTGTAAATACCCCCACCGTGGCCAAATGCATGCTATCACCGTGATGGCAATCACCTTGCAACATTCTTGAAAATGTACCACTTGGCTCTTGTGAACTGGCCTCAGCCAGCTCCAGCACAGCACTTTGAGCACATGCCACTTCTCTATCGGGTTCTAGAAAACCTTCGATATTGTGCTTTGCACAAAGGATAAGATCCAAATACTTCAGCACAAACTGAGGTGGCAGCAGTGAGGCAGGGAAGTTGTCGGGTTCTGGATGTGTTTGAAGGGACCGCCGGTGAGATTTGTTGATGGATTGCTTGTGAAGTGGAGTTGGGTGTGACTCCAGGGTTTTTAGTTTGAGCAAGTGGAGGAATGGAATTGTCATTTACTAAAGTGGGAAGGAATGGGTTTGGAGGAGGAAACTAGTGTGGTGTTGGACAGCTGAAGGCCAGGATACCCGTTAGACATCCCAGTGGTGATGTCCAGTTGGTAGCTGGCTCTGTAATTCTGGAGTTCCAGTACAAAGTCTGGGTTAGAGAGATGAATACTTACTGTGTTTCTGTCCCACTACCCTTCTTTCTGTTCTTTGAACCAGTGAGTCTCATTGTTCCTTCTGCCTAAAGCCAGAGGTCTTTGAATGACAGTATCTTTTTTTTTTGATGGGGTGGTGGTAATTAGGTTTATTGGTTTGTTGTTTATTTGTTTGTTTATTTTAATGGAGGTACTGGGGATTGGACTACTGAACTATACCTTCACCATCCCCCCACCCCCAAAATTTATTTTATTTTTCGAGTTTAATCTCTCTCTGTCCCCACTAGAATAAGCACAAGGACGTCAGGGACAATGTCTGTCTTATTTTCTGCTATATACTCAGTGCCTCGGACAGTGCCTAGCACCAAGTAGGTGCCCAGAAATTATGCACTGAATGAATGGAATGAACAATAAGCCAGTTTAGATGTCACTTATTTTGTATGATCTTCCTTGGCTAGCCCAGAAAGGTTGTTGGGTTCCTTCGGCACTTCATATACATACGTCCTCATCCACATATATCCATCTTTTAGTCTGTTTGGGGCCCTATAACACAATACCACAGGCTGGACAGCTTATTAAAAACACAAATTGATCTCTGACAATTCTGGAAGCTAGGAGTAGGCGATCAGGGTGCCAGCAGTGGCTGGGTGAGGGCCCTCTTCCAGGTCGCAGACTCCTTGTATCCTCACAAAGGAGCTCGTGGGGTCTCTTTATAAGAGCATTAAGCTCCTGCATGAGGGTTCGATTCTCCTGACCCAAGCATCTCCCAGTGGCTCCACCTCCTAACACCATCACCATCAGAGAGGGCATTAGGATTTCAACATACAAATTTTAGGGAGACACAGACATGCAGACCATGGCACCCCACAAGCATCCACACACGTCTATGATCTATCATAGCCCTTCCTTCGTTGTGTTTATTCCTTTACTTGTTTTTACCTTCAGTAGGCCAGGAACTGGAGGCCAGGACAGCGTTTTCCTCATGTCTGTTGAGCCTATGCCCTGTGCCAAGCAGTGTAAAAAAAACCGGAGATGAAATGGTGGCTGAGAGACCTAGTCCTGCTCTCAGGAGACAGACGTTAAATAAACAGCCACAGCAAGCAGGACAGATGCTCTGACGGGTGAGGCACATGTCACGGGGGAGCACACAAGAAAGGAACTAACCGAGTCCAGGCCAAGGGGAGGGGCCTAGGGAGAAAGGGGACCTTTGAGCTGACAGTTGGAGGATGAGGCATTAGTCTGGCCGCTGTGGAGGCGTGGGCAGGAGGCATTTCAGGCGGAAGGTCCAGGGAGTGCAAAAGGCCTGGAGGCAAGAGGGGTGGATAGCTGTTCCCAGTGACTGGGGAGAACTGTGGGAGGTGAGGCTGGGTGGCTGTGAGGGGGCAGGTCATGGGCCACAAAGCTCTGTAGCTGTGTTGGGGAGTTTGGACTATCTGAGGAACGAGTTGGGGGGCAATGAAGTATTTAAGCAGGATGCTGACATATTCAGTGTCGGTTTTGAAGGCTCCCTCCGGCTGGAGCATAGCAAGTGATTGGGAGACCAGTTAGGAGGTAGTTGCAGTAATCCAGGGGAGAAAACAAGGTGACTCCAGGATGAAGATGTGAATTATTGGAGAAATTTAAGGGGCAAAGTCAATAGAGTAAGATCCTGGGTTTCTGGCTTGAGCCACTGGATACATAGTGGTTTCTGTTGCTGAGATGTGTACAGTGGGAAGAGGAGTAAGTTTGGTTAAGGCAGATGGTGATTTTGGTTTTGAATGGGATGGTATTAGTGGCTGTAGGCATCCAAGTCGAGCTATCTGAGGAGGCTGTGGGATCTCTGGGTCTGGAGCTCAGGAGAGACACCTAAATGGAACCCAGAGTGCTGGAGCCATCCACATATCGGTTATAATCGAAGCCATGGTGCAGATGAAATCCCCCCAAAGAAACAGCATATAGTGACAACTGTGGGACAGAACTTTGAGGAAGCCATCATATAAAGCCTGAGCGGAAGGGGACTCTGCCAAGAAGAAGGGGCCAGGAAGGAGACTATGGTGACCTGGAACCCAAGAAGGACATGTCTCAGGGAGGGACTGGTCCACGGTGCTGGCTGCCTCTCAGCCTTCAAAGGAGAGAGTTAATAACTGCTTATTAGTGATCACAGGAGTTATTTTAAGAAAAGCAAAACATGCACATGGAAACAAATATTCAGGTGGTAGGGATGGGAATCAGATGAAAATGGTCAGTGCTCTGCTCCCAGTCTCCCCTGACCAGCCATTGGACTCAGCGCCATGAGGTCATTGGCAGTTTTCTCAAGAGCAGTTTCAGTGGGGTGGTGACGGTGAGGTGTTGAGGGACGAGGTGAAGAAGTAGAAATGTTTGAGGAAGTCTGGATATGAAGGGGGAGAGAAAAGACAAACACTAGCTAGGTGGGCTCTCGGGTTGGGAATGTGGGCCTTTGTGGTGGTCCTTCCGTGTTTGAAGATGGGAGCGTGCTGAAATGCTTGGTAGAACTCTTAGGAAGAAGGCGACACTGAGGTACAGGAGAAGGAATGGGTAGAGAACGTGGGCAGGGGCTGGGATGCAGAACCTGGGAGAGCAGTGATCCTGAGGAGGGGGCTGTGGGTTGTAACTAGAACAAAAAGGTGGCCTGTTTACTAGGGGGCCTGGAGGTTTTAGTGGCAGAAGGCTGAAGGGATTCCTGTTTGGCTGCTTCTCATTTTTAGTTTTTATATTCCGATGAGGCACCCAGGTTTGTAGCCTGCGTGCCTCAATGAGCCCTCCAGTCCGGGGCAGGCCTGCTGAAGGTCCATGTTCCTGACGCCTCGGTGGTGGGAAGACGTAAAAGTGCAGTGTCTGTGGGGTTTGGAGCAACTGGTTAGCCATCTGAAGTTAATAAATTTGGATCTCTATCTCGATTCTTACGTAAGATTTCAGAGAGCTCTAAGATTTTTTTCCTTTTAAAATGTTTAAGTATGAAACTTTTCAAACATACAGAAAATGTCATAGAGACCCATAAATTCATGCCAAGTTAAACAGATGTTAACATTTTGCCATATTTGCTTCAGATCTGTTCTTTTTAATAAAAGGACTAAAATGCTAATGATACAGTTGAAGCCCACCCTCTCATTTCTCCCCTCCCCCTCCTCTCCAGAAGCCACCACATCTCTGTGCTTGCTTTGTACTTTTATTAGTGATACATATATCATAGGCAATAAGTGTATTTTGTGTTTTAAAATTATACATCAGTATACTTCTGCTTTTTCACTAATCGAAGTTTTTACCGTTCTGTGGCATGACACAGGGATCTAGTTCAATGATTTCAGTGGCTGCATGGGTTTCATTGTTTGCTTACCCATTCCTCTACTGAGGAACAGTTGGATTTCAACTCTAACGCCCTTACACACGGTGCTGCAATGTAGGTCTCGTTGCAAATGGGCCCGGGCTTCTCCAGAGAAATACCTAGAAGGAGAATCACTGGGTTACGGGGAATGCATATTCTATTGGGGAATTTGATGCGTTGCCAATTTTTTCAGTTTCTTCTATTTAACATAAAGGCGTTCTTCATTTATTTTTTAAAGTATTTTTTAAGTTATAGTAAAATAGATGTAACATAAAACTTACCATTTTAATAATTTTTAAGTGTACAATTCAGTGACAGTAAGTACATTAACAATGTTGTATAATCATTACCCCCGTCTATTTCCAGAACTTTTTCATTATCACAAACAGAAACTCTGTACCCATTAAGGAGTAAGTCCCATTTCCCTGCCCCCCGCCTCCGTTCTGCTTTCTGTCTCTATAACTGCCTGCTCTAGGTACCTCATATAAGTGGAATCATACAACACCTGTCCTTTTGTGTCTGGCATAATGTTTTCAAGGTTAATCCATGTTGAAGCATATATCAGAATTTTATTCCGTTTTATGGCATATTTTATAGCTTATTCATGTTATGGAATATTTAATACTATTCCATTACATGTACATACCATATTTTGTTAATCTATTCATCTCTTGATGGATGGACACTCTGGCGTCCCCACCTTTTTGGCTGTTGTGAATAATGCTGTAGTGAACATTGGTGAATAAGTGTCAGTTTGAATCCCTGTTTTCAGTTCTTTGGGGGTGTATACTTAGGAGCAGAATATATCTTATGGTAATTTCTATGTTTAGCCTTTTTAGGAATTCCCAAACTGTTTTCCATAGCAACTACACTATACATTCCCACTAGCAATGCTCAAGGATTCTGAATTCTCCACACCCTCTCCAACACTTGTTACTTTCCCTTTTTCTTTTTTTTTTTTCCAAATAATAACCGTCCTAATGGGTATGAAGTGGTGTCCCATTGGGGTTTTGATTTGCATTTTCCTGATGACTAATGATGATGAGCATCTTTTCATGTGTTTATTGGCCATTTGTTTATCTTTGGAGAAATGTCTATTCAAATTCTTTGCCCATTTTTGAATTGGGTTATTTGTTTTGTTGTTGTTGTTGAGTTGTAGGAATTCTTTACATATTCTGGATGTTAATCACTTATCAGATACAGGATTTGCAAATATTTTCTCCCATTCTGTGGGTTGCTTTTTCTCTTAATAGTGTTCTTTGATGCACAAAAAGTTTTTAATTCTGATGAAGTCCAATTTTTTGTTTTATTGTCTGTGCTTTGGGTATCATATTTAAGAACTCATTGCCTATTCCACGGTCATGAAGATTTTCACCTATGTTTTCTTCTCAAGAAACATATATGTATATTATAGTTTTAGCTTAGATTTAGGTCTTTGATCCATTTTGAGTTAATTTTTGTATATGGTGTGAAATAAAGATCCAGTTTCATCCTTTATGCATATAAAATACCTAGTTTTTCTTGCACTATTTGTTGAAAATAGTGTCTTTTTCCCTTTGAATGGTGTTGGTGCCCCTTGAAAATCAAATGAACAAATCAACTGAGCTCTCTAGTGTGTTGGCCTGTATGTCTATCCTTGTGCCAGTACCACTGTTTTGATCACTTTAGCTTTAGTAAGTTTTGAAGATTTGAAATTAGGAAGCGTGGGTCCTTTAACTTTGTTGTTTTTTAAAGATTGTTCTGACTATTTGAGGGCCCTTGAGATTCCACATGAATTTTAAGATGGGTTTTTCTGTATCTGTAAAATATTCCATTGAGATTTTAATAGGGATTACATTGAAAATGTATGTCACTTTATGTAGTATGGCCATCTTAACAATATTGCATTTTCCAGTCCATGAACATGGGATGTCTTTCCATTTATTTGTGTCTTCTATAATTTCTTTTAGTAATGTTTTGTAGTTTTCAGTGTACAAGTTTTTCACCTCCTTGGATAAATATATCCTAAGTATTTTATTTTTGATGCTATTGTAAATGAAATTTTTAAAAAATTTCCTTTTTGGATTGTTCATTGCAAGTGTATAGAAATACAACTAATATTTGCAGGTTGATTTTATATCCTGCACCTTTGCTGAATTCATTTATTAGCTCTAACAGTTCTTTTGTGTGGGTTCCTTTTTCTATGTGTAATCATGTCAGCTCTGAAACAGGTAATTTTACTTCTTCCTTTCCAATTTGGGTGCCCTTTATTTCTTTTTCTTGCTTAATTACTCTGGTTAGAACTTCAGTACTATGTTAAATAAAAGTAACAGTAAAGCAGGCATCCTTATTCTGTTCCTAATATTAGGAGAAAAGGCTTCATTCTTTCACCATTGAATATGACATTAGCAGTGGGATTTTCACTAATGGCCTTTATCATGTTGAGACAGTCTCTTCTATTCCTAGTTTATCAAGTAATTTTATCATGAAAGGATGTTGAATTTTGTAAAGTGCTTTTTTGCATGAATTGAGATGATCATGTGGCTTTTTTTCTGCATTCTATTAATGTGATGTATTATATTATACAGATTGATTTTTTTAATATGTTGAACCATCTTTGCATTCCTGGAATAAATCCCACATAAATCATGATGTATAATGCTTTCACTATGCTGCTGAATTTGTTTTGCAAGTATTTTGTTGAGAAATTTTGCATCTTGTATTCACAAGAGATTTTGGTCTATAATTTTCTTTTCTCGTTAATATCTTTGTCTAGCTTTGGTATCAGGGTAATTCTGACCTCATAGAATGAGTTAGGAAGACATTCTTTATATAATCCAGATTTAATTCTTCAGTTACCTACATTTTCTCTATCTCTAGTTGTCTTTTCCTTTTGTGTTTGGTGTCTTAGATGTCCTCTTAATTAAAAAAATTTTTTAATTCCAGTATGATTAAAATTTTCCATCTTTTTCTTTATAGTTTGTACTTCTTGTGTCTGTTTCATTAAATACTTTCCTATTCACCTGTATTTTTAAAGTTTTAGATTTCTTATCATATTTCAGACTTTAATTCAATAAAAATTTTAATTTAATGTATGGTGTAAGCCTTGGGACCTATTTTTCATCTGGATAACCAGTTGTCCCAGCATCATTTATTGAGTAGTCTATACTTTTCTCTCTGATTTGTAGCACCACCACAGTCATTTATCAAGTTCCCATGTATATGTGCATTTTATTCTTGACCTCTCTTTTGTTTCAATAGCCTGTCAATTACTAAGTCTTGATATCTGATAATATGCATTTTCCTTTGTTCTTCAAAACTGTCTGGGCTATTACTGGACAAGTTCTGTGGAAAACTCTTTTGGGAATTTTAATTGGAATTACACTGAATTTTAGATTAATTTGGCAAGAATTGATTATGATATTAAGTCTTCGTATACTATGAACATGATATTTACTTTTTATTGTCTTGCACTTTAGTAAGATTTAAATTTTCTCTGTGAAGCTCTTGTGTATCTCATGTGAGATTAGTCCTAGACACCTTGTAGCTTTTGTTTGTGTCTTTTGTTTATATGCACGTTTCAAGCTTACCTTATAGTTTTTGATGCAATTGTAAATGGCATTTTTTAAAAATTACATCTTCTGTTGATTGTTGCTGGTGTATGGTCACATTATTGATTTTATGTATTGATCTTGTAGTCAGCAACTTTGCTGAACTCTCATTTCTAGTAGTTTGCAGATTCTCATGGATTTTCTGTGTAAGTAATCATGTCACCTTCAAATAGGGACAATTTTGGTTTCTTCCTTTCTAATTCACATACAGTTCATTTTTCTTATACCTACAGTGCAATAGAAGTGGTGATGATGGCATCTTTGACTTGTTCCTGACTTTAAAGAGAGTGCTCCTGAGGTTACACTATTAACATGATGTTTTCCTGTAGGCTTTTTGTAGACACCCTTTATCAGGTGAATGAAGATCCATTCTGTTCGTAGTTTGCTAAATATTTTCATCATGGATAGGTGTGGAATTTTAACACATGCTTTTTCTATATCTATTGAGATGGGCATATGGTTTTTCATCTCTATTTGTTTGATATGGTGAATTAAATTAATTTTCTAAGGTTTTTTGCCCTCGCATTTCTGGGATAATCCATGGTCATGAACTATTCTTAATATGTTGCTATGTTCAGTCTCCTAGTATGTTAATTATATTTACAGTTACTTTATGTGTGAATTGGTCTATAATTTTTTTTGTATTATTCTTATCTTGTTTTGGTATCAGGTTATGTTAGCTTCATAAAATGTCTTGAGAAACTTCCCTCTTTTTCTGTTCTCTGAAACAGTTTGCTAAGATAGAATTGAAGCTATTCTATATAGAGATAGATGATAGATAGATAGATAGATAGATAGATAGATAGATAGATAGATAGATAGATAGAGATAGAGAGATAATTGAAGTATAGTCAGTTGACAATGTTGTGCCAGTATCTGGTGCACAGCACGACGCTTCAGTCATACAGGAACATCTATAACTCATAAAAGAGCTGTTGGTCTCTTTCCTCCTTTACTCTTTTCTTTCAACCATCCCAATTCTTTGCTCATTTTCCTAATGGGTTATTGATATTTTTCTTCTCAATTTATGAAAGCTTTTCATATAATAGATTATACTCTTTGTGATAGGAGTTGCGACTATTCTTCTAACTTCTTGGTGGGCCGCTTCCTCCCTTTCTCCTTTCCTAGTCATGCGTTTAAAGCTGCCCTCTTCACTCTGAGGACTGTGTTGGTTGCGTTCCTCAAGTTTTGATATGCAGTGTTTCCATTTTCATTATGGTTTGTACTTTGCTTCAGAACTTATTTAGAATTATGCTTATCATATTTCTAAACAACTGTGTTTTATTGCTGTGTTTTTATATGATTGCCATTGATCTCTAGTTCTGTGCCATTGTGCCAGTGATTCCTTCGGTAATTGTTGAGACTTTCTCTGTGGTAAACTTTAAAAAAATGGTCTGGATGTGCTTGAAAGCATGTGTTTTCTCTAATTCAGTTCAAGATTCTAATCGTATTTCAAATTTTCTACTAATTTTTGTCCAGTTGCCCAATCAGTTGTTGAAAGGGTTGTATTAAAATGTGTACTCTGATGGTGGATTTGGCACTTTTGTTCATTTTTCCTTTATAATATAATTTTGAAGCTGTGTTAGGTGCTTATAAATTTAGAATAGTGATATCTTCACAGTAAATTATTCCTCTCATATTCCTCTTATACCTTAATATTGTAACCATTTTTTCCTAATCACATTTAAAAAAATTATTGTGAAATATATCACAATACATAAAACTGTATAAAACATACACATACTGTGAGAAGGTGTATATATAATAAACTAAGGAATAATAAAGGAAATACTGATCTAAACGCCTCAGGTTATGGAAGAACATGGGCAGGACCTTAAAAGCTCCTCCGTGCCCTGTACACCCCGCCCCTCTCTCCCCCCTTACCACAGAGGTAACCGCTGTCCTGGGTTTGTGAGGGTAATTGCTCTGCTTTTCTCTATAGAGTTTTACCATCTATGTGTGCATCTCGGTGAATTTAGACTTTTCTTCTGAACTTTATACAAATGGCATCATACTATATGAAAACACCCAGAGTATATATACACAAGTGTTCTGACACTTGTTTCTTTTCTTTTTTAGGGGGAGCTCAGGGGGGAGTTGTAATTAGGTTGGTTGGTTGGTTTGTTTAAATGGAGGTGCTGGGGATTGAACCCAGGACCTCTTGCATGCTAAGCACACACTCTGCCACTGAGCTCTACCCTCCCCTCGGCGCCTGTTTCCCTTGCTCAGCGCTGTGTTGATGAGATGCATACCTGTCTGGGGCTGCTGTGGCCGCAGTGTGCTCACTTACCTGCCTGTATAGTCCTCCTGTGTGTAGTTCATTGTCACCTATTCACCCAGATTACCTTTCATGGAATTTGGATTGTTTCCATTTTTCTGTTCTTATGCTTTCAAAAGCTATTATGAACAACATTATTTTAAGTACCTCCTAATATTATGTACAAGAACTTCTTCAGGAAGAATTTCATCTGGGAGTACACTGCTGGGTAATGGATATGAAGGTGAGCCCAGGTGCTACTTTATTTGGTAATGCAGAATATTTTCCAAAATTTTTGTTCCCATTTACATTCTTATTGCAGTATATAGGTTACCAACGTTCCATATCCTGGCCAATATTTGATACTATCTAGACTTTTAAACGTTGACTAATTTAATGAGTGTGTCATGATGCCTCATTTAATTTTCATTTCACTGATTCCTAACAGTCATCTTTTTAAGTATTTATTAATGTGAAGCTGTTTACACTAGTGAACTTGATGTCCTAATATTAAGCCAAACTTTGATTTGAAATTAAGTGATTTATGAATCTTTTAATGTTAAACCAACTTTGCATTCCTGCGGCGAACCCAGTTCAGTCATAGGCATTATCCGTGACTATCCTGTATCTTGCTGACCTCAGTTTGCTGATGTTTTAAAGGATCTTACGTGTATCTCCTGAGAGATACTGACTGTAGTTTTCTTTCTAGTGTTGTCTTTATCATGCCTTAGTGACAAGGTTATGCTGGCCTCAAAAAATGAGTTTTAAAATGTGTGTAAGGTTGCAATTTTTTATTCCTTAAACGTTTGCTAGAATTCACCTGGAAAATCATGTTGGTCCAGGTTTTCTTTGTGGGAAGATTTTAAACTTGGATTTTTTTAAGAAGTAGTTTTAGGAATATTCAGTTTTCTGTTTCTAGTTGGGTCAGTTTTAGTAAGTTTATATTTTTTAGGAATTTTTCTAGTCTCTGATTTTTCAGATTTATTTGGTACAAAGTTGTTCACGATATCCTTCTATTATCTTTGTAATCTCTGTTGCATCTGTAATTAAGTTCCTCTTTTCATTCCTCATGGGTTATTTTTGCCCTGCTCTTCTGTTACTCAGTCTCTCCAGAGGTTGGTCGGTTTTATGAGACTTTTCAAAGAACCAGTTCTTGGCTCTGTTGAGCTTCTATATTGTATTTGTTTTCCATTTGATTAATTCCACGTAATCTTTGTTTTCCTTCCTTCTACTTTTTTCGACTTTAATTTGCTGTTCTTTTTTCAACTTCTTGAAATGAATGCTTAGCTCATTTTCAGCTTTTCCTCATTTATAATGTATCTCATATAAATTTCTCTTCAGGTATGACTTTAGATATGTTTCACAAGTTTCCTAAGGCTATTTTAAATTTCTTTGTCTAATTTTCAAGTGGATAATACATTCCCATGATTCAAAACCCAGAAAGTTATAAAAAGGTGTACAGTGAGGATTCTCCCTCCCAAGCTTACCTCCCACCTGCTCAGTTCCCATCGTGTCCTGTGCAAATAACCCTCCACTTGGTTTTTTGTGTGTCCTTCCAGACTTTCTTCGTGTGTTTAAAAGCAATTATGACTAGAGGTGCTTCTTTCCTTCCCCCCCATTTTTTTTAACACATAATATGCAGTATACTAAACACACGTTCAGCACCTTGTTTTTATGTATCTTGACAATATTCTTAGAGCCCTTTCAATGGCAGTACATTCTAGAGCTTTATTCTTTGTTTTCACATTTGCATAATATTCCGTTGTATAAGTCTTCTATTATTTTGTCACCAATATTGTACTGATTAAAATAGTTTCCCTCCAACTTATTGTTACTACAGAAGATTATTCCATTTTGCATATGTATATGTGTAACTATATCTTGAAAGTATAGTTGCTAGATTTAGGTTATGTCTATTTAAAGATGGTCTTTTTAAAATTGTTATGGAAAATTAGAAACAGAAAATCAGAGCTAATTGTCCAGTGACCCCCTGTGTAACATCTAGTTTCAACAAATATGGCCAGTCTCAGTTCCTCTATCCCCTTGCCCACCTCCCTGCACTTCCACCTCCACTCCCAGAGTATTTGTTATCAAATTACAGACATCATATAATTTCATTCAAGAGTATTTCTGTATTATCCCTAAAAGACTAGAGCGCTTTTTAAATATAACCACAATACCACATCACACTTAAAAATTAACCGTAATTTCTTATCATTGAATATTTAATAATTTCAAGTTTTCCTGGTTATCTTATGGATCTTGTAATTATATAGACTTTAATGGTTGTGCCTTTTAAATTTGTTGAGACTTGTTGTGTGGTCCAGTGTATGTCAGTTTCTATGAATGTTTCTTTGTGCTTGAAAAGAACATGTCCTCTGCTGTTAGTTACAATGTACGTCTGTATGTCTAGTTTTCTGTATGTCTTTTTGGTCATGATTGTTACTCATGCTGTTCAAATCTTTTGTGTCCTTACTGACTTGTCTCCCGCTATGATTATGGATTTGCCTGTTATTCCTTATTATTTTTCCAGTTTATTCATTATTATTCTGTCAGTTGTTGCTTTTTTCATCTTGGGGCTATGTATTAATTTATTCAGCAAATGTTAGTATTAAATGCTTCTACGTGCCAGGCACTGTTCTAGTTGCTAAGGGTATTTAAGTGAAGACAACAGACAAAAATTCCTGCTTTAGCTGGGAGAGACAGACAATAAGGAAGATAAAGAATTACATACAATTTAAATTGTTATCTTTATAAATTGAACTTTTTCACATTATGAATTGACCTTTATCTTAGTAATTTCTTTACTTAAAGTCTCTTGTGTAATAATAATGTAGTAATAACAGCTTACATTGGGTTGTTTGCTGATTTTTCTCACCCTTTTATTTTTATCTTTTCTATAGTATGTTTTAAGTGTGTTCTCTAAATGGCATATCCTTGTATTTTTAAAATTTTTAACCAATTTTATATATATTTGGATTTATGTCTAATATTTTACTTTATGCTTTGTTTTGTTCTTTTTCTCTCCTTTGTTGCTTTTGGTCTGTTTTATTTTGTCTTAATCATGCCACTTTTTCCTCTTATCTCAGTGGGAAGTTATATTCTATGTTTCTTTATTTTTTTAAATAATAGCTTTATCAAGATACAGTTCACATTACCACACAATTCTGTAGTTGTTAGTGTGTTCATAGAGTTGTGCAACCATCACCACAATCAACTTTAGGATATTGTCATCACCCTAAAAGAAATCCCCTACCCTCTAACGGTTACTGTCTATTCCACCTCCACTCGTAACCCCGTCCTCTGCTCTAGACAACCTGTAATCTTTTTTACCTCTATAGATTTGTCTGTTCCAGATATTTCATATAGATGGAATCATGGAATGTGTGGCCTTTTATGTCTGGCTTCTTTCACTTGCCATGTTTTCAAGGATCATCTGTGTGTAGTACGTACCAGTACTTCATTACATTTTATAGCCAAGTAATATTCCACGTTCTATTTGTTTATCAGCTGAACATTTGGGTTGTTTGCACTTTTTGGCCATTCTGAACAATGCTGCTTTTAACATATGTGAACATGTGTGGACGTATGTTTTCACTTCTTTTGGTATATACTAAGGAGCAGAACTGCTGGATCATGTGGTAATTCTGTTTAACCTTTTGAGGAACTGCCAGACTCTTCCCAAAGCACGAGGACCATTTTCTAATCCCACAAGTAGTGTCTGAAGGTTTCAGTTTCTCCACGTCAGCAGTTGTTTTTTATCTTTTTGTCTATAACCTTCCTACTGAGTAAGAAGTGGCGTCCCAGTGTGGCTTTGATTTGCATTTTCCTGTTGTTTCACGATGTGGAGCATCTTTTCTTAGGCTTATTAGCACTCTGTATACTTTCTTTGGAGAAATGTCTATTCAGCTCTTTTGCCTGTTTTTAAATTGCGTTGTTGCAATTTATTTATTTATTTATTTATTTATTTATTTATTTATTTATTTATTTATTTATTTATTTATTTATTTATCTGCAATTTTAATTTTATTTTGCAAGAGAAATTCAATGTGCTTCACAAACCTATGCCCTCATTCCCCATTCTCTGCAAAGACACTGATGCTCTGGCCTCTCGTGCCGTCCTGGCCCCGCTGTTCCTCTCACTTCCGGGGTCTCTCCCGCCTGATGGTCTCAGGTGCGTGGAGGAGGCCACTCCGGAGTTAGCTGATTCCCTTTGGGGTGTCCTGGAGGCCCTCCAGCCGCGTGTGTGTGTGTGTGCCGGCATCAGGCATCCTGTAGAAAGGCGGCAGTGCCCCGGCCCCACGCTCCCTGAGATTCCGCTCCCGTCATGATGGGGGAGGCCTGGGGCTTCTAACAAGCTCTCCAGGGGATTCTGACGTAAGAGGCCCAGCCCACCCGGTGAGAAATGCTTCCCTTTTCCTGCTCCAGAGATGGAGACGAGCTCTGACAACCTGAGACGGGGCTAGATCACAGTTTTTATCCTGTGATGGGGAGGCGGGAGGCGGAGCCGCCTTCTAACCACACGCAGAATCCTCCACACTGGGCCCTCAACCCTCATTTACTTGGCTCTGCTTCAGAGCCTTCCATGACCGTATCGTTTTATTACTGAGTTGTAAAATTTCTTAATATATTCTGGATACAAGTCCTTTATCAGATACATGATTTGCAAATATCTTCTCCCATTCTGTGGGTTGTCATTTCATTCTTGATGGTATCCTTTGCAACACAGAAACCTTTAATTTTGCTGAATTCCAATTTATCTATTTTTTCTTTTGTTACTTGTGCTTTTACTGTTGTATCTAATACACCACTGCCTTATCGAAGTCCATGGAGATGTACACCTATGTTTCCTTCTAAGAATTTTATAGTTTTACATGTAGGGCTTTGATCCATTTGGGGTTAATTTTTGTACATGGCATGAGGTACATTCTTCATTCTTTTGCTTGTAGATATCCAGTTGTCCTAGCATCATGTGTTGAAAAGACTGTTCCTGTTGAATTATCTTGATAACCTTGTTGAAAATCAAATGATGATAACAGTGAAGGTTAATTTCTGGACTCTCAATTCTGTTTCATTGGACCATATATTTATACTATGTCAGTACCACAATGTCTTGATTATTGTAGTAAGTTTTGAAATCTGAAAGAATGAGTCCAATCCTGTTTGTTTTTTTTTTTTAAGATTGTTTTGGCTATGTGGAGATCCTTGAATTTTCATATGAATTTTCAGAACAGATTGTTAATTTCTGCAAAGAAGGCATCTGAAATTTTGATGGAGATTGTATTGAATCTGAAGATCAATTTGGGGAGTATTAAGTCTTAAGTCTTAACAAGAATTAAGTCTTGTAACCTATGAACTTGGATGTCTTTCTGTTTATTTAAGTCTTTAGTTTCTTTCAGCAGTGTTTTATAGTTTTCAGAGTAATAGTGCTACACTTATTTTGTTACATTTATTACCAGTTATTTTTAATTCTTGTTGGTGCTATTACAAATGGAATTATTTTCTTAATTTTATTTTTTATTATTCATTGCAAGTGTACAGAAATACAGTTGATTACTGTTTCCTGTAACCTATTGAACTCATTTATTCCAATGGTTCTTTTTAGTAGATTCCTTAGGATTTTCTATATACAAGATCAGGCCATCTGTAGATGTAGGTTTACTGTAGTAAACTGTAGATTTGCTTTTTCCAATCTAGAGGCCTTTTATTTCATTTTCTTGCCTAATTGCCCTGGTCAGAACCTCTAGTACCATGTTGAATAGAAGTGACATGAGCAGACATCCTTGTCTTTTTCCTGATCTCAGGGAATTCAGTTTTTCACCATTAATTATGGTATTAGCTGTGGATTTTTCATAGCTGCTTCTTATCAGGTTGATGAAGTTCCCCTCTAGTCCTAGTTTGTTGAATGTTTTGGTCATGAAGAGGTGTTGTATTTTGTCAGATGCTCCTCTGCATCCACTGAGATGATCATGCCGTTTTTGTCCTTTATTTTATTGATAAGATGTATTAACTACATTAATTGATCTTTTTTTTATGTTAACCCAATCTTGTACTCCTGGAATAAGTCCCACTTGGTCATGGTATTCCTTTGCAATCCTTTTTATATCTGTACCCCTTTTTATGTTGCTGACTCCAGTGAACTGGCTGAGGACTTTGAGGTCTATGTTCATGAGATTTGGCCTCTTTGGTTTCCTTTTCCTGTGGTATCTTTGTCTAGATTTGGTGTCAGAGTAATACTGGCCTCACAGAACGAGTTGGGAATTATTCCCTGCTCTTCTATTTTTCGGAAGAGTTTGAGATAGATTGGTATTTTTATTTTATTTGCGGGGGGAGAAGGTAATTACATTTATTTACTTACTCTTTTTTTTTTAATTGAGATACTGGGGATTGAACCCAAGACCTCGTGCGTGCTAAGCATGCACTCTACTGCTGAGCTATACCCTCCCCCCAGATTGGTATTTTTATTTTTCAAATGTTTGGTAGAATTCACCAATAGATCCGTGTGACCCAAGCTTTCCTATGGGAGTCGTTTTCTGATTGCTAATTTAGTCTCTTTACTTGTCACTGATCTCTTCAGATTGTCTATTTCTTCTTGAGTCAGTTTTGGTAGTTTGTGTCTTTCTAGAAATTTGTCCGTCTCATCTGAGTTATTTGATTTGTTGGCACGTAGGTGATCATAGTACTCCTTTACAATCCTTTTTATATCTGTAAGGTTGGTAGTAATGTTCCTTCTTTCATTCTCAGTTGTACTAATTTGAGTCTTCTCTTTTTTCTTGGCCAGTCTAGCTAAAATTTTGTCACTTTTAGTGATCTTTTCAAAACCCAACTTTTAGTTTCGTTGATTTTTCTCTATTGCTTTTCTATTCTCTATTTCATTTATTTCTATTCTAATCTGTATTCTTTCTTTCCCTATACTTGCTTTGAATTTAGTTTACTTTTCTTTTTCTAGTTTCTTAAGGTGGGAGGTCAGGTTATGGATTAGAGATCTTTCTTCTTTTTTATATTTTACAGGTAAAAATTTTCTTCTAAGCACTGCTTTAGCTGCATCCCATAAGTTTTGATATATTATGTCTTCATTTTCATTCATCTCAGAGTATTTTCTAATTTTCTGGTGATTTCTTCTTTGACCCATTGGTTACTTAGGAGTGTATTAATTTCTGTACATTAGTGAGTTTCCCAAATTTCATTAATTTCAATATCATTCCATTGTGGTTAGAGAACATACTTTGATTTAAATTCTTAGTTCTTTGAACATATTTATAATGACTACTTTAAAATGTACTTCTGTGAAATCCGACATCTGTGTCCTCTCCTGGTGTTTCCTCTTGCCTGCTTTTTGTCCTGTGTATGGGTCACACTTAACTGTTTCTTTGCATATCTCATAATTTTTGTTGAAAACTGGACATTTTAGGTAATATGCTGTAGCAACTCTGCATACTGATTCTTACCCTCTACCACAAGACTTGTTTTGGTTGTTTGTGGGTTCATTTCTTTAGTGACTTGGCTGGACTGTTTTAGCGAAGTCTGTTTCCCCTGCAGCATGGAGCCTCTGAGGGTGCAGGCTTGGGCATGCACACAGTCATGCTAGGTGACAGTGGTTTCAGCAGGGCTCTCCGTGTCTCTTTTGCTGATCTGTTAAGCACTCTGCCTCTGCTGGTATCACACCCAGCTGGTGGGCTCCACTAATCGCCAGCTAATTGTCTGTTGTATTTTTTAGTCTGATTCAATTAAATGTGGACTCCTTTACAGAGGTTGTTTTTTATGCTTATCAGCCTCTTCTTTATTGCTTACCACCAAAATTTTCATTTATTTTGAAAGTGCCCGTAAGCTTAAACTTCCCTATACAATGTTTCACATAAAGTCAGTCGTTTGGAAGAAGCTTTGGAGCTTTCTGTTCTTGTGGATTGCCTTTCTCCCTGGGCAAAATCTCTAAGCCCCTGCTTTAGAGCTGGTGTCAGGGACAGTGACCCAGTTCTGTCAGAGTGACACTCCTGTGTTACGAGCAGGGAGCTGGGCGGGGGTCGTAGCTTCTGGTCCTCTCAGTTTGCGTCTCTGTTGTCAGATCTCTACCTTTTTAGTGATCTGTGGGAGGATGATCAGGGCCCCAATATTCTTGTCCTGCTATACCTGAGGTACAGCCTCTGTCCAGTGAGTGGGGCTGGGTGTCCTCAATCTCCTGACCACATTCAGCAGGAATTTATTCTCTACAACTTGGAACTGGAGAGGGCTGAGATACATTGGTGGCCTGGTGAAATGCCATATCCCTTGACTGGATGCGAAGGGGAGAGGTAGCCCCACTTTTTGGACCACACTCACCTGGAGTGGTGCATCTGTCTGACTGAGCTGGGGCGTGGGGGTTGGGGTAAGAGAGGAAGGGAGCAGGTCATGGCCCAAGTACCACAGACTTTCACTGTTAAACATTTAGTAGTTTTTCTTGAATGGATGTTTCTTAATTTTATCTTTACTCTCTTTCTAAATAATACAAGGATCTTAGAATTGTTTGACTTTTTTAAAAATCATACACATACATACAAATATACGCATATGCACACAAACAAAGAATATGCATGTTTCAAGTACATATAAATATATATGTATCAAATATGTATAAGTATGTACATACTGTATTTATATAAAGCAGGAATGTGAACTAGAAATCAGCTGGTTACCTACAGTGAAGCTGCCTGAGTTCAACTCCTATTTTTACCACTCATCAGCTGGTCAACCTGAACAAGTCCCTTAACTGCATCGAACCTAGGTTTCTTGAGCCACAGAGCTGAGAAACTGATACCTCCCTCACTGGGTTTTTGTGGGAATTAAATGAACTAATGCATGTGAAGTGCCACATACACCATGTATGTGTGTACAGTATGCACACGATACACGCACAGCACCTGGCAGACAGTGAGTGCTCAGTGAAAAGCAGCTCCCCTAAGACCCGAAGGTGCTTGTTGGTGGCGACTGCTGTTTATTCTCGCTCTCTGTCCTGGCAGTTCCTCTGTGATGAAGGCGCCGGTATTTCTGGGGACTACATTGATCGCGTGGATGAGCCCTTGTCCTGCTCGTATGTGCTGACCATTCGGACTCCTCGGCTCTGCCCTCACCCTCTCCTCCGGCCCCCACCCAGTGCTGCTCCCCAGGCCATTCTCTGTCACCCTGCTCTGCAGCCTGAGGAGTACATGGCCTACATTCAGAGGCAAGCTGGTGAGTAATTAAAAGAGGAAGGAGAGACGTGGGGAGGGACACGCAGAAGACAAAGTATCGAAGAGCCCAGAGGAATGTGTCCCTGTCCTGCCTGCATGCTGTCTTTCAGTAGACTCAAAGCAACATGGAGACAGGGCTACAGGGGAGCTGCACGGCCTGGACCCTCAGACGTGGCGTGAGACCAAGCCTGGGGTGGTGCCCCTGACGAAAGGGGGTAGGCCCTTGTTTCACCTGTTCTGTGAAACCTGTCTGCCTTTCTTCCCTTCTGCAGCCTCACTGTCCTATACACCCAGGGGTGCGTTGTCCTTAACACCACTGACTGTTGGGATGGGGTGAAAAAGAACTGTGGGCCCTAATCCCTGAGTAACAGAGGAGGGAAAATACCCCATTCTGTTCGCTTCCTCCCATTTCTCCCCTCCTTTCAGGCTCCTCCCTGTTCCCTGTATTCCAGGTGCAGGCCCAGCCAAGGATGACAGTAAGGAAGCAGATTTCTGGAAGATGCTCCACGAGCGAGAGGAACAGGCCGCTGAAGGGGAGGAGGTACAGGCTGAGGTGAGAGCCGGCTTCCTGGCTGTCGCTTTGATGAGGCTGAACCTGGGCTTTGGGCTGCAAGGCCGCCTGAACTGAGGCCATTATGCTATGATCTCCATCCACCTGGTGACGCAGGCATATACCCAGAGTCGTTGCCTGGAGCTGGCACACATCAGCTCGCGTTCCTGACTCTGCCCTTCTCTCATCAGGAGCAGGAACCGAACCTGGACGCAGCAGACCCAGCGCCAGGCTCTCCCGATGGTGAGGGAATCCTCCATGTCTCCCTTCCTGGGCAAACGCAGAGCTAGAGCTGAACACTGGGAGGGACGTTCAGATTCATTTTTATCACACTGAATACTCTTTGTAGACGACAGTTCTATTCAAGGACGGTAGCAGAAGCCAGTGGTTCCGCTGCTTGCTGACTTTGCATCTTGGACAATTTCCCTTAACCTCCGTTTCCTCACCCTACGTTAGAGAGCTGTTGTGGGGTTAAATGAATCTCGTTTTACAGTACAATGCCTGGAACTGAGTAGACAAAAAATGGTTTATATTTGTGGAAAGAGGAGAACAGGATCCAGGGAAAAGGCGTGCTTGGCCCCGGGATCTCTTCTGTAGTCCTAGAAACTGGAGTGGCTGCCGGGAGGACCTCAGCAGTGCATGGCAGAGCAGGGGTCTTGGCAGCTTGTTAGCATCCTTCTCTCTCTCACCTATGAGGCCACCTTAGGCCACCTAAGAACTCTCTGGAGGGGTATGTTGGCCCCTGTCTTGCAGACCAGACAGGTAGTTCCTGGAGGCAGGGACTATGTCCTTCCTTGGCCTCCTCAACTCTTCTCCTTAGGAAGTCAAAATAGAATTTAAGACATGACGGGTCCATTCCTACTCTTTCATCTCAGATTTTCAGAACAACGTGCAGGTCAAAGTTATTCGGAGCCCCGCAGACTTGATTCGATTGATAGAGGAGCTGAAGGGTGGAACAAGAAAGGTATGGCCCTGCTCCAGGGAGGGGCAGAACCTGCCTCCCTGCCGGGAGCATTCAGAGACGCACCCCTGACTGGGGCTGATGGAGCCGACTCCCTTCCTTTACTTCTCCTGAGTCCCCACTCCCACTTCCTCCCACCATGAAACCCCAACCATCTCCCTCTTTCTCCCGATCCCCACCCACCCAGGGGAAGCCCAACTCCGGCCAAGAGCAGCCTGCAGACTATGCTGCAGAAGTCCCTTCCAAGGAACCAGAGGTGAAGGAGAAGGGTGACCCAGAGCATCAGAACGAGGTGGAAGAAGAGGAGGACGACGATGAGGATGAAGACGAAGATGAGGATGAGCGGCAGTTGCTGGGAGAATTTGAGAAGGAACTGGAAGGGATACTGCTCCCGTCGGACCGAGACCGGCTCCGTGCGGAGGTGAAGGCTGGCATGGAGCGGGAGCTGGAGAACATCATCCAGGAGGTGGGCTCCCCGCTTCCTCCCGCGGCTTCCACCGCTGCCTGTGCCTGTGGGGGGACAGGCCCGAGGGCCCGGAAGAGAACAGAGGACAGCACCTCGCTGGCCTGGGGCGCTGGAGCAGGCGCCCTGAACTGCTATTGTTTACTTAATTAAAAAGTGGGGGACGGTGGACAAGAGGGTCAGAGAGAGGAATGAGGCTTAGATATTACTTCCCAGACCCTGACTCTCACTCCCACCCTGGGCCTTCCAGACAGAGAAGGAGCTGGACCCGGAGGGGCTGAAGAAGGAGTCGGAGCGTGATCGGGCTATGCTGGCCCTGACTTCCACTCTCAACAAACTCATCAAAAGGCTGGAGGAAAAACAGAGTCCAGAGCTGGTGAAGAAGCACCAGAAGAGGAGGGTTGTCCCCAAAAAGCCTCCCCCGTCCCCCCAACCAGCAGGTGAGAGCTGCCAGACGGGAGGAAACGGCCAGGCCCATCGTTTATCCCTTCTGAGAACGCTCACTCTCGCTCTTCCTGGAACATTGTTCTCAGCCATTCCCAACACCTCCATCCAGTTTGCCCGCTAACCTCCTAGTTGTCCTTTTGGGAAGCAGCTGTTAGAGCATCTGGCTTGCCTCCGTGGCGGTTTTCCGGCTTACTCCTGTACATCCAGTGCCTAGCACTCTGCCTGGCCCCTCGTGGGTGACTGGTAGATATTAACCGGGTGGCAGTGAGCCTGTGTGCCGGACCACACACCTGTGGCGGACTCTGCCTGTCAGCAGTCAGGACTGCACAGGGGGGGGCCCCAGCTGGCAGGGTGTGAACGGGCAGCCCCGCTGCTCATAAGCCAATTGCCTAGACAGACTTAAAGTTCCCCTCTTCTTGCACCCTTGTGTCCCTTCCACAGGCCCCGGGGTCGGGGAGACCAGGTGTTACAAATGGAATGTCCTAGTTTCAAACCTTCCATCCCACTTATCTCTATAAACATTGAAATTGTCTTTTGAGTCCCAACATGTCAAGGGTGCCAGACCACAGTTTCCCAGCCTGCTTCTTCAATTTCTCTGTAGGCCCAGGTGGCCTGATTTTTGCTTTAGAAAACAGTCAGTTTAGGTGATGGGCAGAATTACTGGGTTGGTGTGGGGAAGGGAAACTGCACTGATGGGGGGAGCTTTTTGGGTTGGAATGGGGTTGGGGGTGATGGGTGCTAATTTATTTTGAGCCCGGCTCATATCCTGTGTTTGAGATGGAATAACTGCCAAAACCCACTGATGTCTTAGGGAGAGGTGACCGCTGCAGCCCTAGCCCTGGAGTCACGGCTCTGCTTTGTGTCTCCCTGTGTGTCTCTCCCTCCAAGAGGAGGATCCTGAGCACAGAGTCCGGGTCCGGGTCACCAAGCTCCGTCACGGAGGCCCCAATCAGGATCTGACTGTCCTCGAGATGAAACGGGAAAACCCACAGCTGAAACAAATCGAGGGGCTGGTGAAGGAGCTGCTGGAGAGGGAGGGACTCACAGCCGAAGGTGGGCCCTGGAGGGTGGGGCTGGATGCAGAGCCGTTGGAAGGGCTTGCTGCCTGAAGTGGAGGGGCTGGGAACCTCGGCTGGGGACCCGGGGGCAGAGGACCTGCACTGAAGCTCCCCCGCTTCCTCTCCTCTCACTGCCCGTCCTGCTCCTTTCCAGGGAAAATTGAGATCAAGATTGTCCGACCAGGGACTGAAGGGACTGAGGAGGATGCTCGTTGGCTGACTGATGAGGACACAAAAAACCTCAAGGAGATTTTCTTCAATATCCTGGTGAGAGGCACCCCACCCCCGAGTCCTGGCCCCCCAGCCTCCCCTCTCCTGCAGCCCACTGAGGTGTGAAGAGCGAGGGTTCGCCCATCCTGGCCTTGCCACTGTGGCTCTGGGCGCCAGGCCCTCAGCAGAGCCCCGCAGGCCACATGTGGGCCCCACTCCTGCCTGCCCGACACTGTGCCGATCTCCAGACCCCCAAGTGCCCAGTGCCTCCCTCGGCTCCCACTCACCCGCATGCCCTCCTGCCAGGTGCAGGGAGCTGAGGAGGCGCAGAAGGAGCGGCAGCGGCAGAAAGAGCTGGAGAGGAATTACCGCCGGGTGTGGGGCTCTCGGGGTGGGGAGGGCACGGGGGACCTGGACGAGTTTGACTTCTGAGACCACCACCATGGGCTCTCAAAAGATCCCAGAGTCTTCCTAGACTGGCCCTGCCATCACCCCTCACCCCATCTCCCAGGGCCCTAAAGGCGACACAGCAGAGGAGAGCCGAGCTGTGAGCTGTGAGCTGTAACTGAGGCCCAGCTGAGGGCGTGGGGGGCCGCGGGGTGAGGGCTGCTGCTGCTGCTGCTGAGGGCCGCCCTCGAGATGTGCTCTCCCAGGCTTCTCCCCACACCTGCTTCCCCTTCCTCCCTGGCTTCCCCTGTTGTTGTCCCCAATCCCCCAACTTGTGGGTTCCTTTCCCCTCGCCACCTAGAGCATCGTGAGCCTTTTGGAGTGGAGTAGAGCTGGGGAGCAAGGAGAGCCGGGCAGTTCAGCAGGCCCCCACCCCACTGCTTTTCGCACTCTCCTACCCCCTCCCCTTGGATTGGCTTTGACTGTCCTGCCCCATTCCCTTCCCATGCTGTTCCCTACATCTTCTGAGTTGAGGCACCTTCCCTCTGTTGCTGAGAAAATGGGAAGAAAGTTGCCCACCACCTCTGACACAGTCCCATGAAAAGGGTAGGTTACAGACCCAGCCACCATCCATGTTCTTGGAACAATCAGGTTTCTAAATAAAGAACTGGACCATCAAACCATCAATCCTTTTTTTCTTTTAGGACGATGGGTGGGGTTGGGGCTCAGGTAGGGAGGAGACTTGGTGTTCTCCTCTGGATAGAGGGCACTCTGATCCCATTCTGTGCTCCACAGTCCGGGCCGCACCCATGGAGGTGGGGGACGCAGTATGAGACCAGGACAGTGAAGCGAAGCCTGCTGGCCTGGCCAGGACTGAAACGCTTGCGGTACTGGGGTCCTTCCTTTTCCTCATTTGTCCATTTCTGTTCCTTCTCTTCTCCCCCTTTATATCCCCAGAGCTACACAGTACACACTGCGTTACCCCACCACAGGGGTCCTCCTGCCAAGCTCTCTCCCTGCAGCGTGCTGCAGACGCGATCCCCACGCCCACCAGCCATACCACTTCAACATTTCCCCAGAAAGACCTCTGCCCTTAGCCATGCTCAGAGAGAGGGCTGCCGCCCACCCAGGCCAGTTCCTAGTATGCCAAGGGCAGGTGGGCACGGGAAGGTGTCTCCACCTCGTCCTCATTGCCAAATGCAAATCGGGGTTGTCCACCTCCGCCTGTTGCTCCAAATCTCTGAGGTGTGCAGCATTTCTGCTGAAGAGTCTGCTGACTCATGAGATAAGGGATCTCTAGAAGGCATGGAACTCCCAGGTCTCCTAAAGTGGAAAGAGGGATTCAGTTGTTGTTAAAGGAAGTTGTATAAGACGGACCCTCTTCCTGCTGAAAGCGCTCATGTACTTAATGAGCGTATTATGTTTATATTATTTACAAATGCAAATGGGTAGGCTTATAAAACCCTGCTTCCCCAGATCCATGTGTGTACATTGAAGGGAGGGATCTAAGGCACTGCCTCGAGTCCAGTTGCAGTCAGAATGCTGGGTTCAAATCCTCACTCTTCCACTTACTATTAGTGGGGCCTTGAACAAGTTATTTAACTTTTCAAGTGCTATTTGCTCATGGTAAATATGGATAATTGTACTGGCCGAAGGTGGTCGTGAGGACTGAATGAGATATAGTGTGTTGTGCTCTTAGCAAAGTGTCTGGCCCACAGGAAGTGACCAATAACGAAATAAACCATCTGCTGAGTTCTGAAGAGACTAGATGGTACTTGGAGGCAAGCACTATAGAAGGATTCCCCAGGAGCTGATCAGAAGCTATAGTAGAATCCTTAAGAATGAGAGAGTGGCGAGAGGCTGGGATAGGAGGGTTATCTTTGATTTGATAGGGATAGAGTATTATCAGAAATGGAATTCTACAGTTAGACTTAATTGATATTTTTAAGACATTACATCAGAAAAAAAACCAAAAACCAATCCAGAATACACGTTCTTCTTAAGTGCATGTGGAACATTCCCTAGGATAGACCACGTGCTAGGACAAAAACAAGCCTCAGCAACTTAAGAGGATAGAAATTATTTCAAGCATCTTTTCTAATCACAATGGCATGCAACTAGAAATCAGTCATGTCAAGAGAAATGAGAAAAAAACAACTACATGGAGACTAAACAAAATACTACTAAAAACTAGTGTGGCAATGGTAAAATCAAAGAGGAAATTTTAAAATACCTGAGACAAATGACAATGAAAACACAACCATACAAAATCTATGGGATGCAGCAAAAGCAATCCTTAGGGGAAGTTCATAGCGATACAGGCGTTCCTCAAAAAACAAGAAAAATCTCAAATAATCAACCCAACCTACCACCTAAAAGAATTAGAAAAAGAAGAACAAACAAAATGTAAAGTCAGCAGAAGGAAGGAAATAATAAAGATCAGAGAGAAAATAAGTAAAAGATTTTTTTATTTAAAAAAAAATCAGGAAAACCAAGAACTGGTTCCTTGAAAGGGAAGACCATTGACAAACCTCTGGCCAAGCTCACCAAGAAATAAAAAGACAGGACCCAAATAAAGTAAGAAATGAGAGGAGAAATAACAACCAGTATCATAGAAATACTGAAAAAGCATAAGAAAACACTATAAACAATTAAATACCAACAAATTGGACAACCTAAAAGAAATACACACGTTTCTAGAAACATATAGCCCACCAAAACCGAATCAAGAAGAAATAATTTGAACAGACCAATTACTAATAGAAATGAAACTAGAATCTGAAATTAAAAAAACAAAAAACAAACAAAAAAACCTCCCTGCAAACAAAAGTCCAGGACCATATGGGCTTCACTGGGGAGTTCTACCAAACATACATTAAAAAAAAAACAACAAAAACTCATACTTATCCTTCTCAAACTCTTCCAAAAGACTGAAGAGGACAGAACGCTCCCAAACTCATTCTATGAAGCCACCATCACCTTGATACCAAAACCAGACAAAGATATTATTCCCCTCAAAAAGTGCAGATCAATATCTTTGATGAATACGGATGCAAAAATTCTCAGCAAAACATTAGCAAACCAACAACACATAAAAAAAAAAGATCATACACCAAGGTCAAGTTGGATTTATCGCCAGGTCACAAGGATAGTTAAACATATACAAATCAATCAATGCGATATGCCACATCAACAAAAGAAAAGACAAAAACCACATCTCAATAGATGCAGAAAAAGCATTTGATAAATTCAACATCCATTCATGATAAAAACTCTTACCAAAGTGGGTATAGAGGGAACATATCTCACCATAATAAAGCTATTTACAACAAACCTATAGCCAACATAATACTCAACGGTGAAAAGTTGAAAGTCTTCCTGCTGAAATCTGGAACAAGACAAGGATGCCCACTCTCATCACTTCTATTCAACATAGTATTGGAAGTCCTAGCCACTGCATTCAGGCAAGAAATAGAAATAAAAGATATAGCTTAGTGGTAGAGGGCATGCTTAGCATGGATGAGGTCCTTGGTTCAATCCCCAATACCACCACTTTAAATAAATAAATAAAATTAATTACCTCCCTCCCCCACACACATACAAGTATCCAAATTGGAAGGGAAGGGGTAAAATTGTCATTATACGTATATGACATGATAGTTTATATAAAAACCCTGAAGACTCCACTCAAAAACCACTAGAGCTGATTAACAAATTCAGCACAGTTAGCAGGATATAAAATTAACATACAGAAATCTGTTACATTTCTTTACATTAACAATGAAATATCAGGAAGTGATAGTTTTAAAAATCCTTTTTAAAGTTGCATCACAAAATTAAAATACTTAGGAATAAACTTGACCAAGGAAGTGAAAGACTTATACACAGAGAACTATAAAACACTGATAAAGGAAACTGAAAATGATTCAAAGAAATGGAAAGATATTCCATGAAGAATTAACATTGTTAAAATGGCCATACTATCCAAAGCAATCCACAGATTTAATGTGATCCCTATCAAAGTACTTAGGACAGTTTTTACAGAACTAAAACAAACAATCCTAAAATTTATATGGAATCACAAAAGACCCAAAATTGCCAAAACAATACTGAGGAAAAAGAATGAAGCTGGAGGCATACCCCTCCCAGACTTCAGACAATACTACAAAGCTACAGTTATTAAAACAGCATGGTATTGGCACAAAAACAGACATATGGATCAATGCAACAGAATAGAGAGCCCAGAAATAAACCTACACACCTACAGTCAATTAATCTTCAACAAAGGAGGCAAGAATATACAATGGAGAAAAGACAGTCTCTTCAGGAAGTGGTGTTGGGAAAGCTGGACAGCTGCATGTAAATCAATGAAGTTAGAGCACCCCCTCTCACCATACACAAAAATAAACTCAAATGGCTTAAACAAACATAAGACAGGACACCATAGAATTCCTAGAAGAGAACATAGGCAAAACATTCTCTGACATAAGTCACAGCAATGTTTTCCTAGGTCAGTCTCCCAAGCCAATAGAAATTAAAGCAGAAATAAACAAATGGGACCTAATTAAACTTACAAGCTTTTGCACAGCAAAGGAAACCATAAACCAGGCTGGGAGGAAATATTTACAAATAATGTGACTGACAAGGGCTTAATCTCCAGAATATAAACAGCTCATACAACTCAATAACAAAAAAACCAAACAATCCAATCAAAAAATGGGCAGAAGACCTAAATAGACATTTCTCCAAAGAAGACACAGATGGCATACAAAATGATGCTCAGTATCACTAATTATCAGAAAAATGCAAATCAAAAGTACAATGAGGTATCACCTCACACTGGTCAGAATGGCCATCATGAAAAAGTCCACAAATAATAAATGCTGGAGTAGATATGGCGAAAAGGGAACCCTCCTACACTGCTGGTAGAAATTGGTGTAGCCACTATGGAAAACAGGATGGAGATTCCTTAAAAAACTAAAAATAGAGTTGCCATATGACCCAGCAATCCCACTCCTGGGCATATATCCAGAGAAAACTCTAATTTGAAAAGATACAAGCACCCCGGTGCTCATACAGCAGCACTATTCACAACAGCCAAGACACAGAAGCAGCTGAAATGTCCACTGACAGATGATTGGATAAAGAAGTTGTGGTGTGTGTATCTATACACACGTACACATATGTACACAAACCCACAACGGAATATTACTCAGCCATAAAATAGAATGAAACAATGCCATCTGCAGCAACATGAGTGGGCATACAGATTATCATACTAAGTGAAGTAAGTCAGACAAAGACAAATATACAGTACCACTTATATGTGGAATCTAAAAAATGATACAAATGAACTTATTTACAAAACAGACAGAATCACAGACATAAGAAAACAAACTTATGGTTACCAAAGGGGAAAGGCGGTGGGGGAGAGATAAATTAAGAGTTTAAGACTAGCAGATTCAAATTATTATATATAAAATAGATAATTAACAAGGTACTACTGTATAGCACAGGGAACTATATTCAATATCCTGTAATAAGCCATAATGAAAAAGAATATATTTATATGTATAACTGAATCACTATCCTGTATACCAGAAAAACAACACTGTAAATCAACTATACTTCAATAAAAAAGTTTTAAAAAGAAAAAAAGGAAAACGAATTTCTAGAAACCTCACTAGATTTAGTCATTTTGTACTTTCAATAATAAATTCATTTTTACTTTACTTTGGCTTCTGGTACAACTCCCATGGAGAAGGTTGTTCTGTCCCAGCTGTGCTAAGGCAAACAAAAGGCAGGGAGCAGGGTGTGTGGCAGATGGTGACCAGGAGCGGGTAAGGAATCGGGGGATGGCAGATGGCAGCAGGAATCCAGGTGAGGACCCCAAGGGCAGCTGAGAAGGTGGTGTGGACGCTAAGGGGCAGCAGCTCTCCTTCAGCCCCCAGGAAGTCCCCTTCAGAGTCCTCTTCTGCCAGCCTGGAGGGCTCAGTGTCCTGTCAGCCCATCCACAACCACCCTTTGTATTTCCCACAGGCCAAGATGCAGCACATGAGGAAAAGAAGCCACTGGAGTACTGAGTGCTGGGATTTGATGTGGGGGTCCTGACACCTTGACCACCTTTCACTGGTGGGAACTGAAAGGCACTTCCCACTGGCCCGTGATTCCCTGTGGTTATTTCACTCTCTCCAGGGTCCTTGTTTCCTCCCCACAGCCTCTCACACTCTCGAGCTTCTGAGGAAGGCAGTGAGATTTTGCCACCAAGAAGGAAAGTGGGGATGGAGGAGGAGAGCCCAGGGTCTCCGATGAAAGGGAGGAGAGGTGGTGGGGTCTTCCAGTTGAGTCTTCTTTGCTACTTCTCTCTTTTCCTCTAGCTTTGCCTTCCCAGACCACACACCTGCATCTGCACCTGTCACTGCACCCACACCCCTGAATCCACACCTTTTTCTGGGTCAGACCGCTGTGTTAGGTGGTCACCCAGCCTAGGACCCTGGAGAACCAGGGCCTCCCATGTGAGTGGGACCTGGGCCCATTCCTGCAACCACTGCTTGTCAGCTCAGTGGCGCACCTTCACTGAATATCCTTTGTGGGGCTGAGGGGTGCAGAGGGCCAGAACTAACTCTACCAGGAGACAATGGGCCATAAACTGGTGTGTCAAGGTGGCTAACAATATGTATGTGGCTTTTCCCACCCTACACAGGCTGCTGGCCCAACACCACCCCACTTGGCCCCTCTGCCAGGTCAAACGCTTTCAGCTGTCTGCGTCAGCTGGGCACGGAGTTTGTGACACCAGGGACCTCTGCAGCCAGACCTTTCACCTCTTCCCTCCAGGCCAGGAGAGTAGTGTAAGATCTACTTCTGGTACTAGGTGCTCAGAGTGAGCAGGCTGGCCCGGGGCAGCCCTCCAGGGCTGACGCGAGAGCCCTTACCAGGTGACCTCTGAACAGACACTGTTCAGATTACAAATAAACAGAGGTACCCAAGGTAACCTGCCCAACACCGCCTAGCTGGTTTTGAAATCAGATCTGACTCCAAAGTTCCTGCTCTTAACCGAAGCTACACCACTTACTCCAAGCGGGCCCCTCCCCTGTCCTTGTCCTCTAAGCCCCACACCCCAACTCCTTCCCAGAATAGGAGTCATCCTGGAAGTCAGTGACTTCTCTGCTCCTTGGGTCCCCACTGTTGTTCTGACCTGCCTGTCTCCTTCCACTAAATGAACCCAGAACTGTTGTACATGATAGAGTATCTGACCTACCATCTTCACATCCTTGGATACTGCCCTGCCATCAGCCCCAGTGGGAGGCACCCTCCCTGGCCCTCTCCCACCTCCAGTTCCCCACATTGACCAAGGCCATTCCCTGACCCGCCTCTTCAAGAACAGACCAGCAGCTCACCCCCTAGACAAAATCACTTCCTCTTTAATTGCTGTTGAAGAAGATTCACACCACCTGCCTTGGAGGAGATGAGGGGGGTATTGCCCCCCTACCCCCACCCTTCACCTCTCCCCAATTACCTGGTCCTTTGCAAAATATTTAGCCAGAAAAAAAAAAAAAAAAAAAGACCGGAAACAACTGACACAGAAGGCCCAAGGTCTGGGTTGGCTGAGGAAGATGGGGCTGGGCCAGGTAAATCCACCCCACCATATCCTTTCTAGGGATGAGACGGGGGCCTGGAAACCCTCCCAGCCACCTCATATCCTCCTTCTTAACCTGGCTGGGAGGGATCAGGGGGTTGAGGGATGGGTCTTGAGCTGCTCCAGCGGAAGGGAGGGGCTGGACAGGAAGAACAGTGGGGGAGGGGTCCCATTGCAGGGGTGCCCCCTACCCCAGATCACCACGGGCGCTGCACAGTCACAGGTACGCAGTCACGGTCACAGACACTCACAACCCGAGAGCACCCCCACCCCACCCCCTGCCCACCCCTGGCTTCCCCTACCCTGAACCGCCCTCCCCAAGCCCCTGCCCGCCCCCCGCCCCCTTGTAGGGGAACAAAGCAATAAATTACAAGGCCCCTCCCCAGTCCCCTTAGCCCGCTCCTGCTCCTTCCCTTCTCCCTCCCAAGATAGTAGTGAGGAGGGATCCAGGCTTTTGGCTCCCCCGACCCTTTAGCTTCCATCCATGGGTGGATGTAGGGGGACGTCCTGATTTCCACTCCTCATGGTCCCTTTCACGGAAAGGGTTGGGGACCCCCTACCCCCATGGGCAGCAGGGGTCCTGCCCCTCGCTGCCCTTCCCCCTTCACTGGGCAGTGAGATTAGCATGGAAGGGGTAGGGTCCCCCTTATTGGCCCCAAGACCCAGAGCTAGCCCTCCCACATACTAATTCCTCCCTGTGGCATGGCGTCGCCCCAGGAGCCAGCCTGGGTAAATGCTCCTGCCGTGGGATTGTCGAGCACAAGCAGGAATATGTCCTCCCCTCGCCCCTAGGGGGCGCGAGCGAGCACACCCAAACGGCCAGGGGCAGGGACTGCGGTGGGGGTGTCCCCTCCCGGAAACACCCACTGGGTAGACCCAGAGCAATCCGAGTGTGGAAACGGTGGAGAGGGGGCGTGTCGAGCTGGGGTCTCCATGCCTCGTTGGGGAGAGGGAAGTGAGTTTGTGTCTTCCGGGAGGCGTGGGGGCTGTGCCCTCATGGGGGGAAGAAGTGCTCCCGTGGGGCGGGGTGCGGATTGGAGAGGTGAGTGGGTGCATCTGTCCAGCGGTCCACCCGGTGTGGTCGTGCCCGGCCCGTGTGGGGTGGGGGTGTCTTTCCCGCGGCGCAACTATACCAGCGCGACAGGGGCGTCGGCGCGGCCCACGCTGGCGGCGCTGCTCCGGCGGCGGGGGCTGGGCGTGGCGGTAATGCTGGGGGTGGTGGCCGCGCTGGGGGTGGTGGCTGTGCTGCCGCCCTCACCCGGGCAGCCATGCTGGAGAAGGATGTCTGCGCACAGCTGGCTTCCAGCCTGGCGGGCGTAGAACAGCGCGGTGCGGCCCTGCGCGTCGCGGGCGGAAACGTCGGCGCCGTACTAGAGGGCGGAGACAGCCGCGTAACCGTACGTCCCCGGACCTGCCCTCGCCCGCAGGTTCCCCGGGGTCGCCCGGCCCACCTCCGGGGTCCCTTTGGAGATCTCGGGCTCCTCTGCGCCTGGCTGTTTCCCAGACTAGACGGAGTCCTCGGAGGCCCCTTTACCATCCCCCTCTCACGTACCCACAGCAGCAGTTGCGTGATGACGACGTGGGCGAGCTCGGCCGCCAGATGAAGTGGGGAGCGAAGCTGCGGGTCCTCTACGCTGGTGTCCAGCGGCCCGTGTCGCGCATGGGCCAGAAGCAGGAGAACGGCTGCCACGTCCTGGGCCTGCACCGCGGCCCACAGCTGAAGGCCCAGCGGCTCCTCGGGAGTGCCCAGCGGCGCCAGGAACAGCAGCTGCTCGTATTTGGCGCGAATCCATGACTCGCGCTCCTCCCTGCAGGACCAGGGATCAACCGGAAGGGCTCTAGGGACCCCCACCTAGGACCTCAGCTCCCTACCCAGGGAATCCTCTCGGAAGCCGCACAGCCTAAGCCCACCCCTCTTCCCCTTCACGCGTACCGCGAAGAGTCCCGCGTGGGTTTGGCGCGGCCCCGCGTGTCGCTCTCCCACACGCGATTGGCCATGTCGTTGCCAATGGCTGTCAGCACCAGGGTCAGCTCCCGCGGCCAGTCGTCCAAGTCGAGCGAGCGAACGCGGGACAGGTGTGTGCCCAGGTTCCGGTGAATACCAGAACACTCGATGCAGATGAGTGCGCCCAGATTCAGGCTGGCCCACGTGGGATCTGGGGACGAAGTGCAGGGGTCAGCTCCTGGCCTAGCAGCATGGCAACCCAGCCGCACGGGCGCCCCAGCATTCACCAACTCCAGCGAACCACGCTCCCTCTCGGGCCCCTCCACTGCCCCCTTGCGCTCACTGGGGGCCCCGCAGTCCACGCAGATAGAGTTCCCCTTGGCGTTCCGGATCGCCTGGATGGCCACGGCTTCGCTTTGGCTGTCTGTGCGCAGCTGCAGAAATGGTTGGGTTTAGTGTTGACTCTCCCTGTGAGCCCTTCTCCGTACTCCTCAGACACTCACCTCTGCTCTCTGCCCACCCCCGACCCATTACCTTGACCTTGCTGCTCTCACAGCATTGCAGGCTGGCTAGGATTTGACTTTCGATAGCCTGAACCCAGGCGTCCCGCTCCTCAAAACTGGCTGCCTCAAAGTGCCACGTCTGACCAGTGCTGGACACGATCAGGAACTCGAAGTTTTCCTCTGGGTGGGGGGATGGGATGGGGTCATGAGGGACAGAATTCAAACAGGAGCTGCCTTTCCCAAACCATTCCTCCCTGGAATCCATCCCAAGCCCCCAGGAGTGGGGCAGAGGGGTTGGGAAAGCAGAGGGTGGGGGAGAGCAGGAAGCCCGAGCACATGCAGTGGAAGGCAGGGGAACCCCCACCCCTCTGCACCCCAGCTGAGCGCCCCACCCAGCTCCCCCGCTTGTTACCTGCTTTATAAATATTTCTTAAACTACCAAAGGATTTTAGTTTCCACATTTTGCGCTTGGCTGGTTTCCCGAAGCGAAGGAGATAGAGATAGAATGGAGAGCAGAACAGAGAAAGAGACCAAGAAAGGAGAAAAAGGAGAGGCAGGTGGAGAGATGGAGAGATGGAGACAGAAAGTGACAGAGAGTGCCAGAGACAAAGCAGGACAGACAGATGGGGAGAGAAAGCAGAACTAAAGTCAGTGGCCCCAGAGCAGAGTAGAGCGGAAGCCAAGAGCCATGAGAGTAGGCAGATCTGGAACCTGGGTCTGAGCACCCGGCAGAGAACAGGGGCAGTGGGCGCCAGTTATCATGACCGGTGAGGAGCCGGATCTCTGGGAGGGGAAGGGATGGTCAGGATCTGACTGAACATGGGGAAAGGGGACAGGAGGAGTTAACAGGCCTGGGGTGAGGGGTCGCTGGAGTTCAAAAGTCTCAAGGGTCTGGGGAGAGTCACTGGGAAGGGAATGGGAAACACTGTAGTCAAAGGCTGTTGGGGGAGCTTGGCAATCACAGCAAGTTATTGGGAACAGAGGCTGAGTGGTCAGAGCCCAGTAGCTGAAGAGTCAGCAGGGGACATTGAGGCCAGAGGCTGAGTCCCTGGGGGTCATGGGGCATTCTGGGTGCAGGAGCTGAGGGTGGTAAGCAGAGTTGAGGGCAGTAACAGGAACTGGAGAGTCATTAGGAGAGGGAGCAGGAGCTACAGACTTATGGAGGTCACTGAGAACAGGGGCTGGGGACTACGGGGGTAAAAGGCATTGGCAAGGGGATGGGAGGAAGCACAGGGGCTAAATTTTGTGCGGAGTGATAATGATAGTCAAGCACTCAGCTCAGGCACTTTTCCTCCTCCTGCAGGAGTAAGGCCAGGGATCTGGAGTTGGGGGTGAGGGTCCAGGGTAGGAGTGGAACTGCCCACCAGGGCCTCACCTTCAGCCTGCCCAGCTGAGCCTTCAGTCTTAGACGGTGTTGTCAACTTTTTCCTCCTCTGCTTCTTCACCATGGGAGAAGGAGGGGGTTCCCGACTCAGTGGGCTCAGGTCTCCAGATGGGGTACAGTCTTGGGGAGGGGGACACAGCTGTCTCAGTTGTCCCCTCCACAGATTTCCTGATTTCTCCAAAGCCTGTCTCCCCTGAACTAGCTTTGGCATTTTAGGGTCCCCCTCCTCAGCCAACCCTCTCTAGGGGGTCCCCCTTGATCATTCCTGGGGAGGAGGGCAGATGAGTGGTTTAGAGTCAGACCTGCTCTCAGATCCTGGCTCTGCCACTTACTGGCCTTGAGACCTTGAGCAAGTCACTTAATCTTCTGAGCCTCAGTTTCTTCATCCCTAAAATGGGGATAATAATCTTGACCTGACAAGGTTGTTGTGAGGATCACTCGTTACAATGTTACTTGCTTTTTTCAAAAAGTACATATTTCCAAACATTCCAAACATTGATGGCTGACTATGTGCTGGACAATGTTCTCAGTTTAAGCCTCAAAGCAACCCTCTGAGGTAGAAACTATTATCTCTGCTTTACAGATGAGGAAACTGAGGCATGGAGAGGTCAAGTAACTTGCCCAAGTGGCAAGCCAGGATTCAAGTTCAGGCAGCTTAGCTCTAGAACCCACTTGTCTTAACCATTATGCTAAACACAGAGCTTGGTGCCTGGCACCCAGCTGATGCTCAGGGTGTCCACTCATGCACTGAGTCCAACCTTGAATCTCCCACCCAAGTTTCATTTCCCACCACACCCCATCTGGATCTGGAAGACAGTGGACAGAGGGTGGGTCCTCACTGACCAGTACTGAGGGCTCGGGCCAAATTCCGGTCTGGCTTCAGCAGGTGCTTAGATGTCTGGTCTGGTGGTGGCTGCAGGGAACTGGGGCTGGGGCTTGGGCTTGGGGTGGGAGTGGTGGCTTCTGTCAGAGGGGAAGAAGATAAATCCTCAGTGAGCCACACAGTCTCTGGGCCCCATTCCTTATGTGGTCCCTCTTTATCACCCATCTTCCTGCTTAACTGGTCCTAGCCCCAACTTCCCTTATACCCCTCCTTTATCCTAGCCCTGGCCCCTCTCCTGCCCCTTTGTCATCAGCCTCACTCACCAGTGCCTTCCCCCATCTGGACAGTGCTCATGTCCTTGACCAGGCCATTGATGCTGGCTGAGGGACCAAAAGCAGAGATGGCCCGTGGAGGCCGCTTGCCAGGAACTTTGACTGTTGTTCGTAGCAAGTCCATCTCCTTGCCGTGTGTACTGTGGATGTAATCCTGCAGGAGTATAAGGGTTGAGAGTGTAGGGAAGGTTAGGGTGCTCAGTGGTGCTGGGAAGCACTGAACAATAGAGGCTAGAGAAGGACTGGAGAGGGGGCCCTGGGAGCTGACTGGGTTGGGATGAGCCAACAGACTGGGCCCAGCACTGTCTCCTCCAGAAAGCATCCCTGGATGGCAGGCCAGGTGGAGGTCCTTCCTCCATTCTTTCCCACTAGACTGTAAGTCCTTGGGATGTGTATTCACATTCCTATCTCCAGTATGGGCATGTGGTAGGTGCCTAACAGATGTTTGCTAGACTGAAGAGAATAAGACTAGTGCTTCCCAGAAACAATGTTAGTGTTTGTCAGAGGCACAGACTGGAAGAGCCAGTGTGGCCCAGCCAGTCTCTGCCACTCACGTTAATGCTGGGGTGGTAGAGGAGGAAGCCATTACTGGAGAGGGTCACATATTTCTTTTTCCATTCTTTGTTCAAGGAGTTGCCACTTCGCTTTAGTAGGAAGCTCTGGAGAATGGAAAGAGACACGTGGGAAAAAACAGTAAGACCAGGTACCTCCAGCCTGCCCTTGGCCCCCGGTCCACCCACCTGTTTGATGGGAATGGCTCGTCCACTCCCCGTTGTCTCTCCCCGACTGTCCAAGCTCCGCTTCTCAGAGTCACTGCCCCGACGATTCTGGAATAATTATCAGCATCAGTTAGAGGATGGATGGAGGGATATACTGGTGGATGGGACAGGGAAGACAGATGAAGAAGGGCCTGACAAAGAGGTCTAGGGGCCAGGGAAGATGGGCAGGTAACAGGGAACAAGCAGATGGTGGTCACAATGTCCAATACCGCAAAAAGGCTGGTCCTACGCTTGGCTGCCCGGTGCAGGGACCCCGGAGTGCTCAATCCAGCCACTGCAGCTGCCTCGGCTCGGAGCTCCCGGTGACCAACATTGGGTGAGGATGGGAGGGAAGAAGAGTAGTCGCTAGTGTGTCCCCCGTTACTAGCCTGCTGGTGGATGGAGGCGTCAGAACAGCTGAGATGCCCCCACCCTACCAAGCTAGTTAGACCTAGTGATGTGGAATTTGAGACATTCCTTCATCTCATCACGATTTGTTTGTACTAGCAATAATAAAACTCCTCACTAGCGTTGTCACAGTGCTTTAGATTTTGCAAAGGTTGACTTCACAAGTATTATGCCATACAATTTTCCTGACAACCTTGGGAGCTTTAGGTGAGTTACTCAAGGACACTGCAAATGGTGTTTTAAACCTGGTTGATTTCTAGTCCAACGCATTTTCTACAAATGGTGTCACTGCTATTTCCATCTGCCCCCACCCCCAACCTCCTAGGGTTCTCTGTACCTGTCCTTGGATCCCCAACCCCTCCTCTGATTCCTACCTGTCCCCCGCAGTGGACTCTGAAACCCTAACTCACCTGCCCAGCTACAGGAGTGGAAGCAGCTGAGTGGCTTGGGGAGCTGGGGAGGGACTTGCAGGCAGCCAGAAGCTGTTGCTGTTTGCGCAAGGTCACCACCTTCTGGGCCACTGAGGGAGGGGAAGGGGAAGGAGGTGTGAGCAGAGCAGATACACAAGAGCGCCCTTTAATGCCCAGCTCTGAGAAATCCCCAGGAGATAACATAGGCCCCTACTTCCTTGTCACTGTGGACTTCATGCCACCTGTGGCCTTGCCAGCTCCTCCTGCCAGAAGGACCTTGTGGTTTTTAAGCAAACCTTCTCTGTCCTTCCTGATCCCTCCTCCCTCCCACGCAGGCTAATTTCCTGTCACTCACAGAGAAAAGCCTGTCCTCAGCTCCCTGACTCCCACATATGCAGGGAATCACCACACTCACCCTCCTGGAAGACCCGGTCCACGTTGAGCCCATAGGTGGCACAAGTCTCATAGTAGCTGCAGCGCTTCATATCGGCACACAGAGCCCTGGCACGAGCGTCGCCCACAACCCGAGGGGAGGAAGCACTGATCCTGTCTGAGGGGACAAGAGAGGAGCAGGATTGGACAGGGGGGTCCCGTCCCCACTCTGCTGCTTTCCTCTCCCTCAGGCTCCAGGCTCAGGCTGGGCTCACTCGGGACAGTGTGTGAGAGCATCCGTCCTGTGACCCACTGGAGCGGGAGTGTGTAACGCTTTTGTGAACGCGGGGCCCAGCTCACGTGCCCAGCTGCCACACGAGTACTAGGTGAGCTCTGTGTGTGTGTGTCTTCAAAGCATACTTCAGAGGTGAACAAAGCTTCCTGCTAAGGTCTGAAATGGCGGAGAATCACCAGTAACAATCACTCTGCCCTGCAAATAATGAACCCCAAACTGAGTGGGAGGACACCTGGCACATAAACTAAGAAGAGGTTGAATGTCCGTGGGTAACAGGTGGACTGTTCATCTGCAGCAAGAAACCAGGAGGCCAGCGACAGGTGGAGGCAGGCACCTGCAGGACAGGCATCCAGACAGAAAGTCCTGCCAGCTGCATGCAGGCAGGCACTGGAGAAGCTTTTCTTGGCTCCGGTGGAAAAGAGGGCCTAGTGACTCCCATTTTCTCCATCATTTCGTTCATGTTTTCTCTTTGTTTTCAAGTAAGTTCTTTTGAAAGGTGTCGGCCTCACCCTGCTGGAGCAGGGGGAAGCTGGGAAAGGCTTTCTAACCACACTAGGGCCTGAGACTTTCTGCATTTCCCATGGTGGTGGCATCGGGAAATGGCAAGGAGGGGCTGTGTGTGAACACCCGGTAGATGACATCTCAGAGGAATGAAAATTGCTACTGTACTCTCCTTTTCTTCCTGGAGAGTCCCCTTTTCTCTCTCAGACCTTGGGAAGTTTGGTTTAATGACTCCCTTATTCGGAAATCAGTCTTCTTCTAAAAGGCTGCTGAAACCCAAGTGGCCATGTCTACACCTTACCAAGCTCTCACCTAGGCTGGGCAGCACCCAGCGCGACTCCCCTGAAAACATGGCTTCCCCAGCCCCTCCTTACCTTGTGTCCCCACCAGCGCCAGGGCCAGGCCTCCTCGTCCCTCCCCGCGAAGCGAGCTCAGCTGCCCATGGAGACGGCTCACAGCTTGGAAACTGCTCTCATCCTCCAGGCTGAAGACCAAGATCACAGCATCTGCCCAGCCTGAGAACTTGCGGAGGGTGAGGGAGCAAATGGACAGTCAGACAAGTCCACTCCTCTGGATGCTATAACCAGGGAGACCTGGGAAACCAGAGCCCTCTCTTTTGGCCAGTACTGACGCCAGCCCACCTGCCTACCCTATCATCTCACCCCTCACCTTGGCATCAGGCGCTCCAGCTTCCTCTCGGATCAGTACCAGATGAGTCTGTCCATCTACCAACATTTCTTTCTTGTGTTGCTCACCTGTCCACCAGAAGAGTTGGAAGTGGTAGGAGGTCAGAGGTCACAGGTTAGGAAACCTCCCCTTGTTCCTTGTACTTTAGCTATCATGGCCTCATCCTTCCCTCTGGCCTCCACACCTGCATGGTCATTGATCACACTGCCTAGTCCTTGATCCCAGATCCCTGACCCCAATCCTTAGCATTTATGGCTCCTGAGAACTCACTCTCTGTCTTCTCCAGCACCTGGTATGAACCGGTCAGGAATCGATGGATGAGCGATGACTTCCCACTCCTGGCATCACCCAGCACACCCTGAGGACAAGGTTGTAGAGCAGAGATTGTGGGAATTAAGGGGAGGTAGGATGCTTGGATCTGGACCCTCCAGAGAACTCAAAGGGACTGACAATGTTAAGTCATCCAAACAGGGCCCTACACGGCCTGGATGACAGTCAGGAGAGAGCATTCAGGAGGATCAGGCCATGAATGTGGTAAAAAAAATAATCCTGAAGTGGCCCACAAGCTGAAGAATGTGAGCAATTCAGTTCCATTTTTCGGTGTTGTGTTATTTAGGAAACATACTAGATGTATGTGTGGTGGGGGGCATGTCAGAATTCTAGGGAAAAGTTTTACCCAATTCTAGGCAACAGAACATGAAGGGCTAATGGGGAGATGTTAGAAATGAGGAGAAGCCTGGAAGAGGACCATGGACAAGCAGGAAAAGGGACACTAGAGAAGACAAACTTGTAAGGATGTATCAAGTCCCAGGAAGGTGCTATGAAGGTAGAATCTCAGACCTAGAAAACTGTTGCCCATTCTGACAGAGAAAGGAAAGAGGTGAAGGGGAGAGAGCTGAGTGTGCAGTGGGTAGGAGGTCAGCCTTCACACAGACGAGGGGACTGGGTACATACCAGGCGCAGTTCAGGAATGGAGCGGCTCAATGTCCATTCTTGGCTATTGACCACAGCCTCTGTAATGGGAAGAGAGTCAGAAGAAGAGCTGCTCCAGGCCCAGAAGGGCTCCAGCCCTCAACTACCTCTCCTCCTTTTGCAGCTGCCTTGCCTGGGCTGGAAAGCTGCGTGGAAAGGCTAGGTTGGAGAGTGGTCCCCAGGCCTCCCATCCTAGCTGCTCTTCCCACAGTTGTTGCTGCCGCTCAGTGGTTGCTTAGCAACAGAGCCAGCAAGACAAAAATACTTCAGTTGGCATCTCCCTTAAAGCACATCCCAAAACGTAGGTCCCTGCCCCAGACCGGGGGACCGGGGCTCTAACAGTGGCAGGTTCTTCCCTCTGGAAGAATAGAAGGTTTCCTCCCCACTGGCCTGATTCCCAGGGCAGATCCCAAGAAGAGTGGCTGGGACAAAGAAGGGAGTGGGTCTTCCTCAATCTCCATTTCACAGGTGAGAAACTGAGGTGAGGGATATCCTTCCCTCTATTCAAGGTCAAAGGCATAGTGGCCGTGACCCCTCCCCACAGCCTGAGGAATGGAGCTTGGATTTTTCTATGCCTCTCTCTCCCATACCCTTCCAATAAGCACCCTCCAAAAGAACTGTGGGGAAGGGCTTCATTCCCTGGCCGAGAGAAGCCACAAGCCTGGGGAAGGATAGGGGGGCGGGAGAGGGAAGGATGCTCTTTCCGCCCGCCGCCGGGTCCATCCCCCGCGCCTGACACTGGCCGGACGTTCCCGGGGCGCCGCAGCTGCGGCGGGAACTCTGGGATCCGGAGCCATCTGCTCCCACCCGCTCCAGAGCCAAACCCTGGGGGCCGCCCCCGCTCCTGGACCCGCCTCCTTTCCCAGGAGTGTGAGCCCAACCAAGAGTCCCTCGGCTCTCTTTTCCAGAAAATAAATAATAAATAAAGACATCCCCCGGAAAAAAACACTACTTTCTCCATACCCCCTCCCAAGTCTCCAGGGGTAAGAATTGCCTTTGCTGCAATTCTGCGCCCCCCCCCCCCCAGTCACTCCCGGTCAGCCGCCTGGGGGTTTCAATGCTGCACTGGGGCCGGGGTGGGCTGTGGGGGAAGTGAGGCTTCCTATCCGCCCCCTCTCACTTCACATTCAAGTATTCAGCACGTTCCAGCCCCCACGCACTCCTGTTGGGCCCAGTCCGCCTTCACCGCTTGGAAAGAAACACAGCCCCTCCCTGTTGCCTCACTAGCCTGCTCTCAGTTCAGGGGAAGACCTGTCCCTGGCGAGGAACTGCCTGCAAGGTCACTCTCATGCCACCGACCCCAAGTGCTCAGGAGAAATTGAGGCTTCCTTATCCCTTTCACCTTCAGTGTTCCTCTGGGCAAGGCAAAGTCCTGTTTCATGCTCCCAGAGTCCAGCTGAGGTTGGAAGAGGGGTCTGGGGCTTCTCTGGGAGCAATTTCCTACAGTCACTCTGACCAAGGGCATTATTTCTCCAGAAAGCTCTGAGGCTTTCTGAGTGCCTCTGAAATCAAGTCATCTCTTATGTCGCACAATGTCTATTCACTGACACCAAGACTTCTGATCCTTTGCCCCAATCCTTGAAGGAAGAGGGAGCCTAGTTCATTGGCCCACCCAAGAAAGAAGCTTCTCTGATTCTATCCAGCACACCGTTCCCCTATCCCAAGCTGAGCATTCCAGGTACCCTCCCCTCCTCTATCTCAGACCCTCGTCCTACTCACTAGGGGAGGCGCGGAGCTCTGCACCCAGCAGCTCCCTGGACCCACTGCCAGAAGACAGGACCGGGGGTCCAGGAGGAGGCCCAGAGCCAGGAGGCCCCCCTGTGCTCTTGGTAAAGATGCCGCTGATAAACTTGAGCATCTTGCGATCTCGAGTGGATGCTCGGCCCCCCTCCCGGCCCCGCTTCAGCCCCGGAGCTGGAGGCTCCAGAGTGATTGGAGGTGCAGGCCCAGTGGGCAGCCCGGAGGTGGCGGTGACAGCAGCGGCTGGAGCCAGGGTTGCTGGGACTGTTAGCGGAGGAGGAGAGCCGGCAGGCGGTCCTGGGTGCAAGTCACTGTTGTCCAAGGTCTTACTTTTGCCTTTCCGAGGGGACAGCTTCCCTCGGGCTCCAGGCCCAGCCCCGACCCCGCCAGAGGTCGTGGCTGCCGCTCCCCCTCCCCCGGCGGCGGCTGTGGCAGCAGCGGCAGCGGCAGCGGCAGCGGCAGAAGCTCCAGTCCCCGCGCTGCTCTTTGACACCTTGACCCTGGGCTTGCCCTCGCTTTCCGGCCATGACAAGCGGCTACCGGCGCCCTTGCCCCCGCCGGCTTTGGCGCCACTCGTGGTCACGGTCTTGCAAGGCTTGGGAGCCGGCGGAGGAGGAGCCACCTTGAGCCTCCGGCTGCCGGTGCCGGGGTGCGGGGAGGACGAGCCGGGGACGCCGCCGCCCGCCCGGCCTTCGGGTTCCGGGCCCCCCCAGCTCGGGCTGCTGAGCAGGGGGCGCCGGGAGGAGGTGGGGGCGCCCCCAGGCTTGGGGTCTGGACTCAGCCCCCCGGAGAGAGGGGGCCCCGGAGGGGCGGCCCAAAGGGAGAGGCGGCGGCCGGGAGCGGGAGAGACGGGGCGGGCCGGACTGGCCGGAGCCGGGGACAGGGCGGGGGGCTCCGCGCCCCCGGCGCCCGCGCTGCTCGTGCTGATCCACAGCGCATCCTGCCGGTGGAAGAGACGCTCGTGCCGCTTCTTGCCCGGCTCCTCCGCGCCTCGGGGGCTGCCAGGATCCCCGGTCTCCGCACCTCTGGTCCCTGGGGCGCTGGCTGCGGCCGCAGACGGAGAAGGCGGCGGCGGAGGCACCGACTCGAGCTTGACCAGGGTCAGCGAGATGAGGTAGGTCGTTGTCCGGCGCTGAAGCGCGCCCGCGCCCCGGCTCATGGGGCCCCGAGACCCCCGAGCTGGGGAGGGGAGGGGACTCCCCCGGACTGCCTCAGGGGGGCCCAGCCATGGGGCCGCCCTGCTCGCTGCCCCCAGCCCCTGGACCCCGCTGAGCCCCCGGCCCGGCTCCGCTGTCGCCGCCGCCTCCGCCGCCTCCGCTTGCGCCCCCCTCCCATCACACGGGGCGCCCCCTCCCCATGCTCCCCGCCCTGCGCCCCCACCCCGTTGGAGCCCTGGGACCTTGGTGCTGCTCCGGGGAGGCGCGCCGGACCCTGCACCCCGGCCTGGGTAGGAGCGCTGAGATGGGCGGGGGAGGGCGGGGAGGACTGTAGTGGGGGCAAATAGGGGAGAGGGAGGAAAAGGGGGCAGAAAAGAGGAACCCGAAGCTAAGGGAGAAGAACTGGTGCGGGGGAGGCAGGGGCGGGGAATGGGGACTCAAGGGACAGGGGCTGCGGATAGGGGTCGGAGAGGGGGGTCTTTAGGAAGGTAGGAAGCTAATGGAGCTGGTCGTGCGGGGGATTCGCTGGGGCGCCAGGAGGATGCTGGGGATGGAGATACAGGCGCCGGCGGGGGAGGAAGGAGGGAAGCCAGAGGGGATGGGAGCCCACGGGTCTGGGGTCTGGGAGGGGAGGGGCGTGAGATCCGGGCGCAGGGTCCGGGGGCTCGCCAGGGCTCGGCTCGGTCCGGATGCGCGCTGTGTCCGGGCGCTCCCCTCACAGTGAGGAGGAGGCGGCCCCCCGCCCCCCCCCACCCTACCTCCCCCCCACCTTCTCTCCACCAGCACGGCTGTCTGCGAAGGCGGTGCAAAATCCAGGACTGGATTTCCCTCCCAAATCCTGGGCTGGATTTCTTGGAACCTGGACTCACCTCCTCCAAAACTCTAGCCCCTTCCCCTGGCACACCACGGTTAGGGAGATCTACTGTTAGGTGTGGCATTTAGGGACAAGAGTAAAAATCGATTTATGGGTGGACAGTCCTGAGCGAAAACGGAGCAAACACGGGTTTACTGCCAATCCTGGGGAAGCTGACGTGAGAAAGTGGGGAGCCCTGAAATCCCTTTCCCAGGACCCCTTGTTTCTTCCAAGTACTCTCACGCAGTTCCTTTCCCCAAGACCCAGCCCCTTCGACCACCTCCACCCTCCACACGCAACAGATTGACCCGGCCTCGACTTGAGCCTAACTGTCCCAAAGTGAACTTGGAAAGTGTTCCCTAGGGATGGGGACAAATATGGAACTTAGCAGGGTGGGTGAAAGGAGGGGGGTGCTTCAGGAGGGGAGAGATCTGCAAGGTCGAGGAGCCCAGGCCGAAAAGTGAATCAAAATGTTCCAGCTCGGGGTAGAAGGAGAAGGAATACGTCTACAGATTGACGCCACTCCCCCCCCCCCCAATACCAAAATGCATCCTGTCTCCATAGCAACCGCAGCTCCAAGAGTGCCTCGGAAACAGCGGGGATAAGCAGAGAGGAGGATCGGTGGGTATGGTGGGTGGGGGCACCTGCCAGGGGATTTGGGGTTAAAGAAGGCATCACCTTCACACCTGATTACCCACGTGTGGGGTATTTAGCTCCCCGAATATAAAGACCCTCTCAATTGAGGCAGCGCTAACAGGCCTCTTCTGGTTTCCATTCAGTCTCCTGAGGCTTTTGGGGTGGGGCTCTTTTAGAAGGTTAAAAAGGAGATAGACAGAGAACGAGAAACGTCTGCTCTGTGTCCTCCACCTCTGTAGAGACCCTGGAGTTGAAGGCTCACTGTCCTCCAGCCCAGGCGAAGGTTGAAGGGGTTAGGGCAATGAGGAGCAGAGACTGAGACCAACCGCTGTGGGGCGGGAGTTGGAGGAGGCCTCCCCTCAGACTTGGAGACCCCTCCCCGACACTCGGGGAGTCTCAGCGTTCCCCTAATTTGGCGTTCCACCCTCCTGACGCAGCGGAGACTATAATAAGTGCTGTCGTGGGCGGCTCTCAGAGGCAGGAGCCGGCGGCAGCGTGCTCCGCCTGGCAGGGGGTAAGGGGGTGGTACCAGGATGCTGGATGCCGTTTGTTCTCCCTGAGACCCGTACCCAATCCCTCCGCAGTCCTGTCTGGAGGTCAGCAGCCCTCCCCAGTGCTGCGCCCCTCCTACCACCCGCCCCCCACCCCCACCCCCAGCAGTAGGATGACACCATCCCCAGAACAGGAGACCTTTCAGCAACCTTTTCCAAAAGAGAGGGTGACGATTTGTTGTTTCTTAATTTTCCTTCCTTCCTTTGGTGGCCTCAGTTTTCCTTTATGTTCAATGGGAACAGAATGCTGACTCTTGGGGAAGGAGTGGAACAAATCACTTATGAAGAGTGGTCTTTTCAGAGAGCTCAGCCTCCACCCCTCCTCACTTGCTCCTCTCCAGAGCTAAGCTGAATTCCTCTACCTGGCCTGAACTTCTCTCCTACCCCCTCTTTTTTTTCCCCCACAGAGGTGGGGCTTGGAGTTCCTCTCTGGGAGGCCTCATGGGGCCACTCCCCCAGGTCTGCAGTTCCAGCTGCTAAGACTGCAGGGAAAGTATCAGCTGTAGTTCCTGACAAAGGGTGGGGGACGGGAGATGAGAGGGGCACCAGCCACAGAAGGGCAATAGGAAGGGATCAGGCTGTTCCCTTAGGAACCTGAGCTAAACTGTTCCTTCAAGTTATGCTCTGATGGCCTCTGCCATCAGGAGGTATCCTTGATGAAAAGAATGGTCTCTTGCCTTCTTGCCCCACCCCCACCCCCAGGTAGGCAACTAAGAATGGAGAGGCTGGAAGAGACCAGGATATGATGGAGGATGTGTTTCTCCCAGACACCTTTCCTGAACAAAGTAGCCAGCTTTTATAGCTCTTTATAGCCTCAGAGGCAAATGAGATGAGAGCAGACTGGAGAAGACCTCCAGCTCCACCAGTTCCTTAGTGGTGGGGCCTTGTGGATAGAGAGAAGCTGTTTCTGCCAGGGCCCCACCACAAGACTGAAGGCAGGGGTGGGTAGGAGGATGTGGCGGATGGTGTTGCCATGGCAGCACTTCCTCCCTGTGTTGTCATCACTTGCTCTAATGGCACTAAGGAGGTAGAGCGGAAGGTGTGTGTCGGGGGGAAGACAGGAACAGGAGCACGGGGACAAAAGGAGGCCAAGAAGAATTCTGGGGACTTCTCTGCACTTTGGCTGCACAGAGCATGATGTGTTGAGTGTTGGTGTGTCCCTGGGAGCCTGAGATTCTTTGCGTGGTGTATTTCAATGTGGTGTGTGTGTGTGTGTGTTGTGTGTTTTCTGGAGAACAGCTGGAGAACAAGAGGTCACTGATCCTTCATGGGTCCTGGGAATGACCACATTATCCAGTCCCAGAACCTCCTGCCCTAGACTTCTTCCCACCCTGGACTTTCCAAGCAGGGTCCAAGACTACCATGGGTCTGCCATGGCCTGCTCTCCCCATGCTCACCCACTTCTCCATTGCCAAGGTCAGCTCAGCAATGACCTGTATTTTGATCCTCTGAGAAAAGAGAAGGATCAGAGTTGGGAAAAGAGGAAGAATGACACCTCCCATGTCTGTTTCCATCCTTTCCAAATGTATTCTTCCCCAGATTCCCAGCTCCATCTTGGAGACTAGAAAGTGGCTGATTGGAAAGTGATGTATGACCAGCAAGCCCTTCTATGTCCCTACTGGTCCCCAATACACCCAAGTTGGGAGCTAACCCTTATCTTACCTTGTACGACTTCCAGTGAGGCCTGAATGCTGTCCCGAAGTTCAGAGTCGCTCACCCTCTCTGCCAGCTTCCTGAGGCGGCTTAGAGCCCGCCTGGCCACCTCATGTCGTCTGACTTCTGCTCTCACTGCAGCTACGGCCAACTGCCTCTGGGCATGCATGTTGCCCAGACTTGTCCTGGGGGGCTAACAGCAACCTCTGGTCCCGAGGCCCATGTCCCTGCAGCCCCCAAACTCCAAAAGGCCCCTTCTGCTGTGCCCCAGAACTCCCCGCCCCTGCCCGCCCTTCCGTCTGTCGACTTCACTTCCTGACTGGTGAGTTTCAAACCCACAGCCTGGGTCAGCACTACCTCCTGCACCACCCACCCCCTCTAGCGTTGGCTTATCGGCTCTGCCAGCCTGCCCCTGCTACGATTCCCCAGACAGGTGGATGGAGATACCTTAACAAGCATCCTAGGGCCTCCTGTGGGAGGTGGCTAATTAAGACGGGTGTTGCTGCTGGGAGAACGTGGCATGTCTGGTCCCAGGTGCAATCCTAAACTCTTGGTGACCTACCAGGGTTTATGTTCAGTCTCAAACTCTTACAGGAATCCATACACACTTGGTCTGGCACCTTTAACATCCTGCATTCCAGCTTAGTTGTACTCGCCACCCACTCTGTATATCCAAAGAGCTTGCATACTTACACCTTGCAAGGTAACCCTCCTTTGGTTGACTAACCCACTGTAACCGCCTCCTGCTTAAAAGGGTCAAGTAGTTACAGGGAGAACAGGTTATAGAAGACAGTAACCTATAACCAGACAAAACCACTATGCTCCATGTTCAATTGCTTTCATAATAATTAACTTGTCTATAACACTTAATAGTTTACAACATATTTTCATGTACATCATCTTCATGACAGGCCCAAAGGGGCAGTATTTTTATCCCTATTCTGCAGAAAAGGAAACTGAAGCTCAGAGAGGCCAATAAGAGGTGAAACAAAGATATTGATCTAGGTTTTCTGATCATAATTCTGATGCCCTTCTCACTACACCACACAGCCAAGATGCTTGCCAACCAGTTCCCCTTATCCTTAATACCACTGTCTTGCCCTTGATTTAGGAAATGGGAAGAAGAGGGTGGATGAGGAATTGAGGGAAAGAATGAAGATGCAGGATCAGTTGAAGGGGAAAAGAGTGGACAGTTTGATCTAATCACTTTGTTTCAGGACTCAAACCTTTCTGACCCTGCCAAATGTCTCTTCTCCTGCGTATCTTATTGATATAAATTTATAAAGGATAGAGGATTATAATATGTGAGTGTGTAGTTGGCAATAAGAGAATTAGGGGAGATAAGAGAATTAGGGTTGGGATTACCCATTGGAACCTGAAAACAGCCGAAACAATACTAACAATGAGTGTTTACTATGTGCCAGGGACTGTTCTAAGCATTCTATGTGCATTAACTCATTCAATTTTCACAGCAACCCAGAAGGTAGGTGTGTTGTTATTTATCCCTATTTTACAGATGAGGAAATAGGCACAGGGAGCTTAAATAACTGTCTGAAGTTTACACGGCTAGTAAGTGGCAAAGTTGGAACCCATGCAGTCTGACTCTCGCAGTTAAGACAATGCCACTTATGCAGTCGTGGAATCTAAGTACACATTAATGTAAATCATTCTGTGGAATTGAAGGGAGGTTTTTCATTTGTGTTTCTACTATGACTGCCTCTTTCCTGGAGGAAAGAGGAACTGTATGTTTTCCTATCCGCAGTGTGTCAAAGCATTCAATAATAAACGTATATTGATCAGCCACAATGCCCGCCCCCAGAGTGAAAATGTGGAGACTCCTCCTTCCTCTCACATTTATACGTAGTCAAGACCCCTCCCTTTGTCATTTTTTTTTTTTTTATGAACCCAGGATCAGGCATGTGCTCCAAAGATGCCAGCACACTCATGTCTGTACCTGTGGCTTTGTCACATACAGCAATGCGCCGGCCCGAGGCTGCTGCTTTTCACATTGAATTTCTAGCATATCCAGACCCCGTTAGGAGGGGATGTGGAACAAACTACGTGTACTAGTGGACACACTTGCAAACACGTGAGGATTTGCTGGGTGTTGGCTGTGCCCAACTCGGGGCCTCTGCGGTCGGGCTAAATAGTTCAATATTTTGCCTCTCTGGGTGTTCCCGGGTGTGACGCAATAGCAACAAACAGGGGCGTCATCATGAGGTCACTGCAAGACAATGGGAAAGGGGCGGGGAGGGTGCTCCCTTGAGAGGAGCCCTTTCACCCTGCTCTCGAAGTAACACCTTGTCTCTTCACCAGACTCTTCCCCTCGGATTAGCTTTCCTCCATCTGCGATCACAGAAAGCTCCGTTTTCAACCTGGGGTTTTGAAGTTTAGGCTCTGGCCCCTATGAGAATCTCTGGAGGGCCTGCCTCCAGTTTTAAGTTTCATCCAGTAAAAAAACCTTTAGGAGGAGCCGGTAGGCGGGTCAGTGACACAGTACAGATTGATTGGCATTCAAGCCATCGAAGTCCTGGATTAGCCCTGAGTTTCGCCAATCCAAAAGCAGGGGTGGGACGGTGCAGGCGCAGAGGATTAGGTTTGGCTGGACTCGATTTAAAGAGACAGAAGCTGCCGCGGTCCAAGAAGACAGTCCCCAAGACCCTCCCCCCAAGTCCTTGGGACCACTTGGGTCCCCAAAGCTGGGGAGATGGTTTGCGGAGGATTTGCCTGCTCCAAGAATGCGCTGTGCGCGCTCAACGTGGTCTACATGGTGAGGTTTTGGAGGTGGGGGAAGCTTCAGGGCCGAAAGGCAAATGGGAAGAATCTCTAGGGGACTTCCGGTGGGGAGAGGGGTGTACTGGGGGTTCCGGGAAAATTCCTGGGGACTTCCGGCGAAGAGGGAATTCCTGGGGACTTCCGTGGGAAGAGGGGAGACTTCCGGTGATCAGAGGGTTTGTCTGGGGGTGGCAGTAATAAACTGAGGTATAAAGGCCCAGCCCTCCCTCCTGTGAACTTCGGTTTCTCCCAAAATAGAAGTGATGGATGAAGGCAAATGTTCCGTTTTATATTCCCAGACTCCACTATCTTTGCCACCTCCCACCCCACTCCAGCCATTATGACCTCCAATGGGGGTGCCCAGGGATGCTCCTGGCCCTGAAATCACCTCCTCTCCCTCATTCACACACAACCTAGTTCTCCATTTTTGCCCAAGCTCTCCCCCACTCCCCCCGCGCATGATTTTTAGCTGTGCTGCACAATAGAATTCTTTGAGATGTATCTTGCTCTTTGTTTCCCCTAGCTGGTAGGCTTGTTGCTCATTGGAGTGGCTGCCTGGGCTAAGGGCCTTGGTCTCGTATCCAGCATACACATCGTCGGAGGAGTCATTGCTGTGGGAGTCTTCCTTCTTCTCATCGCGGTAGCTGGACTGGTGGGTGCTATCAACCACCACCAAGTACTGCTATTCTTTGTATCCTGACCTGAAGTGATGGGGGCTTTTGGGAGGGCTGAGTCAACGAGGAAGAAATTAAGAGAGGCTAGGAAACCTCAGGGATCTTGGGGGTGTCTCCTTGCCCTCCCCTATAGTCTATGAAACAAAAATTGACGATTTTATTGTTTTCAACGGACATGGTTGTACAAATTGTATGAATAGATGAGTTCTGATGGTTTTTGCAGGTGGAACAAAGGAATCTAGGAATTTTTTTTCCCGTAACTCTTCCTCTCAGTACATGATCATCCTTGGTTTGGTCTTCGTCTTCCAGTTTGTAATCTCTTGCTCATGTCTGGCTATTAACCTAAGTAAACAGGTAAGAAGGTGCCCTTTCAAATACTTGCTTCTCCCCCCACTCCACCCCCCCCCCCCAACTCCTTACTCTCAGTCTGACCCTAAAGATCATTCTTAGGTCCACTACGTCCAGACTTGAGCCATTTGCTTCTCTGGGAGGTCTGGCTAATCATCCATGAGGATGATCCAGAAGGAGGTGGATAGTTGTAGTGCCTGCACCTTCGCTTCTAAAGGACGTTAACTCCCTTTGCTCCAACAGGGAAATTGAGGCACTTGACCTGGGATCAGGATTCTTAGGGAGGATTTGTAGGGGAGATTCTTAAGGTTAGCAGCATCAAATAATTTCCCTCTGCTTGTATCCTCCAGACAGATGTCATTAATGCTTCTTGGTGGGTCATGAGCAATAAGACCCGGGATGAACTGGAAAGAAGTTTTGATTGCTGTGGCTTGTTCAACCTCACAGCCCTGGATCAACAAGATTACGCTTTCTGCACTGCAGTGAGTTGATTTGGGAAACTGGGGGAGGGTTAGGAAAACTGGGTAAGGACAATGCCCAAATTGGCAGGTTTGAGTTTGAATGTGAATGCCTCTCTCCAGCAGCACACTTATCTTGGGTGGGTGTGCTGGTGGGGGTTGGAGGATGGATACAAAAGCTGGAGATTTAGCCAAGTGGGATTCCAGTCTGTAGCATACTGATCAGAAACTGGAAAAACAATTTCTAGGGCCATCCCCTTAAGTATTAGGATAGAGTAGCTTAGCAACCCTGCATCCTCCAAACAGACGCGTTCATCTTTTCCTCAGATCTGCAAGAGCAGGAGCCCCACATGCCAGATGTGTGGCGAAAAGCTTCTTAAGCACTCAGATGAAGCCCTGAAAATTCTGGGGGGTGTTGGACTCTTCTTCAGCTTCACAGAGGTAACATTCTCCAGTTCCCTAATACATACCCTCTGTCTTCAGGCCTTAGCCCCAGAGATTCAGAGTTGGTGCTTATCTCTTTTCCTTTGCTTCTACAGATCCTTGGTGTTTGGCTAGCGATGAGATTTCGGAATCAGAAAGATCCTCGAGCCAACCCCAGTGCCTTTCTATGAGACTCTGGATCCTTCTGACTTCTCTCCTGCTGTCTGTTCTCCCTAAGCTTTTTCTCTCTCCCTTAGGGAAAACCTGGGATCTAAAGCCCTTTTTGAGAAAAAGGAAAGGCCCTACGCCATGTTCCCTAAAGATAACTAGCTAGGTTTTATGCCTTGACATGTTTTGGTGGGAGCAAGATTATAAAGAGTAAAGAAAACCTTCCTTCCTCTCTCCCTAAGTGGACATGGGAAGCTCCTGGGAGTCCATGGGATGGGATGGGGGTTGGAATCATCCCTGGCTCTTCTCCCTCTTCTCTCTTCCACACGCTGGACCACCTCAACACATCCTGGCTCCAAGGGTAAATCGGGGACAGAGCCAGAGAGAAAGCCACCAAGAACTCTTATAATAAGCAAGACCCAGTTGGGGGAAGCTCAGTGACTATAAAAATAAAAGCCATTTGAACTCCACATCCAAGGAAGCAATCTAAGTGCCTCTTTTTCCCTTTTGCCAACTGAGGGGCTCCACTGACTGTGTAGGCCTTGCGATCTAAGGAAAATCTGTAAGATTCTGCAGGGAAGTTCCATCTTCCAAATGGTGTGTCAGATCCCCAAATGGTAAAGCCAATCAGAGGAAGAAACATTAAAAAAAAAAAAAGACCGTATTTCTTTGTTTTGTTTTTTCCTGTATAAAATGGGAGAGAAGGGGATATACCCCTTGGTGTAGGGAAATGGGCGGCAGGAGAAGGATAAGCCTCGAAAGGAGGGGTGGGAAGGGAATGTCGTTAAGGCAGCAAAATATTCTTGGTAAAAAGTTGGAGGAGGAATCTCCACAGCCTCCGAGATGAGGGCAGAGGTCGCCTTCTCAGTGGGGGGCTCTGCACTCAAGTGTTCAAAGGGAAATGTCGGCTTCTCTTCTTCGTTCTGTTGCAACCATTTCTTGGCTCACTCTGGGTTACCTTCTGCCTTATGTAGATAAGAGTGCTGCAGGGCTCGGAAGGCAGAGATTCGCTTGTGTGGGTTAAAAGTCAGCATCTCCTGAGAAAGGAGGCAAAGGTCAGAAAACAAAAAAGACTTCTGCTCACCCCAACAATACCTTGAATGGGCTACTTTCTACAACCCTCTTTGCAGACGGTCATTCAAAGCAGGGATAAAAACTAGCCTATCCATCAAGTCTCAGTAACCACGATTGGTTTGGGTCCCTTTTATACTGCTCCATTTTCACCCCTATCTCACCCCCATACCCACACCCAAGTCCAGTACCAGCAGCAGCTGTGCTCCAGACTCCTCCATCTCAGGAACCACTGACTGCACTGGGCGCGGTCCTCTGGGGGAAAAGGCTCCTCGGGGCAGAGACACATCTCGGGGCCAGTCATCCTCTGGGGGCAGCCCAATCAGGCTATGGGGAACAGGAGAACTCTGGTCAGGATGGCCCTTCTCCAGCCCCCATCCCCGGGGGCAGAGCCCATTGCCGTCCAGGGCTCAGGAGAAACAGAAGGACTCAGAAAGGAAAACCCTTTTCCCCTTTGCCAGCCACTTACTCAAAGATTTTGCCTAACTGGTCAGCTTCAGAGTTTCCACAGAACAGAGGCCTAAGGTGAAGAGAGACACAAGGTAGCAGTCATTTTCAAAGTTACGGTGGTAGAATGATTACTGCTTTAGTGGCTCAAAACGTTAAGAGTATGAAAAATGAAGGGCTATGAAATTCCTAATTCCAGAACACTTCAGAGCTTCTAGTTATGGACAAGGTGGTCAGTAGCATTCAAGTGGGAGAGCAGGCAGGGTATGGATATGGTTTATGAATAAGATTGGGGAAATTCAAAAATGTTTAGGATACTCGGGCCCCATACTTTCGACGAAACATCTCTGCAAAGATACAGCCAACGCTCCACATGTCCACAGGTGTTGCATACGTAGACTGCAGAAGAACTTCCGGAGCACGGTACCAGAGTGTAACCACCTGTAACAAGAAAGAATGGATGAGGGCCCTATGGGTTACCATGAAGCACATGAAAAACATGTGACTTCTCAACTGCTATGCACCATCACTCTCCTCCCTGCAATCCGAACCCATTTTGGCTATCATCTTTCTACTGACCACAGGTGTAAGTGCCATCTGGTAGCTGTAGATCCTGGCCAGGCCAAAGTCAGCCAGCTTGACTGTCCCACCACTCGTCACCAGAATGTTCTCTGGCTTCAGGTCTCGGTGAACAATGCAGTTGGCATGAAGGAAATCTAGGCCTCTTAGGAACTGGCGCATCAGATCCTGGTTTGGAAGGGGGGGTACAGAGAAACTGGAAACTAGGCACCAACCCTAAAATCACATCAGATGCTACTACAAAGGTCCCAGTCCACCTCTCAGTGTCTATCCACCCTACTCACCTTGATGGTCTCCACTGGCAAGCCTGGTGGGGGTGCCTTGTCCAGATATGTCCTTAGGTCTTGGTCCACATGCTCAAATACCAGGGTCACTTTGGTTTCCCGGTCAGTTCGGGCTGTGGCACAGACGTCCATCAGCCTGGCCAGAACAAATGATCACTCATTGATCTATTATCTTTGACCCAACAAGGCCTCCTCCGTTTTCTCAGGGTGCCCACTTGTCTAGGTTGTCTTTTCCCTTTTACCTCCCGCTCCCAACCCTCCACCTTCTTCTCACCGTACAACATTGGGATGCTCAAAAGCCTCCAGGCGCCGCAGTAAGGCCACCTCACGAACTGTGCTGATGGGCAGGCCCCCTCCAGAGCCTCCTCCATTGGGAACTCTAACGCTCTTGAGGGCCACAAAGTGGCCACTGTGGGGATCACGGGCTTTGTACACCGTCCCATAGGCACCAACACCAATCTCAGCCACTGGCTCATATCGAGGGGTAGTCATTCTCAGACCAGAGGAGACCCTACAATCACAAGAGACTCCTACCATCGAAATTCCCTTTCAGAGTTCAGATGGTATGAGCCTGCAGCAACAAAGTAACTCCCACAAAAGACATTACAAAGACAACAGCAACAGCATCTCGTCCCTTCCCCGAGCTTCCATGAGGCCGGCCCCCACCAGGTAACACAATGACACTAACCCCAACCCCTCCAGCCACGTGAGACCCTAGAATAAAGTGTCTTTTCCTTGGGGACCATCGAGCCCCGCACAAAGGAAATCCCACACGACACACCCCCTGCATCGAAGACCCTACATCCAGCCTCTGAAATTACACCTCCCTACGACCACAAAGGGACAGATTACGCCCTGCCCCACTTCCCGCCCTCGAGCGACCCTTCATAACCAGCCCGCGCAAGACACCGTGGAGGACGAGAATGGTCCCCATTCCTAGAAAGGGGTTACACTTACCTCGCCCCGTTCCAGGAGCTGCGGGGGCGGCCCGTTATCGGGGCCCCGGAGCCGGTTCTTGTGGCGCCATACACTCGCGCTCTGTCCGGGGCAGCTGGACGCTACGGGCCCGACCATAGACACAGGCCGCAGGCTAGAGCGGCCCCCTGTTCCCCCACCCTCACCATGTGACCAGCTGCCAAAGAGGCGCGCGGAAACCGGGGGGGCGGGGCGAACGCCGGACGTTCGGAGCACGTGACCAGACTACTCATGCGCAGAGGGGCAGCCGGGAGCGGCTTTGACTAGGAACGGGGCGGGGAGGGGAAAGGGGCGGAGGGGCGATGGCAGCCACGTGATCTGTTGCTATCACACGTGACCACTTGACTTTGCTCGGAGGAGCAGAGGTGTGGTTACGCGGCAGGGCATGTGACTGGCTGCCGTAACTTTGGCGGGGGGGTGGGGAGAAAGAAGAGAGAGGGTGGAGACCTTTGCGGTGCCATGGCAACCAAGGCCACCCAGATCCCAACTCTAGGCTTCAGGCTGAGCCTGAGCACATCTCCAGTCTCGCTACACGTCTCTCACTCTCAGTATGCGGTGATGGGGTCCGGGGACGAGAGGTGGTGCTGGTGGCTTTCTGCTTCACCGAATCGGAAGACAGTCTCATTTGTGTCTTTGTTTCTTTCACTCATTCAACAAATTTTTACTGAGTACTTGCTTCCTGTGCGCATGTGGGGGTTTTGTGAGGTTTTTTGGTGTCTCAGGCACTAGCCCTTTAAAGCAGTGATTAAGGCTATCTGTAAAGATATAGCTGACTGTGTGGTCGTGTAAAATAGAGAGTAGACAGTAGGCATCTGAGGGCAAAAGTAGGATTCAAGGACTGATGGAAGACAGATTAATATAGTAATCCAACGGAAAGAGGGGCAAGGTAATGCCCCCCCTCCTCCCAGCTTCCACTTCTTGGGAGCCTTAAAGCAGAGACCAGATGCCTTCTGACAGAGAAGTTATTGACGAGCCAGAAACAGGAATACTTGACCTTTAAGATTCTTTTCAGCACTAAGATACTATAATACACATGTGTGCGTATATGTATATGTGGGTATGATATTATATACATCACATATAGATAAATAGATATAGGAGTGAGCATATGCAAGGAGGTTACCACCACATTGCAACATTGCATGAGAATGACTTGTGCCCTTCCACAAAACTTGTAACTCCTTATATGGGGTCTTTGTGCTTCCCTCTTTCCCCCCAGTGCAAGCTTTCTTAGCCCTTGCCCTTGCTTGAAATGCAGACTTTTGCCAAATCGTTTCTGCTCACAGACACCTAAGTAGACAACAGACAGGTTTCGCTGGCTTCCTTTGTCTTACTGGCTCCAACTTTATCTTCCAACACTTTGGGGGATGGGAGTAAAGGATCAGTGTCTCATTTGTGAGAAATTATCTAAAATCTGAAATCGTGCTATTACTCTATTTGCTCTCCTTGCACCCTAACTTGTATTCTCCTTAACGATCTGGCAGAGAATATAAGAGTTCAGGCTTCAGATGGATATGAACCATGCTCCAGAGCAAAATGGAAGACATGTCAGTACAGATTCCCCCTCTTTGCATTCTGATTGATAGTTGTAGCTCTGGGCCCTTGCTGGCAAGGGCAGCTGGGACACTAGCAACAAAGATCTTAAGGTCTGAACTGGCTAAGAGGCTTGTGAGGAGAATGTTTCATTGTCTGTCTTGCTAGGATTGTTTGATTTGTAAACCTTCTGGATGGCTGTGTTTCTGAGTGTGTCAAACTTCCTTCTTAAACCAGCAGGGTCCACTTTAGCCTTACCATTCACATAAGCCCACTACAACTCAGTATCTATTTAAAATAGAAGTCATTCTCTATGTTGGCTTGGGTTCCAGCCCCTTTTTCTGATTCATTCATTCACCCATCCAAAATATTTTGGATATTTCGTATCTTATGAATGCTTCATAAGAGCATTACTCTCCCTAATTACTTTCTAGTGAGGAGCCTTAGTTTGGCAGTCTGTCCGTGATTCCATATCCTCCCTTCTCCTGTTAATTACTCTTTTACTAATTATTTTTTTCCCAGTGTATTTGACCCAATGGGCTCCCTTGGAATTCTTTTTCCCTCAGCACTGGAAAGGGAAGGTGAGGGAGGATGTTAAGTGTAAGGTAGAAATAATGTGATGAGGAGGTACAGGTGGTTCTCAGGGTCAAGACCCCCCCCCCCCGTAAAAGCAAAGAGCTAAGCGTGTGTGTGTGTGTGTGTGTGTGTTTTGTTCACTTCAGTGCAGTGAGAGTACCAGGAAAGACCCTCATCCCTTTAGCACTCCAGTCTCTCTTGCTCACTCACTTTACTCACATATGACCATTACACACTTTTGTTTCTCATACAATCCAGTTCCATCCCTTACATACTCATCTATTTTCCACAGTCCCACACCATGCACACTTTTCAATCTTTTGTGTAAAAATGCTTATTGCTTGAGTCCATCTCTTGCTCACTCACCTCCATCACCTCGGACCGTTGCATAGCTCTGTCTTTCACATTCCCATTTTGCACAGCCTCTCCCTCCCTGGTGCACCTGCGTCTTTGACCACTCACCTTCCATCCCCACGAGCTCACCCCTCCACACCCCCATTGACACACCTATTCTCCTACCCGTGTGCACACTCCCCTTCCTTGGCCACTCCCCTCCCCCCACCGTCCCCCGGGCTGGCACACTCGCCCCCGCCTCTGGGGACACCTGCTCGTGCGGGGCAGGGCGGGGATGCGCAGCCGCGGCCACTTCTCCTCCTTTCCCCCTCCCCGCCCCGCCCATCCCTCCATCCCTCACCGGCTCCCCGGCTCCCGCCCCGCCCGCCCGCCCGCCGCTCCGGGGGGGTCTCCGCCGCCGCCGCCGCCGCCGCCGGAAGGAGCCGCCATTTGCCACCTCCGAGCGCACGGGCCGAGCCGAGCCGGAGCCGGGAGCCGGAGCGGGACTGGGGCCAGGAGGACGACGATGGGGGGCGGCCCCGCCGCAGGAGGACCGGGGCGCGTAACCCCGGGGGCCCGGCCCGCTCCGGACCCGGACCCGAGGGGCGCGGCACCCTAAGCCCCCCTCCCCGCCCCCTGCCCCGACCATGGCTGCCCGCCCCGCCGCCCCCGGGCCGCCAGCCCTTTCGGCCCCGCAAGCCCCGGAGCTCCGGCGGTGGCAGCAGTGAACGGCTCTTGCAGGCCCCGAAGACCCCGACTGGGCTTGGCTCTCGAGCGCGCGACCCCTTCCCGGCCTTGTCCTCTCCCTTCCCCCCGCCTCCCGAGAGTTCCCCGTGCACGCCGCCCCCTGCCCCCAGCGCCCGGACGATGCTCAAGTCTCGGCTCCGCATGTTCCTGAACGAGCTGAAGCTGCTGGTGCTGACGGGCGGGGGGCGGCCCCGGGCCGAGCCGCAGCCCCGGGGGGGCGGGGGAGGCGGCTGCGGCTGGGCGCCCTTCGCCGGCTGCTCGACCCGGGACGGCGACGGCGACGAAGAGGAGTACTACGGGTCGGAGCCGCGGGTCCGGGGCCTGGCCGGCGACAAGGAGCCGCGGGCCGGACCCCCGCCGCCGCCCGCGCCGCCGCTGCCGCCCCCGGGCGCCCTGGACGCCCTGTCTCTCAGCAGCAGCCTGGACAGCGGGCTCCGAACTCCCCAGTGCAGAATCTGCTTCCAGGGACCGGAGCAGGTCAGGCCTGGGCACGCGGCGGGGCGGGGAGGGATGGGGGCGCGCACCTGGGGCGCCCGGGGAGACCAGGAACAGGGGGCGGGGCCTGAGAAGGCTGGGCGGGACTCAGGACCCGGGGTGGAAATAGGGTGAGGTTGGGGGGCTTGTCTGGAGACTCCCGGCGGGTAGGTTTGGGCTGGAGGGGGATCGGGTTCCCCAAGAAGGGGTGCGGCTTTCTCCTGGGAGGGCTCAAAATCCCTCTCACCCCTTAACCGGGACAGTCTTTCTCCCCACTTCTCTCACCCCAGGGTCTCTGTAACCTGAGAGGGCCTATTCTCTAGGAGCTGGGCAGAGAAGAGAATGCTTCTGTTCCCACCTTGAAGGGAGGGGCCCAGCCGCCGCTCTCGCCTTACTCAGTATTCCTCTCCGTGGGGCACTTTTCTTCACTTCGCATTCCACAACTTTCTTTCTCATTCCAAAGAGTATTCTTTGTTAAATGTTATGGACAAAGTTGTCCCGGGATAGTGCCAGGGGGATGTTTCTGTGTCGTGAGAAATTACTCTTTGATTAAATGGGAACACCCTCCACTCCCAACCATAGGATTTTCCCACCTTTTGGGTGGAAACTGAGGACAGTAAACCAACCCAGTCTGCACCACTGTGAAATACTTTACAGTGATGGAGTGGGTTGGGAAGGCATGGCTCAGAAGCTCTGACCCTCCCCATCTGTCTCTCCAGATCCTAAGGGGTAGCCTTCTGTTTGGGAGGTCTTAAAGAGGAGCCTCCCCCAAATTCTAGGAACAGAGAAGACCCAGTACTCCCCAGCAACCCCCCACCCCCTGTCCCTTTACATCTTTCTTCTATTTGGTCAAGGAAGTTTACGTTGAGCTCTGAATTTTTTCTTTTAGGCTGTAACAGCCTTAGACTCTTGCCCTGTCTTGGTTGAAAGGCCCCAGGTTTTCTTTTGTTTTTGTTTTTGTTTTTGTTTCTAAGGTAGGAGGCTGACCTAGAGAGGAAGTTTCCCTCTCCCCAGAATCGAGAGGAGTGGGTTCGGGTGGCGACAGCTGACAGGGACTCTCCTCACTCTTCCTCCAGGGGGAGCTCCTGAGCCCCTGCCGCTGTGACGGCTCAGTGCGCTGCACACATCAGCCCTGCCTCATCCGCTGGATCAGCGAGAGGGGCTCCTGGAGCTGTGAGCTCTGCTACTTCAAGTACCAGGTCCTGGCGATCAGCACCAAGAACCCCCTGCAGGTGAGGTGCAATGGGAGAACTCTGAGACTGGGGCAAGACCCTTCAGCAATCAGAATTAGGGACCCTCCAGGGAGCCTATTTCATTTATTTACTCTTGCTTCAAAGTCACTCTCCATTCCATTACCATAATCTCCTGTCTGTCTGTAAATCCTCCCTTCCTTTATTTGTTCACAAAGACATTCATTGGGTGCCACCTGTGTTCCAGGCACTAGGACAACAAAAGAGCAAAAGTGGTAATGCCGCTGCTACTGCTGATAACAAACATGTAGAGTTTTCTATGTGTCAGGCTCTTGGTGTGTATTAGCTCTTGTAATCTTCATAACAATCTTAACAGTTATGTACCATTATTATCCCCATTTTAAAGATGAGGACATTGATACACAAAGAGATTCAAAAACTTGCCCAAAGTTACTCAGTCAGTAAGTGAAAAAGTAAGGATTTGGAATCCCAACCTAGATGGTGGCTTCAGAGCACTTGCCTGATCCTGCCTTCCTAAAATAAGACAGAAAGTGATCTCAAACAGTGTGAGAAGTACCACATTCTAAGTTTGATCAAGGCACAGTGAAGACATTGTCAATCGTGCCTGAAGGGTTTCAGGAAGGCTCCTGGAGCATCCTCCTATTCAAGGTCACCCATAACCCGGCCCTCCATCTCTTTCTGTGACTTTTTGGAACCTTGTCTCCCACACAGTGGCAGGCCATCTCTCTGACGGTCATTGAGAAGGTCCAGATTGCAGCCATAGTCCTGGGCTCTCTGTTCCTCGTTGCCAGCATCTCCTGGCTCATCTGGTCTTCACTCAGCCCTTCAGCCAAGTGGCAACGGCAAGATCTGCTCTTTCAGATCTGCTACGGCATGTACGGCTTCATGGATGTCGTCTGCATAGGTGAGGGTCTCTCTCTCCCCCTTCCCTGCTCAGCATCTTCCTCCAGCTCACACACCTAACTTTCCCTACCCATTCCTTCAGTTTCATGGCCACACGCTCTCCCACTGAGAGCCTTTAGGGCTATCTTGGTGCCCCTCCTTTCCCTGCTTCTTTAGGCCCTTTGCAACCCTCTCCCCTCGCCCTGGAGAAATGCTTTCTTGAGTACCTCTGGCCTAGGTCTGGGCAGCAGTTGACCCTGAATTTCTTATTCCTCTGCTCAGGCCTGATCGTCCACGAAGGCTCTTCTGTCTACCGTATCTTCAAGCGTTGGCAGGCAGTGAACCAGCAGTGGAAGGTCCTGAATTATGACAAAACCAAGGACATAGGAGGAGATGCAGGGGGAGGGACGGCAGGGAAGCCGGGCCCCAGGACCTCACGGACGGGCCCCCCCTCTGGGGCCACCAGCCGCCCCCCGGCTGCCCAGCGCATGCGGACGCTCTTGCCTCAGCGCTGTGGTTACACAATCCTGCATCTCCTTGGACAGCTGCGGCCACCAGATGCCCGTTCCAGTTCCCATTCTGGCCGCGAGGTTGTCATGAGGGTCACTACGGTCTGAAGTGAACTCCAGGAGCAGGGATCTTGAGTCAGTGCATCGGCCAGAGATACGCTGTCATGGCTGCTGGAGGTACCACCTGGACAGGGTGTTTTGGGCTCACGGCCCTCACTGCTGAGGATCTCTGTGGGCAGCCTCAACCTGGAGACATTGGCCTCTACTGCCCACTGGGTAGAGACACCTGGATAAAATTCCAGCCCCCACTGACAGCTCCTCACAGTCATCCTGGGGCAGCCAGTGGGCTGTGGGGAGAGCATCTTTTCTTCCCATGAGAACCGTCCTTACCTCAGCTCCTAGGGCCTCCAGGCCCCCAGCTCCACCACGGTGACTTGGTGAAGGGGGACCAATGCCAGAAGAAAGGGGCTGTAGACCCCCCATTCCCCACTCCATGGCCACAGGGCAGCTGGCAATAAGACTAATATACATTGACCTCCCGTTCCCTGCATGAGGGCGGGGGTACTTCCCCCTGCTCCGCCCCCCACTGCATGGGGGGAGGGCATAAAGAATCATTTATATGCACATGGAGACTCCTTTCTCATCTGGGGCTTTGCTGTAGGGTTGGGAGGTGTGGGGAGGTTTCTCTGCAGAGGTTGCAAATCCCAAATGCAGCAGTGGGTTCTGAGTTGGAGGTGTAACTCACACTTGGTGGTGAATAATTCACATTGGCTGCTAGGTGGCAGTGCTCAGAGATATCTGAGGGGTGGACCTGACACCTGCGTGTTGTGTGATTTAGAAACAAATCTTTCCACCGTGGTTTTCCTGTCTACCTCATAGGGTTGGATTGAGGATAAATGAGGGACAGGTTGAATGCCATTGCAAAGAAAATCAGTGATGGCATAAAAAAGATTTCTATACTAGTTGATGGTCCATTTATTTCAAATAGCTGGTTAACAAATTCCAAAATGTGTTTTTCATTTGGAGTTGCACAGAGTCTTGGAAATTTGTGTTGAGTGTCATAATAGATATGGAAAATATGAAGGGAAATAGACATTGCAAATGTGAAGGAGAGTGGTTATTTGCAAGAATGAGAGCTCCTCCAGCCCCCTAAACTTTGGGGGCTGGGGAAAGCTGGAGCTACCTTTCTTGCTCTGGGGATCTTGTGGATTCTCTTAATCCCTACTAGGTAACGTGTTCTGGAGTAGTGATATGAAGTGAATTTGGACTTATTTAGAATGAGACAGACAGAATCTCCCAGGGTTATGAGACTCCAACTCCAGTTTAAGCTACTCCTATGGCAGTTCAGGGTCACAGGTCTGATCCTGGTGTGACCAAGCTAGGGATATTAACTGGAAAATATTGTGCTTGGAGGCAACAGCATATAGGGCTGTTGTTTATAGAGAAAAGGTTTGAGAAGGACTGGTTAAAATGTCAGCCTAAAACCTGGTGCCTTTCTCCTGAGGCCTTGGGGCTATGTATTATATGAATGATGGCGTCTTTTACGTGAACTATTCATTAGTAATTAAAATGATTACTTCATAACATTGCTAAAATCAGACCCAGAGGCCTTTCCTATTATTGGTCCTTCTCTTAGGGAAGGGTCTGCTCTTCCTCCTCCCTGGGGATATTTTGAGGACAATGCTTCTTTATTAACGGTCACACATCCTTGCCCAGGAAATGGTCTTCCTCTGCCCCTCTCCAAAAGAGGGTCTCAGCCGCTGTCCATGGTGCTGGCACCCAGACTCGCCTGGGAATATAGGAACCAAATCTGTACTTGGGTTTGAGTTACCTTGAAGTGTTAAAGTGCATCAGTTTCAACCTCAAAGGGGATCAAAGTGGAGAGAGCATGAGGCTGAGCCCCCTACTTTTCCATGGAAAACTGGTTCCCCAGAGAGAGAACCTTCCCCATCCCCACATGGGGAGACAGAAGGGCCAGACTTCACTGATTTGCAATTCAAAGAATAGCTGATGGGGACCAGAAGGGAGAGAGCAAATCCAAGTGACTAGTAATACCTATCCTGGCAGATAGGATTTAGGTAGATATGACACAGGCAGGGTTTCCTGTGCCAAGCCTGGGCTGTCCCCCATGATGGCCCCACATGGAGGCTTAGACATACTCAAGGTCATAGGCACACTTGCACACAAACACATGATCTTCATTTCTACTCTGTGTCCTAGAACCAGGCCAAGTGAGACAGTACAGCCCCCCTCCCCTTCAGAGCCATTGGAGGTCTTGGTATGGAGGTTGTGACAGCCAAGGTCCTCTCTCCTTCCCCTTTTCCACCTTTAAGGGATTCTTGTCCAGGAAACGGGGTCACAGGAACTGCAGCCCTCCTCCAGTGAGCAGTCCTACTTGCCCAGTGAGGAATGCGGGTAAACAAAATTCTCACCACTGATTCCAGGGGAAAGGGTCTGAGAGGAAGCTGGGCTTTACTCTCTCTCAAAGCTCAAAACTGCTAAAAAATCAGGTCACTTAGGTTCAAGTTGAGTTTAGTGATAGGGGAGTGGGGTGGAGACTGAGAATCTAGCAGAGAAGGAGTTGAGAGGAGGGGCGAATAAAAGCATGCAAACCTTGGTTCCTGCATAAATAGATACCCCAGAAGGCTAGTGGCTAATGGAGTTTCTGTGGCCAGGGAGCCATGTCTAGGGCAGGGGCTGAGGTGGTGGGAGGAGGAGGAAGTGTGAAGTGAAATCCCCGTCTCTACCCGCTAATTGGAATGGAGGGAAGCAGACGGAAGGGGGCAAGTCCTGACATGGGGAGGGTAATCTAGGCTACAAGGGAGCTGCGGGGAGTGTGCTGAGAGATTTATTCGTATGGAAGATGAGTTAATCTATATACATCACACGGGGAGAACTGAGCCCAGCCTCTGGGGGGCCAGAGAGTGCTGACTCAGGGAAACAGGCTCCCGCTGCCCACCTCTCTTCTGCCTTGGTGCTCCAGGGCTTCTGGCCACCCCCACACTTAGCTTTCATCCTGTCTGTCTGATTCCACCTCTCTGCCTGTATCCCTGCCTTCCTCTGAAGGAAATTAGTTGAAACAACTTTTCCAGAGAGGGCAGAGTGGCATCCTTCGGTCCTGGCAGTCCAGGTTCTAAAAGCACTCTCGTATTGAAGGCTCAGCCACCTCTGGCCAGCTCTGCAAAACCTAGCTCCCCCCCCCCACCGTTTTTACAGCCTAGTCCTGGCAGTTACTTTTCACCACCACCCCCTTAGTCTCTTACAGGGAGCCAGACTTGGCTGTTCCCACTACAGACAGAAGTGTGTCTGGGTTTGTGATGCAAACCATTCTTCCATGAGTGTAGACCTCTCATCATTATGGAGGTCACTGTCAGGACCTGAGGAACCAAGGTGGAGGATTTGGATGAGGGTCTTGCCTCCAGGTCTTATAGGAAGTGAGAGTGAGAGTGGGAAAGAAGTAAGTCAGAAGTCAAGGATGGAACATTCAAACTATTTTTAATTTAAAAACCGAATATTTTAAAACTTCAATACATAAAAAGAAGGCTTGGGCAGGGACAGATCCAAAGATGTCTCTGCTTAGGACTCAAGTGGGGCAAGCCAACCTCATAGTGACCAGAGAGCCAAGGAGAGTTTTTAAGAAATCATAAAGCAGGCAGGGGTAGACTCACCTTCCTAGGGGCAAGATGGGAAGGGAGTGAGGAAGACAGAGCCTGGTAAGCTGCTTATCCCTTCTGCCACATGGTCCACATACAATCTGAGAACCTGTATGGTGTCACCCCGTCAGGGAGAGGTGCTGGCAGCGGATGTAAGACAGAATAAGTCTTCATCCTTCCTCTCAAAGAGCTCACATGCCAGAAGTGAGGATCAACCAGCTGCAGACCCTATGCAGTTACTTAGCTCATGCCGTGACCAGGGCTTAGCCAGCAGCAGTTGAACACTGAATTCCTGAAGGGGCAGTGGCTGAATTCTTCCTCAGGCCACCCAGCATTATTAGTTAAAATCTGAGCTGGCCCTTGGAGGAAACCCATGATATGACCAGAAGGGCTAAGCAGGCAAAGGGACCATGGTTTTCTCTGGGCCTGCTGGTTCAGGCCCAGTGCATGCTTGGGTCAGGCTGCTTCTTAGCACTTTGCTATGGTCATTCTAACCAGTTGGGTCAGACAGACAGGCCTCGGGGGTAATACACATCTTTTGGTCTTGTGCCTAATAAACCCCTATGATGAAAGAAACAGTGATAATGACAGCCTCCTTCCACAAGACTATCTGTCCACAAACTGTAGGTTGATGCTCCTCTCAGGTACCAGGACAGTCCGGGTCATGGGTTTGACTGGGGCAGCACCTGGCTCAGGCTGCACCTCAAAGTGGATCAAGATCTGGAAAGAAGTGGGGAGGGTATAGCTCAGTGGCAGAGTGCACGCCTAGCATGCACTCCACAGTACCTGGGTTCAATCCACAGTACGTCTACTGAAGATTAATAAATAAAAACTTGATTACCCCCCACAAATAAAAAAATAATAATTAAAAAAAATCTGGCTAAAAAGGGAGGAAGAAGGCTATCATTATGGAGGGGTCTACAATGCTGGGCCTGATTGATAACAGGCATTATCAGTGATAGGAAAGTCAATGTTGGAATGGCACCTGGGGCTAGTAGGCAAATCTTGGTTAGTGAGGGTAAGGGATTACTGTGGGGAGAAAGATAGTCCAAATACCCTCGCTCACCTTCCAGGCCTGTGATGGGACTGACGTATTTCAGAGGATTACGTCTCCCAAGTCTTGTATGTTTTCCTAGGCTTATCAGGAGAGGAGCTCATGCCTTCAGAGCTCTCCCTTGTGGGGAAGGTAGAAGATCTAGATCACTCACCTGGGCCAAAGCCATTTGTAGCTCAAGCTCTGCCAGGCGTCTCCCCATGCAGCTGCGCTTGCCAAAGCCAAAGGGGAGAGATGCAAATGGATGAGGGGCTGTCCCCTTCTCCAGCCAGCGAGCTGGACGGAAAGAATTTGGCTCTGGGAACTGGGCAGGGTCCCTTGAAGTGGCATAGTGACACAGAGTGACCAGCGTCTGGTGAGGAAGGAACACACACTTGTAAATTTAAGCCCAGGAATGCAGGGAGAGACATGGAAAACAGGGTATATGGACTGGGATGAAGGCAGGCTGGTTGGCAGGTTGGTTGTGATGGGGAAGTTTTGGGGGGCTATTTTTGTAATAATTTTCCCACTGCCCCATTGTATCCTAGAGAGGCATTCAGGTCAAGGAGAGGGTTTGAAGGGCTTATGGAGAGTGTTTGAGAATAGGACCTGTCCCAAGATAGTGAGGGATGGCTTAGCAAAAGGGGCTCATAGGCTCTACTCACATTTTTGGGGATAACATAGTCACCTACACAGATGTCTTTGTCTGGGACACGGGAATTTCCAGGTACCACAGGGTATAGTCTGGATTGCAGAGCATAAGAGGGAGACAACAAGGTGAGGCTGGGGCTGTAGCTTGCCTGTCATCTTCCAAACTCATTCTTGGCCAGGCATAAAGTACCATTTTCCTCTGCTGTCTCTCCCTGCTCCCATCCACTGTTTGCTTCCCCAGCCCTTCCCCAGCATTTTCTCTGGCTCCTCCTCTCCTGTCTCCTCACCTTAGCACTTCCTTGACCACAGCCTTCAGCAGGGGCAGCTGGGACAGAGCAGTGGCTGAGGGGTGGGTACTGGGGCCAGGGCCCAAGGCAGCTATAATCTCGGAGTGAAGTGCCGTCTGGACTTCCGGGTGCCGAGAGAGTTCATACAAAGCCCAGGAGAGCGTGTTGGACACCTGAGGAGACAGGTGAGGGCATCAGAGGTGCTGAGAGTGGGGATCAGCATAGGGGGCAGCATATGAGGCAGTGTGGAATCCAGGAGGTGCTAAGCCAAGCTGACCTAGAGAACCATAGAGGATCCCCTGCAGCAGGAAAATGGCCCCTGAGATTGGGGAGGTTAAGCTGTGGAAGTCGGGCTCACAACACGAAGGGAGAACCTCACCGTGTCCACTCCAGCCAGTAGCAGCTCCGTCACATTCCCCAGGATGGACGCGGCAGGCAACTCTTCCTGGAACAGGAAGTAGGTCAGGTGCGCCCCAGATCCCCTGTCTTCCTCAGGCTTTCCCTGCCTCTTCATGGCTACCTCGGCCTCTCGCCGCTCCACGTGGTGCTGGGCTGTGGGGACAAGGTACAGGGATGTCCCACTGACCCTTAACTGTTTTCTGTTTCCCCATCCCCACTTCATTTCTGTGCCTTACCAAATGCAAACATTTGGTCCCAGTCTCGGCAGAGGCGGCCCCAGGGTCCGGGCACGAAGCGATGTAGCCAATTGGGCATCGCCATGGTCAACAGCGTGGACACAAACACGGACCCCACCGCGCGGATGAACGTCTCTGTGTCTGGTGGCACCTCGGCCTCCAGGCAGCCCAGGCGGGAACCCAGGAGCACCGCCGCAATGCCTAGCCGGGAGGGGGCGCTGTCAGGGCACCAGGAGACCCCGGCTGGGTGCCTCCTACGCTTGCCCGTCTTGGGACTCACCTTCCAGTCCAAACTTGTAAAACTCTCCTGCTACGTCCCGAACCAGGGCAGGCGGCCCAGCGCCCAGTCCCCGCTGGCGCCGCAGTCGCCGCACAAGGTCACAGACCACGTTGTGCAGGGTCCCGGCATAGCGGGCGGCCGCTTGAGGCCGAAGGAGGAGCGGGGCCAGGAGGCTGCGGAGTCTCTGCCATTCTTCGCCTTCCCTGCGGGGGTGGGGAGAAGGGGCGCATCAGGGCAGATGGTGGAGTGTAGAGACGGCCCGACGGGGCTGGTTGCGTTGGAGAAGGAGCGTGTTAGGCTGGGGTGGCCAGGAGAGGGATTGCGTATGCTCCCCTGGGGTACAGAAACCTGCCCCTACTTGAGCCCGCCTTCCATCCCCCTTCCACGTTACTCATTTCCTGCTCCGGGTTCCTGGGTAACCTGAGTCACAGAATCTTACATTACATCTAGATTCTGGTACCTTAGCCCTTTCCGCGGGTTCCCAGGATTCTGGTTTTCAAAGATAAAGAGGTGAATGAGGGCGAGAGCCAGGATCTACCTGGGCGTGGGCAAAAGAGACGGGTGGGAACCCCAATTTTCCAGAAGCTTGAGGGAAACGAACGACCTCCCTCTACACCCTCAGCCAGATTGTCTCCGGACTGGCCACCAGAGAGGAACGCAGCAGGGCGTCGGGGCTCGTGCCGGAGGACTCACGCGGTGAGCAGTCCACAAGCCCGCTGGCGGCGGCGGCGGTGCTCCGCCCAGGGTGAGAAGCTGCAGCGCTCGGGCAGGGGTCCTTCCTGTCGTAGCAGCTGCTCCACGAGCGTAGGGGCCGCCACGTACACCGTGCGCACCGTCCCGAAGCTGGCCAACCACACTGGCCCGAAGCGCGCCGCGCCCTGCACCTGGGAGAATGGAAGCAGAGGACACTGGAGACCCGGGCCGGGGGCTCCCAGCTCGGTGCGTGCCAACGCCCTTAACGGGGGAAACTTCTGCTCCCAATCAGTGTATGGCCCTGATGCTGCAAACCCCTCCTTTTCTTTCCTCCACTTCCCATCCCTAGGAAGTTTGAGTGTGGTGGGCAAAACGTAGGCATTTTGCAGAAAGCCAACATCCAGGATCTCTCTTTGGTCACCTGGGCGGAGGCTGAGGGGGAGAAATCTCTAAAAGTTCCTCACGTGGACCGTCCGTCTCAGGACGACCCCCCCCCCCCCATTAAATATATAGGAGCGCACTAGCTTTAAGCCAAATGCACCCAACCCTCTGGAAAGGTATTCCGCCTCCAGTGCACTTGTGCTGGACCTACCTGGCCTCCAAACTTCTACACAGCCAGAAGGCGCTTTTGAACGCACTCCTCCATTGGACAAACTCTGCGAGCCACTGCCCCCAGTCCCAACTTGTCTTTTCCATAATTCATGGGCATCCATTCCCACTGGCCCTCCCTCCTACGTTCTGCACTAGTGTTGTGAAAGCCAGTTTCCCCAGCATTCAGTCCCAGGAACTGCGTCCACCTCTACCTGCAGCTCGTGTAACCGTGACAGCCCCCCCTTGCAGAAAAGTTCGGCAAGGAAGCCGGGCTTGGAGGGGCCCGGGATGTCTGCCAAGTCTCGCGGCGCTGATTTGGAGACTTTGGAGCCCAGTGTGGCGTCCACACCAGCAGCACAGCGGATATGGTGGAACACTCTGGAAGCGAGCTTGAGGGTCTGGGCCATGGTCTCCCTCGGGAAACCGCGAAAGCACGCTTCTCCGGAGCATCTTGCCTGCTTGACTGAGCCCCTATTTTAACCCTTGGGCAAAGTAGTGGCGACGCCCCCTTTTCAAGCTGCCCAGCCAATCCCCTCTCCTTAGTGGTCCGTGCTGGGGATTAGCACCCAGGAACAGTAGGCGGAGCCAGAGCTGCCAATGCGGCTCCCTTGGGTGTCATGTTGCAACGACCCCCTTGGGAGGGGAGGCTTGCCTCGGTTTCCCCTTCTGGGCTGGTGCCCTAGTCCAGCAGCCTGAAGATCTCTTCCTGGGAAAGGCTATTTGGTGAGGCTTAGGTGACCAAGATACAGAGTGGGTCCGTGGCATTCCCACCACTTCCCCAGGAGCTCGGCCCCCTGGGGCCCATCCTCAGGAATTCCCCATCTGCCAGCTCCTCGGGGAGGGAGGCAGGGAAGGAAGCTATAGCTGTCCTCTGACTCCTGGCTCATCTGGCTGCACCTTTTCTGTGTGTGAGCAGAATTCTCCTGCACTACCACGTCTCCCCATCTGCACCTGACACTGGGCAGACAGGCAGGCGGATTAATGGGTTACAATGGCTCTGGGAGCTTTCATCTTCTTTCCTTTTAGGTCCACAAGACCTGGCCATGAGAATTTGGAACTTGAGAAAGATGAAGGAACTTTTTGCAAATTAGAAAAGTTCAGAGATTAATCTGGGCTCCTGGACAAAGCAAGGGATAAGTGAGTGCTCTGAATCTCCAGCTGACTCAGTCCCCTTTTGGGGGCTTTCTAGCCAGCAGCCCCTTTCTACTGTTAGCCTCAGAATCCTCCCCAGTTCAGCTCTGTGATCCTCACCCCCGACCCCGACCCCCACCCCCAGGTTAGGCTCTGTGCCAGCCAGTCAGCTCTGGAGTTCTGGAATCAAAGGTCAACATGAAAAAGGAGAGGGTCTCCACCACCACACCCCCCCAGGGACTCTCCAGAGACAACTACAATAAAGACACTACAGATTCCCCAGGTCACATCTTAGCCAGGGAGAGGACAGGAGTGACGCACATTCTGGCCTTTCCTGCAAAACAGCAGCATGGGCATGTGCACACGTAGACATGTTACCCCAGAACTGCAAAGTAAACACAAGTGGGCAGGTGACTCAAGTCTAGCAGGCAGTTTAGATGGACAGTGAACTGCATTCCTCACTCCAGCTGAGGAGAGATCCCAGAAGAAGGGAGTGCTAAGGGGAGTAAAACCCCATGCTCTTCCAAAGATCCCTTCTGGTCCAAGGTCTTTTGACTTTTCCAGTCAGCTTCTTTTGCTTTCTGCTGGCACTGAAAGGGCAAGAAGGTGAGAGGACTCAGGGACAGTCGTTCTGCCCTGGGCAGTTCCTCAATTTCTGAGAGGTTTGTTGCCTCCCAGCCCTAGCAGGTTCAGCTGGGAAGGTCCTGGGACCTGATCTTCTTTCCAGTCTTTGGAAGATGGGGTCCAGCTAAGGCAAGGTCAGCAGAGGCAAAGTCAGTGACCAGGAGGGGTGGGACTGGGGGTCACTGCCTGCAGGGTGGGATCCTGTATTCTTCGGAAGATGGCTGGGAAATTTTTTCCTCCATTGCGTAGAACTTTCTTTCCCTCCTCTGTTGAGGTGCCAAGATGTCCCACAATGGGGTCTTCACTCTGGGAGAAGGAAGAGTCCAATAAGTCCTTGCCCACCTTTCAGACTGTCCCTGGCCCCATCCCATCCTCCGGGCACTAAGCTGGACTCCAAGAATACAGAACCACTCTGGAAAGGGTCTTTCCAGAAATCTTTTAACCTCCCTTAGGCCCCCTACTTACCAGTTCCTCCAGAGGCACACGCTCAAACAGGGGGTGCCCTTCAAAATGGGTGCACATCCAGTCATGTAGCTCCAGCACATCAGTTATGGTGTATACCAGCCCCTGCAGAGGCAAAGTCACCCTAGATAGGGGGCTGCATGCAACTGAGCAGTGGGATGATGGGATTGGTGATGTGAGTCCTAAATGCACCCCCACTGAATTCTCAGTGGAAGGTTCCTGAATAGGCCACTCACTCCCTTCTCCTTCCCACTCCCAGCTCACCCCAACTCTCAGCACGTAGGCATATTCTGCCAGCAGTGTGGGACTGATGATTCGCCACTTGTGCTTGGTCCGCTTGAAATGTGGGTCAGGGAAGAGGAAGAACATCTTTGTCAGCTGTGAGACAGACGTGAACCAACAGGGCTGTAAGAGCCTGGCCTCCATGCCTCACCTGCCTGCCAGCCTAACCCACCAGAGCCCCTCCCCACCTGGCCCTTGTGGAAGAAGTTAGGAAGGTGTTTCATGGCATTGCTGCGGAGACAGGCGATGTTCTGGAAGCCACCTCCAGGAGCTGATCGTAGGGCCCGAATCCGGTCTTGTACATAGTCTGAGACCTTCACTCGGATCTCCAGACCCAGAATCAGGGTGTCTGGGAACAGCGGTGACAGTTCCACTGGACACAGAAACAGGAATGGAATCATCAACCTCATACTTGCAGGAAGTGCAAAGGCATCAACACAGTAAAGGAAACCTCAACCTGCAATGACCAAAATCAGGACTGGCAAGTGTGGCCAGAGAGACAGATACCTGTATGGATGGCTCTGTGCTGGAGAAGCAGGCTAGGGGAGACCTGAAAATTGTCACTAGGGCTGAAAGTGGGAGGGCCTGGGACTACGTGTATATTTGCAAGGGCTTTAAAGTTTTCAGTATTTTCACACATTGTCTCATCTAATCCTCCTAACACTCTGTGGTAAATTGCAAAGATGAGAAAACTGAGGATCCGAAATGCCCAAAGTCACAGAGCTAAGAAGAGGCAGACACGGAACTTGAACCAAGGCTTCCCGCCACCAAGTACCGTGCTCTTCCTCTCTGTCATGCTGTTATTTCTATGGAAGATCCAAAAACAGAGAAGTGGGTCCAGCATGCATGCATGGCTGGGAAAATACAGACAATACAAAGGAAATTCAAAAATATGAGTGTGGAGAAGGAATGAGTTCTGGTGAGGAAGGAGAGGGGGTGGAATCCCTGAGAAAGACAGTTCAGGATCAGTGGCCACAGGGACTAACCTCTGAAGCTGTGCTGACCGGCTCACTGACCCGGCACCTGGCAGGTGAAATGGCTCACGTAGGGACTGGGGCAAGGGGTGGGCCAGACTAGACATTCCAGTTTTAAGAGGCTTTGAGGCAGCCCCCTCCCTTCTCCAGGGCAAAGGCCAGAGACCCAGAGTAGAGGGAAGGTGGAGATTCTCCACACTGATGTCACAGCACCAGCGTCTGGTCTGAAGGGGAAAGGCCAACTACGGCCCCCAACAAATCTGCTGAGGTGGCAGAACCTAGGTGTTGCCTCTCCTTTCCCCAGAGAAAGGGCCAGAGTGTTACCTAACAGGCCACCATAGCCACAGCCTATGTCTGCAAACTCCACTTGGGCCTGAGCTCTCTTTTCTTTCTTATCTTTTGGATCATCATGGCTCTGATTTTGAGTCAGTGGAGTGAAGAACTCTGGGTATAGCTCAGACCAGTCCATGTCCTCTGGCTTCACAGGGCTATTGGAGAGAAGACAAGAGAAACATGAGAAGGTTGGTCAAACAATTGCAGAAGTGGTACTACATGTGTGTGGGTGGATGGGTGAGGGTGGGAGGTCTGTGAGAGGAGAGTTTCTCAAAAATCCTGTAAGAGTGGGCCTTGTGACCTCTAGGAAGCACAATGGAAACCACCCTTAGCCCCCAGTGTGAATCATAGGCCCATCATGAGGCCCATGATTGCTGTTCTGCTCAGCTCCATTTCCAGGGGTTGATGTGACTCTGGCTGGGCAGCTCTCCTTTCTGGGGCACAAGTTCCCCTTGTCCCAGAGACTGGCTGCCAAAGCACTGGGAACTTTGTTCAAGCGCTCTGTGGGAAGAGGATGGAGTACGGTGTGGGCAGGATTGTGTATGTTCGTCTTCTTGTTAAATCCCACAAATGAGTCGAAAGATGGAAAAGACATTCTGCCTCCATCACTCTAGTGTCAGTAACAATTTCTTTCTCTTCCCAGACTTGCACCGCTACCCAGATTTGATCCAGAACGCCACGCCCCCTCCCAACCCGCCAACTCCGCCCTCTGCCAAATTTCCCCGACCCACCCACAAAACTGACGTCACCCAGCTGGTCCTTCCGAGTCTACCCTAAATCCGCCAACCGTCCCAAGCGCAATCGCTCTTCTGGGCTGCTCGGGACAGTTGCGGGAATTCTGCCCTCCTTTCCCTCCCCCTGCTCCTGCCCCGCCGCCTGGCTCACTCACTAGCGCAGCGTATGGTCCGCCATGGGGTTGGAGTGAGCCCGCTGCCGATAGTAGCGCTTCTGGGGCTGCGGGGCCTCGGCTCCAGCCGCGTCCCCAGTCTCAGCTCCCGCCATGATCCCCAGCCCGGGTTCCTCTACCGAACCCACGTGGAGACCGAGGGCTCGGGGCGCACGATAGTGACGCAGTCAGGAACGTTGTGAACAGAGCCCGCCCCTTAAAGCCCCAGGAGTGAACTGGGCTGCGCTGGGAGGACCACCGGGGGCCAGCGCGGGAGTGCGCCTCCGTGCGGCTCCGCTTTAACTGGGCTGGCAAGGCCAGACCCTCAGCCAGCCTCTTTCCTTAGCCTGCTTCTGCTTGGTCTGGATTACCACTACGGTTGCAGGCCCCTGTGCACCCCGCAGGTGCTAGGGGCCCAGGGACCCCGCTTTCTACCGTGAATTAATCCTCGCCCCACTCCCCTCTCCTGGTCTCGGAGCGATCGTCTCGGTCTGACCCCCGTGGTCCAGCGTGAGTCCCGTCGGGTGTGCTCTGGGGACGTGAGAGGGAGAGGCAGTTCCCCTTTCCACCTCCAGGAAGTCAAACTGGAGGAAGGAGGGCAAACTCGGAGAGGCGGGGCTCGGTGCCACGGGGCAGTAGAGACGGCCCGCGGTCCCCCAGCCCCCCACCCCGCAGCGATCCGGGATCCGAGCGCTGGCCCTGGCGTTCGGGCACTTTCTCGGCCAGATGGCAGACCCCCGCCCAGATCCTGAATCAGAGCTCCAGTCTGTGTTCCCGCGGGAGGTCGGGCTCTTTGCCGACTCTTACTCGGAGAAGAGCCGGTTCTGCTTCTGTGGGCACGAGCTGAGTATCACGGAGAACTTCGGGTCCTGCCTCGGGGTGGCAGGGCGCGTGTGGGACGCGGTGAGGAGTGGGAGACTCTGGGCTAGGGTCCACGGGAGGTCCAGACCCCGGACTCCTGCTCTCCCATATGGAGCCATCCCTGCTACAGTCTGTCTTCTGTCTCTTTTTTCTTTTCCCATAGGCTCTGAGCTTGTGCAACTATTTCGAGAGACAAAATGTGGATTTCCGAGGCAAGAAAGTGATCGAACTGGGCGCGGGCACGGGCATCGCGGGTATCTTGGCAGCGCTGCAGGGTGCGTGAGCTTTGTAGTGGGAGGGGGAGGGAGAACGGGGATGTGGAGAAGTTGTCACTTCCAGGATTCTTGGGAGAGGAGAGTGGTTTGGGATCAGACCAGTCCCTTCTTTTTAACCAACTTTTTGTTTTGGCCCCTGTTTGCTCCTGTGTGCCAGACAGCGCTCACTGGCTGTCAGAGCACCCAAGGTGGTTGATCTGGGAGCAGGAAATACAAACTGAGCAGACCTTAGTAGAAGGAGCTTTTCCCTACCTTTTTGCTCTTTGTGATTTCATGCAAAATGCTGTCACTTAAAATCTCCTTTGCTTTGGATATGATTGTCTGTCAAGATGCATGTGGGGGTGCAATCTGCAGGTATTAAACCTCATGAGTACTTTATAACTTCATTGTGAATATATTTTTTATTCTTTAGGTTTTGATTGCTTGGGAGGAACAAGCTTATGCATTTCTGGGGGTTACAGTGTGTTTTGTAGGAAGTGGGGTAGGAGTTAGGCAATGCAGACTTGGGAAAGGAAAAGGGAAGGAAAATTTTGATTCACTTTTGTCAAGAACCAAAAACTACAAAGTAAGCAGTTCCTTAGTTCATAATCTAATGGGAAGATAGAGGGGAAGGTATAGCTCAAGTGGTAGAGTGCATGCTTAGCTATGGCTAGGGCCCTGGGTTCAATCCCAAATAGCTCCATCAAAAATAAATGAATAAGTAAGTAAACCTAATACCACCCACCCCCCAATTTTTTTTTTAATCTAATGGTAATACAAAACTTCATCTGGACAGCATTCCTCTAAAAACACTTACGATGCCATTGCCCTAGGAATGCAAATTAACACATCCTTGTTTGTAGGGACACAGCGCAAACACATTCAGGGAAGTCTTCCCAGAGGCAGGCGTGCATTCTTCTGTTCATTCGATCAACACGTATTTGGAGTCCCATATGTGCCAAGAATAATTCTAGGTATTGGGATACAACAATGAGTAAGACAGATTTCCTCTCCCCCAGGAGCTTATGGTCTAGTGGCGAAGACTGGGGGGGGGGGGATGTTACAGTATGAGAACTATGGTGAGGTATGTGCAGAGCCAGTGGACATACTCTGGCCATGTCTGCCCTGACTCCCTGGGACTCCATCAAGGAGAAGCTCTGTCAGATGACAAGCGTGAACACACCAGGCTTAGAAAGAAGTGAGGGAGTGTCAACATCAGTTTTCTGTAAAGGATGGGTGGATGACAAATGGGCAGCTATGCTAAAATGGGAGAAAGGGCATGTAATACGGACAGAAACACCTTTCACTTGCTCCCAGACTGGCTTTTCCTTCTTTTGCTCCCTATTCTGCTGCCAAGTGAGAAATCTGGGTGTCATTCTCGTCCATTGCCCTCTCCCCTCACATCCTGGCAATCAGCAGGGTCCTGTGAGTCATGTGTCCTTAATGCTTCCTCAGTTGTCTGTTCCTCTTCCCTCCATCAGTTCAGGCCACTGCCATCTTTTCCCTGGGTTTTCACAAGTGTCTTCGCACTCCCTGTGGGGAAGTTTGACATGCTCAAACTAGATCTGTGATCTTCCTCCACCAAACCTCCTTTTCCCTTAGGTTTCCCCATTTCTGTGAAATAAACCAGCATTCCCCCAGTGAGAAATCTGGACCCACCTTTGACACATCCCTTTTTCTCACCCCCATCTCCATTACCCAAGTGCTACTGATTTATCTCCTAAGAATCTTTCGAATCTCCTGTTTTTCCAGCCACACTGATGGCTCCCCAGTCCTTGTCACCATCACTTGCCTGGACAGCTACAACAGTCAAACTGGTCTCCCTGCTTCCTCTCCTTGCCCCTGCCTAGGCCTCTGCCCACTCCACCCGGCAGTCAGAGGGATCTTTTCAATCCCCCTGCTCCATCTTTCAGTGGCTTCCTGTTGCCTTCAGGATAGAACTCTCTCCAAGGCCCCCTCCAGCTCCTTCTGTGCTTCTCCCTCTCTTGTACTCCTGTGCTCCCTAGTGCCCTCCTGTCAGGTCCTCAAGCCCATGTGGACGTCCCCTTCCTTGCTGCCTTCACATGGGCTGCACTCCATGTCTGAAATCCTTGTACCACCTGCTTAATGCCTAAGCCTTCTTCAGGTCTCAGCTCAAACATCGCTTGCACGGAAAGGCCTCCTTGACACTCCCAACCCCAGGTTGTCTTAGGCCCTCCTAGTATATACACTGCTGACTGCTGTCCATTTTAAATTTGTTGTCACTAACCTCAGATGCATCCTTAAGTGCTGCCCAGCTGGCTTATTACACTTCCCTCATCTGTACAATCTTCTGCTCTCCTGGACATCTTGTTTCTTACCTTTTTGCCCTTCAAAATTCTAAATGTCTCCTCAGCTGATGACTTTGTTTCCTGTCTCTTCTGATCACTTCTGTCTTCTCACAGAAAAACATCCACAGTTTCCGATCACAACGTCTACACACCCACCTGTGTCTGTCTGTCTGTGCTGCCTTCTCTCCTGATACCACGAATGAACGCGCTGTGCTCCTAGTTAAGGTCAAGCCCTGCACTTATCAGAAGACTCCAAACCTTCTCATCTACTGAAAGACACTGTTCCAGCAAACACCGCGCTCCCCCGTCTCTCCTGCATTATCAGTTTTCCCTTCTGTCTGGATCATTCTGTGTGCACGTATATTATGCACATAAATATGCTGTAATTTCTCCTATCTTGGAAAAAAATCCTTGATCCTACATATCCCTCCAGTTACCACTCCATTTCTCTGCTCCACTTTACAACAAAACTCAGAAGAGTAAATACGGTCATTTCTGTCTTCCTATTCTTTCCTCAGTCGATTCCAGACTCCGCTCCAGTCAAGGTTGTGAGCTTCGTTTCTGACTCCATGCTGTTGCTAAGTACAGGAGTCAGTTATGAGCCCACCTTTCTTGACTTCGTACCATTCGTCACTCTCTCCTCCTTGAAACGCTTCCTTTGGCTTCGAGGGCAACACACCTCTGGGTTTCACTCACCTCGTGACAGTTCTCCCTTCTCCTTTGTTGGTTCCTTGCTTCACAACTGAAAGGTCTGAGTGCACCAGGGCTCAGGAGCAGTCCTTTGATCCCTCCCCTCTGTCCACTTGCACTCCCAAGCAATCCTATCACCTCGTGGCTTTAAATGGCCCTTTCCATGCTGATGACTCTATGACTCTCCAGACTTGTTTATATAATCTGCCACCTACTTGCTATCCTCCTGGGGTTTTCTGATGGACATCTCAAACTCAGTGTGTCCAGAAACGAACTCATGAACTTCCTGTCCAAATCTGCTCCTCCTGCAGCCTTTTTCATCTCAGTGAATGACAGTTTGGTCTTCTAGTTGGGCAGGCCAAATATCTTGGATCCATCCTCAACTTCTCTCGCTCTCTCTATCTCCTATTTCATATCTAAGCTGCCAGCATGTCCTAGTGTTTCTACTTTCAAAATAGATTCAGGATCTGACTACATCTTAGACAGTGCTGCTGCCCTGGTTCAAACCACCATCTTCGCTCACCTGGGCCATTGTAGCCACCTCCTAACTGACCTTGCCCCTCTGCAGTATTTTCCCATCACAGGAGCCAGAGTGATCTCTTTAAAGCCATTTTTCTTAAATTCCCAAAGCCATAGGGTTTATGCCATTCTTCCACTTAAAATTCTCCAATAGTGTCCCAGATTTCTCAGAGTCCCTTGACAAGGCCCTGGCTAGGATCTGGCTCCGACTGTCGTCACCCTCACTTACTCTGCTCTGGCCGCTGGCCTTACCGCAAGTCCTCAGACCTGTCAGGCACTGCCTCAAGGTCTTCACAGTTGCTAGTCCCTTATTTGGTACATTTTCACCTGAGAGAGCCACTTAGTTTGCTCCGTCACTTCCTTCAGGTGTTTGCCCAGGCGTAATCTGCTCTCTGAAGCTTTCCTTAACCACCCCATTTACAATGGCATTCCCGGCCCTGTCCCTCAGGCGATTCTCACTCTCCTTCCCTGCTTAATGCTTCAGCGCAGCACCTACTGCCGCCTGACTTGCTGTTGTCTGTTTCTTGCCACTAGACTGTAAGCCCCAGGAGTGGAGGGAGTCTTGTCTCATTGGCTCATTGCTGTATTCTCAGCACCTGGCATCCAGGCACATAATGAATACTAATAAATGAATGAATTCTTAGTATTTTCCATTTCTGTAATAATCATCATGATTATGATTAAATAGTTTTGTAGTATCTAGTATATCTCTACCTCTATGACAAAACTCAGTGAATACTATGGTACTGTCATTAAGAAAGACGTATAGACCCATGGAACAGACTAGAGAGCCTAGAAATAAATTCACACGTAACTGGTCTTCAACAAAGATGCCAAGAACACACAGTGAGAAAAGATAGTCTCTCCAACAAATGATGTTGGGCTAACTAGATCCACATGCAAACAAATGAAATTGGACCCTTATACCATACACACAATCAACTCAAAGTGGATCAAAGACTTATACGTGAGACCTAAAACTCCCAGAAAAAAAGAGGGAAAGCTTTTTGACATTGGTCTTGGCAATTATTTCTTAGATATGACACGAAGAGCACAGGCGACAAAAGCAAAAATAGACAAGTGGGACTACGTCAAATTAAAAAGTATATACAAAGCAAAGAAAATCATCAACAAAAAGAAAAGGCAACCTACAAAATGTTTCTCCCATTTTTGCAAACCCTGTATCTGATCAGGGGTTAATATCATGACTATATTTTTATATTGATTTAATGTTAATGATACTATTTGTGATATATTAAGTTAAGTAAATAATTAAAATCTGTTTCACCTGTTTAAAAAAAAAACTCAAGGAAAGCTAAAGTTCTGTTTTGCTCACCACTGTATCCCCAGAACTTGGTTGATGCTCAGTACATATGTTTATTGCATGAATGAAGCTTTCTGAGGTCCTCATCTAACCACTTTCACTCTCCGCTTCTACCTGCAAAACCTATTGTCCCCCTCAGGGACAAGCCTGAGTCTCCTTAGCATGTCATAGTCATTTTCCTCTTTACTTCTCTTGTCTTGACACTTCTCTCTTCCCTTCCACATCCTCTGAGATCCAGCCTTCCTTCAATATGCCGGGCTCTCTCACCACCGGGACTTTGTACTCTCTGTTCTCTGCCTGGAAAGCTCCACCTGACTAACTCCTCCTTGTCCTTTACAGCTTGCTGAGGTCATGTCTTCTGGGAAGCTTTCCAGACCCATGAAGGCTGGCTAGTGTCAGTAGGGGGTGGGTGCACAGCCCACTCCAGCTTAGTCCTGCCCAGGCTTCTGCTGACATCTGATTGTTGTGTGTTGGGCAGAGAGGTTGAAGATTAGCTCAGAGAGAATGTTGATGTTGTAGAATGTAGAGTAATGAGATGGCAGTGGATGAGGTTGAGGTTAGGGCAACTAAAATCTAAAGTGCGGACTTTGGGCTGTCAAAACATTATCCCGTAGGTCCCGAGTTCTCTGGACCTTCTGGGAAGGAGCCGAAAACCCTTGGTTTGTCCCTCTGACTTGCATTTCTCCTCCTTCCTCTCTCTCAGGGGGGGATGTTACCATCACTGACCTGCCCCAGGCCCTAGAACAGATCCAGGGCAACGTCCAGGCCAATGTGCCAGCTGGAGGCCGGGCCCAGGTCCGCGCCTTGTCCTGGGGGATTGACCAGCATATGTTCCCTGGAGACTATGACCTGGTGCTGGGGGCTGATATCGTGTATCTGGAGTCCACCTTCCCGCTGCTGCTGGGGACCCTCCAACACCTGTGCGGGCCCCACGGTACCATCTATCTGGCTTCCAAGATGAGAGAGGAACACGGGACAGAGAGCTTCTTTCAGCACCTCCTGCCCCAGCATTTCCAACTGGAGCTGGTCCAGCGGGATGAGGATGAGAATGTCAACATCTATAGGGCCAGGCACAGGGAACCAAGGCCTGCCTGACGTCACCCTTCCATTCCTCTGAACCCCTTCTTCTAATGAAGGAACTGCCGTATCTCCAAAGCCATAAACATAAGGATCAAAAAGGATGGATTTCCCTTGCCTCAGTCTTTTCTCCTGCCCTCTTTGTTTCTCAAGATACTCTTAGGCAGGTGCAGAGAGGAGCTGCTTGCTAGGAATACGAGAGCCCTAGCTGTACTGGCTTAGAGTGCAGAGGAAGTTCCCAGTTCCTGTTCTCAGCGGAGGAAGGTGAGATGATAGCCAAGACTTTAGGGGGGAAGGTAAATGGGATGTGAGAGCAGTGGCTGCAGAAAGATGGTCACAGTCCCTTCTAGTTCTGCTATTGTCTTTTTATACAGAATGGATTTTTTCCCCCCAGATTGTACTGGACTTTTTTTTTTTAAAGGGAAAGAAATGAGCATTAAAGATCCCTTCTGCATCCGAAGAACTCAGGCTTTTGCTGGGTGGCTGAAGCAAGAAACCTCAAGCCGCCAACCTCTTGCTCCTAGAGGTAGACTCTGGTGGGACCATGCTCTAACTGGGTCAAGTCCTCCCAGCCCTGAAGTTGGGGATAGACAGCAGAGCTGTCCTTTGAACAGTAGCTCCATCATCTTTTTTTGGAGTTGGAGCCCTGATCACTAAGTACCAGGTTCTCCTCTTTGATTTTTCTTTAAGTTTCCAAGCTCCACCAGTCCTTCCTTCCTAATGTGTTTTGCCTGCACCTCTTTTCTCCTCCCACTGTGGGACCTCTGGATAGGGCTCTCTTTACCTGCTCCTGAGCCACACATCACCTCCTCTGGCCTCCTGGCCTCCATTCACTACCCTTCAAACCATTTTATAAATTCTTGTGATCTTCCAAAATCAGCTCTGATTAGTTTCTGCTGCTGCCAAGAGAAGCAAGAATAAGCTCTCCTGCTTAGTACTCAGTCTATCCCATGTGATCCCAAATTACCCTTCGACTTCATTTCCTACTGGTTTCCTACATGTATTGCAACCTCTGGCCAAATTACAAAAGGTCTACTCTTTGTTCCCTAAATCCAGACCAAAATTCCCTGACTTCTTCCTTCATTCTTTTTGGTGATTCCCTGCCTGGAAGTGCAATTTCTACCTGTCAAAATCTTTATTACTCTTAGCCTCTTTCCTGAAAAAAAGCTTTTCCTGAGCCTCCTGTTTGAATATGATTTCTTTCTCCCTTGAGATCCTTTAACTGTTCATCTTGTGGGACTTGCCTTGTGTGATCATGTGCCTGCTCCCTATTTTCTCACCATTAGATGACCTTGGAGGATAGGGCTACGGTTTACTTCTCTCTCATTCTCTGAAGCCTAGCACAGTTCCTGGCACACAATTGGTGTTCAACAAATATTTCTGTTCATTCAACAAATATTTGCTTGGTTTGTTGGAGGGACTCCCCCAGCCTTTCTAGGTGAGCTTGGCCAAACTTCTGAACCCACCCTCCTACCTCACAAGTTTTTCGTGAGTCATAAATGGATAATGAATACGAAAGCGCATTAGAAATAAACATAAAGTGTTACCACGTGTTTTGTATGCTTATTTGATGACAACTCTGTCTAGTGGTTTGTGTTATTTCACCTTATAAACCACGTTGGGGAGGCAAACGCGCCCCGCCTCCGGTCAGCAGGTGGCGCCGTCCCCGCTTGGCGCGGTCCGGCGGGGAATTTTGGCCTCGCCGCCACGCCGTAGGCCCCTGGCCTCACCGGCGCGCCGGCCGGCGACAGTGTGCCGCCACCAGAGAGATGTCGCTTCTGCGGTCGCTGCGCCTCTGCCTGGCCGCGCGGACCGGGAGCTGCCCGGTGAGGGCTCTCGGCCCCGGCCCCGTCCTGCCTTTGTTGCGGGTCTCCCGTGCGCCGGGCACGCGCCCTTCCCTTCCCTCGCGTCCGTTGTGCTCCATCCCACCCTCTCCCCCCACTTTCCCCGACTTCGGTATCTCTTCGCGGTCCCGCTGCCTTCCCCCCGCTCTCTGAGCCCCAGTCTCTCCGAAGGTCGCCTCCCGGCCGACGTGCCCCGCCTGGATGCCTCCTGCTTCTCACCCCTCTTCTTACCCCCTGCAGGCGGGGCCCCTTCTGCTTCAGTCGCCGCAGCCATGGCACACGTTTCACGCTGGGCCCTGGCTGTCGTCCTCGGCCTCCAGCAAGGAGCTCCTCATGAAGCTGCGGCGGAAAACTGGCTACTCCTTTGTAAACTGCAAGAAAGCTCTGGAGACTTGTGGCGGGGATCTCAAACAGGTGTGGGGAAGGGAGAGCAGGGGAGCGGGGCGGGGTCCTAGGGCCCGACGACCTGTCTCTGCGGGAGGTCGCTCTGGGGCGCATAGAAGTCAGACCTGCTGACCAGTGACCCATAACGACAGAATCCTATTCTGACTTAAGTGACAGTCTCATCCTTTGACTCTGACCTATTTGGAAGTAATTGACTGAGGATCCCAGGGTTAACTAACTATTCCACGCAGGACCACTGTGCTGTTTCCTGCTGCTTGGGGCTGGAAGGGCTTGTGGGAGCTTTGGAGTCAGACCCACCAAGACTTAGATCTTGGTGCCCACAGAGGGATCCTGTGACCTTGGACACCTTAATCTTTCAGAGCTGCATTGTTCTTTTTTGTATCTGCTGTCTGCCCCAGAGGGTGGTTGTGAAGATTAAACATATCCAAAGCACCAGGCACGATGTCTTGTATTTGGCGTTTAGTAGTAGGCCAGCCAATAAATTATAGATTACTTTAGTTTCTGTTGTAGGGTTGAGGAGAAGGAGAAAGAATTGGGGAACCTGAGCATATTTTAGAGCCCTGTTTAGTTCTAAATTCTGTGCCTTTGTTGTCTGCCCTTTTTCTTTTTAATTTATAGGCTGAGAGCTGGCTCCACAAGCAGGCCCAGAAGGAGGGCTGGAGTAAAGCTGCCAAGCTCCGTGGGAGGAAGACTAAAGAAGGCCTGATTGGGTTGCTGCAGGAAGGAAACACGAGTGTGTTAGTAGAGGTGAGTTGTCAGAATTGCAGATACCAGGAATAGCTGTCCCTGGGGTGGAAGGCTTTGTGGTAGGTGCTTTGCAAAGAAGAGTGTTTGAGGACCATAAAAGGAAGTTAGAATTAAACCCGTGAGACCCCGAGTATTAGCTATGGATTCATTTAAATGTGGAAACGCACAGGTTGTTGATGAGAAAAGGCCTGGTAGCCTAGAACATTACTGCTAAATGTGAGTCTGGTGTGGCCTTATACTTTGTCACTGATTCTTTCCTGAAACAGATTTTAAAGCTAGGAATTACACTAATTAGTTGACGGACAGCGAGTAGCTGTTTTAGAGGAGGTTTAGGGGCCCCTTTTGATGAAGAATCAGATGTGGATTAGTTGAGAGCGAGAGAGGAGATAAACAAGCTGGTAACAAAACAAGCATTGGAGGAGCCTGGAGAATGAGGTGGCTATGGCATGCGGCCACAGGCAAGTGGCAAACTTGTAGCCATCCTTTGGGGACATTAGTGAACCATCCTCTGAACGTGCAGGACATTGTTAACTCATTTGCACAGAAGGAATCACTTCATTCAGTTTCTGGCCTCAAGCTAGTAGAGGAACTGTAGCTTTAAAATCCTAGAGACACTTAATTTCTGTTTTGTTAAGTCTGCTTCTTCTGTCAATACCTTAGTTTAAGGCACTTTTGGAACTGTCAGTAAACAGCTTCTACAGCAACATCAATTTGTTCCCACAGGTAAACTGTGAGACAGATTTTGTTTCAAGAAATTTAAAATTTCAACAGTTGGTCCAGCAAGTAGCGCTGGGGACCCTTTTGCATTGTCAGAGCCTAAAGGATCAACTCTCCACGTACAGTAAAGTGAGTTTTGGGGTTATCTCCAACATGCTGGGTTTGTTCCGCCCCTTCAGGGTCCTTGCTGTTCCCTTTTTTTCAGACATTCTCATGTCTCACTTCCTTACTTCGTGTCTCTGCTTAAGTGTTATCTCTCTGGAGAGGGGTACCTTTCCTCCTGTTGCTCTATCCCCTTATTTTACTTCATTTAAAAAATTTTGTTACAGTATTTATAGATTATATTCTTATTTATTTATGTCTTGTCTGCCTTCCCCAGTAGAATGTAAGCTTCGTGATGCAGGAAATTTGTCTTTTCACTAGTGTGTCTCTGGTGAAAGAGGAGTGCATCCAGCACTTGGTTGGGTCTCATTAAATCTGTGTTGCATGAATGAATGAATGCCAGTGGGACAGAGTCCATCAAATCAGGTGAAGCCTTGTATTCAGAAATCTGGACTGGCCTGAGGAAAAGATTTGTTTTTTTTTTTTTAATTTTTAAAAATTTTAAATTTTTCTAAACTTTTTTTTATTGAGTTATAGTCATTTTACAAAGTTGTGTCAAATTCCAGTGTAGAGCACAATTTTTCAGTTATACATGAACATACATATATTTATTGTAACTTTTTTTTTTTTTTTGCTGTGGGAAAAGATTTCTAAATACAGATACTAGTGAAGGCACAGTTTAGGAGAGTAAGCATATTCTTGTCCGTAGAGGGATCAAGGAAGGAGTTATATCAGTATGCCTTTGATTCATCCTTATTGTCAAGGCAGAAATGAATCAACTATTTACAATTTTTTTGTGTGTTTAGTACTTGTAATCCTGAGCTATTCACTTACTTTACTGTACCTCTGTTTCATTATCTGTAACAAGAGACATCGGCCCCTTTTAGCTTTACTAATTTTTTTCCCTTTTGGTCTTTAGTTTTTTTTTGTTTTTTTTTTTTAACTTTTATTTTGAAAAAAAAATTCAAATTTGCAGAAAAGTTGCCAGTATTTTATAATGCACCACAGTGTACTTTTATCTAGATTCACCATTTGTTAACATTTTGCTTTATTGACTTTATCACTTTTTATATACATATTATTGTTACCACTTTTTAAAAATTCTTTTGTTAATATGTCAGACATTAGGACCCTTTATCCCTTCAGCATGTCTCTCCTAAAAACAAGGACATTTTCCTGTGTAGCCACAGTACAGTGATCACATTTTTACCTTGATATATTTTTATTTATATAGTATATAATATACATATTTTGCCAACTAGCAATTTTTCTTCTGATCCAGGATCTAGTCCAGTATCATGTGATACAGTGAGTTGTCATGTCTGTTTAGTCTCCTTTCTTTGCTCCTGAGCCTTTGTCTGTTATTACATTGACATTTTTGAAGAGTACAGGACAGTTTTGCAGAATGTCCTTCACTCTGAGTTTGATGTTTCTTCATACTTAGATTCAGAATGTGGACTTTCGTAGGAATATTAAATAAATTATCCTGTATTTTTCTCAGAACATCCCATCAGGAGGCAGAGGAGGATGGGACTGTTGGTCCTGTTATTGATAGTGTTAATTTTGATCTCTCGGTTTAGGTAGTATCTGCCAGGTTTCTCCACTGTAAACTTGCTATATTCCTTTTTGTAATTAATAAGTTATCTGTATAGGAGATTTTTTTGAGACCATGTAGACATCCAGTTCCCCAAGAAACTTTTCCCTTAAAGTGTTAGCATCCTTTGATGCTTCTTGTCAGATCAGTTCTTACTGTGACAGCTGCATGATGGTTGTTTTTCTAGCCCTTAGAAGTTTCTTTCACATGCGTTCTGTTAGTTGGCATTCTGTTGTAAGAAGGACACTTCTCTTTTTCTCTCCCTTTATTTAGGGATTTACTTACTAGCAGCATTGCATTGACTCATAGATTCTTATTTTATACAATAGGTTATAAATCATTATGTAATCCATTAGTCATTGTAATGCTTAAATTATCCCTGGATTTGGCCAATACAAGCCAAGCCTATGCAAGCTGGCTCCATTATCCTTTTGATACAGCCTCATTATTTTTGGAGTATTTCCTTACTTTTTGGCATAACAAGATATTCTGGGCTTATGTCGTACTTCCCTTGCCCCAATCATGGAATTTGTCACTTCTCCAAGGAGTCCTGATTGTTTTCAGTGAGGGAATGGTTTTTAGAAACCAAGATCTGGGCATTAGGTGTGCTTGATTCTATTGTGATATCACTGGGGCCTGCTCTTCCAGCAGAGCTGGGAAATTGTGTGTGTGTGTGTTTCAGTTCTAATCCTCTACCACTGCCTTCTTCCTTTCCTTCCCCCATCCTGTATTTGTATCTTCCTTCTCTCCTCTTCTCACAGTGAGTGCACTGGCTCCTAGCAATTTCAGTATGTTTACTTATTTACTTGCTATATAGTACGCAGTTTGTTTCAGAGCTGCTGTCCCTGACCACTGCAAACAACAAACCTGCTAAGGAGTTAAGATTTCCTTGATGTCCTTTTTGTCTGTATGTAGAAGCTATGTGGTCAAAGGACAGTATCAAAAGTAACTTGGATTAGTTTTTTCTCCCTTCTCAGGTTATATTATTTCTTTGAAATACAATTAGAATCTTTGTTTCTGTTTAGTCAGTGTTCATTTTCACCCCAAATCCTTGTTAATTTTATTTTTGAATATGTAAAACATCACAAGGTTCTGAAAGTTAAAGCTAATACACACACACAGAAGTCTCACTTCCTCTTCTCTCCCTTCTGCCCCATTCCTAGTCACCCCTGTAGGTAACCAGCTTTATTGGTTTCTGGTTATCCTTTTTGCAGAAATTAGTATATATATGTGTGTGTGTGTGTGTGTGTACACATACACAAATACTTATTACCCAAATGGTGGTAAAAAAATAAGCATGTATCCCATTTTTTTTCTTTGATTGTTTTTGTTTGGGGGGGGGGTTGGTAATTTGATTGATTTATTTATGTTTAGAGGAGGTACTGGGAATTGAACCCAGGACCTTGCGCATGCTAAGTGTGTGCTACCTACCCACCTCCCTGTATGTATCCTTTTAATTTGCTTTTTTCACTTAATGTGTCTTGGAAATACCCCATAGCAGCTCATGGAGCTCATCTTTTTCTTTCCTTCCAGCTGCATGGTATTCCATTGTGTTTCTGTACCATAGTTTCTTCAACCGGTCTGCCTATGTTTGGGCATTTAGACTTTCTAATACTTTCTATGATTAGAAATAATTGCCCAAGGAATAATTTTGTGCATGTGTACTTTTATATTGTTGGAAGTGTACTGGGGTTAGTTCCTAGAAATAGAATTGCAGGGTCAAAGGATAAGAGTGTGTGCAGTTTTGTTAGCTGTTGTCCAATTCCCTGACGTTGGATTTGCACCATTGTTCTTGCTACCAACAATCTACAGACCTTTTGCTTTAATATTTTATGATTGTGTGAAAATATTGTTCCTGATTTCTAGGAAACTGCATTCTAAGAAGTTAGGCTGGAGGCTGGGGTTGGGATGGAATTGGGGGTGGTGTGGTAATGGAATAAAACATTTATAAAAATGGAACTGTTATCAATTTTTAATGTTCTTGGCTTAATGAAAACATTATCTATTTATACTTAGTTGTCTTAAATCATTTTCTGAGAAATAGGCTATATTTTTGCTTAGTCTCAATAATTTGAGTTAGACAGAACTGACTTATGTTCATTTTCTTTGTGCACTTAGGGCTTCTTGAGTTCCTCTGAGCTCTCTGAGCTTCCAGCTGGGCCTGAGAGAGAAGGTGCTCTCAAGGATCAGCTGGCCTTAGCAATTGGTGAGTATTTGTAAGGATATGGAGACTGGAAATTAAGAACTGGATCTCCTGGTATCTTTGGTGTTCCTCCAAACTAGATCAAGAATTGCAAGTTCATGTTCCTTTAAGGGTCAGATAATATGAATGTGAGAAGTGGGTAGTATGTCAGATATCAGTGAGTTGTGGGCACCCTGAGAAGCTCACACTCTGCTGAAGGAAACTGTTAACCAAGCTACCTGTTACCTTGGCGGAAAATCCCAGGCTCATCAGAATTTTAAAATTCCTTTAAAATAATTTAGCTTTGTATGAAAGATCTTAGTTTTTAGCCGTTTTCAACTAACTAAAATTAGCAGGCATCACTGTGCTGACCAAAAAAAGCATGTCTTTAGGCAGCGCTGGCCTTTTGACTTCTGGTTGACCACTGCTGTATATGCTATGGAGGAAATAGTCCATTTCAGGTCATTTCACCTTCTTTATGAAGGGATCCAGGAATATTTTGGGGCATCACGTTTAGGACTTTGACCTCATAAAAAAATCTGATCCTAAATTTGTGAAAGTCCATTTCAGAACCTGCTGGCTACAGAAACCGTATCTGGGTCATCGTGGTGGGAGTAGCAGGGATTTTGCCTTCTTTGTATATGTCCCTGATGGAAGGAGGGGAGCAGGGCTGGGCTGGGGGCTTGCTGGGAACTTAACTGCTCATCTGGCACTTCCAGTCACCGCATCAGTCCTGTGTTTATCAGGTCATCTGAAGTATGTATGATGTTTCAGTGAGTCATCGTTGAGAAACCAGGCAGACAGCTGTGTATGGGACTTATTAAGAAATTCTGGAAGAACTGGGTGTTTCAAACTTATGAATTTCTGGGAATTAACTACTGCGTAGATGCTTTGAGCTGTTTCAAGATTCCTTGATACTCCCCTTTTATGACTGTTAGAGCTAACCGTGGCTAATGCTGGGATCGTCACCCAGACCCTTTGTTTCTTCTCCTACCCCTCCCTACGTTTTGGCTTATTTGGACTTCTGTAGAGGGGATAGCATCCTGAGAGAAAGCGGGAAGCTGGAAGCCACTTTTGGTTAAATGTTATCTTTATTTTTAATGAGGGGAAGTTGAAACCATCAGATGACGTAGGGTTTTGGATTTTCTGGGGCTTTTAGTGGTAAACTTTTTCCTGATACAGTGGATGATCAGGAGTTGCCTGTGTCAGTGATGGTGGTATTTTGGGAGGGATGGTAATTTGGTGGGAAAAGACAAGTTGGTTTGGAGTCAGATCTGAGTTTTAATTCCAGCTCTGCCATATATTAGCTCTGTAGACTTGGGCGGGTTACTTAAGCTCTCTAAGCCTGAGTTTAATGTAGTAATGATAGCCAGATGGCAGTGCTCCCCATGTGCCAGATACTGTAGTAAGTGCTTTTATATATCTTACCTTATTTATTTCTCTCAATTATCCTGCTTTCAGGTTGTTTTAAGTGTATCATCTCCATTTTACAGATGAGGAAATGAGGGCTTAATAAATTAGTAAATGGGGTTATGTGCTTAAGTTCCTTGCGTGAGGTCATATGGCTGGTGAGACTGCAGTCCACGGTCCGTGCGAGCCTGGAGCCTGTGTTTTTAAGTACCAGCGTGGCACGTGGTTGGTGCTCTATAAAGCACTTGCCATTTCCCCCAAACCCCTTTTCCTCTTTAAACTGAAAATGGTCTCTCTCCATCTTATAGCATATCCACAGTGTCAGTGCGGAGGACTGTGTCCCAAACTTGGCCGTCTCTGTGCATATTTTGGTACTACTTGCCAGCATCATATTCTAGAAGCATGTTTTTTGTTTTTGCTCTTTTATAGGGAAACTGGGAGAAAACATGACTCTTAAACGAGCTGCATGGGTGAAGGTGCCAGCTGGGTTCTATGTTGGCTCTTATGTCCATGGGGCAATGCAAAGCCCCTCGCTCCACAACCTGGTGCTGGGGAAGTACGGGGCCCTGGTCGTCTGTGAGACGTCCGAGCGGAAAGCAAACCTTGAAGACCTTGGCCGCCGCCTTGGGCAGCACGTGGTGGGCATGGCCCCTCTCTCTGTGGGCTCCCTGGACGATGAGCCTGGGGGAGAGGCAGAAACCAAGATGCTGTCCCAGCCGTACTTGCTGGACCCCTCCATCACACTGGGTCAGTATGTGCAGCCCCAAGGAGTGTCTGTGGTAGACTTTGTGCGGTTTGAATGTGGAGAAGGTGAAGAGGCAGCGGAGGCCGAGTAGGTTCCAGAGATGTTAGGCCCAGGAGGAAATGTTTATTCTTAACTCTGGACATCATTATAAGCAGAAGTTATTTCCTAAGCCTCTTCACACCCAGAATTTGTTTTTCATTTGAGTTCGTAATGAAATTATATACTTCGTGGGTAAAGTCATTAAATAGAATTGTTATACAATAAAGAAAGTAGCATGTTTTCCTTGTTTGCGTAATGCCGGTCCAGCTCTTTTGTGCTAGACTTGTGACGGGTTTTAGAAAACAACAGGTGGGCCTTATTGAAGTGCCTGAGCGTCTGGGAGAACGGGCATTACCAGCTGCCTGCTGCTGCTTCAACCCAGATTTATGACCGTGCCCCTAACACAATCTAGCCCCTTCTAGCCTGCTCCTCCTGTGACATAGAACTCTCTTCTTCAGCTTTGGCTTTGTGATGCTTTGGGCTGTGCTTCCATCCTGGAGCTTCCCTGGTTACATTACTTGTGCCACATGGATTCCTTTGGAATTGTTGACTTAAACTTGGAGTTGCCTGGAAAATGTCCATGTGTTGATGTCTGTAGCGTGCTCTGAGGGCTCTCTGTAGTGGTACACACACGGGTTCTGGCCTCATTACTGAAATTAATAACACATAGCCCTGTTTCTCTTCTGGATAGTGGGGTGTGGATGGGTGGGGTCTGAGGTTTCCTGGACAGCTGTAAGGCAGATTTCAGCATTATTGTTCCAGAAACAGGAATTCCAGTTATCCAGAGAGCTCATTCAGCAGTGCCTCTTTGCTTCCCTGTTTGAGACATTTCTCCCAACATAACAAAATAGTTACCATAACAGGCAGACCCAAAATACTGAAAGGACTTCCATTTGCTAATACAGGCATTTTTATTTGAAAATTTAAAACTCTCTGGCACATTTAGATCTGAGCATTTAGATTTTGACTTTGGGTATATATGTGAATAACTTCAGTGATTTGTGGGTTAAATAGGCAATATATCGATCTTAAAAGTTAAAGCAAACTTAGGTTCTTGCCCCAATATTAAACACTTAAAACTTAGTTTTTTTGTTCTCTTACTTTTGACTTCTTCAGATTCATGCAGTTTTAGTGCTTTCTGCTGAGGCTTGAGCCAGAAGGCCACAAAAACCACAAAGTCAGTAGTTAACATTCTAGGCATATAACAACTAAGGACTGCAGGAATGAGAGAAATGCAGACCATGCTGTGATTTGCAGACCCTACTACATCTACATTAAGCAGCTGGATGTTAGGGAAAAATTAGTAGATAAATTCTTTCCTGATACTGGCACTATCTGCTGTCTTCTATGGTCTTGTAATGGGCAGATGCCTTCTTGCCTCAGAAAAGCCCCTTTTCTTTCTTCATCTGGAGCTGCTTCCAGCCAGGCAGAGCAGCAAATTGCCCTCTTGTGATGCCAAACACAGAAACAAAGTCCTGTTCAGAGAGGTAATTCTAAGAGCGAAAACAAAGTTTCTAGTTAGAAGGGAGACATGGCACCTGTCAATGCTAAAGGAGTGGGGAAAGTGGGGCTGAGAGAGTCCCAGGGAGTTTCTTGAGGCGAAGTAGAATGAATTTTCCAGAAAGTCTGTAATAGACTTAAATTATTCATTAGAGGATTACTTAGCCTGTGGACTCCCACCTTGGCCTGTGGAAGCGCTGACTGGATTCTCTGTTCTCACAGTCCCACCTGGTGCCCATTTCTTGCCAGAAGGACAAGGAATGGGTTATACATTATGTATGAATTCTAAACGTTAGACTTTGGCTGAATGGAGAACTAAATCGAGTGATGGTTTTCCTTGCTTATCAGCCACTCTTATCCAGACATTTTCAAATGCAAGATCAGGTAGATCTTGTTGAGAGCATAAACTCTAACGTTTATTTATTGATTAGTGAATATTTTCTGTCCAAGTAAAATTATTAAGATATGGCCTCTGTTTTCAGGAAAGCTGTAGTCCAGATACTTAAGACTTGGTTAGATAAGACATTGTGGAAAATCCAGAGACCCTTCCCCTTCCAGGTGGAAAAAAGTTAGTCAACATGAATATATTAATTCAATCAACCAAAACTTAATGAGTGCCTGTGATCTACCAGGCACCATTTTTGGTGCTGAAAAGCTGAGACTGTGATGGTGAACAAAACAGACAAGGTCCTTGCTTTTAAGGATATCACTGGAGTGGGGCAGGTAGCTGGTGACCAAGTATAGAGACTGGAGGGGTGAGGGGAGCAGTATCAGGGTGGTCAGGGGAAGCCTTCCTGGGGGAGGGGGGTGACATGGCAGCTGAGACCTAACTAATGAGGAGGAACTGGCTCTCTGATGATCTGGGAGAAAAATGTTTTTTCAGGCAGAAGCAATAGGAAGTATAAAGGCTCAGAGGCTGAAACAGGCATGGTCAAGGAACAGAAAGGCAGCCTCTGGCTGGCAGATGGTAAGTGAAGAGTGTAGTGGTCTGTGAGGTGCAATCAGAGGTGGGCAGGGCCAGACTACAGGGCTTTGATGGCCACCAAAAAGCCTTTGGATTCTTTTCTAAGTACAGTGGGAAGCCAGTTGAGCAGTTTTAAATAGAGAAACGTCTTCTGTTTTAGAAGCCCACTGGTTGTTATATGGGGAACAGACTGTAGGGACCGGGGTGGAAACCAGCTGGGAGACTGTTGAAGTGGTCCATGACGGCTGGACCACGCTGGCAGCAGAAAGATGGAGAGCAGTGGATGGAGGCTGGCTGATGGGCTGATGCCAGAGGTGAGGAAAAAGGATCAAGAAGGAGCTCTGGGTGTGGGGCTTGAGCTCCTGGGTAGTTCAGATACCTCCTGAGTGCTTACTGTGTTCCAGGTCTGTCCTGGCCATTTACAGGGATGGTGTTTTGCTCATGGAGAGCTCCACTTACATCAGACAGTTCCCTCAGTCACTCACCTCCTTTTTGGCAGGGTTCACATCCTCAGGCAGCTCCTGATTCTGATTTTTCAGCAGAACTTCTATGGGGTAATATTTTGGCTCAGAATTCAGGGAGAGGGTTGTGTCCTTCATGCCCTAGGGAAGATAAGAGCATAAACACAGGAAAAAAGACTGTTTAAGTGTGTGCAGTTGAAGTTCTGTGTGTATAATATTTAACATTATGGTTTTTACCACTTCACACTTTATAATCATCTTTTAGAACAAGAGTCCCCAAAACTGGCTGCATGTCAGAATCATCTAGGGAATCTAGATGACTCAGATATGGGGGTCTTTCTTGGGAAGCTGATTCAGCAAGTCTAAGGTAAATCCTGTATAGCCAGTTTGGCATAAATGCTGTGCTTAAACCTCATTTAAATACTGTGATCACATCCTTTCTCTTGGTACTTAGGCTCTACATTTCCAGCCTTCAAATGACTTCAAATTGAAGTCATACTCTCTTGAGTGCATTTTAAAGATGCTACATTGCCATTAGCTTCGGATTTTTTTTTTTAAGCTTTGGAATCTTGAGTTTGTAGAACAGAAAGGACAAAACTGCCTGATGGTTTGGACAGTGGTACCAGGCACTTGTCCTGATGTTAAAGGTTCCTGGCCAGACGCTCCAGTTCTTTTAGCCATTAAAATAGGGGTTACGGCCTGAGTTTCTGGGGATGCCACTGTCAGAAACTGATAAATATATTATTTGGGTTAGAAGCTTATTTCTGAAAATACTGCCAGTAAATTTAATCTGCTCTGAATGACAGAGTTGAGTAATAAAATTTGTTTTTGTTTCTGCTGTTTTCTTTTTAAACAGCAAGAGCGTTCTAAATTCTGGAAGGCAGTAAAATAAGGAACTTGGCTCTGAGACCTGCTTTTCTACTGATTAAAACAATCTTCATATCAAATTAGACAACCAGGGAGATACTGAGAAGGACATGAGAGGGCTTCGCCCATGTGGCATTGGTAGCATTTGCGGTTCCTTTCTGGCTCTGGTTGTCTGAGTGACTTGCTCCTCCAAGAAACTCACAGCAGTGATTCTTATGATAGCAGCAGCGTCTCCCAGCTCTTCTTTTAACTGTTCGTATGATTTCCCTGCCTGAGAAGAAGAGATAGAAGACACAGGATGAGATGGTGCTTACAGAGGAGGGACATCTCCAGCCTAGTCTCGAGAGAAGCAAAAGAGCCAGGGAATCAGAAGACATTTCAGGGATAAGCAAAAATGAAAATCAGGGGGAAGGTATATAGCTCAGTAGTACAGTGCATGCCTAGCATGAATGAGGTCCTGGGTTCAATCCCCACCACCTCCATCAAAAAAATAAATAAGCAAACCTAGCTACCTCCCCCACAATAAACAAGCAAACAAACAAGAAAACCCCCCTTCTGGGTCTGTGCAGGGTTGGAAGTTGCTTAAACACGATCTTCATTCTTTGCTAGTGGCCCCTCAGTCCTCCATACTGAAGACATAGCAGTTGACTAGGGATCAGAAAAACCGTCTTCTTCCTACTGGGTTAATTGTGACTTTAGACAAAGAACTTCTCTAAGCTTCCTCATCTGTGACCCAGGAAACAACGTTTGCAGTAGTTATCAGGATGTAAAGTTCAAAATAATGTGTGTGGATGTACTTCATGAACTTCGTTACTTTACCCACTGCTTGTTCCTGAGACAAGCTGAGAATTCTTTAACTGGACTTAGTGGTGTAGTGGGTGGGAAAGAGAAGGAAAGTAAAAAGTAGGGAGGGGAGACGGAGCAGGGCAATGTGGTCCTGGGTTGACTCAGCCCCAGAGTACCCTGCCTTCCCACGGAGCGCTTTGTGCTGAGTGCGCTGGCAGTAAGAACGCCCCCCACCCCGTTCTCGGTTCTTACGCTCCAAATGTGAGAGTCCCAGGCCAAGAACCAGCCTGTGAAGGTGGGAGGCTCGAAGCCCTGTTTAACGATGAGGATTGGCGTGCCAGCATCTCGGCCACCGGGGTGAGTGAGCAGGTACTCCTGGGCTGTAGCGAGCGCTCGCTCCTTCTCTGTGGCGTTGGCCTCAGCCCCAATCCATAAGAACACCTGTTGTGGGAGAGGTTGAATGCTGTTAATGCGCTCAGGCCAAGGACCAAGTAGTAGATCATACGTGCTGCCCTGTCTTCCCCCTCAGCAGTTCACAGCCTCAGCACAGAAAGGTTTTCTCAGAATCATCTTGATTTGTGATTTTAATTGCCACATTATCCACATGATCTCCCAAATCTGCATCTCCAGTACAGATCTCTCTCTCTCTGAACATCAGCCTCCCGAATCCAACTTCTTGCAAAACACCTTCCCTTTGCTGCCTCAAAGCACCACAAATACAGCACCCCCAAAGTGTAGCTCTTCTTTTCTAAACTTGTGTCTGTGTCCCCATTCTTGGTGTCTATCTAATTACCTAAGGCAGTAACGTTGGAGTCATCCGACATGCCTTCCACACACCAACCCTTGGCCAGTTTACCTCCTATGCTTTTATCAAATCTGCCACCTTCCCTGCATCCTTGCTCCACTGCCCCTGTGTGGTCCTGCAGCTGCTCTTACTGGACTGTGACGATGGTCTGCCTACAGTCTTCTCTTTTTTCTCACCCCATCTCACTCTCCTACACTTGCTGGAGTCATCTATCTAAAGCACAGTCTGACCATGTCACTCACCTGCTCAAATTTCAGCAGCTTCCCAGGATAAGTTTCAAACTTCTTGACATGGCAGGTAAGGCCCACACACAATTCTGTAGCTTCACCTCTAGGGTGCTCTTTAACTCTGTCTTATGCTCTGAAAATATTATTTGTAGTCCCTGTGTACTAGACTATTTCCGGCCTTGCTTTTCCTTTGCACAGAATGCCCGCTTTACCTGATTAATGCCTGCTTATCCTCTGAGATTCAGCCTGGGAGCCCTCTCCTCCAGAAAGTCTTCTCTGAGTTCCTAACCTGTGTTGAGTGCCCCTAATTTGTGCTTGCACGGCACCTTGTATGTACCTCCATCATAGAAAAAATGATGTATCTGCGTCTGCCCCCCACCCCCAACTCTGAGATAGGACAAGGCCCTCTCCCTTGGTGACACCACGCCCAGCACAGTGATTAGAACAGGGGAGGTGCTGAGTATGCTTGCTGAGCCAAATTGAAGAAAATGGGACGCGGCAGAGGGGTTGCCTTGAAGACGTCTCTTTCACATCCTTTTGTTCCCTAAAAGGCCCACATCTCTGGGTGTGGAGCCTGCTGCAGGTTGGTCCTGGGAGAATGGAGTGCATGCAGACAGGATGCTCTGATTTTCCCAGAGCAGAGTGGGAAAATTCCCAGGATGGTGAGTTTTAAAAACATTGTATTCCCTCCAACCCTGGCAAAACGCAGACCCTTCCTTTAGTCACCACTGACAAGCGTTTGGTTGGCTTGGGGGTGGTCTGGGGCTACCCTGGGTTTATCCGGGGTGTGTGGGGGTACTACACAAAAAATAGACTAAGAGGGTCTTTGTCATTTGTTCCAAGCTTCTGGCTATGTCTTACCTGGTCCCACGTATCCAGGAGCATTACATCACCTGGGTTCAGGTCGTCCTGGGTGAAGTCTGTGATCTCAGTGACAATGAACCGGCCAGTCTTATTGGAACATTCAAAGAGACGGGGCTGGACATCTAGGATTTCCTGCTGTAGTCTGCAATACAGTCCATTTAGAGGAAGCGAGCTGTTGAGAAATCACATGCAGTTCACAAGTCTGGGAGGCAGGGGGAGCCAGGAGGGATGCTGTGGTCCTGTACCTTTTGTCATTGGCGTAGGGAGTTTTCCCTCCCAGCAGGTCCCAGAACTCAGCCGGCTCCTGGCCCTCAGCCACCGTGCTCTCGGTGCCATCACAGAGAAACCCGGCCAGCGCCTTAGCCGCTGCCCGCTCATCCCCACCAGACCCCTGCACGTGGGGCAGGGAGAACACAGATGTTACTCACACACAGGCATGATGATGTAGGGGAAAAGCTTCTGGAACTAACAGCTCAGTGTTGCCAGGCTCAGTTACCAAGCCACGGTACCTCAAGACCAGGAGACAGATAGGTTTGTTTTAGTGCTGGGAGGGCTGGGCGGAGGGAGAGGCGGGGGAGAACACAGCGTGGTGGCGAAGGACAGGACTAGACTCTGAAACTCACAGTGGATGTTGTTCTGCCTTCAGTTGGAATTTTAACACCTACTTTTGATTATTTTTTTTTAGAGAAAAAAATTTAAATTTATTTTGTAAATTATATACAGGAAAAGTCACTCTTTTTGCCATATAAGTTCTATGACTCTTGACAAATGCACAGAATCATGCTACCACCAACCACGACAAAAATACGGGACAGTTGCCTCACCCCTGGAAAGAGTTCCCTCAGGCTGCCCCTTTGTAGTCAGACCCTCCTCGAATCCTTAACATCTGGCGACCACTGATCTGCTCTCCATCAGGATAGCTTTGCCTTTTCCAGAATGCCATTAGTGGAGTCATACGCTATGTGGCCTTTGAGTCTGGCTTCTTTCCCCAAACATAGTGCGTCTGAGATTCACCCTTGCAGTCGCGGGCATCCCCAGCTTGTTCCTCTGTGAGGCTGGGTCGTATCCCACTGCCTGGATACGCCACTGTCTGGTTTCCCATTCTCCCAGTGAGCTGCTTCCGGTTTTTGGTGATTACGAATAAAGGTGGTATGAACATTCATGTACAGAGTTTTGTGTGAAGATAGTTTTTGATTTCACATGGGTAAATAGCCAGCAGTGGGGTTGCTGGGTCATGCGGTAAGTGTATGTCACGTAAGAAACTGTCAAGTCGTTTCCCAAAGGCCACACTTGCTTTCCCACCAGCAGTGTGTGAGAATTCCCGTTGTTCCTCCTGTCTCCCTCACTTGACATGATCAGTTTTCGTTTAGTCATTCTAATAGGTGTGTAGTGGTATCTCATTGTGGTTTTCATTTGCATTTCCCTAATGACTAATGATGTTGAGTATCTTTTCCTGTTCAAACCTCTTTTGTAAAAACAATTTTAGTGCTTTTTAATGCAGATGCACTTTGAATTGACAAAAATCACATTTGTAGTGTTTCTGTTCACTATTAATGCCTATCCTATTGCAATCCACCAAACTGGTGTGGAAAGATGGACTTGTCCAGCCTCCATCCGTTTAGAAGTTTATGGAGTGTCTCCTGGGTGTGAGCGGTGCTGTTAGTGAGTTTCTAGGTGGAGGCCTGATCGTGGGGAGCGCTGTCCGTCCCTCTGAAGGCCCTTGGGGAACAGCTGCTCTTTTTGAAGACTGCTCCAGCTTCCTCCTTAGTTCCATTGCCTTTGCTGACAGGAGGGTGGGCTCAGGGCTGGGCTCTGAGGGGCTGGTGTGACTGCTGGGCCCCACTGTCCTACCTTGCCGTACCACAGGTAGTGCTCTGTCTGGGTCCGCAGCAGAAAGACATCGTTGGAGTTTAGGGAGGAGGTGAAGGCTGGAACCTCCACCGCTTTGGTGTTAGATTTGTCATATCCGTGAATCTGGAAGAGCCTCACTGGAGGATCAGGCTCGGCACTTCCCTTCCTGGAAGTCCCGCCCTAGAGAGAGGGAGAAAAGCAGAGCCTGGATCTAAGGTGCACCGTGTGCGCGGAGCACTGGGCTAGCCCTTGTGGGGAACAGGGATGTGCCTGACACCGTCTTTGCCCTGGAGGAGCTTCTGGGCTACCTGGGAGAGGCCGAGCTGAGCTGGAGTTCTGGTGCCAATATTAGCTTTCATTCTGAGACCTCGGGTGCTGGCGCCTTACCTACATCATTCTATGGACCCTCACAATTATTCTGTGAAGTGGGTATTATTGTCCCACAGTATAGATGGAGAAACTGAGGCTTAGAAAGCTGGCTGGTAAATGACAAGGCTAGGACTTGACCACAGACTTGTGTATATCAAACACGTGACATCATACATCCCTGGTAGTGCTTCTCCAGGGCTTCCTGGGAGAAGTGGGACTCGAGTTTGGAGGGGCACATTCGGTCGGGGCAGTGGACAGGGAACGAAATGGCAAATGTGAGGTCTGATGAGGAAACCCACCTGACTGCAGTGAGTGTAGGTTAGGGAGCTGAGGGGAATGCCCCTGTACAGGTAATATGGATCAGATTATAAAAGACCTTGAACACGAATTAGGCAGTAGTTTGGACTTGAAGCCCTAGGCAGTTGGGATTCACTTCAGTGTCTTAGAGAGATTCCCCTTCTTATCTGCGTCTACCCCAGCCCCGCTCCCACCCCTCCTCTCCTCTCCTGTAGCCCCCTACTGTAATTTTAGCTGACGGGCTCTCACCTCAAAGATAACCAGCTTTCCTTTGAAGATGGCCATGAAGTGACGTGGCTCCTTCCCCATGGTAACCCGAACCTGTACAGGGGCCCCGTCAAACTGCCGATCCACCTCCACCGCCTGGTATGCCGAGGCTGCCAGCTCATCCTGTGAGGCGTGGCGGCCCTGCAGTGGTGAGAGGGGTGCCGTGGGTCCCTGCTATCCCTGGCCCAAGCTCAGTGGCCAGAGGAAGCGCCAGGACCCAAAGCTGAGAGCCTGCCCCAGGCCTACCTGCCAGATGTACAAGATGTAATGTGGCTTCCCGTTCATCTCGTACGTGTAGAGAACCAGATAGCAGTCTCCCCCATAAAAGAAGCCGTACCACTTGCACTCCACGGGGACCAGCTCCAGGTTTTCAATCCTCCACACCTGAGCATAGAAGGAGACACAATTTCCAAGAGCTGAGAGAAGCACCTGAAGGGAACTGGGCCATGATTAGCAGAGAATCCAGGTGGGTGAGGCGCTAACATCCACTCAGAGTACCCTCCCCTGCTCTGGTGCTGCGTTCCCAGTGGTGAGGGCTTTATCACATTTGCGTGATTTGAATCCTGAGCACTGGATTGTCCCTGGTCAGGTGCATCCCCATCATGGCTCAGAGACTATTTGAATATATCTGCCAGGTGAGTCACTGGTAGCACACTGGGTACCTACCTTTCACTTCCCTGAAGAATTGTGGGGAAACCCTGCAGACTCCTAGAGAATGAGGTGCCAGGGGTGAAAAGGAAGACAAAGCAGACACAGAATCACCTGCCGCCTCCTCTGTGGCGGAGCAGCCAGGAGGGCCAGTGCCCCCTGCCTGCCCTGAGAGTGAATCACCGGGCTTACCTCAGCTTTTCCGTGGCCATCGTCGACCATTCTTTCCTGGGCTGCTACCTCTGGTTTGCTGTGCAGCAGGGTCACATCAAATTTATCCTGGAAAACTTTAGCTGCAGAGAAGGGGTTAGGAGAAGCCAAGTGAGTGAAAAGCATGTCTGCCTGCCTTTCTGGAGAGTCCCAGCAGTGAGAAGGCGATCTGGGGGCAACTGTACCGATTTTACCGATGCTAAACGTTTTCCCCAGGCCCACGGTCTGGTCCTTCACCGACCACTTCTGAAACAGCTGCTTGAACATGGCTGACTCGGCACCGTCGCTGACGGTCTCCACGTTGGTGCTGCTAGGGTAGCCCTTCATCTTGATGAAGTTCTGTGGACACCCCCCCCCCCCACCGCCGAGAGGCAGGTCAGTCAGGGAACGCACTGGGTTCTTTGCTTGGCTGCTGACTCACCCCTTTGAAGCCAGCTGGTAGGATTGCTCCCTTCTAGGAGTCAGAGTCAAATCCTGACTCACCTCTGTCCAGGGACCAAGTTACCTGCTCAAGGAAGGGACTGAGCAGAACATTTTGGCATCTTTTTGTTGTCCTGTCATGATTGTTACTGATTTTTTTTTTTTTTGCAAGATCCTCTATACTATGTTCCTTCATCAATCCTGTTCCCTACGGACTTTGTATCACCCTCATTTCCTAATTTTTGCTTTGCACGTGCATCCTGCTTGTTCGTCTGCCTGGGTTTGCACAACAGCATAAGCTCCTTGAGGACAGGGCCAGTGACCTTGACGTGGGCTATCCCCTTCAATAGTAAAGCCACCTTTATCGAGCAGATGTGTGTGCCAGGCACTGTGCAGAGCACTTTGCAAGTGTTATTTGATCCTCACAAGAGCCCCAGGAGATGGCATCAAACCTGGACTTGAATCCCAGCTTGTCTGTCTGACTTCGAAGTCCACATATGTCACTGCGATGTTATACACACTAGTGCCTTGTGGCCCTCTGAGCACGTGTGAAGTGTTACTGACAATTTTGGGGACAGTACTACACATCTGTAGCTCCTACCAGGGCTTTAGACATGGCTGTCTGTTTCTCAGCCTTCGAGGCTCCTCTTCCTTTCCACACATAGATCTTGGTTCCACTTTGGTCCAGGATGTAGCAGTCCTGAAGCAGTCAGTCAGGGAGAGAAGTGGTTAGCTGTCCAAGACCATAAGGAAGGCCCTTCCCCAAGGCCCGCCTCTGAGGCGTGGTCCGGCCCCACCAAGCCCCGCCCACCCAAGCTCTACTTACGTCGTGGTTCAGTAAGTCCTGCGCCAGAGGCCTCGCTGCTACCTCCACGGCCGCCAGCTGCCCGGCTGAGTCTGAGACACTGGAGAGGGGAGAGGTTAGCCTGAGACGTGAATCGCCAGGCTTACCTCAACTCTTCTACAAAGCTTCTCGTCGTCAGCTGGGTATTTCCCTAGCTTTGTCTTTGTATGGCGTGTCAGGGTAGAGCTTGACATCTTACGACGGGCATGGCTTGAATGCAGACAGAAATGTGATGGACTCCGTTCTCTGGAGGAGACTTTTGTGTCTCTCTCTCCTGAACATTATCCCATCCATATCCCTGGGCATGTAGAGACCCAAGTAAAGGAAGGTCCAGAGACCAGGAAGAGTTGCTAACAAGAATAGATGGTAGCTGCCTCCTTGAGTGGGGAACACCGAGCTCCTTGCAGAAGCTGCATTTTAAAAAGACTGAAAGAAGCCAGGCACCTGCACCCCAAATGAGGAGCCCAGTAGAAGTGCCTGGTTTCTGGGGGACCCCATCCCCCTACTCCAGCTTCTAGCCAGCAGCTAGAAGCTACTCACTGATACAATGTGATGTTTGATTTCTGCTGCTGATCTATGATCTCGTCGGGGACAGCAGGCTTGATAACGGAGCGTTGGCCGAGGGTATCCTGAAGGACCTTCATCAGCTCCGGGCTGGCTGCCTCCTTGTCTCCCTCGATCACTCCTATTTCAGCTCGGCCTCCTCGCTCCCTGTCCCGAATATCCTTTGCCAGAAGCATAGCCTGTAAAGAAGACCGAGGAAGCACTCAGCTTCTGGAGGAGCAGCCTGGATCCCAGACACAGGAATTATCTGATGCTGAGGAGCCCGGGCGAGTCCCAGACTGGTGCACTTGGCTTGTCTCTGAAGCAGATGCTACTCAGAGGCAGGGGTCCCGGCTTGAAGGGCAGGGAAGAGCCGGTGAGGAAGGAAGAAGGAAAGGGCACCGAGGAAGAGAGGGGAGCCCGGAGGAGGAGTGAGCTGCACCTTCAGGCGCTCCCCACTGTTGCTCTCTGGGCCGTTCCACTGGATGATGACCTTCCCGAGGTCCAGCAAGAAGACGTCACCTTGGTTAAAACTGTCCCAGCTCATTTCCACCTGCAGAGGAGACGGAGACGTTACTAGGAGGAGTTCTGAGGTGCTGGGTGGAGAGGCCCTGGGACCAGGACAGACAGGGTCAGGACTTACCTCGGTGGCCCTAATGTTTCTCTTCCCCTTCACATGTAGCAGCCGCTTCACGTCGTAAGTGTTGGTCTCCACGTGCTTCATCCCAGAGGCCACACCCCCCTTCTTGTAGCTGAGGGAACACCATTCGGTTATTTACTGAGCATCTGCTATGTGCTGGGTACTGGGGAGACAGCTATGAATTACACAGATGTAGCCTCTGCCCACGTGGGTGATGACAGTAAATGAGCAAAGTAGATATAGATGGTGGTCGCCACTGCCACAGAAGCGGACTGAGCGATGGGCTTTCTGACAGAGTGGTCAGGGCAGGCTCCAAAGGGATGACATTTGAGCTAACGTATTAAGAGTAGGAACCAACCAACAGAGGACCAGTTCTCCAGACAGAGCCTACGCCAGTGATAAAGTCTGCAGCACGGAAGGGCTTGTTTTGTACTATAAATTGTCTGAACATTGCGGGTGACAGGGAGAGGGGCACAAGGCAGCAGAAGCATTAATGACACCATGGCCTTAAGACGAACTCCCTCCAGGAGTCAGCTCTCCTGCCCCTGGCACTCACCCAACCCAGCCTCCATCCCAGGCATCCCGCGTGCCGGGCACCCAGACAGCCACTGGGAACAGAGGGCCTTTGTCCCTGCATTTGCTGGAGACTCAGTGTGTACCCAGTAGGTCCACAGTCAGTGGGGACTGCTGACCTTCAAGAAGCTGGCTTTGGACCAGCCTCAGAACTCTCGAGCTCATCCAGAGGAATTCCTCACATGCAAAGTTTTGAGGTGACCGAAGTCCTCAGTTCGTGGAACGTTTCCATCATTGGCCTCTATGAGACCCCTCTCCTGTTGTATTCATGTATTCCCTTTTATCTGCACACCCTGCCCCCCTTCCTCTCTCCAGAGGCGTCCATTCTAACAGTTTAGCACCTATCTTTTTATTTTCACTCTGTTCTATATCTCAAGTCTATTTCTTCCTGTGTTCACTAAGCCCCATGTTTTTAAGATCCGTCCACGTGTCTGGTGTGTATCTGATCCGATGCTTCCAGCTGTAACACAGTGCTGCTTGGTGTCATGGAGTGTTTTTCCTGTCCAGTCTCCCTCCAGGGGGCACTCTGCGTTGCCTGCAGCTGCCCACCACCACTAACGATACTGCTGTGCACATTCAGGTTCACATGCCCTTGTGGACCTGGGAACGGGAGAATTCCTTTGGGTTACAACCCAGAGGTGGGAGCTGCCTCAGCGGCAGCAGACTACTCCCCAGAATGCCGGCCGTCCTCACTCCCACCAGCAGGGCACCAGGGCTCCTATTTTCCCACCGCCTGGCCAACACTTGGCACCACCCAGCTCTCTAATTTGTGCTGCTCTAATAGGTGGAAATGAGAGCTTTGCTTTGATGTGCATTTTCTGATTACTTTCTTCACGTACTCACTGGCCCTTTGGGTTTCCTCTTTGGTAAACTGCGTTTACGTCCTTGCTCTGTGCATAGCTACTCACATGATGCCCTGCTTGAAGTAGCCACGGAAGGTGTCGGATTCATGGTACTGGACCTCCCGGTGCTGCACGGGGCTGCCCCCCAGGTAGTCATCCAGCTGCGTAGTGTAGATGGCTGCGCAGCTCTGCTCATCCTGGGAGGAGTCCTTTCCGATCCAGAAGTGGATGTCCTGGGAGAGGAGACTGCCCACTCTCCGGGTCTGGGATGTAGCCAGAGAGATCAGGTCAGGGGCCAGCTTGCCCCCCCTTCGCTGCCGGCCCCTGTGGTGTGGGAAGGATGCAGCCTACGGTGGCTCGTGTCCTGCCCTTGGCAGGCCTGGGCCCTCTGCCTCCCTGCAATGGCCCCTATGCAGACCTGCTATGTCACTCAAGCCCTAGCAGCCCAAATCCCGCCCCCCCCCACCCCATATTTGGGGAAAGTTGACAGCTTATTTTCTCAAAATAAATGGCGGCCAGTGGGGATCTTTTCCAGGTTGGACCGCAGACTCAGCGCCTGCACTCACACAGCCGGCGCAGGTCTGCTGTCCGTCCGCCGGGGCTCCGTCAGCACTGTCCACGTGGGAGGTGGTTCCCTCCACGAGAATGGGCGCCCTGAGGCCAGAGACGGCCTTGGGTCTACCTGGCCTCTCCCCGTCGTCGCACTTTCGCCTGGGGTCTGGGCCCAAGGCGGGGAAGTGCCGCCGTGGGCCGCTTGCTGAGGTTCAGGCTGCAGGCCGCACCCCCACCCTCTGTGCAAAGTGTAAAACCCCCCCTAAGAGTGGCCTCTGAGAGTCAACCTGGAGGCCTGTCGGGTGTAACACCGAGGAAGCTCAGGCTGTGTACCGGGGCCTGGTGAACCTCATCCACAGACCTCACAGCGGAGCCCCGGGACCGGCCCTCCAGGAGGGACTCCGGGAGTGGAGGGTGGCGCTCACCGAGAGGATGATGTAACAGTCCCCCTCGTAGAAGCTGCCGTGGGCACTCAGGGGCACCAGCGCCAGCTCCATTTTCTGGAAGGACAAGGGGTGTGTATCGGCTGCATTCTCTCCCCCCCTCGCCTTGGACCCCACGCCTCCCCTTTCCCTCCATCATTTGGCACAGGCTGCAGGGAGAGGTCAGGAGCTGTCCCCACAGGGTGTGGCAGCCAGCCACAGGATTAGCCGGGCCACCCCTCTGGCCTCTGCTGAACTCCCTCTGAGTCTGGGTGCCTGTCCTCCCCCCATCCTCCTCCTACTGCCTGCTTGGTCTCCTCTTGCTACTGCTGTGAACCTCACACTCAGTCCTCTGCAGAGAAGAGAGCTGGTGCCAGCCATCAAGTGAAAGCTGCCTCTGAGCTGCTGCGCGGGCGCCTCCGGCGCTGCTCCTGACCCCGACCACCCAGAGCTGGCCAAGGCCCAAGAGAACAGGATGCAGGGTTCTGAGGAGCTCTGGGGGTTGAGTGTCAGCAGTACGTGGGGCTTCATATTTGGAATCTAGGTTGGAGCCCCGATGTGTCTGTCACCCGCATGTCTGGCTTGTCCCAGGAGGGCCATTCACCTGGCAGCAAATGTGGACTTTCCCCAAGTAAGCAAACCTGCAGTCATATTTGCATGTATTCTATGTAAAACACAGTGTGTTAAATGTGAAGTGTTAAATAGCCCACACTTTGTGTAACTTAGTGCCTATTAATTTTTAAATAAACTGGGAGCCTTGAAACAGTGGGAGTAAGCTGGGCTCTCACTGGCTCTGAGCTGGCTAGAGAGCTGAGGCTCCCACTCCTGACGGAGGGTGGTGAAGTGGGGCGTCACCTCTGCGTTCTGTGCGGCAGCCGCTCATGGGTTCAGAGCAGGGAGGTCGGGGTGGGGCTGGGGGGACCTCACATCTGGCAGGTGGAGCTGCCCAGGCTGGGTGGTTCCCAGCAATAGACTGCCGGAGGCTAGACTGCTGGGGCTGGAGGTCAGCCAGCGGGGCTTAAGCCCCAGAGCGGGAACGGATGAGCAGGCCCGGTCTCCGCAATGGCCTTGGCCTCCCTACTACTTTGCAGGAGTCAGAGCGCCCTGTGGAAGACAGGTTCCACTGCCCTAACAGAAGCGGCCAGGAGTCTCGGGTCTCCTGGGTGGGCCAGGCCCCTGCCATCTCTCCAGGGCATTTACTGCAAGTGAAGGACATTTCCTCCACCTGTCACCTACCTGCTCCTGAGCACCCGGGAGGGGTCAAGGATAGGAAAATATGCACCCTGGTGCTGGCTCAATGTTGCCAAAACGCAGGCAGGAAACTAAGGAGGGTGGGCGGGCCGTCATCCAGCAGACCAGAGATGCCCCACCCAGCTCAGCTCACCTCTATTCTCCAGGTGATGATCCCGGGGTCATTGCCCACAGCCCTGAAGGCGCTGCTCAGAGACATGCTGCTGTCTTCCTGGGCCTGGAACATCACAGAGCAAGCGGGGAGATGACAGCAGGCATCCAGCCAGCTTTCCTCCTAAGTCACTTCCCAATTGCTTATCAGCCATCCGGCCACGTCCTTGTGGTGCATCCCTGCACTGTCTCACAGCTGAGGGAAATGACTTGTCCAAGATCACGTCTCAAGCCTGGCTGGCTCGGGGATCCCCACCGGAAGTTCTGCTCCCCACTTGCCCCTTCCCTAGTTAGGAGCTCTAGTAACAGCCACAGTTATTTACCGAAGGGACGACAAATATGTTAAGCCCTGTGTTGATTCACTTTATGTCGTCTCATTTAATTCTCCTAAGCTGAGTATATTTTCTTCACCTTATATTGTGGGAAAATCGAGATTCAGAGAGGTTAAATAATTTATTCAAGTTCACACACTAGGACTGAAATCCGTATCTGATCCTAAAACCTGTGCTCTTTTTTTTAGTCACTTTGATGTACTGCAACCCTTCCTAATTTATCTAAAGTCAGTGGCACACGGGACTGAAAAGCTGATGTCAGAATATGTACTTTCCAAACTGGGTTTCCTTCTCGTTCTCGTTCCCTCTAACTCTTCCCAGATCCCCTGCTTTGCCAGGTCCTCTCCACACTCAACTCTTTGGACTTTTCCTTTCCAGACTATTTTCTTTTAAGTAAACTATCCTAAAACTCAACCCATCTTGCTTTTGTCATATGACTAACGCGTTCCCTGTGCCTCACAGAAGAAAAAGTAAAATGGCAAGGCTGGGCCTGGGACACAGAGCACAGGGCGCCAGCAGGGGAAGGCGGGCGAGGCCCGTGGGCAGACGCCCTCCTCGCCACCCCACCCTGACCGAGCCAGTGGTGCTGCGGGGATGGGGAGAGGTGAAGGGAAGCCCTGCGGGCTGTGTGCGGTCTCTAGTCAACGTGCGTCTAGGGTTATCAAGCACCGACACGCATCTGTGGTCACACGGGCTGTAGACAATGAAAATGCTGGCCTGGTCCTTGCTCTCAAGGGGCTTGCAGTCCGATGATAATACACATCAGTGTGTACTGTGAATGCTCCCGAGAGGCAAAGGAAAAAGGATTCATTTGATGGATTTACATAGGACGAAAAAACACTCAGAAAGGACTAGCTGAGGTTTTGCAGTTTGGAGGCACGCTGTGCTTATTAAGAGGGGCACGTCTAGCCATTCTTTCCCTGAGCCTTGGTGGGGGAGCCCAGGGTTGGAGAATATGTGCCATTACCTAGTATGGACATTGGCAAAACAACCAAAGACAAACAAAAACCTCCCTTTGTCTACTCGCTGCCATAGTAGGCCTAAAGCTGAGCAGTGACGCGTAACAGCCAGTATTTGAGGACTTAATTTGATAGCTGGCCCTGCCCCGCCCTATGCTGCTCAGAATTGCTAGGAAATATTCGTTCAGGTTTTCTTCAGACCCTAGATTTCAGTCATTAAAGGTAAATGCTGTGACCCAGCTAAGGGAAGGGGCCAAGGGGCAGTGAATTCATTCCTTGGAGACAGAGAAGTGTCAGCCTGGTAATGGCCAAACCAAAGGCACTGACTAGGACTGTGAGTCCAGGGGCCAGAAGCAGTCCCGTTTCCCAGCAGGGCCAGGGCCCCCAAAATGCAGGAGAGGACATGCTCAAAGAAGGGCCTTACTGCCACACTGGAACACCCAGAAAATGCGGTTCCATCTGTGACAGCAAAGCCCTCCAAGCTTGGTCTCTCCCTAGTCCCCAAGTCCTAACTTAACTCAGCACCCTGAGACCACCGCACAAGCCCCTGGGTGGGTCCAGTGGCCTTTAATTCCTACTGACAGTCCTATAAATGGACCCTAAGCAGAGGAAGCTGCTTTTAACTTCTGCCTTGCCCCATTCCATTCCTTCTGAGATGGGTAAATGGAGTCTTCCCCAGCTTTTGAAAATGTGCCTTATGTTTAGTGGTCTCTAAAAGACACCTCAACTACTCAGCAGGAAGTCTGCAAAACTGGTCACAAAGTCCTGGTTTAACCCTTTAAAAGCCTCATCCAAGAAGACAAAGTCAAGGAAATTTCCATCTCCTCTTCCTTTTCTTTCTCATTCAGTAAACTTGCTCTACTGACGTGAACCCATAAGCCAGAAAGACCTTACCTTGCCTTCTCTCTCACCAGCAGTCCCAGTTCTCTGGCAGGGAAGCAGCAGTGCTGACGAGGAACCACGCCAAGGTGGGAGGCTCCAGGCCCTGCTGCCTTAGCTTAGTAATGGCTGCATGGACACCAGGTTATATTTGCTTGGATTTGCATCTTAACCGCATTTTCCGAGTCCTGGCCAATCACGGCCAACCTAGCCCTGGGCTTGACTTATTCAAACCAGAGGGAAAGCTTTGTCTGTTCCTATTCAAAACAGCAAAAACAGTAAGAGCAGACTTTTAAAAGCTTCTGTTCTTTTAACTCCCGCTCCACGCCCTGATCTAATTGATTTTTTTAAAGTGCACAGCCCATCAATAATGCAGGAAAGAGGGAGGATATGAAATTTGCCATATTGTAGATATGGATGCATTACACTGATGACTGGAGGCAGGGGCTGCCCGCTCAGCGCCTGCCATGTCCAGGCTGGCGAGGGCCTCCCTGAGAAGCTTCTGGGCATTTCTCAAAGGGGAAGTCTGAGAGATGCTAGGAGCATGTTAGTAGGTCATCCTTGTTTTGCCCCTTTGGGTCTCTCTTGGAGTCAAGAGGTCAGTCCAATCAGTACCTGAGTGCCTACTATGTGCCAAGAACCATGCTGGGCTCTGTGTTTCAAGGGTCCTCCTGGTTTGGGAAAGTCAGTAAGGGGCACAGGGGAATGAAGCCTCCAAGTCCCTTGGGGCTTCTGGTTCGCCCCCAGAAGTCAATAGGACACCAAGCATATGCTTATTAAGCACCTGGATGACAGTGGCCTTGATTCCACAGGGGGGCCGGGAAGGGCTAACGTAGCCCGACTTCTGTTACCTGAGCAAAACCCCAGTGCTGAGTGCGCAGCTGGTCTCCCAGCCCAGGCGCTCCAGCTTCGTCTTGACAGAAGGGGTTTTGAGGGAAGGAGGGGGTAGTGCCCGAATGAACAACTGAAGGGTCAGCTCCCATTCACAGATGGGTTTTTTAAACCCACTTTTATTAATTGTAAGTAATACAAATATTCCAAAAATATAAACAGACACTTAATGGCGTCCTACATTTCAAGTTTTTGAATACAACAGATTTATCAAACCATGAATCTGTAAGCAAGGTAGTCAGAACCCCACAGCCCAGCCCAGTGGGAAGCAGATCTCCCCCACCCCTCCGAACGGCATCTTGAAGGGGGTTAAGTGGCACGACGTGGAAACGTGTCAAACTGGAGATAAGGACGAGCACAGAAGCTCACACCCGAGAGGAGGGTCTGCCCCAGGGGCGGGCCCGACAGCATTAAAGGAACGGGCAGCGTGGCAGACCTCCGCCTCCCTTCCCCTGCTTGAATGCGAGTATTTACTGGCATTGAACAAATACAAAGGACAAAAATAAAACTCCATTTTACAAAAAAGGCGACTGAGGGACAACAGTGGTAAGTTGAAGACCTGAAGACCTGAAGGGAAAACAGGCTGACCTTCCTCGGACAGTTGACCTGGCTGGGACACGGGATGTGGGCACAGCCTGACGGGGGGGGGTGGGGGGGGGCTGCCTTCCTGAACGAGGCCTCAGGAACAGGGCAGGGGCAGCAAAACAGAACAGGATCCATCTCCTAAGGAATGACTGCCTTTAGACTTCCCATGCTTTTAGCACAGAGAAGCTTCTGGGCCGCTGTTCAGAGGTGAATTTATACACTTACAAAATGGTCAAAAGCTTTGGGAGGAAGGAGGGAATTAAAGACAAGGTCCCAGGTTAACTGAAAGCAAATTTATTCAATCTCTATAGTAAGGGACCCATGGGCCTACAGAGTGTCCCCTCTACAATGTGCAGAGTAGAAACTCTTACCTGACCCTTTCCAAACTGGTCCTGTGTCCAAAGCTCCCCCTATGAGAGGGACACGAACATCAGGCTTTTGATTTAGAAGCCCAATCAGAGAGACACACTGTGTCCCTGAAGAGGCACCTTAAAGAACTGAACCTGGCAGGTGGGCAGATTCCTGGCATGGCTTGAACTGGGGCTGACCAGGTGCGCTGGCTTATTACTTCCTGAAGACCAGCCTCAAACAGGAAGGGTTGGTGGGAAACCCGGGAACAGATCCTGGGTGCACTAGCTCTCTCCCAGTCTTGCCCTCCTCCATATGAGTCTGGCCTGATTCCTCTACAGAGCAAGTTTTGCAATCATCACTTGCCCCTAACACACTGTGAAACTGGAAACCAGAATGCAAATAATGACTTCAGGATGGCTCTGGTCCATAGGATGGACCCTGTTTAGACTTATTTGGCCGAGCTGCTTCTCCAGGGGAGGAAGGAGGGGGTAAATGAGAATGTGGCATTTCTGGTGAGGAACTGCAGGTGGGCAGGGCAGGTTCTGATGGGAACGAGGCCTGTAGAGCTGGGGCTTCATGCAGAAGCAGCGGGGACACCCACCAAGCTAACCTGGGCTCTGGCTACGAGTCACTCAGAGCACGTGGACAAGCCTGCTAGGGAAGCAGGAGGCACAGGCTCTTCCTTCATCCAGAAACGTGGAGACCAAAGGAGGGCAGAAAGGCTCCTAGGAACTGGGTAAGCTTAGAGCCTCTTATTGCTTATTCAGTCAGAAAAGCTTGGCTGGACCCCATGGCAAAGATTTGGCCCAAGAGCTATCCCCTTAGGATGGGGCTTGGGAGAGAGGACTCTCCCGCGACATTAGGATAGAGGTCTAGGCCAGGGCCTTAGAATCCGAAGCTCCCGTTTTCCCCCAGGGACATCGCTCCTGGCCAGGCCTGGGGCCCTCTTCCTCCGCCCGCAGCAGCAGAATCCCACAGGCACCAGGAAATGATGCTAGGAAACAACCACACGGACTTTGGGGACCCTGCTCTGCTCATGTGACACCAAAGGGAAAGACAAGGCCTCACAACCTTGGGACAAGGTGGGGAGGTGACACCACAAAGCTAGAGAGAGAGGCTAGCCAGTCAGAACCTGCTGCCGGTCCAACACCTGGTTTTCATGAAGCCGGCGAGTTCCTCAGACTGGCCCCTGTGTGTGGAAATGGAAAAGGGTAACGGGGATGAGTCCTGAGTGGGCAGTGTTCTTGCACCTGAAGCGATTTGCAAATGCTCTGTGACACCTGCCTCCAGGGAGAGCAGAGACGAGGACAGGAACTCCCTCCTGCCCAGAGGGAAGGCGGGGAGGAGACAACCCCCCCCAGCCCTGGGGAGGCCACGGTTAAGGCAGTGATGCTGAGGTGGGGCTCCCTTCTGGGGGCCCCTTGTGCTCCCAATTACAGCAGCACTTCCCCTTTCGTTTTCCATCCTGGGGAAACATCCATTTTGACTATTTTTTAAAGCATTCACTATTAAGAAACTTTGAAAGCAAAGAGACACGCAAAGCGCAGGTGTGTGAAGGGCTCACTCACACCTGTTACCATTGGCAAGAGGCACGCACGTTAGGTTGGCAAACTAAACGGAGAGAACACCCATCCCCTCGGCCAGGAAACGCAGGAGTGCCTGAGGCCCCGGAGCGCAAGAGCCACAGCCAGGAAGGGTGAAGAGGAGCGCGATCGGCACAGGCCAGGCCCTGCGGGAAGACGCAAGAGAAAGAGCCCTGTCCGAGAAACAGGAGGGTGGGACACACAGCGCCCTTCCCCAACCTGGGAACAAAGTCCTTGCACCAGCACCAGCAGGATCCCTGAAGAGCAGACTTAGGGACGCAGTCCCGAGCTCAGTCGCTCTGTAAGCTGAGGGGACACAGACATTCATGCTTTGGGGATTTTCTGTGTCCCTGCACCCCCAGGGCTTCCCACATTCATCTTGGGCCCAGGACTGAAGCTCTGTCAGAAACAAAACAGGCCCAACACTCCATGTCTAGAAAGAATTTTTAAAAGAGTCAAAAGAACGGAAATCAGTTATCTGTCCTCTTCCAGGGCAGGGTGAAGACCTCCTTCCCCACAGGTTCAAGACTATGGCCAGGTGCTGAGGAAGGCAGGCCCAGCACCCAAGCCCTGGGGAGACATGGAAGGGGCCTGTGCCAGGCGCTCGGCCAGAGGCGAGGGAAGCCCTCGGGCCACAGGACCTGACGGCCCTGCGGGCTGGAAACAAGCTTTCATCTTCCCAGAAACATCCTCTTTGTCTGCAGCAGCTGGCCGGAGAAAGGTTTCAGGAAGGTGTCTAGTGGACACCCGGGGCAGCCTCTGACCCTTCCTTTCTCCTTGGCGTAAGCCTTACAACGCTGAGGAAAGGCCGTGGGTTTGGCAACGAAGCCTTCAATAGTCTTCATCCCCACTGAGCTCAGTGGCTCTCAGGGTGACCAGAGAGGAGACAGATTGACTAGGGAAGTCTTGATCACTCAGCTTCTCCCCCAACCTGAAACATTTATATCCCGGGGCCACAGTTCAAGGCCACACACACACACACACACACACACACACACACACACACACTCTCTCTCTGTCACTCTCACTCTCTCTGTCTCTCTCTCACTCTTACATCTCAGAAACCCAACTCGGGGAGCCGGCAGCTCTGGGTAACGCTGGTCTGATTATCTGCCCACTTGGCATCTAACCTGTCCTAAAGCTCTTTCCAATCACTTCTGTTTCCAGGCCTCATCTGGTGAGATGCTCCAGCTTCCGCTCTGTCAGGCTGATCATAAAGGCACAGTGTAGGAAAGTCCCCTACTGGGATGGCCGTTGCTTGGCAGCAGGGAAGGCTAAGGGGCCCGCAGCTGCCCAAGGCTGGTGTAGACATCCTCTGCTCCGCTCAGCTCCTCAAAGATGGGGATCAGGTTCAGCAACTCAGTGTCCGCCATGTCGTCAAACCAAGACTGCACTGGCACCTGGGGCAGGCAGAAGGCGGCCTGCGTCTCCTGGCGGCCATTCCTTCCCGCCCCTGCCCCAAGCCCCTGGCGGGCGGCTGCGCCCCCCGGGGTGGTGCGCTCCGCCATCAAGCCCACGGTTCCCCCACCCCCCACCCTCCTAGGGCAGTGGCTCTCCCACCCCCTGCAGGGTGGGCTTGTCTGCAACACTCACAGCATTCTCTGGGTGGAAAATGTAAGAAGCAGGTGAGTTGTCCAGAATGAGGGTTTTCCTCAGGTCCCTTCCTAGGCGGCTGAGGTCCTTGACGTAACACCCTTGGTGGAACACACAGGACTCACGGAACAGGCGGGCCCGGAATACCCCACACCTGTCCAGCAGATCTGTCACAGGGTCGGCGTACTGGGAGAAGAGAAGATGCTTTTTGTTTGGGTGCAGTCCTGGTTTCCCCGTGGCATCCTGTGGACCAGCGAGGAGCTGCTGGACCATGCATGGAGCTGCCACACCTGCTCCTGGTTCTTTACTCCCCTCCTGCCCCCAGGTACCTTGGCCAGGCTGGCAGTGAAGAGAACGCATTCAAAGAGTTCCCCCATTCGTCTCAGGAACTCATCCACATAAGGCCTCTTGAGCACATACACCTGAGGAAAAGCAGAGAGGCTTGCTCATCCCTGGGAGGGGGAAGCGCCACAGCTTCGGTCACTGTCACCACCAAGAGCAACAGGTGGTTTAACCTTACTCTGTCCAGACCCCCCAGCCCAAGCCTCTGCGGCCACCTGGCTGGAAGCCTTCTGCCCTAGACTGGGGCGTGGGCGTCGCCTCCTCACCAGGCCTCTGCCGGCTCCGTGGCCCAACCCCGACCCAGCGCAGGAGGAAACGCAAACGCCTATGTCCCAGGAGCCATCTCTGCTTCCGGCGGCGGACCATCAGCTGCCTCCAGAAACAAGTAATCAAGAATAGGCCTCACAGATGGACACAGCCTATCCTGGATTACTTGAATCCAGCCACAGCCTCTGTGGGAGTTTCCTGTCCTTGGCTCTGGCAGGACAGGCAGTCCAGGTCCCCATCAGGCAAAGTTGCAGATACTTCCCGAAACCTCACACCCTCACAGAGCTTCTCTGAAATGCACCAAGGGAAGTGACTTTTTCCTCAGTGACCACAGATCAGACACCCTGCAGTATCTTGCTCTGGTGACCCCCACCTATTCTGTGCTTGCTCCTGCCAGCAGCCACCCCTAACACTCGAGTCCACCTTTCATAATCTTGTACATTTTAGCCTAAAAGGTTCCCTGGCTGCCTGTCCCTCACAGGTCTGCTGTCTATTGCTTCCCTGCCTCCATCCATGTTTCCCTCTCTTCCAGCCTACACAACGGCTGCCAGAACCATCCCCGCAAAGTTCCTCTTCCCCCCGCCACTCCTTGCCCGGAGAGCACGTGCCTGCCGTGACTCTCCCTCCTGGAGGTGGCCCGGACTGGCCCCGCCGGAACCCCCAGCTCTAAGGCAGGAACCCTCTGCTCCAGGTACCACAACTGGGCCTCCTTTCGCTTGCCATTTCTTCAACCTTCAACAAGTCCTTCCCTCTGCCTGGCTGTTCATCAAGCTTGGCACCCTCCCACCACTCACTGCTGAAAACCCACCTTCAGTAGGTAGATGGCCCCCCACCCCTATTTTAATCTCATCCCTTTTCCATCACTCACACCTCGTTAACATGAGCTCACAGTGTGTATCTGCCTGGTCGAAGATACGCCTTTGTCTTTTCCCTGTGGGATTTGTACATCTCTACGCCCTCACCTAGACTGTAAGGGCTGCTGGGCAGAGTCCGGCGCTGCGCATGGTGGAGCACCTGAGCTGGGAGGAGGGTGGAGGGATGTAAAAAAGCTTCTAATGGACACAGGACAGTGATGACCACCCATGGACACCTCAAACCCCATTTCCCTACAAGTAACCCTTCTATTTGATCAGGCCAAGAAAATAAGCATTGGGGTTACCAGGGCATTGTTCCTGATGGTCCCTGACTCTCAGGCCAGCTGGCAGGCCTTCTGAGCAAGCGTCTGAGGAAATGGTTTTTCATTACCAACACCACAGGATCCTTAACCCCGGACCAAGCAGGTTATGCCTGTTCTTACTTAGATTCAAGTGCTCTTTGATAGATGTGAACTGACCATCTACTAGGGCAAAATCCAGTGTAGGGACCCCAAGGCAGGGGAACTGGAGAAAGCTTTACAGAGAAGGAGATGTCTGAGCTCGAGAGGAACAAATCCACCAGCTCGATGGCAGGGGTGGACAGGGGAGGAGAGGAGACCGCTAGCACTGGCCTCCTTGTCTGTAGCAGGCAGAGATACCGACTTTTTAGGATTAGAGAAAATGTAATACATCATGTAACAGTGCTGGCCACATACAGGGCAGGGGAGATAACTGAACGATAACTATTAATATTATTAGGTAATATTTAATTTTAAACAGCTTGGCTGCAAAGAGAAAGAAGGTGACAGCTAGCGAGGGATAAGAGGCTGAATTTTTTAAGATGAGAAAGCCTCCAGTACGAAAAGTACCAATAAAAATGGAGAGGCTGAAGTTGCAGGAAATAATCAACCAATGGAACACAAGCCCAAGGGGCGGAGGACCCCGGGCCACTGGGCTGGGCGCGCCGGCCAGGGGCTCACCTGGTGCGTGGTCCCCTCGATCTCCACAGGCACTATGAAGTCAGCGTTGTTGATCGGCTGGAAGGCAGAGGAGTCAGTCAGCACATGGGAAGGGACAAGAAGCCTGGCCACACCCTAGTCCCTGTCACATCCACTACCCCGTCCCCTGGGAAAGGCAGGGAGGGACAGATCTCAGAGGCTCCAGGAAGCTCCTGCGCCTCACTAAGTGGTCCTCACCCCAGGACAGGGTGCAATACCCCTTGCGGTTTTTCCCTACTTCCCACACCCACAAATTCTACCTGAGCTGAGAGTTTCCAGGCCTTTCTGAGTTAACAAACATCCTGATAAAAGTGCAAGGTCCAAGGCTGACTTAACCTCTCTTTGAGGCCTGCCCCGCACAGAGCCTGGTGGCTCCTGTGCTGCGTGACAGGGTCAGCTGCAGCCTACTGGCAGAGACCGGGGAGAGTAGGGGCTCCCACTCAACACTGCCTGGTGGGGCCTCCAGGTATCCGCGATGCCAGTGTGGCCAGATGCCAGGGTCCGGCTCTCCCCCTTCGGACCACTCTTCCATCAGCTTCAGGCTGCCTCACGGCACCTGGAGTCGGGCTCACAGTTCAGCCCAAGATGGGTGTAGGCAGTGTTCCAGATGTGGAGTTACCTTAAAGGAGCTGTGCACAAGGGTTTCATCCAAGTCAATGACCACGCAGATTCTTCCTTGATCTTCCTCTGTCACCTCTGGAAGCAGACAGGTCCCTGGGATCTAAAACCAGAGCCAGGCTACTGAGATCTGCCACCAAGAAAGACTAATTATTTCCCTCAGCAGAACTCTGGGAAGACCTGGGCTCACCAAGGAGAAGGAAGACCCCCACTTCAGCCCAGGAAAGGGGCCACTCAAATGCCAAGAGTAGAGAGGGAAGAGACTGAGCTGGCCCCATGCTCCCGCCTCCCTCGGGGACTGTGAAGTGATCTGGAGATGGGGGATGGAAGCCGGGGCTGTCCTGGGGTAGAGACCAGCTGTCCCCCCACAATCTAACGCCTTGCACACAGCGGGCCCTCAGCAAGTATCTGGGACAAATAGCTTCCCAGGGCTGGGAGGTAGCCAACAAGGCACCGAGGAATGAGGGCATCACCAACGGGGTTAGCAGGGACCACAGGATTTGGGGGCTTCTGAGCACATACCCTGTCAGATTCACATACCTGGTAAAACTGGTACTGGAGACACTGGAGCAGATCCGACTGTGGGAGAGAGGGGGGGGGGTCAGCGCCGGCCCGCCAGCACCTTCCCCGTCTGTCTAAAGCCCACTGCGTTGGCCTCAGGCCTGGAGGGGAATTTTCTCCCCAAAACCCCAGCCCCTGGGAAGGTCCTGACATGACAGAAGTGACTTTCCTTAAGAGCTGGGTATGAAAGGGGAAAGACCAGAGCCTCTTTTCCACAAGAGGCCTGATGGAGGATGGAGAAGGCAGTGCCCATGTTCTCAGCTGCCACCGCCTAGTTCCTCTGAGGAACAGGGAACTCGGGCAGCTGATGAGGCGCTGGAGGGAGAGGCAGAGCCAAAATCACAACTCCTCATCTCGGGGGTGTAGCCTCTTGCTTAGTCCTCAGTCTTCTCTTTGAGAACATGTGTTTTCTACGTCCTACTTTGGGGGGTTTCCTGGGGGAAGGGTGGGTGTGGGGCCCCTACAAAACCTAAGTAAGCCAACCCGAACCCACACTGCGGGTCCCGGAGTCTGAGGGGAGGTGGAGTGCAGAGAAAGGCTTTTCTCGTCTTTTGCCAATAATAAAAATGTTATGGTTGTAAAAAGTAGTAAGTGATCTTAATGGAAACCCTGAAGAAAAATTAAACTCTTGGCACTTAGAAAAACTTAATGCTGGCATTTTAGTGCCTTTCCTTCAGGCTTATTCTGGTAGTCTTTTTTCCTCGTGATATATAATTTTGCATTCTGCTTTTTGACTCAATGTTATAATTCAATACTTTTCCACATTACTGTGAACTCTGTAAAATTACTCGTTTAGTAGTACTGTACTGTTGTACTTTGTTTAACCATTTTTCCCTACTGAATAAGGAAGTGATTTTCATCAATGTATATGTCTTTAGCTTGGTTTTGAAACAGAGAAAGGACAGCTAGACCTGTGTTTTGGAAAGAAGTACCAATGGCACTGGGGGCAGAATGATTTCTGTCCCCACCTTTGAAATGCCAGACATATCTTCTGGCCTTTATGAGAATCAAAAATACCCACACATTTTCAAATGTCCCTCACAGGTACAGGTGAGAATGCCGGAAAGGGTTATGGAGTGTGACGGAATTTCAACTCCTTGGTTCCCTGAAAGTTGAGTAACTTGGAAGGTATCTTTGCAAAGTGAAAAAACAAGTCACAGGACTTACAGCCAGAGAGATCTGAGTTCAAACCCTGACACTCATTTATTACCCATTAGCCCTTCAGAGGCTGCATAAACCCTCTGAGTCCGTTTCCAGGTCTGTGAGCAGGAATCCTGACTCTCCCTGCAGGGCTGCTGTGGGTCTCAGGAGATAATATATGCAAAGTGCCTGCACCATTCCTGGAAGCTGGAAGGATCTGGACTGCAGGGACCCGCAGAAACCCGCAGAAACCACAGGGACATCCGATGGCCCACACCACAAGTGCGAATCAACAGGAAGAGGATGGACCACTACTGGAAGGAAAAAGGGCCTCCTCTGGGCCAAAGATCTGACTCAGGCAAGGCTGCCTTGCCCACTTGCCATGGTTGCAGGGACCCCACCCCCACCCCCCAGCAGTCCCATCCTTGCTGGCATCACACCACTGTGCTCCAGCTACCTTAGCAATGGTGTTGGCTTCCTCCTTGTACGTGGCGAGCTCAGTGGAGGAGCTTGACTGGCCAACATGCTGGGCACGAAAACAGCAGAAAAGGGCCTTGAAGATGTTACGTCCACGAGGTTTCTTAGGAGAGGACCTGGAGACCAGGCCTAGAGTGGAGGGAAAGACAGAAGGCATCAGCCGCAGGGCACTGGTCCCCATGTACCCCCATACCATATCCCCTCTGGTCTGTCAGCTCCGCCAGGGCACCTGGCACGTGCTTGGCAAACAACCAAATATAGTCAAGAGTGAAATGTACATGCTTATTCCAACAGCTTCTCTGTAAAGCAGAAACAGCAGGAACCCCCAGTCCCTGGCTTGGGAAATGAGCCGCAGGGAATTTGCTCTGCATTCCATGGCAGGGAGGGGCACTGAAATATGGGGAGAGGTATAGAATCCACTCTGGTAAGCAGCACACTGAGGGAACCCTCAAAATCAATTCACAGAAACAAAAATCCTCCCCAACTCCAGTTCCCAGAAGACTACCCGTCCTGGAGAAGGGAGTAAGCAACAGCCCTCACGTTAGGGCGGTCCTCGTCTGCGACAGCTTCCTTCAACTCCAGGTCAGTGGCAGCACTGAGCCCAGACTACAACAGACTAGAAAACAGAACAGCTGTGGCCCCAACAAGAAGCAACAAGCTTTGTCCACACCCTTGTCTCCTTTCCACAGTCCAGCTACTTTCCTTAACACTCCCTCCCCTCAAAGACCACAGGCAGATTACCCTCTTGGGACACACACATCCAGCGCTGGGTTCTAGGCTGATGTCCCTGCTTCTAGACTACAGCTGCTAAGTCCTGCCTTGACAATTCGGGCTTTGGAGATACAAAGCCATTGCAACGGGAGGCTCAGCAAGGCAGCCCCCGAAAGGTCAAGCTGATACAAAAAGCTATGGGCATTACAGGATCAACCAGAAATGGACTTTGGAATAACTTTTCCAAGTTCCTTTTATTTCAGATGAGCTGTTCTGGCATCTGTTGAGCAAGACTAGGAAGACAGGATGGGTACTGCGGCCAGGAGGTGGCGCTGCACAACCGCCGCCAGATGGTCCTCATTCTGCCCCGGCTAGGGCGGGCGCAAGGCCTAAGGATGAAATCCGCCCGCTCAACTTAGAGCACAGGGCGAACTACTGTGCGGGAAAATCAGCACCGGAAGTGCCTCTGTCTTTGCGGGGCGGGGTAAGACAAACAACGTACCTGCTGAGGACAACCTTCCCTGTGTTGCTAGGTTTGAGAAGGGAAGAGGGAGGCAACGCGGTGGGCCCTCAGGAGCAGGGCTGAGCTCCCTCGGCTCAGTCCTCAGAACATGCGCTGCATCTGCGCCTGGAGGCAGCCCCCGTGGAAGAGGTGATGGGAGGGTCCGTTTAACACCCAGCTGCTGGCTGCCTGAGCCCCTGGAGAGGAGAGAAAACCAAACTCGATTCCCCTTGGCTGAGGGTGAGGAAATGGCCAGTGACCATCCAGTCAAGTGGCAGTCAGCACGGCCCCAGGACAACCGACTCAGCTCTGACTCCAGGTGCAGGCCAGGCACCCCGGGCCGGTTCGGTCCAGAGCTCTCTCCCCCCACTCCTAGGGTCAGACCAGATTCCTCGACACTGGTATGACCGTCAGAAATCTTTTAGAAAATGATCAGGCTTCTCCAGGAATTAACCTAAAAACCTAGATACCACTCTGGAGCTCTTGGCCCTGGTGGTAGAACCAAGATTTCCAGGGACTGGGGAGTTTGTCCTGAAGGAGGACGTTGCATTGGAGACCCTGCCCCAGGCCTCCACATCAAGGAGACAAACTTGAGAGCAGAGCCCCACACTTAGAGACAGCAAGATGAGCGGTTCCTTGGACTTTTTCCTACTCTGAATAATCTATGCGGAAACTGGAGGGAAAGGACAGCTTCTCCACCTGCCTGTACAGCCCATATTCAATTCCAAGCTCAGGGACTCAAGCAGAAGCTGACACAAAGCTCCAAGACCAAAGCTGAACCATCGCTTTTCCTTTGGTTTATGGTTTCTTCACGCAGAACCACAATCAGAGGCTTAACCCAGGCACCGAGCCTTTCTTAAAAGGCCACACAGCCCAAGCCTTTCCTGAAGAGAGGCCATCAAGATGCACTCAGCATCTTAGTGACAGACGCTGTGAAGGCTGAGTAATCCTGAGAGGCAGGAGGGTTAAGGGGCAGCTGCCTGGGGCCACGGAGAGGCCCCGCCAGTGCCCACCGCGGGAGGCCCCACTTCAGCCGCAGACGGGGCGCAGGCTCCTCAGCGCGCTTTGGACTCTGCAGGGGAGGAGGGTCTTCTCAAAAACACAATGTGACCAGGCAGCCCCTGGGCCTCAGAGACCAAGAATGCCTTAACCTCGGGGGCAGGCGATGGGGGAGGGCGCTCCAGAGCTGTAACGTCAGGGTGGGTACCTGACGTCCCTCACTGCCCCTGCCATTGGAGCCTGCTGCCCTCAGCCCTTCTCTGGGCTGCCCGTCCTCCTTACCTTTTACAAACACTGCCACTGAGAACCCATCAGGGCCTCTCTGGCCTCCCCCCCAACACGGCGCCCTCCTGACAGAGCCTGCAGCGGCCTCAGCTGGGGACATTAATCGGCTTCTGGTCTTCTGAGCAGCAGGTGCTCGGTAACTGTCACTTCCACAGAGCGGGGGCCTATGGAAGCCTTCATAGATTTGCAACTGCCTAGAAGGGTTAGAAAGGGCTCCTCTCTGTGATGAGAGGGAGGTGGGCTCTGAGGAGCGGAGCACCTGAGGCAAGGCCACTTGGTCTTTCTGGGCCTTGGGCTTGTTAACTGAGCACTGATAATGGGCCAAGCCTGTGTTAAAATACCTGACATCATCACTTCGTTTAATCCTCACTACAAACCCATGTGCAGGCACCAATCCCCCATTTTACAGACGGGAAACTGAAGCACAGAAGGGTAAGTAACCTGCTCGAGGCTACACAGGTAGCAGGACAGCAGAGCCAGGATTTGAGCCCAGATCTCCCTGAACCCAGAGCCAGGGCCCTTCACAAGTACAGCTCGGGCACCGGGTACCTTTACTCCTACAACAACTGGGAGATGGCGGGGCCTCTCAAGTTCCCTCAGAGCATTTCCTCTACTCCTCTCTAGGCTGGGCTGGTGAAGAATCAGCTCGGGTCCAGCCCCCATTCCTGTGCTGCCCTCTCAGGCAGTCCAGAAAGGTGCGAGGGTAGAACAGTACAAGGCGACGGGACTGCACTCGGGGCTGGCTTCCCCCCACCTCCAAGCCCTGCCCTGCACCTGCTCTGGCCGGCACACACCTCTGGGAGACCAAGAGGACAATGGAGGAGGGGAGGGGGAGGAGCTGAAGCCCGGAGCCTTGGTTCAAGATCCACTTTGTAGAGTGGGTTTAAGGGTGAGGGGAAACACACAGCAGAGCGGGATGGGATCTGAGACTTGTGTCAAAGCCTTTCAAAGGACTCCTTTCAGCCAGCGCTTGGCATTGTGTCCCTGACAGCCAGGTGCAGGTCACCCCCACCCCTCTGAGTGTGATGGGAAGGGGCACCAGCCCCGCCTCCCCAGGAGAGGAACACCGGCACAAGAGGATTTGCAGGCGGGTGAGGATTTCACTGCACAGTTTCCCCAGTGAGGGAGGGCAGGATTCCAGTGGGTGCCATGCGGCCCCAGAGTCAACTGCTCTTCCTGCTCCGTCATCCTCCTGCTGCCTGCTTTGTGGACACTCAGCCCTCCTCTCCTGCTCAGCTGCTGATGTGCATCTGCTCTTCCTGCTCCAAACATCTGGTTTGGGGCTGGATGTCAGAGAGGAGCAGCGCACACCTAATGAGGGGAGCTCTGGCTTAAGGAGAAAGTGCACTGGGAGCCGAGAACAGGGGAGCCAGGCCACCCCTCTAGCTCACTGCCTTGAGGCTTCCTCCCGAGGCAGGGTGTGCAGAGAAGGGGGCCTGTGGGAGGCATCCGCCCCTCCCCCACTCCACGGGTCACCTGGGCCGAGGTCCAGGCCCTGCCAGTTACTGACTCGGCACACAGCCTCTTACAGCTTTAGTTTCCTCATCCATTAATTGTGAATACCAGCAAGACCGCTCGCTCTCCTAACTCAGAGGGTAAACAAAACTTACTGTTGCACAGTAACAGTGCTGGGCAGACTAAAGCCAAATGCTGTGCTGGCTTTAATGAACTATCTAAGGGGAGATGACCACTGCCTGGCAACCCTGTGGGCCTCGTTCCAGGAAGCAAGGAGCAGGAGATCAGGGGCCGTCCTGTACCCAGCATGTTGTTGAAGCTCAAAAACAGAAGATGAGAAAGGTGCCAGGGACTCTGATCATGAGCAGGTTTCAAAAAGTCAAAACCACCCCTATACCCTCTCCCAAATTTACTACAAAAGTTGTTTTCCTGTTGCAAACTCCCCAGCTGGTATTCTGCAAATACCAGGAAAGCAAATGAGGCCGTTCCATTTGCGATAAACAGTGCCCTCTCCCCTTGCCCCGCCACCACCCGCCCCAAGAAGCACCAGTGGGGACACCGTTTGCCTCTGCCCCTTAAGAAGCTTGTGCACACACATGAATGTGTGTACACATGCACATATGTGCGCGCACGCGCGCACACACACACACACACACAGATGAAGAAGACTGGCTTTGCCAGGACAACACTATTTTTAACCTTCTTCTGAAGGTCAGGTTCAGATATCACTGTTGCCAAGAACACAGCTTCGTGTCCCAGCAAAGGAACTCCACACATCCGCCTGGGATTCAGCAGAAGGTAAGCTCTATCTATGGCTGTCGGGTTTCAACAAGCCCATTCACGTAGAAGGATGCTTTCTTGGTTCAGCCCTCAGAAGTACTTCCTTCTCCACCATCTCCCATCCCCCACAGCAAAGGCTTTAGTCTGGCTATCACTATAAAATGGCCTCTCGGAGGGGCCTCCCTCCCCTTAGCTATTGGAGGAAGGAGAGTATTTGGAGCATTTCCGGCCTTTCTTGGCCAGCTGCCTGGGCCTTGCAGCCAAGACGCATCTGATTGGGGCTCCCCATGGAGAGGAGTCCTCCCAGGTCCTCAGCAAGGGGCATCCGTGCCTTGGCTAAGGACAGGCCCTAAAGTGCCAGGTGGACGGAAGGGCTCTTGGACCAGCAGGTGAGTCGGCAGGGGAACAAGAAGGTGAGAGATGCCTAGACATCTCCCACACCGAAAAGACTGGAAACAATAGGGAGGGTGCACCGGCTGCCACAGTGCTTAACTGCTGACACTGCTCTTTAGGTGACAAGGCAGGCGGGGCCTTACCCCGCTCACCACCAGTTCCTAAAGTCCCAAAGAGCAGCTGTGAAGCTGACAAGCATGGACTTCTAAAAAGTCATTTTAGCCCTGCTGTTTGGCTCACACCAGCATGTTCTACACTAGTGCCCTCCTCGCGGCCAGGTCGTCCTACCTACGCAGCCACCTCCATTAGTCCCCCTTCCCAGGCAGAAGGGCTCCCTGCCTCTCTCTTCTAAGAAAGGAGGACTTCCTTCAGTTCTGTGTCCTTAATGCCACCTGGGGGGTGGGGGCGGGGAACCCAGGCCACTCACTACCCTACCTGCCTTTTCCGGGCCCTCTTCAGCAATCTTGCCACTGATCTCAACATAGGACCTCAACTTTAAGGACCTTCCCTCAAGAAGGACTCAGTTTTGGGAGCAGAGGATTCGTGGCAACTTCTAAAACACGACCTGTCGATTTCAGAATCAGCCTTTTGGCGGACGCCCTCCTGCGCAGCTCTAACGTGCCTTAGAAGCATGCTTGGGTAGGGGTGGGGCCCCCAGAAAAAGCAGCAGGTCCTGCACTAGCGGCAGGCTCAGCCCCTAGCCCGATGCCAGAATGTTCCTGGTGGATGTCAGGAAGCGATCTGATGCCCTATAGCAGCAGCAGGGACGGACCCGAGGTGCCATCCAGGGAAACCCAAAGGACTGGACCCTGCCCGTTTTATTTTATGTAGCTCCCACTAGGGCAGAGACGTCATCCTGGGGAACTGGAAGCCAAACTTGCCCAACTTGAGCCTCTCTCCCCTCAAGGAGGTGCTGAGAAGACCCCTGTGGGAGGCTGGGAGCTAAAAGAAACCTGCCAGCAGGACACAACACCCTCTTAGTGGCTGTTTCAGCCCCTGTCTTGGCTTTCTGCCCAATTTCTGGAATGCCTGGATTTGGTGAAAGATCTGAAGAATCCAGTGCCTCTTTCCCTTCCAGCTATGCAGCCTGCTTTAGGTGACATGTGTGAGAGTGAGACGGAGCAAGAGGAACAAAGGCACAGAACAAAGCAAGGGACCCTCAACCATCTCTCCCCTGACCACTGAACAGTGGTCACACAGGTGCCATGGACTTGGGTTTAAACCCTGAATCAGCCACATATAAGGAGTGTAGCCTTGGGCCTTAGTTTCACCACCCATAAAATGGGAAGACTAACATTACCTGTTTCAAAGAGCTGTGAGAATTATAAGGTGCTCAGGGTGTGTCCTGGCCCTAGCAAATGCTCAGTAAGTCTCAGCTGCTAGTCATTCAGTACAAAGCACTTTCCTACCCTTATCTCAGTCTCAATCTCAAAATGTTCACATTGAAACAGACCATAGAAATTCCTTCTCATCCCAGAGGTCACACAGAGGTAGTGGGAGGGCCAACCCAGGGAAATGGCCGTTTCCGGGATTCCACAAAAAGCAATCACAGTCTCTCTCTCACACATACACAGTCTCTCCTTCTCTCATTGAGGTTGGCCAACCAGTTCCTTCCTTCCTTCCTCTCGTGGCTGGCCTCTGCAGAAGGACTGGAGTCTGCCCGGGAGTCTGTCCTGCCTGCAGAGTCTCTCACCAGCTTGGCCCACATCCCAGCTGCACCTGGGACCAGCCAGCCAGTACAGGTGTGTCCACTGAGAGAGCACTGGACTGAACGTCAGGAAGCCTGGCTCTGGCCCCACTTCAGCCTCTCAAACAGCCCTGTATTCTTGCCTAAGGCACCACCACTCTGGGTTCAGTTTCCCTACAGGCCAACTGGGAAAGGTCTACACTGCAGGGTGTCTCACAAGGTGATTTCAGATCACCTGAAGCCTGAACAGGACTTTTAAAAAGTGGAATGCACAATGCAAATGAGGCAGTTCAGGTCAGGGTTAGGGGGACCCTGAGCCAGGCCTGGCTGACAGGAACCAGCCACGTTCCCACTGATAAGGTGCTTGGGGTTTCCTTACCTATCAGGTGGGGATCATTCCTATCTCACAAAGTCACTGTGAGGCTTAAGTGAGATACTAGACACGAAGCGCTCGGGCAGTGCCTGCCCCACGGTAAGTGCTCTACAATACCGTCTGTGGTCATGACTGGGAAGTGGCAATCATTACTCTGTCCGTTCACGTTCAGCAAACTTTTGGACTCCCCTTTAGGAACCACAGGATCTTTAAACAGCAAAACTGGATCCCTCCAGGAACTCCTCCTGCTCAGGGCTAAACAGGCAGCTGGGGCCACTGCTGCACTCACCTGGCTCTTCTCCAGGGACACCTGTCAGAATCACGGGGAGCATTTGGAACACACGTATGCCTGGCCCACCTGCTCATGCTCTGATTCAGTAGGACCCAGGTGGGGTCTGTATTTTTAGAAAGTGTCACAGGAGATTCTGATGTGTGTCCCTGGCTGAAAGCCAATGTCTAAAGGTTGCCAGTGGTCCCTGACTAACCCTTCCAGGACTGGAGGGTGAGTCAGCCAGCATCCCCTTGGCCCTTTTCCCCATCTCATCTCCCCAGCTCAGTGTCTCCGCAGGTCTCGGAAAGGACTTGCGCCTCAGGGTCTGGTTTTCCTTTCTAGGGGTACTTGCTCTATTCTATCATCGAGCCAAAAGATCCAGGTCTCATTGGGGTTGGGGCCACATTTGTTCCCCAAGGACTGTGCAGGTGGGAGAGAACAAATTCTACAGGATGCCAAAGCTATTTACATGTCAAAAGATAAAGAAGATATTGAATAAAAAGAGAATAAGAGCAAAGTCTGGTTTGGGGTAGGGGGGTGGGGTGGCAGGGAAGGACCAGGAGCACCAGGGAAGGGAAAGGAAATGTCAGCAGGTCCACTGAGAGATCAGGTTCAAGGTTAACTCCTAGAATAGCTGACGAGTAAAACAGGACATACGTGCACCTCCCACCCAGGAGGCTGTGCGCTCACCGGAGTACCCATCCCGTTATGACAGACCTGGTGCAGGCACTCTCAGACCCGAAGGCCTGGGCACTTTGGCAGACAAAGCAGCCCTGTTCTAGCTGGCTTCTGGTCCAGAGAGGCTTCCAGTTCTAAGTCAACTTCTCTATTTTGATTTCTACTAGTTCCTTCATAAGATATGCATGTTACTAAGCTCCTCTGCATTCCAGTTGGAAACTACTCCTCCATTTCAGAAGAGGGAGGGAATCATGACAGGGCCACACCCAACCCCATGTCCCCAGGAGAAGTGAGTTAATCCTGTGCTTCTCCAACTGGCTGGCTGGAGACTGGGTGAAAAGCAGTTTAATGCTGCTTCTGTACTTTCTCAAGGTTGTACCCCAAAACCACAGAAGCAAAGACATAGATTAAGAACATCTATTTCTCTTCAATACCCCAGTTTCATTTTCTCTTTGTTACTGGAATTCCCTAAAAAAAAAAAACTGACTCTCACCGGGTTCATTAACTCTCAAAGCAAATGCAGAGAACGTAGCGCAGTTGTCTCAGGTCTTCACTGTACCCACTTCCGAGGGGCCGAGCAACTGCGCAAGAGGTTTAGACTTCACAGACTCCTCACAGGAGGCGCGTGGCTGCCTGGCCTCCTCCCACCCCCAATGCCTAGGCGCTGGGCAGAGAGGCAAAAGCCCCAAGGCATGTGCTACTTGCATTAGTGCAGAGAAAACCCCATCCCAAGTCACAGGGACACAAAGAAGGGGTCTGTGCAGCAAGGCTGTTTGCAAGCCTCAGAGGCTGACCCTTCCAGAAGGCCCAAGCCCCCACATCAGTGTCCCTTCTGACCCCTGGCCACCTGTCTTTAACAATAAAACCCCCAAGACAGTGTGCTGTCTGCACTGTGTCCTTGGGGGAATGGAAGAGGACCGCAGCGGTGGTCTAGCTGTCTAAAAAAGAAAGACGTTAACATTAATCAATTATCTACCAAGTACCAAGCATTGCAGAAGTGTAGAGACCAATACTCCTACTTTACAGACATGCCACTCAGCACACCAAAGTGATTCTTCAAGTCTCGCTGTGAACAGGGAAAGCAGGGATTTGCACCCAGGCCTGAAGCAACCAATTTTGCTCCTGGAGCAATTTTTCTGAACACTTTTAACTGCTGCCCCTGCCTCCTTGTCATCCCTTCTTCATCACAAGGGCCAAACTTCCCAAGATGGGAATAAAAGATAGTAACTCAACTTACCGGAAAGCTAGGAGGAAAAAAGTTGAGAAAAAGAGGAAGGGATACACACACACACACGTATGTATGTATGTATGTATACATGTATGTAAATCCATATTGTCTTTTCTTCCCCATACTTAGTTACAAACACATGTATTAACTCTCCACAGAAAGGCTGGGAGCATCCACTCACCTTGGCCAGAAATGTGACTTCCATTGTATTTACCATTTTAACAAAGTCCGTGATCATAAGGGATTTGGGGATTTGGAAGGTCCCACCAAGAGGATGAAACGGGACCTCTCTTCCACCCAGTTTAAGACCCCTGGAGACAGGAGTCAGGGCCACCCCTGCCTCTGCCGTCTCTGGAGGAGTTCTCATGGCCACTCCTAGGTCCTGCTCCACTGTGAGCTCAGTAAGTCAAGCTCAGCAGCAGAACTGCCCGCTCCCAGGCCCGGACTGGGGGCATTTCACAGACGATGCAGCCCAGTTAGTGGGGCTCCCTTGGGTTCCTTCAAGAGGAAGGAGACACAAGCTTAAGTCACCACACAGGCCCCTATCTGACTCGAAGGTGGGGGAACAATTGCAAAGGAGACACAGGAGCAAGTCTCAGCAGCCATGAAGGGGCCAAGGCTGAGACTGGGCAAGGAAGGAAGAGGCACTAGTGGGGCAGGAGGAGCGAGCGATGACGTGCACCCTGCACCCACAGAGCAAGCTAGGGAAGAAAGCCCCAGAGAGACTCAGTCTAGGATTCTCATGGTAAAGGCCTAGTTACAACTACAGTGAAAGGTGTTTGAGCTTTTTCAGGCAGAATATGCAGAATTCCTCCCTTATGGGGAGAAAGCAAGAGCTAGAAAAACCAGTCACCACCCTAATTCTTAGGGATGGCAGTTACAGGAACCTGTTGTTCATTTCTCCATGCGAGAAGACAATCCAGGCCATCAGCATTGTCTCCCTGAAAGGAAGGGGTGTCACAAAACAAGGAAGGCCCCGGCTCCCCCAGAGGGGCTGTGGCTCACTAAACCTCTAGAAGAGGCCGCTTTCCACCTTGCTTCACACTGGGAAGTGACAGGGTGGGTTTGTTTCTTTGGCTTCTTCCCACCTAACCCCAAAGCCCAGGGCGCAATCTCTCATCTGTGGACGTGACACCCTTGTACGAGGCTCCAAAAAGTGGCCGTTTTGGGGCCACATTAGCTTTTTTAACTTTTGATATTACACATAACCCTGTCCCTGCTGTACCAGGAAGCCATTTCACTCATCTGTCTGGGAAGATGATCCAATTTTGGTCCTTTTATCATCAATGCTTTCAGCAACTTTGCTCTACTTCCCCTACTGTAATTACTTTTGAATCATCAACACACCCAGCCAGCCTTAAAGCTCCGAGAATAGAATACTAAAAAAGAAAAGAATAAAAAAGTACCAAAAAACTTGCAATGGTAAATAACTTCACTAAAAACCACCCAAGCTAGAGGCAATTTTTTTTCTCTCTAGAAATTTACTTTTTAATAAACTGCCTCAATACTTTCTCCCCTTTTTCTAAAAGGAGGCAAAGCCTAGAGATGGGACATGGTGGAGAGTGGGGAGGGCAAGGAGCAATTTATTAGCTTCTTAAGGAGATAAATAAAACATCTGCTCCCCACCCCCACTTTTCTTTTCTTTTTTTTTTTAAGAGGTGGGATTTGTTTGTTAAGTGATGAGGGACTCTGAAAGTTGGCCTGCTGGTTGCTGGGTACCCAAGCAGCCTAGGAAGAAAGTATGTCTTCTCTGGAATGCAGTCAAATTACATGGCGGGAGAGAGAGTCCCATGGCTATTGGCTTCAGAATTCAGATTCCTCCAGGGATAAGTCTGAAGGACAAACCATACACAAAAAAACCGTAACTCCAAGAAAATTCAACCAACATCAGCAGCTGAGCACTGTCAACAAGCCAGCTGCTTGCTTTCTGCTGTCATCTATTCTGCTCCCCGCCACCGGCCCTAGTGGGTGAAACTTCCAGCCCTGATTTGTAAGTTGCCCCTTCAGCAGTCCAGCTTCCCCTCAGTCCTGGTGTAGCCCCCTGTCCAGGAAGGCACCCTCCTGAGCCCCTACAGGAAGAGAGGACCAGAGTGGGGACACTCAGGGCTGCTCTTTCCTCTTTTCATCACAGTGCTCCCTCTGGAATCCTTCCACATCCACATTTGCTCATTTCAGGCTAGCTCTTGGAGTCCTTTCCTGGGATGAGGTTGGGAAGAGAGTGAGAAGAGTCAGGAATGAGGTTATAAGCACAGAAAGCCTATTCTCTTAAGACCTCAGCACAGCTGAGCAGCCAGCAGACAGGTGAAGTTGCAGCCTGGTTAGTGATGCAGCCAGGAGAGCAGGAAGTCAGGGGCTTTTTAAAGGTTTGGGATCTGAGCAGGCAAGGCTTATTTAAAGAAAAGCCAGTGATGCAGGAAGCACACACTACCCTTCCCGGCTATTCCACCAGCAGAATTAGGGAAAGGCTGAAACCACCAGCCAAGCTTCTTCATCTCTAGGCAAGTTGGGGGAGCTCCTTGGGACCACGAACCCCAGAAATAAGTGATCTGCTGACTAATGATGCCAAATAGGGACATGTGGGGCTACAGCAAGCCCCAGAGCTGGCCTCCCACCAGGCTCTAGGCCTCAATATGTTCAATTACTGAGCACTGGCCTTTCATGCCCCGTTCTAAGGGGGTCGGGGGGAGGGCAGTAACGCTCTGAATTTGGTCCCAATAGCATGCTCTCCTCAGCCTCAGGGCCAGGTGGCCCCAGTCCTGGAAGTTCTCCAAGAAAAAAAAAAAAAAGACGCTAGTCCTTACTCCCCGCGGAAATTCTGTCCGCTATTTTAGACACATTCCTCAAGGCCCTAAGAGGAACATAGGGGAGGGGGACAGAGTTTCGGGGCCTTCACCCGGACCAAACTCAGAGATCCCACCCTCAGGGCCCAACCTTCCCCCCGTCCCCAGGAGAGGCCTCCGCCTCCTCCCGCTCCCGCCCCCAAGCCCACCCCAGAGAGGGCCCGAGACCCCCCTCGTGTCTCCACCTGACTCGCAAGAAGGCGGGGGCCACGAGCCGCTGCCCACGGAGAACTCGCACTTTTTCGCTGCGCGATTCAGAAACACGCCGGGTCTGATGCCATCCGGCGAATTATGTAACCAGGGACACCGCTCCCGGGCTAAACAAACGCGGCTCTGTGTGTGCGGCGGCGGCCCCGGGGAAGCGCACCGGGACAGGGAGGGGCTCCGGCCGGGCCTCGGGGTCGCGCTTGTTTGTTCAGCGACAGCGGCAGGAGGCGGCCCAGCGAGAGCCCCGCGCGCCAAGGTCCCGGGCCCAGCGCAGGGCCGCGGGCTGGCCAGGTCGGGTCCGCCAGGGCTCGGCCCCTCCCCCACCGCGGCCGCCCCCGCCTCCGGGCGGTGAACTTGGTCCCAAGTCCCGCCGGACCCCGTCACCGCCCGCGGCCTGAGCGACCTCGGGCTTGGGGGAGCCCGGGAAGTGATGGACTCCAGTCCCGGCTCCATTCCAGATCAGGACCGCTCGGGACCCCTCTGTCCCCCTTCCCTCCCCACCCCTCTCCTCGCCGTTGTCCGGCAGCTGCGCGATGTGGTGCGATAAAGTGACGAACCAACCCCCCCAACTCTGGAGGGGACTGAAGCGACTCTCACTTCGAGCCCTACCCCTCTGTCTCTCAGCCCGGGGGTGGGGGGGTGCAGGACTCGGTGACAGCTGCGCGGATGATGCCCCTCCCCCTCGCGCGCTGGGAACCGGGGGCCCGCGCAACCCTCACCAGGTCTGAGTGCGGACCGGGACGCAGGGGTGGATGGAGTAGGGGGTCTGGTCGGAATCGCCTGCTCTGAGCCTCGGGAGGTCAGAAGTCGGAACTCGGGTTCGGGGCTGTGCTAGCCCCCTCCCCGCCCGGGGGCGACGCAAAGTTTTGGGAAGTTGCTGCCCCTACCTTGCTTGGTGAGCACCAGGGCGTCTTCCCTCCGCGCCTGGGTGATGATGGAGCCGTGTTCCATCTAACAATCCCGCGGGCCCGGGCTGGCTGGGCGGGAGGACGCGCGGGCGCACAGGCTGGGCTGGGCTGGGCTGGGGGGCCTGGGCGGGGGCCCGCTCCGGCTCCGGCTCTAGCTCCCGAGACTCCGACTCCTACTGCTGTTCACATCCCTGCTCTTGTTCCCTCCCTGGGCCGGGAAGGGAGGCGGCCTGTACGGTGAGCGGGCGGCCCGGGCAGTGGCTCCCTCGGGTGCCCCCGGACCCGATCCCCCGGCGGCAGCTCCGGGCTCCTCAGTTTGGGTCCAACATGGAGAATCCGGAGCGAAAACAAGAGGAGGAAATGGGACACGGGGCGGTTTCCAGGCTCCCCCCTCCCCTCCGTACTCCAGATAAACAACCCGCGGCTGCAGAGCCCACCCCCGCGCGCCTCCGGGCTCTGGACCCGGCCTCTCTATAGCCCGCCGGCGCCTGCCGCCTCGAAGCACCGTCCTAGGCCCTGGGCCCCTCCACCTGTGAGCAGCCCGGGCTGTGGAACATCCGGAGCTTTGCTATTTTGTTACGGAAAAAGCGAATCCCCGATGGGGGTGGGGTGGCGGGCGGGCAGGCTGGAGGGGGAGACTTGAAACTGCTCCGGCGCTCCGATTGGCCCTCTCCGAGAAAGGGGGCGTGGCCCCTCCTTACTATGCGGTGCGAGGACCCAACAACATTCCAGACGCTACGGCCACGCCCCCTGGCCACTCCCCCCTCGCCAGGCTCCGGCCTCCCAGTCCCCTCGGCCACACCTCCTTCCCAACTACTTAAAAGGACACTCCAAAGCTCACGTTTCTTTACTCCGTGCAGGAGTGTTCCCGTCCGTGCGTCAGTACTCGGGTAAGGTGGAATGGTTCCGCCCTTCCGTAACCAGGGCAAGCCGCGAAGCCTAACCCAGGTCTGGCCAGGATGAGAGAGAGGGTTTGGGCAGTTGCCTTACTTCCTGCTTGGCTCTCGAATCGTCGACCCACTGTTTCAGATAAGAGTACAACCATCGAAACCTGAAAGAGATGTGTGTGTGTAGAAGGACTCAGGACTGCAGAGTATCAGAATTAGAACTGACGTCGGGATGGTCTGATCCCCACAGTTGAAATGAGACATGAAGAGCCAGGCTTTGCTCAAAGCCACTCACTTATTCCCGTTCAGGGCTTTCCCTCTTCTCCTCCTCCCAATCCAGGCCTCCCCCCTCCCCCACAGTCCCAGCCTCAGTTTAGATGGATAGAGGTCTCTAAGGGTAGAGCTTCCGCTCTGTGGACTCTCGCTGCCCTCCCTCCTTGCTTTTAGGCCCCAGGCACCCTCCGCTGGCTTTGACTCCTGGAGTCTCACAAACCTCCTGCTCAGGATTGTAGGTGAGGGATATACATTTGTTCCCAAGAAGTGGAAGCTCCAGAAAGTCAACTTTCAGCCCAATATCAGGTCTTTTCCAGTGAGCTACAGCTGTCCACAGGTGACATGGGCTGCCATAGGCTGCCATGACTTGTTCAAGTCAAGGCTGGTAAGAGGGATGTACAGTGAGATTGTACTGGGTGACTTATGAGCTACTTCCAACCCCAATAGTCTATGATTCAACTGTACTAACCCTGCCAAGGAAGGAACTTTAAGGAAGGTCAGGACTTCTCTGGTCCCTGGGAGGGTCGGGGCAGCTGACGACCTTCCTACTATAGTTCCCATTGCCCCACCTGCACCAGGTCTCACTGGGGGTTGGAAGACAAGCAGGTCACAGCTAAACTCTACAGATACTGTCAAATACCTTCTCCCCATGGGGACAGGTGAGGTGGTGATGTGTATGTGCCTGTGTGCCCTAACAGTGCTCATGTGTACCTGTTCCTTCTGTTCCTACATATACATACACAAAACCTTTTTATATAACACCACTTTAATTTCTCCAAAATGAAAGTAGCTGTTACAGAAGATCTGAATGATGCTTATGTAACTTTAAACATTGAGTTTGGGTAGATACTAATTCATTAACAGAAGGGAAAAGGAAGAGTTCTCACATCTTTACCTTCCATCATTATCTAAAAATCATTAAAACAAAAGGATTCTTAAGGTTAATCTTCAATAGGCAGGTTGCTAGGGGGCCTTTTGGGCCCTGCCCCCACCCTCTTGCGGGGTAGTTCAGCTGCAGTGGGAGAAGGAGGAGTGAAGGCAGGAACTGAGGATTGAGGATTGAGGGATGCCTGCTACTCCCAGCTCTGGAGTGTTGGGCACTTAACCTCTTGACCTCTCTGCACTTCCATTTTCTTGTCCATAGAGAAAATCCCTCCCCCTTTTATAGCTTACAAAGTACTTTCACATACATTTTCTGTCTCATTTGATCTCTTACTGCTTTGAGGTTGACAGAGCAGATATACCCATTTTGTAGGTGAGGAAACAGGGTCTGGAAAGGTTAACTGACTCACCTAAGGTCTCACAGCTTGTTAAGAAGAGGAGGCAGGGCTAGAAGTTGTCTTTAAACTTTAAGACTTGAATCTGACACCTTACCATAGTTCCTTTCTTATCTATAGGATGGAAGAGATATTAGAACCCAGTCATTGACTTCTTGCTAAGAATGGCTGACTGCCTCACCTCCTCTGGGAAGCCCTCCCAGATACCCACTCTCACATCAGAGCTTTCTAGCCTCCTACATACTCCTCTCAGAACACTTAGCATCATGTTTTGCAGACAGTTTGCTTACTGACTTCCCAACCAGAAGATGAATTGAGACTGTATTAAATTCATTTTGAATCTAGCATAATGCCTAACACAGAGCAGGTAAGCTTTCTTTATCTATTTGCTATACTAGTCTTGACTCTATGTCTTAACCAGTGTTCTGAACGAGGGGTTCGGTGACCCACAGCAATAAACAAATTTTGGTAGCATGGGGAAATATATTCAATATCCTGTAATAATCCATAATGGAAAATAATACAAAAAAGAATAGATATATGCATATAACTGAATCACTTTACTGTACACTAGAAACTAACACATTGTAAATCAACTATACTTCAATTTAAAGGAAAAAAGGAACACGTTTTGTATTGTGAGATGGCTAAAGCAAGTTTCATGGGACAATACTTATCCTGCTATGTGTGTGCATTCTGATGCTTTCTATTTATTGCATCCTATTTCATTTGTTTTAAATGCTGGCCATGACTCTCTAAATGGATTTCACGACTCACCACCAGGTTGTGACCCCATCGTTGGAACCATACTGCTTTCATCTCTGCATGCTGTGGACGTCTTCTGTGCGTAGGGCTCCAGCTATCCCTGAAAGACACGCGGGAGATAGCCCTCAAGTACCTCTTGCTCTGATGTCAAAGAAAGGTTCATTTACAGGGAAACATAGAGAAGCCCTTCTAAGGCCAGAGGCACAAGGGTGCACATATAACCCAGGGTGGAGAGGTCAGATGAGAGAAAGGTCCCAGAGAGGCCTGGTGAGGGCCTTTGTGCCTCCAGAAACTACAAAGGCAGTGGCAGCTTTATTGGAGCCTGGAACACAGACTGGCAGGGCCTGGACTCATGATGCCACGGGCTTCTCCCTGCTCTGTCCCCAGATTACAGATCTCTGCCCTAGAAAGCTCTCTGGGGTCATGATGGACCTCTATCCTACAATTAAGGGGGTGGGGGAGGTGAAACGGCTAACTTCTACCTCAAGCAGCCTGGTAAATAACCTTCTGCCTCCAGGCCCTGGGCCAGCTGCTGGCTGTGTGACTTTGGGTAGGCTCTGTTTAATTATGTTCAAGGGTGGTAGCTGAGGCCAGGGCTCTCTAGGCCTAACAACTCTCCCAAGAGAAAGCTTATGGACTATCTCTGGTCACCTACCTGTTCCATCCCATTATCTCAACTTTACCTCCACCTGAAGGTTGATGAGAGGCAGTTTGGAAACAACACACCTTCTCTCCCCGACTCCCACCCCAAGTCAAGTAGTGGGGTAGTGAGGGTGGGGCTCAAAGGAGTGCCGTCTGTGCCTGTCTCCCATGGTTACTTGGGTTGGACTGGGTGTTTCTGAGCCAAGGTTTGGGAAAGGGAAACGGAGCTGGAGGAGCTTCCTTTACAGGAGGTGCACACTTGCTCCAGAACCCTGCCCCTTCCCCCACAGAAAATAAATACAGGGTTGAGCCCAAGGAGACCCTTTCATGACCCTCTGATGTCACTGAAATTTTCCATTAAATTAAAAACAATTTTTTATTACAAATGGAACACATCCATTTTCTTGCTTTCTCTGATTGTTCCTGCAGAGTCTCAGTTCCGTTTCGCATTGTAACTGGGAAGGTGGGGTCTCAGCACCGCAGTTCCGGAGCCCTCTGCCCTCCTGTCACAAGGCTTGTGGGGTCCTGTCCTGGCTGTTCAGGGCAAGGTCCTAGGGGTGAGATGAGGTGGGTTGAAAAAGACCCAGTGACAGTGACTGAACAGTTGTGGGGACTACCAGATGCCAGGGGGCTGGGGAGGAAGGGAGGGTTAGTGGCAGTGGCTATAGCTTCTTCGTAGAGTAGCCTGGGAAGCTCCCTGGGGCTTCAGATTGGAGATGAGGAATTCTGCAGGGCGCAGGCATGTGCATCATCCCAACCCTAGTACTTAGTTATTGGACCTCCTGATTTAGTTTCTTCACCCTAAAATGGGGATAACAATAGTACCTATTTCATAGGTTATTATGAGGATTAAATGAGATAATATGTGAAGCACTGAGTACCTGAAACACTGGAGATGCTCAATAAATATTACTCTCATTATCATCAACCCTGCCTTCTGCACCCATCATCTGCCTGGTTCTCCAAGCCAGAAACCTGAGGTCACCCAAGAATCTTCCTTCCCACTCATACCCATCCCCAATCCATCCTGAAGCCAAGTGGCTCTTTGCCTCACCAGTATTTGTCAGGCCTTTTCATTCTTCTGATTCCCACTACTGCTGTCTCAGGGGAGGCTGGCAACAGGCACCTAATCACCTAATCTCTCCTTCTCTAGGGCCCCAATCCAAATCCATCCCCAGCTCTCCTAGAAGATGCAAATCTGATCCTGTCTATATAGAATGATTCAGCAGTTCCCCATGACTTGCAGGACAAGCTCAGATGCCTCGCTCTGGCTCGTGGTGATTTACCCGCACCATCTCACACACCTTCCCCATATCGCCCGGGCTTCTGTCCTGTGAAAGTAGGCACCTGTGATTCTTTGGCACTGTGTGTGCTTCCACACTTCTGCACAGGCGGTTCTTTCTGCCTGGATGCCTCTTCCCCAACCCCTGTGTGATGACTCCTCATCCTTTAAAATACAATTCAAGTGCCACCTCTTCCTCAGATCCTCCCAGGTCCCAGCCTGACTCAGATGCTCCTCTTTGCTCCTGTATTTTCATTCTCGTTTGCTTGACTGTTCCCACCACTCCAGTGTAAGCTGCTTGAGGGCAGGCACAATCTGTTTTTCACCACACTCCGGTGCCCTCACAGAGCTTGGCACACAGTAGGCTCTGTTGGAAGCTAGTCCCCGTAGGCACTTTCCTTCCTGGGCACTGCTGATCTCCTGGGCCACTGAGCCAGTGAAGCTGGGAGGCAGGATGCCAGCCTCCTAGACACTTTCTCCACCACCCAGGACAGGGGAGTCCCAGACCCGGAGCAGAGCTTCGGCGCCTGCTGGCCACCACAGGTGCAGGAGTGTGGGACTCAGGAGTCCTTCACTTCTCACCCGGGCTTTGGAAACGAGGCCGAGCCGACTGAGGCTTGGTGGAACAGACGGACACCGTCGCCCAGGCATTTGGAAAGGGAGGGTGGGGTGGACGAACCCGCAGTAGCGCAGACCCTCGACTTTCCCACCCCATGGTCACTGCGCGAGCCTGTAAGATGAGGACAAATGGATCTATATGGGGCGGGAGCCGCCGAGCCTACCTCGATCCGGGTTCCTCAGGAGCACAGCCTCTCCCTCCCCCCCAGCTAGGCCTGGGCATCCACGTGACCTGCGCCCCCAGGAGCCACTAATCGCCTGGCTCCCTCCCTTCTCCTAAATAGGGAAGCGACAGGAGCAGATCGAGTTTCTCGGCCCGTATTTACAGGCTTCCTGGACGAAGCCAAACCATCTCCTACCCTCGCTTCCCCCAGCGCGCGCGGTGGGGAAAGGGAAGAAGGGCCCCCTCGGCGCCCCGCCCCCAGCCCTCCCGGCCTCGCGGCCCCGGGTGCGGCCCCTTCCTCCCCCACCCCCCCGCCCCGCGCCGCCGCGCCGCCGGCCCCTCCGGGGGCACCGCTTAGGTCGCCGCATTCCAACCCCCTGGCGGCCCTTTGAGGTCACGTGGCGCGCTGGGGGTGGGGCGGCAGGACGCCCCTGCCCCAGGCTGGCGACCTAGAGGCTTTCCAGTCCTGCAGATTCTGGAGCCTTCTCCTCAGACCTCGAGGAGGCCAGCTTCATTTTGGGAGTGATGCGCGGCAGGGTTTTACCCTTCAGCGCCTACTGCGTGCTTGGCCCCCGCGGAGCACTCGGGTCTCTCACCTCGCATCCTCCCTGGCCCTCGGGCAGGGCCCGCCATACCGTTCTCACTGGAAGACGCCGGCCGGGAGTCGCCAAGGCGTGCCGGCTCGAAGGGCTAGACTCTCTGCAAAATGGACAGGGAGGTGAGAAGACTGGGGAGAGCCAGTCAGCTTCGTTTATGCCTAGACGGATCCTTGTGAGGCCAAAGTCAAGAGCCAGCCGTGTCCCCGCTGCTTAGCCTGGACCCCAAACCTCTGAGAGCTGTACTTTGGGCGTGGAGACAAGGCACCAAAAGGGGCTTGATTGCCTTCCCGGCTGGGCAGACAGTCCCTAAGCTGCTCACTCTAGTCTAGTGTGAACTCAGAAATCCCTGTACTGGAGCTGAACTTGGTCACAGGAAGGGGCCTTTTGGCTTCTTTGTAGGGTCAAGGCAGGAGTGAGTAGATTGGAAGTTGAGGCACTGGCCACAGCCAACTTGCCTGGGAAGTATGACCTTGTAGGACAGAGAGAGTGTAGAGGGTAGGATGGAGACTGACAGAAAGGAGGCCTATTTTGGATGGAGCGGGAGGTCTACATTAGACTATTTATTACTCATTCAAATATTTTTTGAGCCTTTCCTAATATGAGTCATGCATTCAGCCATTTGCACCAGTACTGACTGTTTTACCAGGCTCCAGGCCTTGTCCCGGGGCTACAGTGATTAAGACAGCATGCCTGTCTTCATAGAGCTTACAGGCTAGTGGGAAAGCTAGACAGGTGAGGGGCATTTGCAGTACCGTGTGCTGAGAGCCACAGCCGGGAAGCGCAGCCGCAGGAAACACAGAGGAGGGGCCCTTAGCCCAGAGTAGGTTGGGAAGGAGGATGCGTTATCTAAGCTGAGGCCTGAAGTATAACCTATCCTTAATGGGTTGGGGTGAGAGTGGAATAGGAAAGAATAGTCTTCTGGGTAGAGGGCACAGTGCGTGCAAAGTCCCAGAAGCACGTTCTGGGGACTGACAGCTCAGTAGGGCTGGAGTACAGCCACCCTGCTGATGGCTGACAGAACAAGAGGAGACAGAGAGAGTGCATTTGGGAGAAGAAATGGGCTGAGCTGATGAGTAATGCCCACCCGGGAGAGGATGAACGCAGGGAGACCCCTGCTCCTTTGAGGACACAGGAGGCCCCACAGGCATTCTGTAGTGGAGGATGTGACACGTTCTTTCATAGTTGCTTTACAAAATTAATATTTATTTTTATCAAGAAAATACATACACATAGCTGAAAAATCAAATAGTTATAAAGGGCCTGTAACAAAAACAGAAGTCCCACTGGCCTTTCTCCCAACCTTTATCCTAGGCCGCAGGGGCAACTGCTTTCAACTCAGTTTGGCTGTTTCTTCTGGTATTTCCTTCCTTATTTCTAAATGGTGTATGTACTGCTTTTCTGGGTTCATCCGTCCAATTTGTTGACTTCTCATCTTGGTAGATAAGGATTTTGATTCTTTTACTTGCCTCTTCCCCCTCTCCTCACCCCCATTATGTTTATATCATAATTTATGGTCAAATCCATGTTCAGTGATCTCATTATTGACTTTGAAAATAGTGTTTACTTTTGAGGCAAGTATGCTGGTTACATTTCCTCTTCTAATATAACTTAGTTGCTGTATGCTCTGTTTACATTTCCTTTCTTGTACAACTTTTTTTGTTTTTCCTGGAGTTAACTGCCTCATTTTTTATTTGCTTGGTTTTCTTTGAATCTCTGGCTCGGCGTCTTCCCACACCCGTCAACAGTTCTGTAAAACGCCTTCTCAGTACAGTTTTGCATATGACCAAACCTGTCATATAATCTTATCGGTTCTGTGTTATTTTTCCTAGGAAACATTTGTCCTGGGGCACTCCATCCTTCCGGTTTTCTCTGTATGTGTTGCCTGTAGCACACCTGTCACCCTTGGACTTCCATGGCCAATCATTAAGAATTCTCTTTGCCCTTTTCCTCTTTCAGGGACCCAGTATCTTCCTCTTCTTCAGTTTACTTCCTTGTTGGGATGAAGCACATCCTCCAGTAGCTTCCTGAGAAAGAATGCCTGGGAGGTAAGATTTAGCGACTTTTACCTGCCTAAAATTGCTTTATCCTACCCTCACTCTTGATGACTAGTTTTGGCTGGGTATAGAATTTTAGGTTGAATATCATTTTCCTTCAGAAGTTTGAAGATATTGCCTCCTTATCTTGCAGACTCTGATTGGAATTGAGAAGTCTCATGCTATTTTTTTTAAACTTTTTTTTTATTGATTTATAATCATTTTACAATGTTGTGTCAAATTCCAGTGTACAACACAATTTTTCAGTTATACATGAACATGTATAAATTCATTGTCACATTTTTTTCTCTGTAAGCTACCATAAGATCTTGTGTATATTTCCCCATGCTATACAGTATAATCTTGTATATCTATTCTACAATTTTGAAATCCCAGTCTATCTCTTCCCACCCCTCGCCCCCTTGGCAACCACAAGTTTATATTCTATGTCTGTGAGTCTATTTCTGTTTTGTATTTATCTCATGCTATTTTGATTCCTGAGACTTTGAATTCCCCTCCCCGCCCCTTTTAGGACTCTCTGTTATCCCTGATATATTAAAACGTCACAGTTTATCAGCACGGGTCATTTTTCATGGTCCTTGATAGGTCTTTTTAATCTAACAGTGGTTTTCGAAGTGTGGTCCTCAACCAGCACCATCAGCATCACCTGAATATGTTAGAAATGCAAATTTTTATCCTCTGCCTAGGGGGCAACTACCTCACATCTACTGAATCAGAAACTCTGGTGAGAGGTCCCAGCAATCTGTGCTTTGTTGTTGTTGTTTTTATTGAGGTGTAATTGACACAAAACATTATATTAGTTTCAGGTGCACAACATAGTAATTCAATATTTGTATACATTGTGAAATGATCACAATAAGTCGAGTTCACTTCAGTCACCATATATAGTTACACTTTTTTCTTGTGATGAGAACTTTTAAGATTGACCTCAGCAACTTTCAGATATGCAATATAGTATTGTTAACTATAGTCACCGTGTGTACATTGTATCCTTGTGACTTCCTTATTTTATAAATGTAAGTTTGTACCTTTTGACCCTGGTCACCCATTTCTCTCAACCCCACTGCCGGCCTCTGGCAATAAGCCTGGTTTTATTGTTTTGTTTTTGTTTTTTAAATTCCACATATAAGTGAGATCATGGTATTTGTCTTTCTCTGTCTGACTTACTTCACTTGGCAGAAAGCCTCTGAGGTCCATTCATGTCACAAATGGCAAGATTACCTTCTGTATTTTAACGGCTGAATAATATTCCGTGTGTGTTTGTGGATGTGTATTTTAACAATCTGTGCTTTAACAAGCCCTCCACATATTCTGATGAATGCTAAAGCTTAACATCTATTAAAATCTGTTATAACATTTTATGTCCTTTAATTCTGGGAATTTCTTTATTATTTCTTTCAAATTTTTATCACTCTTATTATTAGAATGCTGGATAAAAGGATACAATACAAGAGAACTGATCCTCTAATTTTATTATTATTTCTCTTTTATTAACCATCTCTTTCTTCTATATTCTGATATCCCCAGTGTTATATCCCAATCCATTTATTAAGTATGTAATACGACCCTTTTTCTCTTTCTTTCTTTCTTTCTTAAAAAATTTCAGAAGTGCTTTCATGTTCCTTGTTCTTTCTGTTCTGAACGATTTCATGTTCTCCATCTCTGGATGCATGCAGTGTCATCTCTTCGAGGACATTCATTTGAAATGTTCTTCTCCCTTTATTGTCTCTGTTTCCTCTGATTTTGTGTTTTCTGTTGTTTTGATTTGTATCAGTTAGGAGAATTTCCTTAGTTGTCTGGTCTTCCTTGGCTGTCTGTTCACGCTTGAGAAGGAGGCACTGGAGAGCCAGTTGGAAGCACTCACTGTGGACTCAAGTTAGGGCAACTGGGTAGCTGGCTGGACTCTTTCCTTGGGGAGCCCTGATTGTCAGTATCATTGGCACAGTTCTGTTTTTCCAGAATAGGATCTTCTAGTCTAGCCTCCTGCTTGAAGGTTATAAGCCCAACTGCCCAGGGTCCTCCAAGTGGGTGGAGTGTGGGGGGTGGGGAGAGGTATGTGGCAAGTAGGACGAGTTACACAATCAGAATGCCAACTTTCACTCAGCTGCTTTTTAAAAAAATTTTTTTTAGGGGGGAAGTAATTGGATTTGTTGATTTATTTTAATAGAGGTACTGGGGATTGAACCCAGGACTTCATGCATGCTAAGCAACCACTCTACCACTAGGACTGTACCCTCCCCCCTCACTGAGCTTTTGATCCCACCTCTTCTCCATTCCCCCCTCCCCCCACCCCCAAAGACCAGCATCTCTCTGTTTCAAAGCTGTATCTCCAGAAGCGATCTTCCTGTCTCCTGCATGAGTAGGGAAGGGGACACAATAAGTCACTTGATTGCACTGGGGCCTCTGAGTTTCCTGACTGTCAAATTGCTCTTTCAGTAGATCTTCAAATAAGCCCCCAGTTTTTAGACCCTCGCCTTCTAGTTTCCTTGCTGCTTCTAATTCCTAGCTTTGCTGGGGTTCTCAGGGAGGGGTCAGCTTGCTTCTCCTGGGCACATGCCTCTGGATGTTCTGGGCCTGCCTTTCCTAGCCACTTGCCACTCTCCCATCCACTCTCTGTTTTCGTATGACGTGGTTCAAGATTCTTAATGTCTCCAAGTTTAGTTGAAGATGGGATTTGGGCTTCTGTTTCTGATTCTTCTTCTTGTCATTTTGGAAGTGATTTTTTGAGAGAAAAAGGGGACAGAAAGGGCTGTACTCCACTATCTCGTGACCAGAAGTCTGAGATGTCCTCCTGAGGTGGACAGAAGTGCCGTCTGCGCCTGAAACTCCTGCTCCTGCTGACAAAGGGGGGGGGGGATCACCTGTAGGAGGAAGGTGAGCAGGGGAGGAGAGGAGCTTCAGGAGCTTAGAAGAGCTGTTGGGGGGGCGTGATTGGCGCCTCCCAGAGATAACAAGGATTGCTGGGCACCAGTGAGGCCAAGCTGAGGTGAGACAGTCAGAATCCGTGGTGAGGACACAGGGAACCGGGTGGGAGGTACTGAGAGGCAGAGAGTAACCCCCAGCTTGGAGAGAGCGAGACAGGTGGGGGACATTCTAGAATGGGGCAGGGCTAAAGTGGCTGGCTTTGGAGCAGCACATTTGCCACAAGGCAGAAGAGAATGAGGCAATACTGGTAACCACTAACGGGATGTCCATTACGTGCCAGGGACTGGACCAAGTTCTTCAAAGCAGGCTCAGTGGGAGTGGGCAGCCGAGAAGAGGTGAGGAAGGAAAGGAGTTTAAGGTCAGAGACAGAAGGTGTGAGTCGCAGGTTTGAGGATGGGGCAGGTCTGAGAGACGGTGGAGTCTTGGGTCAGAGATGGGAGAGCCACTCAAGTGCAGAACCACAAAGCAGCACGTCCCTGAGGTGGGTGAGACATGGGGGAAATGGCTATGTGATTGCTCACGTCTACTGCAGGAAAGGCAGTGGGTGGGAAAGGCCAGTCATCTACATGGATGGCCTCTTGGACACCAAGGAAGGATAGAGATTTTAAAAGAGAGGCTGGCCACTTCAGTCCACTTCAGTATTTACTGAACATCCATATGACCTCCTTCCCCAGGTTACATAGCCTGGGGGTGTAATCACAGTACAGTCACTTGAAATACACAGCCTCTGGCTCTAAGCCCTAATAACCCAGCTCTCAAAGCCTCACGAACTGTTTCCGGGGTCTCGGGGCTCTTTCACGTCTGCTCCTTGTGTGGCCCTTCTGTTCCATCTCACGGCTGTGTGCTGACCTCACTCCTCCTGGCCATGAATGCCGCTCCTGTCACTCCTCACTGTGCAGCCCCAGAGCTGCATCAGCCAGAATTCTGTGGTTACAGGCCACAGAAACCAACTCTGGCTAACTTAAACAGAAAAACAATTTATTGAAAGCTTATTGGGCAGCTCATAGATTCTGCTGCCACTCCCTACCTTTTTCCTGTGCTGGTGAGCCTTGATTTTGTTCCAGAATTTACCTGCCCTGAACTCAGGGAAGGGAACCCCCCTCAGCTGCAGGAGATGAAAGTTGGTAAGTCTAAGCAGCCAATCAGGGTGCTTCTGCCTCCTTGCCAGTGATTGGCTTAGACCTAGGCACGTGGTGCAACCCTGGCCAATGAGACGCAAGGGGAAGCCCACCAGGCCAGTGGGTCGCCACAGAATGAGGAGCTACCTGGAGGCCTGCCTTCTTCGAAGGTGGAATTAACTTTTTCTGCCTCTGAACAATGATATACTTGTTCATTGTTTGAGCCGCTTTTAGTTGGTCTTCTGTTGCTTTCAACCAAAAGAGCCTAACACATAAGACACTGCCAGATATCTTTCCTTGATAGCTGGTGGGGTAAAGGAGGGGAAAATAAGCTGACAGCTGAAGAGTGGGATTAGTAAGTTTTCAAAATAAAGGAGGCTGATGCATAATTTGGAGATACAAGAATTACCTTATAGGTAAGAACTGACTAAAAATGCTAGAGGAAGGGGAATAACTCTGGGAGGAGGCCACCAGCCATTAAGCAGAGACTGACTGTATACCAGGCACTGTGAAAGGGGCTAGGATATGGTGATGAGCAGGAGCCAAGACCCCTGCTCTTAGGGAACTTTCAGTCTGGGTGGAGTGGAGACACAGTGAACAAAAGTCACAGGGTAAAGTAATGGAAGGTAGTCTTAGGGGTGCCGTTAATTGTGATAGATGGTGGTCAAGAAAGCCCGCTCTGAAGAGGAGACCCAAAGGGTGGGAGTGAGCCAGCCACCCAAAGAACCATATGGAGATTCCAGGAAGTGCCTCAGGGCAGCAGCAGTTGGCTCTGTCCTGGCTTGGAGTCCAGTGCCCGTGCCAGGAAGGGAAAGACGTGGCAGCAAAGCTTGCCTTGGGGGCTCACACAGGCCAGGAGTGACAGAGTAGCTGAAGACATGTATTTTCCCAGGTCTGCCATGGACATTAGCTCCTTTGTGAGGACAGGTTGGGAACTGAGATGTCAGTGACTTTCTAGAAGGTGGGAAAGTTTGAATGGAGTATTTGGAGGGAGAGCCTGTGGGTTGAAGGAAAGACACGTGGGGCAAGCAGATGACCCTCTGGTCCCTGAGTGCCCAGCTACCTCCTGTCTCCCTTTGTCCAACCAGTCTGGAGTTCTAGCCCTTTCCTCTGTTCTAACATGTCTTGGTTCAGACTGCTACAACATGATACCATAGACCGGGTGGGTCATAAACAACAGAAATTTGTCACGTTCCCGTTTCCAGATCAAGGTGCAGGAAGAGTCCGTGTCTGTTGAGGGCCTGCTTCCCAGTTCATAGATGGCTGCTTTCTAGCAGGGTGCCCACGCGGCAGAAGAGGCAGGAGAGCTCTACGCAGTGTCTTTTAAGAGAGCACTGATTCCATTCATGAGGGCTCATGACCTGATCACCCAGAGGTCCCACCTCCTAACACCATAACACTGGGGTAGGAGCTCAACAAATGAATTTGGGGTGGGACACACACATTCATTATGTAACAAACAGCTCAGCCAAATCAATAAGCATTTCCAGAGTGCTTACTTTTTGTGTAGCCTCTCCTGGGCGTGTGTGTGTGTGTGTGTGTGTGTAAAGACAACCTGGTCTCAAGGAGCTTGCTGGTAAAGGATTAAGAACTCTGCATCTTAAACAATTAGAAAACAGTTTATCAGCAGAAAAAAGGACATGCAATAGGATCATTTACCTTGGTGGCCGTCACAAGTTCCTCGTTGTCTACTGCACTGACCACAACTTCCCAACCTAGCACCAACAGACCCCTCTCCTCACCCACTGCTCCCTTCTTCCCCAAGGGTTAAGGGTGGCCCCTTTCTTACTGAGACCCCCAGATTCCTTCTGGGTGATTCATCAAGTTGGAGCCTGATGCATGATTCCTGCTCATCCTGTGCTGCCTTCCTCCAGTCTCCTGGGGATGTGAAGGAGGACGAGGGAGGAACCAGTTAGCTGGATTGAGATCCGTTTGCCCAGAGGTGCCAGTGCCACAGTGGGGCTCTTCAAGGATCCTGTACCCAAGCAAGAGGTCCTAGTTTGGAGGATCCTGTAGCTGAACAAATGAGAAAAATATTAAATGCTTACCTTTTCGGTCTGTTGAAGATGCAGACCACAAGGGGTGGGGGGAGTGTGGGACTTTATTCCATTTTACAGTGGAAGAAACTAAGGCACAGAGAGGTAAAGTCGCCGTCCTAGTCAAATGACTAGTAAGTGGTGCAGTCAGGACTTGAACCCAAGCAGCCTGACTGCGAGCATCCCCTTTGACACCACTGTACACGCTGCCAAATTGGCTCATTCTAGGAATTTCCCTTCTCCTTGCCACAACGCTCCGAACCGAGCTAGAGGCCATTCTGAGCAAGGACCAGTTCCCTTCCTCCCTGTGTAAGGAGAGGGAGTTGGATCCAGGAGAAGAGGAATTCCAGACGACACACTGCCATTTTGGCTATTTTTCCTTGATGTTCCCCAGGCAGCGAGCGCTAGCTTTTGACTTGCGAGGTGTCTCTGTTCTTCTAATTAACACCAGTGTCAGCCTTTAGCCAGAGCCCTGCCTATAGCTGGCATCCGTAACCCTGAGGCTAAGGGGCCAGTCCTCCGTGAGAGCGGGAGAGGACAAAGGGAACACCAACTCCGGGTGGAGTTTCCTGTGATGATGCTCCCTTCGCCTCATCTATAAAAAGCTCCAATATGATCTACCCCATTTCTGGTGGAGGCCAGCGTGGCAGAGTGTGCGGGAAGAGGAAGAATCAGGCTGAAACAGCTCCTCTTTGCCTCCCTGGATTCTCTTCCAAAATGCTGTCAGCACTGCCAGTTGGAAAATATTTTTCTCCCTCCCTTTGTCTTCTTTCTTATTTAAAAAAAAAAAAAAAGCCATCTGGTGTCAGATTCACTCCTGGCACATCATAAAGGGTAGCACTAAAAATGTCCCTGAAAAACTAAAAGCAAAACCACAGCAGTACACATGGGATTTAATCTCAGCATCCTAGAATTTCTGAGTTGCTAGGGGCCTCAGAGATCAAACCGTTCGTTGCACCGAGGAGGAAACTGAGGTCAAGAGGCGTTAGATCACGCTTTCAAAACTGCTTATTGAGTGCCTACTATGTTCAAGGCACTCTGCAGGCGTGGGACAGAAAAGACACCCCCCCCCCCGCCTTCCTGGGGTTCTCGGTGAGCGGTTCTTGCCTCTGCCCTTGGCCCTGCCTCTTCCCAGAGGCCCAGAGGCGGGGGGCCTGCGCGGCAGCAGCGGGCAGCGTGGCCGTCGCCTCCGGGCCGTGGGCCGGCCGGGCCCTCGGGCCGCCGCCCTCCCTGCGCCGCACCCGCGCGTTACGTCGGGGCCGAGCGCGCCGCGCGCCGCCCCAGCGCGGCCCCGGCCGGCGGCCGCTGTGGTCTCCCGCCGCTTCCGCCCGCCGCCGCGGTGGCTCCGCATTCCTCAGGGTTGAACAACAACTTTCCCTCCGAAGGCGGCTGGGCCCGCGCCAGCCGGGGCCGCCTGTGCCGGGCCCCTCGCGGGGCGCGGCCCGCGTCGCCAGCGTGGGCCTCCTAAGGGGTGCGGTCGGGCCTCCGGTACCTGGCCCGGCCCCCCTCCCCCGCCTCGCCGCGGGTCCCCGTCCGGGGCGCGGCGCCACCGCCGCCGACCCCTCCCCTGGGAGCGAGGCTGGCGCGGGCGGAGACCGCTCCGAGCTTCCTGCCCGCGGCGGCGGCGGCGGCGGGGCTCCCGGAGGACCAAGTCGCTGCGTGGGCCTGCCCCTGGCCTTGGTCATCTAGCTGGTCCAGGCTGCCTGCCCAGCCTGGACCCCTGCACGGGGTGAGCGCACAACGTTTGCCTCGGTTTTTTCCTTCAGTTCTTTGACAACGGAAAGAGGAGGGTTTGTAGCAACTACAGAAGAGCGGTCCTAAACCACTTCCTCGTCTGAATCTAAATATTTACAACCGTCCTATTAATACAAGCACTTTTATCCTTTGAACACACTCTCATGCCCACTGAACTTCAGAATGTCTCTGGGCCAAAGTTGGTTTCTTACTACTTTGCTCATTTTACAACTGAGAAAGCCCGGGCACGAGGGCTTCCATGACCGCTCGGAAGCCTGGAGGCAGTGTCTAACTCAGCTCGCAGCCTGGAGCCACCTCAGGCCTCCTGACTTGCAGATCAAGCACAGCCCCTTCCTGGATCCTGACGTGACCCGGGGAGGAGATGACCCAGCTTTCCAGGCCTGGGAGCTGAGTGTGTAGGATGGAGTGGTGCTAGGCAGACAGATTAAGCTCTAGACTCACTAAAATGTAAGCTCCAGGGTGGCAGGGGTTGGCTCTGAAAACAACACTTGGCACATAGTAGATACTCAGTAAATATTTGTTGCGTGGATAAATGAATACAGCAAAGGGCTTCAGATTTCTAACTAAGAATTAAACGTATGTCCTTCTTTTTGCTCCTTTACCTTCCGTTTAAACTTTTGCTTTCTCTCTGAATTTAGACTTACAGAAAAGTTGCAAGATAATATGGCGTGTTCCCAAATACTCTTCACTTCTCTTCACCTAAAGTTAACATCTTCCCTAACCATGGTACGTTTGCCAAAATGAAGAAATGAACATTGCTGCAATACTATTAACCGAATGATTGACTTCTTTTGGATTCATGTTTTCCACTCATGTCCTCTTACTGTTCTAAGACCCAGTCAGGGATCTCACGTTGCATTCAGGGTGTGAAGCCTTTAAGTATGCAATGTGGACCTCACTGTATAAGGTCTCACTCCTTGGCAGAGAGGCAGCAGGCAGTGTCCCTGGCCCTGGACTGAGCTCCTTGTCCTGGGGGCCAAGGAAACACCTTGAGCCCTGGATTGCCTGAGAGTGCTTTTAAGATGTTCCTTCCAGGTCTGTCTGCTGGCTCTGGTAGCATCTGTTTTAAATTCTGGCCCTACTGGGTCTCCCCTCCTTGTCCCTGTCCCTCTACTGTGCACATACCTGCCAGAGGAATATGGCTATGCCCCCCCAGTTCTGCTTTTCCTTTGGGAGCTGACTTCTCTGTGCCCCTCATCACTTGGCTGCCATTCCTTGGTCTCCATGAGGGGCAACCTCCCATTTGCCCCTCCCCAGCCTCACTGTTCCTCTTTCTCCATCCCGGAATCATCTTCCAGCCTGAAACCCTCAGGGGAGACCTTTCTCTTGAGCTATGTTACTTCGGTCACAGCTCACCATTGAGTGAACCTTGGAATTGGAGATGAGCAAAGTGAGGGACAATCCATTTATTCGGTCAACCAGGATTTACTGAGCATGGCGGGTCACAAAGATGAACACAGCTGATCCCTGCTTGCCAGGATTTTACCATCTGGAGGAAGAGAAAATGTGAACAGATAACTGCATAAATGGGGGACATGTCCTGATGGAGATAATGTGTGTACACAGTTGTGTGGCAGCACAAGGGGCAGAGCCCAGCTGGGGTTGTGGAGGAGCATGGAGACCACTTCTCAAATGAGGGCATGCTTAAGCTGGGTCTTGAAAGATGGACAGGAAGTAGGTGCCCAGGAAGCAGGGCAGGGAGAGGGGAGAAGGGCATTTGCAGGATTCAGAACAGGTGTGACAGCGCAGGGGCATTTGAGAACAGGGCACCTTTGGGGACTTTCAGGCTAGTCCAGTGCGGCTTGATGTGAGAGGGTTTGGGAGAGGGTGACTAGAGAGATGAATGGGACAGGTGGAACAGTCAGGTCTTAGGTGCCAGGATAAGGCATTCGAACCTTGTTCAGCAGCAGGTGAGGGCTGCTGGTCAGTTTACTTCTTGGAATGGTCACTTGGGCACTCTGTGGAGCCTGGATAGGAGGTCGGGGCACCTGGTGGGCGGCTGCAGTGAGAAACCAGAACAGAGGCAGTGGGGTCTGAACCAGGGCAGTAGGTAGGTTTGGGGCAGAGGGGACAGACACCAGAGAAACTTAGGAGGCAGGGCTTGGTGACTGGATGGTCATGGGGAGGTGAGAGGAGTTCAGGGTGACTTTGGATTCCTGGCTTGCAGGAGGAAGGGAAGGGAGACTGAGGGGGCTGCAGAATGAACTGAAGGTGATCCTCTTCTCATACATGTGAGCATCTTGAGTCGGGGCTGGGGCCGGAGTGGTGCTTAGATGGGCTGGCTGGGCCCCCAGCTTCACTGCCCAGAGGAGACCTGGCTTAGGCAGGGCAGGCAGCTGCAGAACAGGCTGAATGAGGGTTGTAGCTCCAGGGGAACCTGACCTGGGAGATGTTGGTGGGAGGGTGGGGGCGTGGGGAGGAGGGGCGCGCTGGAGGAGATGGAGTGGGGGATGGAGAAAGAGGGGCAGTTTGGTTCAGGGAACTGAGAGAAGGTCACCAAGTCATTCAAGATGCAGAAGCCAGAGCATTTAACACCCTTCTGGAATCTTCGAACTGACTACATGGGAAGAAGGAAGTCCACGGGGCCCTGAGAGAATGCTCAGAGGTGAGGAGGCGAAAAGGTGTCTTAGCACCCCTGTCTTTGGGCATTTCAGGCCCTGCTAGAAGTCTGGAAGTAGCTGGAGTTCCACCTGAAGGCTGTGCCCTTTGTTTGGTTGTGGGAGGGGCAGAGGCACCTGAAAACACCTGTGTGGACAGTTTATGTAGCTGGAAGGGACCTGTGGTAGATTTCTAGTAAACACCCCTGCAGAAACCCTTATTCTTAGCTGAACACTTAGCTGAACGCTGTCAAGAACTGTGAAGGTCTGAGACTTTATTCTACTTACTCCCTGTGATAGCTGCTGGGAGCTGAGACTCCTGGGTCAGAGATGGACAGTTCATTACTCACAGCAATAGTAATAGAAGAGTATCAGCCCTGCTTCCCACAGGGCTTTACAAAGACGACTGGGTGATGATGCCTGAACACACAGTGGGTTGCATTTCAGGAGATGAACTGGAACTTGGGGAACCCAGATCTTTTATAACGGGCAGTTTGCCTGCTCTTTGCTCTGGAGGAGGGTACTATATACCTTCCATGGATGTTCACTATATCCTGATGATAATCTGGAACAAGTGACAGTTACTGCTTCACTTGCAAGATGTGCAGAAATGGAATAGAACCATGAAGAATTGTCTGCCAGGAAACACATGGCCATAGAAAACATTTCCCAGCCTCTCTTGCAGCTAGATGTAACCATCTAACTGAGTTGTGGTCTATTAAGCGTAAGCTTTTGTGTGAAATTGAAAAAACAAAAAGAAAAGAATAAAAGGCTGGCATGTGCCCTAAGCCCCTTCTTCCCATCTTTTCTCCTGATGGTTGGAATGTGGATGTGATGTTGGAGTGTGAGCAGCTATGTTGGGCCAGGAGTGGCATGTAAGAACTAAGGATGGCAGAACCTCAGTTGCAAGGGGCCTGGGTCTCTTGATTATCTTTGGACTTCTTTACATGAGAGAAAAAGAAACATCCATCTTAACTTTTTTTGTATGTCCATCTGAACTTGATTCTAACTGATACAGGCCTAGCACAAAGGAGGACGAATGGAGGGTTAAACTTGTAAGCAGAGAGAAAGATTGGGGCACATCCCCCCTTCCTCCTGCCTCAGCCTCAGCAGGGACAGGGGGAAGGGATGGGGAGTCACCTCTGGCTTGTTCACCATCCACCGGTGATGCCCCATTCACAAGGGGGCCCGGCTGGCCACGCGACCCAGCAGCGTCCATTTGAAGGCAGCAAGCAACAAGCTGGCTTCATTCACAAACCCTGTCCTCCTTTGAAAACCAATCACTGTGCAAAGCGTGACTGGGTGGTGGCCAGCGCTGGCCCATCTGTCATGCCCTTTCAGAGAGCCAGGCGTCGGCAGCCGGCCTGGGCCGAGCCAGCCCCTCTCCCTTTGTACCCCAGGGACACGCACTGTAACGAGATCACAGTGCCTACTGAATTATTCAGAGCCGCCCTGAGTGTCAGTGTTATTATAAACATGCAGATTTCTCCAGGCTGCAAACTCCCAAACCTCCAGCAGCCACCTCCCTCCAGGAGTTTTCATTGGCTGCTTTGTGCCTGTGATTTCACGTTCCCCAGGTTGTGATGGCCTAATCTGCCTTTGACTAGTTCCTACCTGCCGCCAGACATGAGGGCCTCCTTGCCCTTTACCCACCACTTCCCCAGGCCTCATTCTTTGCTCAACAGTTGTCCTCACTGCCACCCCAGCAGTCCTGCCCCTTCCCTGTCTCCTCCAGGCTTCACCGCCCAGGTTGGTGACATCAGTCTCTCCCAAGTGCCTGCCTGATGGGGACACGTTAATAACAGGATCCTCCGCTTCTGTAGGTCTCTGTCTGATCTCTGTCCTCGTGGGGCTTTAAGCCTGTGGGTCTCCCCTCCCATCCCCATGTTCCAGCCCCAGCTCGGTCCTCCCCTTCCTCGCAAGTCCCAGGTTCCCGGTTCTCTCCGGAGTTGGTCTGAAGAATCCCCCCCCAGCTGGTAATGAGGCAGAGATGGTAATGCACATTTAAGAGTAATGAAATGCAGTGATATTTCAGGCCTGACAGACCTATTTCTGGCAGCCTTAGAATTAAAGTGTGAGGCTTTGTACTGCAGCTGCTACTAGGCGCCTTCAGAGTTTTTCTAAAGATGTGAATAAAGCTTGCAGGGTTTCAGCTCAGATCACTGTGGCTATTTATCCTGCTGCTGCTTTCATTGTACCTTTTTATTTGAAATTTTAGAGCTTTTAGATGAAGGAAACGCAGCAGCAAGTGCAAAGCATACAAAATATCCTGGTGGGGGAGAATGTCCCGGTTTTTCTCTCAATTGTCCGTGACAGCTCTGGGGAAGAAGAGGGCTCCCAGGGCCTCCCAGCATTGCCTCCATCTCCCCTTTGAGTGGACCGCTCCTGGATCCTTGCTCCGCCACAGCAGGAAGCGGGGCCTCGGGAGAAATCTCTAGGAGGGAATCCCTGCCGGCAAGATTGGTGGGGCCGGGCGCCACCAGCCCTTCCCACCCCTCATCGCTGTGAGCTGAGCCTACGGGACATGTGGCAGACAGGAGTAGACCCACTCTGGGCCAACAGTGAGAGCCCACTCTCCAGACTCCAGCCAGGAAAGCCGGCCTGCTGATCTCTGTCTTGGCACGCAGCCCCATCCCGCCACGGCCACCAGGATGGCTGGAGCCATCCAGGAGGAGAGGTCATGGAAGGCAGGGGTGCAAAGTGGGGGCTCTTTTGGTTGTCAGACCAACCTGGGGGTGAATTCTGGCTCTGCTCACTAACTGCAGTGCCACGGGCAAGCCACCTACCCTTTTGGGCCTCAGTCTCCTCACCTGTAAAATGGAGATAATGATGCACCTATCATTTAGATCCTTGTGATGTATGTAAGGTACCTGGCACATCTCAAGCCACAATGTCTACTGTTAATATGAAAGTTGTCTCAGGAGTCAGGATCGCTGGGCTTCCTTCCTGCCTGCCACTCACGGGCCGAGTCTCTTCCCCACTCCGGGGCAGTGGGAAGAGAAGGGGTTTGGAGTTAGACGGAAGCAGGTTCTAACCTGGCTCCTTTGTTTTCTGGCTTTGTGAGCTGGGCAGGTTGTTTAACCTCCCTGAGTCCCAGTTTCCTCATCTATCAAAGCAGCGATGATGAGTGCTCACCTCGAAGTGTTCATGTGCAGCTTAACTGAGATCATCTTCATAAAGAGTCCGCCCCGCACCTGGCTCACAGCAGGTGCTTGTGTAAATCGTGGCTCCCTTCCCTACCCTCTTCTCCTCCCTCTGCTTCTGTTCAAAGAGGAGAAGTTTTAGATCCGGCCACCAGCTCACAGGAAATGCAGGAAGAAGACAAGCGTGTTAAATGACAGCAGGGGGATTCTGTTGGCAAAATCCAGAATTTGGGAAATTCTGTGGGACAGATGACCCAGAATCCTCAATTGCTAAATGACGAGAGAGAGAGAGGGAGAACCAAATGTGTGGACTTGGTTTGGATTCTGATTTGGACAAACCGACTGGGAAAAAAATAAGAGCAATCATCAGGGACATTTTGCTATTGGCTGGATTTTGATAATGCTAAGTAGTGATTGCTAATATCTTAGGTGTGGTAATGGTATTGTGGTTACTCTCATAAAGAGTCCTTTTTGAGGGGGTAGGCAATTAGGCTTACTTACTTATTTTGATGGAGGTGCTGGGATCGAGCCCCAGACCTTGTAGATGCTAAGCACGCGCTCTACCAATGAGCTCCTCAACTCTTATAAGAAGTCTTTACCTTTTAGGACATATATTGAAGAAATTACAGATTAAATAATACGGTAATTGGGATCTGTTTTAAGACAATATTTAGTGGGTTGAGTGGGGACTGGGGCACAGATGAAGCAAAATCGGCCACGTGTGGATAACAATTAAAGCTGGCTGATGGTATATGGGGGGGTTGTTAAGTTATTTTCTCTGCTTTTGTATAAAAAAGGCAGCGATCCTCTCTAGATGGGAGGTGTCTCTTCCGTCTGTCTGCCCTGTGCGTCCTTCCTAGCCCCGCCTCTGCTTCGGCTCCACCTCCTCCCTCGCCTGGACTGTCACAGCAGCCTCCTCCAGTCTCTCAGCCTTTGGTCTTTCTCCCAATCTCCTTCTCGTTCGGCTGCCAAAGTTACCCTCCTAGAGCACAAATCAGATCATGTTACTTACCTGCTTAAAAATCTTTCTGTAGCTCCCTATTGCCAATAACCTATAGGAGTATAAAACCCTTATTATGATACTCAAAGTCCTTCACAGTCTAACCTCAGCCTTCTTGTCCAGACCCAGTCCCAGCCAGATCCTCGTCCTCTCATGAAGCCTGGCCTTGGTCTTACTAGCCAGGCACTTTCAGACCTCCATGCCTTCTCCTATGTCGCTCTCTGTTTGGCAGGTCCTCCCCACTCCCCCTTAACTTCATCTATTAAAGACTAAATTATTTTTCAAAACTCAGTTCAAATGCCTTTCCTCCTTCATGCTTTCTGGAAGTCTTTACACTGTTCACCAAATATCTCTGCCTCTCTGCCTTCTGGCATATGGTAAGCTCTCACTTCCTTGGCTCTCTGAGGTTGGATGGGGCCATGTGACTGGTTTTAGCCAATGAGTTGTAAGTGGAAGTCACACATTTCACTTCTGGGCCAAGAATTCAATTGCTAATTCAAACCCCTCCCAAGCTCCCTTTCCCTCTGGCTCAGCAACATCCAGACATCGGCTGCTTTGTCAGGCTGGGTTCTGGTGTGAGCATGATGCTATGATGCTACGGAGTAGAGCCTGCTGTCCCCGGGAGGGCTGCGTCGTGTGGGATAAATAAATCAGAGGGGGTGTTTGTTTCTTCAGCATAACTCAGTCTATTCTGACTGATAATTCTTCTGTCTCTGATTTAGAACCAACTGTGCTGTTCTCTGCATGTTTGCATTACAGTCCTGTGTGTGTAATATGTCTAGATGAGTCAGCCTTTCAGACCTGGAATTCTGTTTCGTGGTGCTTATATTCTGGCCCCCAGCACTTAGCATGGTGCCCTGCAGAGCAGAGGTGTGAACTGAACGCCCAGCGGTCTGTAGCTGTGGTTGGTGCAGGTTGGGGGGAAGTACGGGGGCTAAGATGTGCCATCCTTGTGAGGGGCCCTCACACTAATTAGTCATGGGAATTGTGATGGTTCAGAGACAGCCAGGATCTAGCTGGATGTTCTCAGTGGATGCTGCGCTGAGTCCCAGGGAATGGGTCACGACTGGACTAAGCCGATCATAATCATCCCCTTCCCTTGTGCTTATGGTTAGTTTACATATGGGCACGTGGACCAGTTCTGGACAATCAGATGTAAAGGAAAATCTCATTCTCTCCTTGAAAAACAGGAAGAGAGATGAGAAATGCGACTAGTCTGTATGAGTTTGGATTCCACTAAAAGCAGAGCCTGAGAAAGGATTCAAATGCTAATGGTTTATGTGGGAGAGGATCCCAGGAAGCAGAGGAGAGGGAGGGTCGAGCAGGGAGAATGAAACTGGAAAGGAAGACCGATCAATAAAGGATGTTCTTTTCAGCTTGTTACACTGGGGCTCAGTCCTGCTTGAGACCTTCTGAGGGACGTCAGAATTGTCCCTCCACATGGCGGGAGGCTGACGCACTTAACTAACAACATTCGTTGGTTGCTGGTTGCCCTTCTTTTTACAGGAACTGGATGTTCACGGATAACTTCCTGGTGACTGGGCTCCAGTGGGCACCTCTCTGTTCAGTTGATTCTTTTCTGCGCCTGTCCACCAGCCTGCTCCTGAGCTCTCTTCTGCCTTGGTTTCCAGGACAAGTCTCCCTCCAGTGTATCTCTGCAGCCTCGCTGGCCACTTCTTGGTTTCCTTCCCAGGCTCCTTTCCCTTTTTCCCCTCTGTAGACATCTCCTACATTCTCTTCTGGTCCTCCTTACTTCTCCCCACGCTCACTGGGCAAACCAATTCATGCCGGCTTCCAACTGCTACTGTTGTGATGTCAGCTCCCAAAGCTACATGCCCCGCCCCCGCCAGCTCTCTCTCCTGAGTTCTGCAGGCATATACCTATTCAGCCAACGAACATATATTTATAGAGCAGCTTGAATATGCCAAAAAGTGGGATAAAGCAGTAAACAGGAATTCACCTCCCAGCAGTGCTGGACAATAAGGAGCAAGTGGACGAAATCCAAGTTAACCAGATAATTTTAGATAGTGACATGCGCTATGCAGACAATAAACCAGGTCTGTGTGATTGAGCTTTGTGTGCGTGTGCGCACTATTTTAGAGCGACTGCTTGAAGGAGGTGGCATCTGAGCAGGGATCATGTTGTTTGTGGCTGTGCAAGTGCAAAGGTCATAGAGAACTTACCAGTGTGTTTGAGGACAAACAGGAAGGCCAGTGTGGCTGGAACGATGTCAGCACAAGGCAGTGTGGCATGAGATAAGGTCAGGAAGACAGCAGACCGGGGCGAGCAAGGCTTTAACCAGATCCTCAGGTGATGCTCACATGCACTTTTGCCTGCTTTTGAGAACAGATGGGGCTGATGGAAAAGGGAAGAGATGAGAAGAGAGCCTTCACGTACAAGTTATTCTTAAAAAGTATTTTGGAAAGTGTAGAACACACGAAAGTATATAACACGACCACACCCTCCCAAGGGCCCCTCGCCAGCTTCAACACCATTAACGTAAGAAAGGAAACTGAAAGTAGTGGCCAGGAACGTAGGAGGAAACCCAGGGAAGCGCTGTGCCCATGAGGCATGTCCAAGGGAAAGGTCAACAGTGACAAATAAAAGTAACATGGTCCTCTAGGTTCATTTTTACTTTGACCTTTTTATTGAAGTATTGTTGACTTACAATAATGTGTTAGTTTCAGGTGTGTAGCATAGTGACTCAGTATCTTTGCAGATTATACTCCATTCTCGGTATTACAAGATAATGGGTATGATTCCCTTTGCTGTACAGTGTATCCTTGTTGCTTATCTATTTTATGCACAGTAATTTGTATCTGTTAATCCCATACCCCTACTTTGTCCCTCCCCACTTCCCTTTCCCCTTTGTAACCACAGGTTTGTTTTCTATATCTGTGAGTCTCTTTCTGTTTGCATACACTCATTTGTATTATTTTTTAGATTCCATTTATAAGTGAAATCATACAGTATTTGTCGTTCTTTGTCTGACATTTCACTAAGCATAATATTCTCCAGGTCCATCCTTGTTGCTGCAGATGGCAATATCTTGTTCTTTTTTATGGCTGAGTAGTATTCCATTGTATATATACTGTATCTTTTTAATCCAGTCGTCTGTTGATGGGCACTTGGGTTGCTTCCATGTCTTGGCCATTATAGATCATGCTGCTCTCAACTTTGGGATGCGTATATCTTTTTGAATTAGAGTTTTCATATTTTCCAGATGTATGCCCAGGAGTAGGATTGTTGGATCATATGGTAACTCTATTTATAGGTTTTTAAGGTATTTCCATACTGTTTTCCATAGTGACTGCACCGGTTTACATCCTCCAACAGTGTAGGAGGGCTCCCCTTTCTCCACATCCTCTCTAACATTTATTATTGGTAGACTTTTCCTGTAGGTTTAGCAGAGGTCATGTCTGTGTGGTCCCATGGGTGCCTCACCGTAAACACAGTGGTTAAGGTTCTGGCTTCACCCAACAGCTTCCCTTCAACCTGCTTCTCCTCTTGTTTCCTCTGTCAGACTGTCTTCATTAGCTTCTGGATGGGCTGAAAGCAGAGGCTGAGACTCAGATGTGAGTTCAGGGAGCTTCTCTGGGAGGTGATCCTGGGAAACAGGAGAAGGGGACAAGGAGAATGAGGCAGGGAAGGAGGAAAAGCCATGAAGAGTGAGTTACTGAGCCAGTTGCCACTGTGGGCAAGTGGGGCTCGATCTGGCTGGGCCCTTGAGGAGCTGGGGAGAATGTACCCCACATTGTCACTGAGAAGCACAGGAGGTGAGAGCATCTGTTCAGGGGTCTCCCATCCCCATTTCTGCAGGTTGTGCTGGGAATATGAACCTCCCTGTACTCCTGGGTGCACTGACGCTGGCTGAGGGAGCTCCCCGGGCTTCAGAAAACGATGTGGTGGCCACCAAGGAGGGCTGCTGCAGCCGCACTGGACGTGGGCCGAGGGCATGTAGTTCAGCTGCGCTCCCATCAGCTGCTTAGAATCTAAACTCCTGTGTGACTCTGGTGTCCCTCTGTCACCCAGGCCTGAACCACAGGGGTCATTCTAAAGTGATGGGGCTGACTCTAAGTTGTGGTAAGATCACTTTGGCTTAAGCGTGAAAAAAAATTAATGGATCACGTGCAGCTAGAGGAAGAGAGAGCAGCTGAGGGGTCACAGCTGACCAGGCAAGAGAGGATAACGTCCTGGACGAGGGCAGTGGCGGCTGGGATGGAGAGACATGAATGAACTGGAGAGACATTTAGAGGCAGATTCAGAAGGACATGGAGGTGGGGAGTGGGAGCAAAGGAGGAGTCTGCGATGAAACCCAGGTTCTAGCACGCCAAATGGCTGAAGCATGAGTTAGGATGGCTCATGTTATGCTGCAGCAACAAACAAGCTCCACGTCTCGGTGGCTTAATACAGCGAGCGTTTACTTCTCATCCTTGCTGGACGCCTGTCACAGATCATTAGGAGGGCCTCTGGTCATCAAGAACCAGTGTGATAGAGGCTGCATCTTGGTACACGCCTCCATCATCAGTCGAGGCAGGGAAAGGGGATGCGGCAGACCCTTGAAAATGAACACTCAGTGTTCTTTAGCCAAAACAAGTTTCGTGGCCTCCCCTTACTTCCAGGGAGCAGGGAAGTGCCACCCTGCCATGGACCTGGCAGGGGGGAGAACTCTGTTAGGTGAACAGCACTAACAGAGACTGACAATGCCAATCGCTGAGATGGGGAAATGGGTAGGACCAGGCCTGGGATCTCGCACCCCCTTCAACACTGCCCTCTGTGGCCAGAATGCTTATTCTGATACAAAAGTCTCATGTCATCCCTCTGTTCACATTCTCTTTAGAAGCTCCCCGTCACCTACCTGATAGCTTCGTGAATCCACAGTGTGGCTGTGGAGCCTCTCCTGGCTTGGCACTCACCTCCCTGTCCAGTTCCGTCTGCTGGTGGACCTTCTCTCCTAGCCTCTCCCATCCTCTTTATTCTCCAGCAGGACTCAGAGTGCCCTGAGTTTGCCCGACTTTCTCAGCCTCCACGCCCTTAGGCATTCTTTTTTTCTCTACCTCATATGTCCTCCTTCATCTTTCACCTCCTTATCTACCTGGAAAGCTTCTACTCCTTTGAGAAGCCTTTCTAAATTTCCCCAGGAAGACTTAGGTGTACCCTTTTTTATTCCCCTGGTTCACGTTGTCCTCAGTTCTGTTACAGTCCTGACCTCCTTCTGGCTATACCATTTAGGTGTCTGCTCCCTTCTACATTTGGCTGGTGACATTCTATGAACTCTTAGATCAAGCCTTGCTCAGAGCCAGCTCTTCCTCTGGACTTTAGAGTCATGTGAGCCAATAAATTCCCTTTATTGTTTAAGCCTGTTGAGTTGGATTTTTGTTTTTTTCCAACCTGAAGAATCCAAGTTAGAATAAAAATTAGTACCATGAGTTGGGGCGGGGTTCAAGAGGGAGGCCCCCCAAATGGACCTGATTCAACCGAGGAGGTAAGATGAATGGCAGCAGTGACCCCTGTGGGTAGGGAAATTGGCGACCTGACATAGGTGGTTACACAGTTTCCTGTCGCATCTCAGGATGCAGCTCCTGTGCGGCCGTGGTTACAGCAGTGCATTGCTTAGTAGAGACATTTAGACTGTTGGGATGGGTTGGCTCCTTCTTGTTGCTTTTAGTGAGGTGCTATACAAAGTTAAACCTATGTTCAAACTAAGTTTGAACTCCAAAAACTGAAAAGGAAGAAAACAGAGCTTTGCTAAGAGAAGCTCTTTCTGCCTATGGTCAAAAAATGGTTGAGGTTCTGGAAACAGGCAGGACAGAAAACCCCCAAAACTTTGCTCCGAGGAATGTGAGTATAAGCAGAAGTAGGGCTGGGGGAGTACATTACGAGACAAGACTGGGGTGTGCATGCAGCCTGGTCCCCAGCACCTTCCTAAGTACCTCCTGGTTTTCACTCCCTCCAAGACAAAGGGAGCCATCTGGCCCATGACATATATAGGTGGGATGTGGCCTGTAGGCAAGGATCAGACTTGGGGTGCCTCCTCAGTTGTCCTAAGGTGTAGCTTGAGATTAAATGTAAGGCTGAGTGTCTGGGAGAACACTAAACCCTGTGGCTTAGAGAAAGAAGTGCCCAAACCAGACTCCAGATCCAAAGAGTCGTGTCAGCAAGATCTCTGGTTTTGCATACCAGCTCACAGAATGCACCAGAAGCAAGCAGACTGGAAGCCCACCGAGGGGTTCCAGTGCCAAAGGAACCCGAAGCACAGATGACGATAGCCAGACTTTTCAACTCCTAACGCAATTTCTTAGGTCTCCAAGCACAGTGAATCAGCCTTCACAGGGACCAAACATTAAAGCAGCATTTCTTACACTTTTTTGTCCCTAAGAAGTATTTTTATTAAAAGTATCGATTTGGGGTCTTTGTTCCTAAAGAATTTGATTCCTTCTGTCTGGGACTGAGCTCAAGCATCTGCATTACTAATAAATGTCCCTGATTGTTCACACACAGGTGACTAAGGAACCCTACTTTGGGAGACACTGCATTTAGGGAAATTATTAAATTCCTTAAGGACAGGAGGATTTCGTTTGTCCTCAGAGCATCTAGCACTGTGTAGGGCACAGAATGGGAGCTGGCAGAGCCTTGCCTACTGGACCTGAAAAGCATGGGCTTCCAGAGCCAAGGTGGATTTAGGAAGTATGCAGACTGTGATTCCAGGGGCTGATCTGCCCTGAGTCCCCGTTCCCCTGCTCCTTGGTCCTGCTTTTCCTGCTTTGCACCTATGGGGCTGCCTTATCCAGACACTGAGCTGGCAACGAATATGCCTGGATTCTCTGTCAGTGCCCTTGTACAGGCAGAGAACTCTGGCCACCTCTGTGGGGGTGAGGAATGCGCCCAGCGTCAGAGGGTGTTTACTAGGCTTCCCGGTGTTTATTTTCTCCCTCCACCACACCTCCGGGCAGGGAGTGTTCTCCCCGAGAGCCTCTGCGAAGCAGCTACACTTTTATGGCACCTTGGGTGACTCATGTGTCCCAGCTCCACACACCCTCCATCAAAGGCCTTGGAATTGTCAAGGTCAGGATATTTAAAGCCACATTCTTGGGAGTGTTCTGGACACTGCCAGCTCAGCTCAGAAAGAGGGAAGTGCCCAGAGGACAGCTGTCAGAGTTAGTGCCCACTGTTTACAGCAAGTCTGTAGCACATACCAGTCGTGAGTATGGCCATATTGTTCTGGTTGGTTGTGGCCGAGCGATCACAGATTTCTCTTTATTCATTCTCCTAAATATTTAATTCAGTACCTACTGTGTGCCAGAAACCAGGGAGGATACAAGATAAATAGACACAACCCTGCCCCAAATGAGCTCAAAGGCTGGGAAGCGACACCGTGGCCCAGCAGAGAGACTCATGAACAGGGACCATATTTACAGGCGGGGTGTTTATTATAAGCTCACTAAGGAAGGGCATACAGCTTGGAGAGATGGAGATGACGGTGGGGTGTGGGGAAATCTTCTGGGAGCGGGGTCAGTTTCAGCTTCTGGCCTAGATGGACCAACAGGGATGGAATTTGCCCTCCCACCTGAGGCAATGGAAGAGTTGTACAAAAAATATGAAGCAATGGTTTGGGACATCAGATAGCACAGGAAGTGATCCTTGAGAGAGGGAGAACAAACGAGGTGAGCCCTGTGATTGCTTCAGCCCCTTCCCTGAGAGAGTCTCCAGGCTGTGGCACAAAGAGGAGGGCCACAGGTGGAGTCGGTGGTCTCTCTGAGTTGGGGAGTTGGGCCAGGGAGTCCAGGGAGGCCAAGGCAGCAGAGTTTTGGGTCCAAGTACCAGAGAGGAGTGAGATGTGGAAAGAGGAAGGAGGAGGGAGGAGAGAGAGCCAGAAATCTGTAGAGGGTTCCTCCAAGTCTTCAACTGAGCCCTGATCAGAGCATGTGTGTGAGGAAGCTAGCTGAGTCTAGAGAAGCAACCCTCAAAAGGAGCAGAGGAAGCAACCCCTGGAGGTCACACAAGGCAAAGAATAGTTTATGTTCCCACTAGCCAGAATGGCAAACCTCATATATCACAAGGCATCAGATAGAGTGCTCAGGAGGGGATCACCTCAGTACTGGGGGAAAATTAGCTCTAGGCTAATGGATATTCTGGTCCCAACTAACAAAGCTTAAAAGCAAGCCTCAAAAGGATGACACTGTTCCCAAGTAACTTAACTGTGTCCCAGAACAAAGCTCAAGAATATTTATAGAAATATAAAAACATCCAGCACCTAACAAGGTAAAATTCATAATGTATGCTATTCAGCTCAAAATCACCAGACAGTGCAGCCATTATGGAAAACAGTATGAAGATTTCTTTAAAAAACTGAAAATAGACTTACCATATGATCCAGCAATTCCACTTCTGGCTATATATCTGGAGGGAATTTTAATTTGAAAAGATCCATGCACCCTGATGTTCATAGCACTATTTACAATAGCCAAGATGTGGAAGCAATCTAAATGTCCATCAACAGATGACTGGATGAAGATGTGGTACATATATACAATGGAATACTACTCTGCCATAAAGAGAATAAAATAGTGCCATTCACAGCAACATGGAGAAACCTGGAGATTGTCATACTAAGTGAAATAAGCCAGAAAGAAAGAAAAATATCATGTGGCATCACTTATATGGGGAATCTAAAAAAATGAGACAAATGAACTTTTTTTTTACAAGACAGAAACAGACTCAGAGACATAGAAAACAAACTTGTGGTTACTGGGAGGCAAGGGGTGGGGTGGAGGGATAAATTGGGAGTTTGGGGATTTGCAGATACTACTATACGTAAAGTAGATAAGCAGGAAGGTCCTGCTGTATAGCACAGGTATATTCAATACCTTGTAATAGCCTCTAATGAAAAAGAATATGAAAAGGAATATATAAATACATATGTATAACTGAATCACCGTGCTGTATACTCGAAATTAACACAACATTATAAATCAACTATATACTTCAATTTAAAAAAAAATCACCAGACATGCAAATAATCAAGAAAATATGCCTGTAACAAGGAAAAGAAATCAATCAATGTCAGCAGGCCCAGAAATAACACAGATGTTAGAACAAAGATATTAGTAGACAGACATTACAACAGTTACTATATGTTCAAGAAAGTAGAAAAAAAATTAAGTATGTCAAGTCAAGGCATGGAAGATATAAGAAAGATCCAAATCAGTCTTCTAGAGATGAAAATTATAATGTGAAATAAAAAAAAATACCCTGATGGGATTAATATCAGGTTAGACAGTGAGGAAGAAAAACATTAGTGAACTTGAAAATATAATTATTGAGACTATTCAAAACAAAACACAGAGAAAAAAGACTGAGCAAATTAAAAAAGAACAGAGTATCAGTGATTTGTGAGAAAACTTCTTGGGGCCTAATATATGTGCAACTGGGGTCCCAGAAGGAGGGAGAGGGCAGAAAATATATTTGAAGAAAAAAATGGCCAAATATATCCAAATTTGGTGAAAGCTATAAACTCACAGATCCAAAAACCTCAATGAAACCATAGTACAAGAAACTGAACTATACCAAGGGACAGCATAATTAAACTGCTTAAAACCAGTGCTAAATAGAATATAGAAGGGGGAAAAAAAGGCATTTAATGTACAAAGGAACAAAGATAAAAATGACAGCAGACTTGTTTTTTAAAATAATGAAAGCCAGAAGTCAGTGGAGCAACCTCTTTAAAGTTCTGAAAGAGAAAAACTGCCACCCTTGAATTCGACACTCAGCAAAAACATCTTTCAAAAGTTATGGTGAAATGAAAACTTTTTCAGACAAAATATGAAAAAATTCATCACCAGCAGACCGTCACTACAAGACATGTTGACAGAAGTCCTTCAAACAGAAGGAAAATTATACTCGATAGAAGCGTGGATCTATACAAGACAATTAAGCGCAGTAGAAATGAGGTGTTCCCACTAATAAAGGAAGAAGGAATAATATAACTAGCACATCACAGTTGTGAAACCCCTCCTGTGTTAATGGATCTAGGCAGTGAGGAACAATGGCTGACAGTCGACAAAGACAACCAGGCCTTATGCACAACGGCAGAGGCGGACTTCACCATCTGCGTGAAGAAACAGAAACAGAACAAACAGAAACAAAAAGAGACACAGAAAACAAACAGAAAGAGAACAGCAGTCAAACCTGAATCTGGCCTCCAGATCTAACCACCAGTTTGTGGAATATAGAAGGGACAGAGAAGCATGTTAAACGACACCACCACTGCGTTTTAATTTAAAAAACATCCAGACTTGGGAAATTTTGTAAGATACACAACCAGATTGTTTTCATCAAATTAAAAAAAAAATGTGAGGTAAGAGAGAAGGGAAAAGACTGACCTTTACCTGGATGGGGAACTACAAACTGTAAGAGACTTTTAAGAGCCGTATCAATCGATCACAATGTACAGATCTTTAGATCACTAATTCAAACAATTAAAAGGGAAAAAAATAAGACATTTGGGGAAATGTGAACAGAGACAGGTATATTAAGGAATTACTGGGGACAAATTGTCGGCCAGGCCAAGCGAGGAGGAGGGTCACAGGGCGGGTGGGGACAGCACTGGCAGAGGCGTGCCCTCATTGGAGCCAGGGTGGTTAGGGCTGCTCGGGTACTCACTCCGGTTTCTGAGAAGGGAAAATGCAGAATACTGACACACACACCACTGTTGACCTCTTCTGGCCTCCTGCGGTGTAGGGGCCAACTCGGGGAAGAAGTCTTGTTGAGGGCTTTCAAGGCCACTCAGCAACAGAGGACAAGGACCCCAGCAGCGTAGGGGAGACGGAGGCTTATCCATCCTCTCAGCTCTGCCTGGGGTAGAGACCCAGGAGGGAGGAGAGACCTAGCTTGAAAGAGAGGAAGGAAAAGAGGGAGGAGAGACAGAGAAGAAAAGGTGGAGAAAAGGGAAGAGAGTGGGAGAGGCTGGAAGAGAGCAAAGCTGCATGTAAGGAGGGATAAAGGGCACACTCCGGCCACAGAGATTAAGGAGTTTGCTCAGGTCAGCGGGCAAGTTGAGATGATGAAAATGGCTGATCCTGGTTTATCGAGGATTGCTCAGGGCCTGGTGCCTCTGTCCTGTGGTTCCTTGCTGCACCAAGTGCCCAGTGAGAAATGATAACAGGAATCTTATTAGCGAACATTATTGGGTGCTCACCCGGCCAGACCCTGTTCTAAGTGCTTTACATATTCATTTCATCTTCTCAACAACCCTTTGAGGAAGGTACTGTTATTAAACCCATCTGATAGATTGTCACTGGGCTCAGAGAGATTAAGTGACTTACTTAAGGTCACACAGACAGTAAGTGGCCCTGCTGTAACTGAACTTTGGAAAAACCTAGTTCAGGACTCCATGCACTTCACACACCCTCCCCACCCTCCCACCTCTGACAGTGGTGGTGACCTCAGTGCACTCCCCTAGGCAGGGGCTCATCCTGGCTCCTCCTTCCCTCCCAGAGCAGCCCAAGGCTGGAATGAAGGCTTCCCAGGGCTCTGGAGGAGAACCTGGAGCCACACTGGACAGGCCACCCCGTGCCGGACAGGCTGAGGGGGCCCCAAGGCTGGGGAAGTGTTTGCCAAAAACAACAGCGTGCCTGCCCTAAACCGTTCTCAGCTGCACAGCCGGGACCCAGGCTGCTGGTCGGTGACTCTTACCAGCTCTCCAAGAGCGAACTCTGATCCTGACATTCTGAGCCCAGGATGTGAGGAGGGAACTGGGGAAGGGGTGTCCAAGATGCGCTGTGTCAGGAGATGGGAGGCCCCGCCCACAGGCGCCCTCGGTGGGGAGCTGGGTCCCCTCCCCACACCCTTGAACGATTTAGCCTGAAATAGCGTAAGAACTTCTTTCCCATTTTTTCCAGGCTTTTGGATGAAATTATATTTTACAAATGACTCATTATTATATTTATAGCTTCTCTCCAAATGATTCAAATTGTGCTTTGTCGCCTCCCTGTCTCTCAACTCCCCCCACCTCGACAGGAAGAAGAGCTGTTTACTGTACGGCCAGGTGTGGCCGCTGAGAGTGGCTTTGCCCCCTGTAATTACGTTCGCCTGAGCCCTGACAGGCACTCCAGCACACTGAGTCATGTGCAGCCTTTGTTCCAGCACGTCGTCGGGAACTCGGCTTGGAATCCGCTCCCGTAGGAAGTGCATGTGTGTGGTGGGGGGAGTGGGGGGGGAGTGGGCAGGGGGAGGGGGAGGCCTGTTCCCGGGGAGGCTGTGACAGAGGGTGCCTTTGTGAGGGCAGAGGCTGTTGGAGCTGGAGCTGCAGTTCCTCAAAGCCTCCTGTGAGGAGGCCGGGGTGGGCGGGCCAAGGTCGGTGAGCCCCCTCCCCCCATCCTCCTCCTCCTCCCCCAGCCTCCATTGAGGAGTTGAGAGCTGGCTGGTGGGGGAGGTGGCGCGCAGACATTTCAGGTTGTGCTAGTGTCTGGTTAGTGACACGTCACTGTTTCTTCTGAGGAACCACCCTGGCGCTTTAAGGAATCGTCGGGGCTGGGGGGTGGGTCTCAAGCTCCCTCCCCCTTCCAGGGAGCTCCTCCACCTACCCTCCTGCCCTGGCCACCCCCCCAGCTCCTAGGAAAGTGTGGTCTCTTAAACCGGCCACCTTGGAGGTGGAGGGTAGCAAGGAGGCCCCATTTGCAGTAACTGTCAGGTGCCCATGGGATCAAAGTCCCGTTGGTCTGCCCTCCTGGGCACTGAGTAAAGTTAAAAGCCCACAGAATGGGAAAGAAGGACATTCTGGAACTCACAGTGACATTCTCAGAGCCTTGCAACCACTCCTGCCCCTCAGGGTCCTTGGACTTGGGGGGTGGTGACCTGTGGACGCATGTGGCTGGCTGTGGGGTGAGGACTCTGGGGTCAGGATGGGCCGCCCCGGGCGCCCAGAAGGCCCAGAGGAGGGAAGGGAACAGGCCACCCCAGAGGGAGCCGGCTTCCTGGGATGTGTCTGCAGACCCCTGCCTGTGCTCTGAGGGCAGAGCTGGCTCCTCGGTGTTGCAGTGGCTGCTGCGCGGGAGCCTGGGCCGGAGGCGGCGTTTGTGAGCTAAGCCTGGGGCTCCTGTTGTGTCCCCAGCTCGCCTGCCCGGGCTCCTTCAGGTTTGCATCCATTTTTACTTCTTGGCACGGCCCGAGTGAGTGGGAAGGGGACGCGGGAGGAGGGGATGTGGGAATGGGTGTGGACGAGCATAACGTAATTATTGGTGAAATCAGTGTGAAGCCTTAACCAGATGACTTCCGCCTGGGCCAAGTGGGCCCCTGTGAGGTGTGTGAGGCGGCCAGGGGTATGGCCTGGGGGGCCCTGGGCTTGGAACCCTGGGACCCCGCCACCCTCTGGGGTGTTCCATGGTGGGGTAGGGCCTCGACAAGTCCCTTGTCAGAGGGAAGGGAAAGCTGAGAGGAGGACCAGAGGGGGCTTGGTGAGGTAGGGGTGGCGAAAGGGAGGAAAGGGGAGGGCCAGGTATGGACTTACCTGGGCAGGGGTGCCCTGAACATCCTCCATAGGCCAAGGGACAGAGAGACGCTTGTTGGGGAGAAGTGTGGCCTTCCACTTCCTGTGTGGAGCCAGGGCTGGCGGGCTTCACACCGCAGCAAACCCGGCTAGTGGTCAGACTGAGGGGCAGCCAACTCTGGCTGCTGAAGCTACCTTTGGACAACCTTCCTTATGGGGTTTGTGGTCCTGCAGCTGCTCAACTTGCGTTGGCACCTTTTCACCCGTCCTTTGCCATGTCAGCGTATCAGAGGCCTTGAACATGGGTAGCATGGGTGCTGTGTGAATGTGTGCTTGTGGGATACAGCTCCTCTCCCTGGCCTTGCCCGTACCCCCTCCTGCACCTCTGCTTGGAGCCCCACTCCACGCCTCTTGGAGGCAATGCGATCAATGGGCAGCCTGTGGGCAAAGCTGGATCCTGGCTCTGAATAAGAGCTAATCATGGAGAAAATAAGTGTCTTGACAAAATGAGTTTTTGTGGTGGAGAACAGACTATGAAGGACTTGGCTTCATTCCACCTTTGATGAGGATCATGGTTTAGGGATGTTGACGGAAGATCAAAGTATTATTTTTCGGTTGTATTTATGGGGTGATTTGCTGTCTACCTCCTTATTTTCAGGTACCAACTTCCTTCTTATGTTCGAGATGTTTTTAGCTTGACGAAGTGGAATCAGATGATGAAATCAGCTCGCACACACTCCTCAAACTGTGTTCACGTCCATTATCTCATTTGGGGCGGGCTATTATCCTCTCTACTTTCTTTTAAGGATACTGACAGAGAGAGATTAAATAACTTGCCCAAGAGTGCACAGCGCATCACTGACTCGGCTTAGACCCGGGGTCTGGAGGCTGGCTTCTCTGTGGCTGTGCTTTCTGCCAGTTTGAGAAGGGAGCAGAAGCCTGCAGCCCGCGGGCGGGCGGGGTCAGCAGAGAGATGACCGGGGGCAGGTGAGGGCGCCCTCCTTGGCCCCAGGACTTATGACAGGTGTTCACAGAGCTGCTGGGATCCCAGGTGGCAGCGGGAACAGCCCTCATGTTGAATTAACTGCCGGCAATTCTTGGGGTCAGAGTGAATGTCACTGACTTTACTTCTTACCGTGGTAAGATATCCATTACATACAATTTACCACTTTAACCGTTTTTAAGTGTGTAGTTCAGTGGCCTCAAGTCTGTTCACACTGTTGTGCAACCATCACCACCATCTTCCAAAACTTGTTCATCTTCCCAAACCAATACTCCGTACCTGCTGAACAACAACTCCCCATTCTCTCCTCTCCCCAGCCCCTGGCAGCCTCTATTCTACTTTCTTTCTCTAGGAACTGGATGACTTTGGGTACCTCATGGAAATGGAACCATCCGGTATTTGTCCTTTGGAGTCTGTCTTATGCTGACTTATTTTTAATTGGATCATCATTTTCAACCACAACAGGGACACTGATTAGCATTGCTTCATGCCCAAAAAGGAGTGAAAGAGACAGGGAACAGGAGTGATTCGGGGTAGATTTCTCAGCTGTCAGGGGTACCAGATGTAAGGGGGCGGCGGTGGGGGGTGGAAAGGAAGAAAGTGTTACATAGAAAAAAACTGCTGTGTGCTCTCATTCCAGGGGAGGGGCGCATCCCCCCTGGACGTAGATGCCTCTATTCTGAGGACTGAGCTGTGATGACCTCTGATGGGGAAGCTGCTCTGTCTAGTGAGAACAGAGTGACCCTCTGGACATGCTGAAGTCTAGACGGATTGTCCCGCAAGAGAAATCCATGCACAGGAACTTGGATAGGAGGGTCTGGAGGAGAAGAGAGAGGCTGGAGAAGATAGTCTAAGCTAGGACTTAGGAAATAATGAGAGACTTTTCAAGACGGGGGAATGGCTGACGGATGTTTAGGAGAGTAGTATCTGTTAGCAGATTGTAAAGGGCTTACTGTGATTCCCCTCCATCACCCCAAACATTGAGGAAAAGTCTGCTACTGTGCCTGCTGGCCTTGTGCGAGTTGGGGGCGGCTGGGGGGAAATGCAGGAATGGAGCAGTAGGGAGGGTGATGGGGGTGCTGGAGAGGAGGGCAGCTCCAGGAGGTGAGAGGTGAGAGGTGAGATGCAGAAGCAGGGCAGAGGGAGAAACGCAGGCAATCGAGCCAGAGGTCACCTGAGGAAGCATAAACCCTCTGAGAGTCTTGGGCACACAGTTGGTGGTTGGGGCAAGAGGGACTGTGAGGCTGGGGGGACACGGATATGGGGTCCCCACAGTTGGGATGGGGCTCAAGTCTTTTCTTGAATATTAGGGGCAGGCATTCCTGTCAGACAGCCTGAAGGAGGGAGTGGATGTGGATTTCTCTTCACAGAGACCTGGCAAAATCTAGACAGGATGCAGCCTGGGTCACTTAGGGAGCAGAGGCTCCCTGCGGTCCCATCAGCTTAGCTCACTGCCTCCAAGAGGCCCAGATTCACAGGGAAGAGAACTGTTTTTTGAGAGATGGAGATGGAGCTAGAACCAAAGCCAAGCCCAGAACACGTCTTGAGCTTTCAAAACATCCCTCTTTTTAAAATCGTCTGAAAGCAGAGCCCTGGGGCTGTGACTGTCTCTGACGGAGACAGATGTTTCTGGACCTCCCAGACTTAGCAGGAGCCCAGCAAGAGGGTCTGGCTGCTCCCACGCAGAGACCCCCAAGAAGCCTGGCATGGAACGCGAGCTGTGTGTTACTGGGAATGCTTGGAGATTCCCTGATCAGGTCCCAGTGTGGGCTGGGGATGGAGCCCTGCCTGGAATTACTGATGCATCCTGAGGTCTCGGGACTAGCCTGTGTGGTGGCGGTGGGGCCGACCGAGGACATTTCCCTCTGGTCCTCTCCAGCCTTGGCTCAGAGAACCAAGACTCAGGGCTTGTCTGGCTGGACCCCATTTTGATCCCAGCCCAGCATCCCTTCGTCAGCTGGGTCCTGGGGAAAAGGGCCTGGCTTGGCTCACACTGTGAGGAGGTTTGCCAAATGTGTTAGTTGCCACTAAAATCTTGTAAACTGGGGTGCAGGATGCTAAGGGGTCTGGGCTGGCCTGAGGATGTGCTGTTTAGAAGTTCCCTGCAGGTTGGGAGGGAGGAATGTCCCTGCAGAATCACAGACAAGCCTGTTCTGGGGCTGGGCCAAGATTTCCCTCTGGCGGGCCCCTCTGCTCTGGGGGAGCTGTGTGTTTCCTTCGACTCTGGCAGCTTGGGAAAGACCAGAGGCCCTTTCAGGGAAAGGAGAGAGAGAGAAACAGGCCTGAACACACTGTAGTGAAGGCCTAATTCTGAGCCTCAGCTGCGGACCCAGGCCCACAGCGCAGAAGCGTTTCTCGACTCCGTTCCGAGAACGTGGCGCGTTGTAAAACAGGCTGTTGCGGGGAACGGCAGAGCTTCAGAGACTGGGTGCTGGGAGGGTCTGGAAGACCAGCTAGCACAGACCCCTCATTTGCTGGGAGGCTAATTTGAAACAGAGTGGAGTCTGGCAGGGGCCGCGATGCCTTTTTCCTTCTGAGGCCCCGTTACCTGAAAGAGCAGTGTCCGAGATGAGCTGATTTCACCCACTCACTCGTTGCCCTCCTTGGTGCATTAAAGAAAATTTTTTTTAAACCCTCAGAGGTCCAGATCTGGCTTCTTTGAAAGTAATAGAGTTTGTGGCTTCCAGGGTGTTTTCAGTTTGGAGCCATCATTTCTGTTTGTTCATTAAAAGTGTTTGTTCACCACAGGCTTCTTGCCAGGTCTTCCTTTGCATGTTACTGGGCTGTGCTTGTGAATGGCCGAGCGAGGCCAGGATCCAGCTCAGGAAGAGACTGGAAGGAAGCAGGGGCTGGCGTGGTCTGGGAGGGTTGGGAGGTGGAGGTCCACAGGCCCATCCTCTTGCTATAGACATCTGAGCACCCTCAGTGAGGAGCCTTACAGCAACAGAAGATGCCTTGGCGAGACATCTGTGCAGGGCTGGCCGCTTGGCCCCCCTGTGGGAGAGCAGGGGCTGCCTGAGAAAGATGGTGCCCAGATTCATCAGGGAGGACTCTGAGAACGGGCACGCCCCTGGCCCAGGAAGCTTAGGAAAGAGACCTGGATGAGGGCAGCCAGGCACCTCAGAAAAAGAGCAAAGAGAGAAAGCAAGGGGCACAGAGTGAAGAGGGACCCGAGCTGAATTACAAGTTTTGGGTGGGGCCCAAGAGGCTGCCAACTTTGAGCTCACTCTCTGGAAAGGCCTTTCGGTTACTTCTTACACCCACCACCCAATCACCAGAGAGCTATCGCCTTCTGATCGAAGCAGCTCTTGGCAGACAAATGGGACATACGCGGCTGGAATTGGGGGCCCCACATGCTGGGTGTGGGCTGGGGAGGGGACATACATATGCTGGTGGAGGAAAGTCTCACAGTCTCCTGTCCTGGGAGGCAGAGTGAAGAAGCAGAAAGTTGGGGCTCAGGGCAGCAGTGTTGTTCTGTCCTGTTCCTACGGTCCCCCCAGGGCCCAGCTCAGGACCAGGCACACACAAGTTGCTCACTGAGTGACTGACTGAGTGAAGTCGCTATCTGTCCGAATGCATGCAGTGCTATTCTCTTGAATCCCTATATTAACTTCTATTTGTCTCCTTCAAGGTTTAAAGAATAATTGAGGATATTTGCCTAACTTGAGCTTCCTCCTTCAGGAAGGGTCTTCTTACCATCGGTGTGGCAGGGGGCACTGAAGCGCTGTTCTGAAAACTATCTCAGCATACAGGCCCTCCATCTGGGGTGGAGGGGAAATGGGAAGAGGGCCAGAATGACCTCTCAGGGTCCAGCTGGCTCTGTGGGATGCAGAGGGCGGACCGGAATTCGCCAAGCTGTGCTGGAGATGGCCGAGGTCACCGCAAGATGATGCATTAGCAACTTCGTTAATTGCATCATGCTTTTCTCCACGTGACAGCCCTGGGCTTATGCCTCAGCCCCAGCAGATGACCGGCGGAGGAAAATAAAATGGAACTCAAACCTTCTCTCTGACAAGCCTTATCTCCTGGAAGTGTAACTCTGTGAAGCCATGGGTTTCCTTTCCTGGACCATCTCAGGACCCATCACTGTGGTTTATGGAAAGACATGCCACTGGGAGAGGTCTTTCCTCTCCTCCCAGCTCTTTGCCCTGAGGAAGCCCCCTAACTTCTTTTGGGCTTGGTTTTGGAAGCAACGGTTAATCCTCTTTTGCTGTAGGGACTTCCTGTAAGGGTTTGGTACAGTATTCCCCCAGAGACGGGGGATGGCTGAGATGACCTCTCCAAGTCTTGCCCACTCTACAGTTCCTGCGTCTCCGGAGGATCTAAGCACTTCCTCTCCTTCAGAAGTTGTCAGTTAACTCCGCGTGGGTGTGGGCTCCTTGTAGCTACACCTTCCCTCCAATATTTGAAAGGTCTGTGCTGGCTCTTAGGGCCTCCAGATCATGTATTTATTTTCCTTGGCTCTGGCTGAAAAGGCCACATCGGTTTTTTTTTTTTTTTTTTTTTCTTTTTTTCCCTGAAAGCTAGGTCCTTTGGGCTAAACAGAACCGCCCCTAAGCTTTAGAAATGGCTGGTTTTCATCATGCCCTTTCTCGACCAAATTATTTCTTAAATTGCTCTCCCCGTGTTGGGTGGTTGGGTGTTCCAGGACACAGAAACCAGTCCGCGGGGGTCCCTGGCTTTTTCTCCCCGAGGAGTTGTAGGAGGGCCTCAGTTTCTCCGTCGCACACTTTGACCCGAAGAGGTCAGGCGCCCTGGCCCCGGGGAGGGGACGCGGCCCCGGGGAGGGGAGGGAGGGGAGGGGATGGGCCCCGGGGAGGGGATGCTTGAGCAGCGCGGGCAGCAGCGGGGTGGGGGGGGGCGCAGACCGCGGGGGCCAGGCAGGGGCGCCTCCTGCGCTCCTGAACGTGACCCCCCCCCCCCCGCCAGACGGCTGAGGAACAGTCCGCAGCGCCCCGAGGCCGAACGCCTCCCCTCCACCGGCGTCTGGGGCCACTGGGCAGCGCCGCAGGAATGAGGCACCGTGGAGCGAGGCCCCTCTCCGTCCCCGCCGCGCTCCGGCTCGCGGGGTTCGGGCGCTCGGCGCTGGCGCTCAGGGAAGGGTGGCTCGGGGCACCCCTGGCCCGCCTGCCGGGCCCCCTCCCCTGCAACCCAGCCCGGCGGCCGGGGCCCCTCTGGGAAAGACTGGAGGCGACGAGGGGTGGGGGTCGGGGAGGGGGAGGCGGGAGCGTTCCTGCAAATCACATGATTTTCCCGCTTATATAAATCACAGCTTGTTTTTCTCAACTAGCTGCAGACTTAAAGGTGCAGTGTCTTCTTTCTCTCCCAAGGGCAGGGGTGCCCCGGGGTGCTTCTGACGCACCTCCCCTGCCAGCTGGCTGGAGGTGGCTTGGACAATGAGAGTGTCAGGGTTCAAGATTCAGGGTTCAGAATTTAGGGAGCCCTCTGCCCCTCATAGTTGGGAATGTTTTCTTTTTAGCTTGAGACCAGGGAAGAACATGGAGATAGGATCACCAGATGAGCAGACAGAGCCAACCGGGTTGGTGGTATTGGTGTTGGTGTCGGTGTCAGAGACCTCTCCGGAGACCAGCTGCCCCCGAGAGCCGTGGAGCTCAAGATGAATTTGTCCTGTGGGAGATCTGTAGTGGCCAAAATCAGGCTTCCAAGGCTGATGCTTACTATTGCGACCAGGTCTGGCTGTATGTTTGAGGCCAACCTATCTGGGAAGAAAAAGAAAATCAACATGTATATTAAGCACCTACTATCTGAGTATTAGTGCAGGGAGAAACTAAGACCCATGAGACAGTCTTCTCCTTCCAGTGGTTTATGCTGTTTGCAGTGATGAGATACAGACTTGGGAGAGATTACACAGCACTAGCGTGTGTCAAAGCTTGTTCTAGGCTAAACAGAAGAGTTACAAGGCAGTGCATAATTACTGCCTGATGAACAGCACAGATAATGAATCCTGCAGGCTTTGAGGGGAGGGCTGGCAGGAGGGAGGAGGGGACAGCCTCCTGGGGGCACTGGGAGCCACAAGTAGGTAGGAGAGGGAGGGAAAGGAGCTTGGTGTTGGGAGGGATGTGTGCAGCGAGCAGTCCTTTTGCTAAACTGAGGAACCGAGGAGTGGAGGATGGGGTGCGAGGCTGGAAAGCCACGGGGCCAGATGCAGGCAGCCTAGAGTACAGGGCTGAACGTGGACTTGATTTGATGAAGGCAGGGTGCCAGCCAGTGGAGGTGCAGGGCAGGTACGTGTGTGGTGTGATGTATCTGGCAGCGGTGTACAGCCATGAGCTGGAAGTCCTTAGGGAACTGGCTGGAGGCTTCTGCAGGGACCAGGCAGACCTGAGGTTCACAGTGCTAGGATGTGAAGAGAAAAAGTAGAAACAAAAAGCCAGGGGTAAGAGAGATTTTGAAGGAAGACTTGAGATCGTTGAGTGAGTGTGTGTATGGGGAAGGAGGAGAAATGACCAAAAGGGGTGGTGATTTTTGAGCTTGGGAGGCAGGAGGAGGGTGTGTGTGAGTGGTGAGGTTAAGGGTTCCTTTTAGAGATAATGGTGTTTGTAAGGACTGTGGAATCCTAACTGGGCACTGTCCAGGGGGCTGGAAATCAGAACAGAGGATCTGCACGGAGGAAACAGCCCAAGGGATGAAAAAGACACCACCAATTTACAGGGAGACAGCAGAAAGGGAGAAGGAGACACAGGGCCTGGGAACACTCACATTTAGGGGAGGAGCCAGCAGCGAGGCTGTGGAGGGAATGTGTGGCCTGGGTGAGCAGTGCCTGCCCGACTTCGGCTGGGTGGTTTATTTTCTCTAATCTGTAAAATGGGAAAGCACACTTGTATCATATTCTGTGCGGATGAAGGGAAGTACCTGAAGCATCGTGCACACTGCACAGCGCCTGGCACAAAGCAAGTGCTGAATTCCAGTGTCCTCCCTCTCCACACTCCCTTCCCGCCCCCCACCCCTATTTCATGTAAGTGACAGGCACTGGATCAGTTTCTCCCTTCTTAAATTGTAACCGAGCAGTTGCTGGTGGTGCTTTTCTTCTTCTTACCACCCCCTACCCCACCTCTTCGTCTTCTAGAAGAAACACAGTCTGGCTTGCATGACTAATTATTTGAACCGGATATAGCCTCCATTATAAAGGGAGGAAATAATAAATTTGTTTCCTAAGGGCCTCTTAGTTGGAGATGGCGATTACCTCATTTGATCCTTAAAGGGGCCCTGCAAGGTTCGGAGGTTGGGGGTGGAGGGCAGGTATGATCAGGCCTTCCCCCCACTACAGCTGAAAAAATGGAAGAAGGTTTGTAAAAAGTTTGATTATTATGTTTGAGAATCACATGTCTGTCGGTACCCTCTAGTTCAAAGATTTCCAAACTTTTATTTTTAGCCCTTTATTTTTGGAAATTAATTTTACCAGGGAGTCAGATACAGGCAGGAGTTCTGGTTTCAGTGGAGCTGGGAGGTTCTGAGTCTCAATTTCTGGGATCCGCTCCTACTGCCGGCCCCCAGGCCAGGCTGGGCAGTGGGGCTGTGCTTCTGGGGTAACCCCGCAGCCAGAGTCTCAGTTTCTACACTCAGCTTCTTTCTCCTTTTCAGCCACAAACTTCCTCACTTCGAAGGCTCCGCAGACCCCTGGGTGTACCCGTTGTGCGGGCTGAGTGTTGTCTCTGGCGATGCCGCTGCCTGGGGTGTGAACCAGCGCGGCTCCCAGGCAGAAGGCTAGGGGGCGCTGTCTCAGGGCAGACCGGATGGACAGTAACATCTGATGTCACTGGTCCCAGGAGCCCCCCAGGCTGGGGTGTGCTGGCCTGCTCTGCTCACGTGCTTTGGGCTCTTATTTCCTCTTTGAATATGTTTCTTGAAAAACAAACCCTCTGAGGTCAGAAAACAGTTTATAGTTTTCAGAACAGTGCTTTGAAATAAAAACACATATTGTAACATGTCCTGTGGATAGTTCTATAAAGCTGTGAAGGAGCCACACGTAATATACTCTATCTGCAGTACTATTTATCATCCTGTTCAAGGCAGCCGCGTTTACGAGTCGTTTCTTTGAGTGGTATCAATTCCCCAAAGAGATGAGTATGAGAAAATGATTAAAAGAATTCCGTGTGAGTTTTGCTTTTAAAATAAAGTCTTGGTAAACCAGCATCCTAATCCTATGCTATCATTTATTCTTCCACTGATCTATCTATGTATTTATTTGCATTAGAAAGGTAATACACACTAATGATAAAAGCAGAAACACAGATCATTCTGAAGGGTGTAAAATGAAAAGTGGAAGTCCCCTCTTATTACCCAAGTTTACTCCCCTGAGATGATGGAAGTTAATGGTTTCTTTCTTTCTTTTTTTTTTTGGTGGTGGGAGGTAATTAGGTTTTGCTTATTTATTTATTCTTAGAAGAAATACTGGGGATTGAACCTAGGACCTCATGCATGCTAAGCATGCACTCTACCACTTGAGCTATACCTTCCCCCCATCTTATGATCGAGAAAGTTTTTGTTGCATGCGGGGGGTGTGTGTGTGTGTGTGTGTACACATCTAATCTAATATTTTTCCACAAATGGTCTAGTTCTGTGACTTCTTCCCCCCACTTAAGTATATATCTTGGCATACAGGTCTATCTCAGTCTTTTAAATGATTGCCTAGCTCTGGTATTTATATAATATTTTATACAATATTCCCACATTTAGGTTGTTTCCTGGTTTTTCCCCTTATAAACTGCTACAATAAGCATCTTTGTATATATTGTTGCATACTTGTGTACATGCTAATACGTATGTGAGATAAATTCTTAGCAGTAGAATGAGGTGAGTGTATACGTACATAAATTAAAAATCTTTTATCCTGCACTACTTAAGACATAGGACAAGATATAAAGAATAAAAACAGCTTAGGAAACATTGTCAGCACAGGTAAGTGTTCTTTGTACAACCCTGATCACCATCTCTCTTGTGTCACCCCGAGGATGCCAGGATCCTGAATTTGGTATTTATCGTCCCCAGGCAATGCCTTGAACATTGTTACATTTTACATAAATGGTACTGGCTGTATATGCTCTTGTGAGACTTCCATCTTTTCCTCAATATTATATTCCTGAGATTCTTCTATGCTGATAATTATTTTTGAACTAATTTATCTGCAGTACTGAATAACTTCAGGTTGTATGAATATGCCACAAATTATGTATTCATTTCCTGGTTAATGAACATTAAAGTTGTACTAGTTGTTTTTTTTTTTTCCTGCTATGAAAAATGCCATGGTGAACATTCTTGTGTACATCTCCTGATTGTCCCTGTGTGGGGATTTCCCTCGGGTATTTGCCTGGGAGGGAATGGCTGGTTCGTGGAATATGAGCATCTTCAATGATATTATAAATTGTTCTCCAAAGTGGTTTTACACTCTTACCTGTAGTCAGTTACTCCAGATCCTCGCCAACACTTGGTGTTGTCCAACTTCTAATTTTGCCAGTTTGATGTGAAATACCTGTGGTTTCCGTTCTTAGTTCTCGGATAGCTAGTGAGACTGGGCATCTTTTTACGTATTTTGTGGCCATGCGTGTTTCTGTGCATGTGAGTTGCCTTTGCCCATTTTTTTTTTTCTGTTGGAGTCTTTGTCTTTTCCTTATTGATTTATAGAATTTCATTATATTTTGTGCTTGCTGGTCTGTTACAGGTTCCATAGTATCTTTTCCCAATCTGTTGATTCTTTTCACCTTTTAAAGGGTGACTTTTGATGAACAGAAGCTGAATTAATGTAGTTGTTTTGTATTTAAATTTTTGATTTTGTTAATTGCCCAGGTTAGATGTCTGTCAATAGAGTAAGAGTGCCTGTTTCTCCACAGTCCTGCCAACACTGGGCACTGTTGGTTTTAATTTTTATTAATCTTGATAGGTGAAAATTGTCGCCTCCTGGTTTTGATTTGTCTTAATTGTGAGTAAGCCTGAACATGTTTTCACAGGATTACTGGTCATTTGCATTCTTTTTCTGTTTTTATTCTTCATTTTTCTTTTGGGAAGTTTGCTTTGTCTTAGTTGATTGTCCTGATTGATCTGTAAGGGCTTCTGGATGTTAAGGAGATTTGTCCTGCTCGGGCACGAGTGTGGCTCCGTGTTGTACACAGCCCTTCACTGCCGGCCCCTGACGGTGTGGAAAGGGAAACAGCCCCCATTACACATTTACCCTCTTTGGCCCTTGACCACGTGGCCGTATTGAGTGATAAAGAAAAAAGTTAGAATTGGAGGCTTTGTGGGGGCGGCAGGGGGAGCAGCGTGGTTCTGTGTAAGGAGGGGGCGCCTGGCAGATTGTGTGTGTGTCCTGTGGGGCCCATATTGACACGGATTTAAAAATGGAGGCTGGAGGGAGAGTTTGAGTTGGGACAGTGGTGACGTGGCCTGCATTCTTACTTCTTAAGCTGAGTGTTACTAACGCCCAGAGGAGGAAGTCTGAGGTGTCCTGGGGTGCTTGACTCCTCTTGGCTGGCGGCGGGAGTGGGGAATCGAATGCTTCTGAGGGTCCAGGATGTGCCAGGCACACAGCCTGAGAGGAGGCGTTGCTAGGTGGGGAAGTGGAAGCTCAAGAAAGCTGCTTTGCTCCAGGTCAAACGGCCATAAGTGGCCAAGCTGGGTCTCAGCTGGGACTAGCTCACTCCCCAGGCGAGCTCTTTGCAGCATGCTAATGGTTCCACCACGATTAGGCTCAATTAGGGGAGGACTCAGCTTTTATAAAGAGATTTGTCAGAAGAACCTTCCAACAAGAGAGTAAAATTAGGACATAGTTTAAATAGATTGCCATCTCAACAGTGAAATTTCACATTTCTGAGTTTTAATGGTAGCAATTGGCTTAAGTAGTGCTTCCAGGAGAACACAGGTAAATGAACAGTAATTATAATTGGACTCGACTGAAAAGAGTAGTAGTCTTAATAGTCCTGTTCACTCCTGAAAGGATGTTCGAAACCAGCCCGGAACCCGTTTCCCCTCCTGCATTTAGCAGAATTTGGATGACACTAAACTTTCTCTTTACTCATGTTTTCATTGCACGACTGTTTACGAAACGCACACTTTGTGCCATTTTGCTGAGAGCTGAGGAAGTGGCGAACTGACTCAGGTCCTGCCCTCTTGGAGCCTAGAGGAGACGATAATCAAAAAACAAGTAAATAAACAAAAGAAATAAAATACTTCACGGCTGTCATCAGTGCCATGCAGGGCACGTGCAGGTGCTGTGACAGAATAACATGGGGCCGCCTTTCGACAGGGAGTCAGGAAATGTCGCATACACAGGGTGACCGGGTACTAACATTTATGTTTGGGGTAAAAATATCGCCTATATTCAGCCTCCCTATAAACAGTGTTCTTTCAGCACACTTCTGGGGGCTTCGAGACTGAGAGTGACCAGGCTCCCCAACAGCCTCTCCTGCTCAGTTCTGAAGGGAAGCCCCCTGCACTAGGGGGGTGCAGTCTTTTTTTTTCTTAATAACTGGGTGTGAATCATGATTTTTAATGGAAATGTCTTACTTGAGGTAAATAACTCCCACTCGTCCTTAATGGGAGGACCTGAAGGCATTGAAGGAGAATATAAATTCCGAAGGTCTGTCCAGAACCAACACGACAACTTCCTCTCCTGGGTTTGCTGCCCTTCAAGAAAGCAGCTCCTCCCAGGAGGTGTGGAAGGTTTGCTTTCTGCACTCTGTCCCACACCCCTGCCTACCTGCCAGCCTATGAAGGGCCAGGTGGTGGCTTAACCGTTTTCTTGCCTCCCCTCGACCCCCTGCCAAAGTGAGGCGCTTCCTCAGTTCACACACACTTCCCTGTTGGTCGTTTGAGCCCTGCTAAGAGCACTAAGCTCCCAAGAGTATGATTTGATGGTTGTGGTTAGGATTCACCACCCATCTTCCAGGACTTTCTGGGAGACTTTTAGTTTGTTTTGCCTGTAGTTATGTCTATGTAGAATCTGTATGACATTAAACTTTCTTTTCATATGTTTGCTCAACAACTGTTTATTAAATGCACATTTTGTGCAATTTTGCTAAGAACTGAGAGAATGGTGACTAGAGACCCAGTCTGCCCTCAGGAGCAAAACACATACCACATCTAAACAGATGAATGATAATCCTTTGGGTTCACCTATGTCCTCAGTCCAAAGTCGAATTTCTGGGTCTTTTTTTTGACCTTGAAGAGGGCCTCTCTTTCTAACCAATTTTTATAAAGTTCTTAGCGTTGCTCCTCTTTCTTCCTACCTGCCCTCTTCCTAAGCAAAGTAGTATGTAGCTCTGGGCAATTTCCAGGTATTTGCCTGGTCACCTGTGGGAGAGATCTCACTTTTCAGGGCGAGGGAATAAAGGAACGCTGCTTCTGACACGCACCTGAGGAAATGAAATCCTTACCTCCGTTAAACTGGTGTTTGGGGTCCATCTAGTGGCCAGAAAGGTTTTGACACAAACCTGGACTCTTGCCCTCTTGTGGCAAAAGGCAGTATGACACCATAGGAATCCTTTCCCTGCCTTGCGTAGGATGACAGAAGTAAAGATACAGATCAGGAAGGAAGTGAATTATCAGCTAAGGTTTGCTTAACACGCATAAAGCAGATAGGACTCCGTGATGAGCCAGGAGAGTGCCAACACTGGCTTGGCACCTGCAGTTGCTGCCTGCTGTCCAAAGAATATTAAAAAAAAAAATCCCAAATGTGAAAATCCAAATTTACAGTTGTGTGTGGCTGTGGTGTGAATATATGACATATTCTCAATTATTATTTTTTCATCTTAATCCTGTGCCAGAATTTTAGCGCTGGAAAAGAAGTTTAGAAGTTAGTAGACAAAATTTTATTCAACTTTTACTATTAACCTCTGTACTAAGAGCTATTAGGGGCCTGAGATAAATTAGGTACGCATAAGCCCTGTCCTTAAAGAGTTAAAAGTGTAGGGGTAAAGTCAGATAAACCAGCAAGCAAATGCCATGTAGTATGTGGTGACGGTGGAAGAGCATGCGTGCTGTCGGACGGGGGTGCAGAATGGCCACCTCTGTCTGGAGGTCAGGGGAGGCTTGAAAGAGAGGAGGTAGCACCTGATTTGTGTCTTGCAGAGTAGGGAGTTCTCCAGGTGGGCTGGGTGAGAGAAGAGTGAGGCCCAGGCAGTTGGAAAGCGCGTGCAGGGAGGCCGACATTGCATTGGGCGTCCAGGAGCTGCAAATGTGGCGGTAGCATATGGTGGGAGGTACACTGTAGGTGCTCCATAAATCCTTGCTGAGTGAGTGAATGAATGAATGAATGGATGATGGTGGGAGTGGTGGGAGAGGAGGTTGAAGAAAGGTTATGTGGGGGACAGATCATAACACTAAGGGATATGAACATTATGCTGGAAGAGGTGAGGGAGGGTGAGGTGGAGGACCATTGAAGTTGTTAAGCGGCAGAGTTACAGGATCAGGTTTATGTTTTAAAAATAATTTGGATAGCAGTGAGTAAGAAGCAGAGAATGAATTAGCAGGCTACTGTAATAATTTAGTGAATGACATGGGCCTAAGACAGTGGAAATGGAATTGTGGAAGGAACAGATTTAAGTACTATTTATTAATTTTAATTTTATTCCAGTTTGAAATACAGTTGACATATAATTTTGTATTAGCTTAAAGCATAAACATAATGATTTGATAATATGTGTATATTCAAAATGATTGCCACAATATATTTAGTTAACATCCATCACCACCAATAGTTACAAATTTTTTTTCTTGTGACGAGAACTTCTAAGATTCACTCTCTTAGCAACTTTCAAATATATAATAAAGTGTTGTTAACTACAGTCACCATGCTGTACCTTACATCCCCAGGACTTATTTATGTTACAGCTGGAAGTTTGTACCTTTTGACCACGTTCACCTAATTCCCCCACCTCCTACCACCCCCATCTCTGCTAACTATCCATCTGACTACTGTTTCTATGGGTTTGGTTTTTTAAGATTTCACATATAAGTGAGATCGTGTAGTGTTTATCTGCCTTCATCTGAGTTATTTCACTTAGTGTAATGCCCTCAAGATTCATCCATGTTGTCACGAATAACAGGATTTCCTTCTTTTTTATAGCTACATAATAGTCCATTGTATATGTATACCACATTTTCTTTATTCATTGTCCATGAACACGTAGGCTGTTTCCATGCCTTGGCTATTGTAAATAATACTGCAATGAACATGGGGGTGCATATATCTCTTTTAGATAACGATTTTGTTTCCTTTAATATACATACCTAAAAGTGGAATTGCTGGGTCATATGGTAATTCTGTTCCCAGTTTTTTTAAGGAACCTCCATACTGCTCTCCAGAGTGGCTGCACCATTTTACACTCCTACTGACAGTGCACGAGGGTTCCCTTTTCTCCACATCCTCCCCACCACTTGCTATCTCGTCTTTTTGATGATTGCCATTCTGACAGGTGTGAGGTGATATCTCACTGTGGATTTGATGGATTTGATTTGCATTTCTCTGATGATTAATGATGTTGAGCACCTTTTCATGTACATGTACAAGAACTATGGAAAACTATTTAGTATTCAGTTCATCTGCCCATTTTTTAATCGAATTGCTTTTTGCTGTTGAGTTGTATGAGTTCTTTGTATATTTTGGATATTAATCCCTTATCAGATATATGGGTTGCAAATATTTTCTCCCCTTCCATAGGTTACCTTTTGATTTTAGTGATGGTTTCCTTTGCTGAAACTCTTTAGTTTGATGTAGTTCCACTTAGTTTTGCTTTTGTTGTCTTATCCAAAAAAAATCATTGTGAAGATTGATGTCAAGAAGCTTATCTCTGTGTTTTCTTCTAGGATTTTTGTGGTTTCAGGTGTTACGGCCAGGTCTTTTGAACATCAATCAATCAATCAAAAATCAATCCATTTTGAATTGATTTTTGTGTGTGGTATAAGATGAGGGTTCAGTTTCATTCTTTGGCATGTGGCTGTCCTGTTTTCCCAACACCATTTATCGAAGAGACTATCCTTTCCCCATTGTATATTCTTGGCTCCTTTGTTGTAATTAATTGGCCGTATGTGCATGGGTTTATTTCTGGGCTCTCTATTCTGGTCCATTGATCTATGTATCTGTTTTTAGGCTGTTACCATACTGTTGTGATCATTGTAGCTTCATAACATAGCTTGAAATCAAGAAGTGTGATGCCCAGCTTTGTTATTCTTTCCCAGGATTGCTTTGGCTATTTGGGTCTTTTGTGGTTTCCTACAAATTTTAGGGTTGTTTTTCTATTTCTGTGAAAAATGCCGTTGGAATTTTGATAGGGATTACATTGAATCTCTAGGTTGCTTTGGGTAGTATAGATATTTTAACAATATTAATTCTTCCAATCCATGATCACAGAATATCTTTCCATTTATTTGAGTCTTGTATGTCTTATAGTCTTCAGCGTACAGATCCTTCACCTCCTTAAATTTATTCGTAGGTGTGTTACTCTCTTTGATGCAATTGTAAATGGGATTGTTTTCTTAATTTCTCTTTCTGATAGTTTGTTATTAGTGTATAGAAACACAACTGATTTTTGTGTATTGATGTTTTTATCCTGCAACTTTACCTAATTCATTTATTCTAACAGTATTTTGGTGGGGTCTTTGGGATTTTCTACATATAATGTCATGTCATTTTCAAATAGAAGCAGTTTTACTTCTTCCCTTCTGATCTGGATGTCTTTTACAGTCTTTTTCCTGCCTAATTGCTCTGGCTGGGACTTCCCGTCCTATGTTGAAACAAAGTGGAAGGTGTTGTGGGGAGCGTCTAAGTCAGTGGTAAAATGCATGCCTAGCATGCACAAGGTCCTGGGTTCAATCCCCAGGCCCTCCATTAAAAATAAATAAACCTAACTACCTCCCCGCCAAAACAAAACAAACAAAGTGGAGAGTGTGGGCATCCATGTCCTCATTCCTGATCTCAGAGGAAAAGCTCTCAGCTTCTCGCCGTGGAGCCTGATGTCAGCTGCGGGCTTACCGTGTATGGTCTTCACAGGCCGACGCTCATTCCCTCTGTACCCGTTTGGTTGAGAGTTTTACAATGAATAAAGCATTTGAATTTGTCAAGTGCTTTTTGTTTATCTATTGAAACAATCATATGACTTTATCCTTCATTCTGTTAATGTGGTGTATCACATTGATTGCCTTGTGGATGTTAAACAATCCTCGCAGCCCTGGGATAAATCCCACTTGATCACGGAGTGCGGTCCTTTTAATGTGCTGTTGGATTTGCTTTGCTAATATTTTGTTGAGGATTTTTGCACCTATGTTCATCAGGGATATTGGTTGTAATTTTGTTTTCTTGTAATGCCCTTGTCTGGTTTTGGTATCAGGGTAATGCTGGCCTCGTAAAATGAGTTTGGAAGTGTTCCCTCGTCTTTTATTTTTTGAGAGAGTTTGAGAAAGATTGGTATTAATTCTTCTTTAAATGTTTGGTCGAGTTCACCAGTGAATCCATCTGATCCTGGACTTCTGTTTGTTGGGGGGTTTTGGATTACCGACTTTATCTCCTTACTAGTAATTGGTCTGTTCAAATTTTCTATTTCTTTATGATGCAGTCTTGGTAGGTTGTCTGGTTCTAGGAATTTATCCATTTCTTCCAGGTTGTCGACTTTTTTGCCCATAGTGGTCACTTACGATTCTTTACTATTTAGGATATAGAATTGGTAGAAGGAACGAGAGGGAGGGAAGAGCCTAGGATGGCTTGGGTTCTGGGAGGAGCAGATTTTGAGAGGAAGGTAAGAACGTACTGGTGTCTGTGGATGTCCAGGTGGTTGTCTAGTGGACACCTAGATGCGTGGGTCTGGGTTTAGGATCACAAGACTGAATGAAAGTAACCCAGAGTGTGTGGAGGAGTGTGTGATGGGAGGAGAGAGCTGAGGAAGAACTGTGCTAGCAAAGGAGTGGCGGGGAGCGGGTGGAAGGGGAGCAGGAGAGAAGCAGAAGGAAACCAGCAGAGAGAGGAGACAGCCCGGAGGGTAAGGGAAGGGCCGATGAACTCTGGGCTGGAGTCTGCTCTACAGGATCAGAAGCCTGGGCTGGCTGGATTTAAAAAAAAAAAAAAAACAACTCGGGCGTTTTCTTGCCTGTGTATTTATTTATTCAATGCTCATCCTAGTATTTAGTAAAGATTTTTCTTCCAAGAGCTAGATTCCCAGAGTTTCTGTTCCAGAAGCAGAGACGGGCTGCAGTTGTAGGGGAGATGGGTTCCCTACCCGCTTCCGGTCGGTCTCGCCGCCGCCGCGATCTCTCTGGCTTGTTAAACGCACAGGGCTGGCGACTTTTCCCCATCACAAGCGCACATTGTCCCTTTCTTCACCCCCTTCTCCAGGGCTCCCCACTGCCCACGTAAAAACTTTCTAGCCTGGCACTCAGGACACCTAAACTCTGACCGGCTTCTCTTTCGTCTTTGTCTCTCAGACCTCTTCTGCTCGCTTCCACCAAGCCAGACCCTTAGACACGCTGGAGCACGTCTCCCCTCCGTCTGTATTGCCGCCAAAAGTCCTTCCATCCTGTAAGATCAGGATGAAACAATCTTTCATTCAACATATTCCTTGATTCTTCCAGCTCCCCCTTTTCTATAGCACTTAACACAGACTCTGTTCTTTTTTTTTTTTTTTTTAACAATTTCATGTTTTAAATCAATCTTTACAAATTTGAGTCGATTCTTTAGAGTTATTTTCACCTCCAGGAATTAAAAATCCTATTTCAAAATGAGATCTTCCAGGGGTGGTATACTTGAGTTATTTTAACATTTTCATAGGTGCATTAAATATTGTCAGTTCAGTCCCTTTGACTGTCAGGTTTTTTTTTTTTTTTTTCATACTCTATTCTTTCATAGTAACTTCAAATTCATTTTATTTCCTCTAAGCCTATTAAGGTAGAAAAGTCTTATTTCCCTTGTTTTCTCCCAAGAGCCTAACAAAATGTTTGCCTGTATTCTCAGTGACTATTAGAGGAATAATGGATCACATAGACATCCTTGGGAAGTAGCTTAAGGGGAGGTGCTATGGTCTGAATGCAGCCTCAAAATTCGTATGTTGAAATTCTACTGCCTGATGTGATGGTTCGAGTAGGTGGGACCTTTGGGAGGCCCCAAAGCCATGAGGGTGTGGAGCCCAGGGGCCCCAGGGAGCTCCCAGCCCCTACCACCGTGTGAGGACACGGTGAGCCAGGGAGGGGCCCTCGGCGAGCCGTGCTGGCGCCTTAACTTTGGGCTTCCCGGCACCCAGAACTGTGAGCAACACGTTTCTGTTGTTAATAATCTGCTCAGTCTGTGACATTTTGTTACAGCAGCCCTAACAAACTAAGACGTGGAGGGAGCAGCAAAATTAATGTGTGTTCCAAGCTGTAGAAAGAAAGGGTTGGGGCAGAGGAGGAGCAGTCCTCTGAGGGAGAGTCTGATGTCTGCGGACTGTGAAAGGAGGAGGCACCCGGGATTGGGCCCCAAGGTGGTTAACACAAGGGCCAAACCTAAAGCAACATTCTGTTAAGAGTGTGAGGATGTAAAAGTCACAACAAGCAGGTGTCAGGACTAGAGCTATTCATGGAATCAGCTGGCTCGAGAGTGGTTCGTGTTCCTCAGCTCCACACAGTTGAGAGTCTTCAGTGATATAAATTCAGTGCCTGCCCACCCCCAAAACATGACACACACTCTCAATCCATTATTTTTGACTCTCAAAAATAACCCTTCAAGACAGGGATTATTGTTACCCACCTTTTGCAGGTGAGGAATATGAAGCTCAAGGAGTTTAGACATCTCACTCAGGGCCACAGAGCTAAGTGCTGGAAACAGTATTTAAATTGATTTCTCACCCTTGTAGTTCCCACAGTCGAGGGGGGGTGGGGATAGGGGCTCGGAAAGAAGGAAGAGTGGTTGAGACCTGGGGATGCAGTGAGGGATGGTGGTGAGGTGGGCAGCGGCACAACCAGGTTCTGTGAGGCTGAAGGTCTGAAGGTTTTACAATGGGGGGGGGGCTCGTAAGAAAAAAATATATAAAAGTATGTATAAAATTGCCTATTTAGATGTTTATTTAGGATGAAAAAATAAATTGCAACAGATTATCGATGTTTTGGAGACTCAGAATGCTTTCTTTTGCTTCTTTTCAGGCAGTTTGGTGGAATTGCTCACATCGAAATGCTCTCTGATGGCTTTGCCTCCACACCTGGACCCCTGGGCAGTGCCCAGCACCCCCAGAGACCTGCGGGTGAGGGGCCCTGAGGCTGAAGCTCCCTGAGCCGCACCATAACTCACCTTTGGAGGTGACCGGGGTGTGGGGTGAGAAACGAGGTAGAGAGCAGAGATGGGCTATAGGGATCAGGAGAAGGAGGCGGATACTACGTGTTTCCAGTTAAAAAATTGAAGGGGGTGGGAAGACAGTGTGAGGAGAAAGGTTTTGTCTTAAAGACCCTGAAAAAAAAATTGCTCCACGTAGATGAGCAGGTGTGGTGCTGGAGAGGCCCGCTATCTTGTCTGTCATGTCAGGGACGTGGTTTAATGAAAGGGACAGCTGGAAACTTTACGTTTTGAAAGCGAAATGGTCTATCAGCAACCTAACATTTTTAATGTTTTAGGTGTGTGTGTGTGTGCGCGCACTTGTGGGAGAGGGAAAGGGTGAGGGCGAGGGAGAGGAGAGGAGAGGAGAGGAGAGAGTTTTTAAGCAAACCAGGCTTCAATCTCAATATTTCTTTTTTCCTTTATAACTTTTTAGATTGGCTGCTAAATCTTGTTTTAAACTAAATGTTAGAAAGACCATCAAAAAAAAAAGACCATTTATACTGATGAAGACAGTTATTCCCAACACCTTTTTACACTGATGATTTCTGAAAAACAAGGATGCTATGAGGAAACATCTAGGGCAGATCTCCTTTACAAAGGAGACAGCTGCATGTGGTCTCGGCCGAGAAACCTGCTTCCCTCTGCAGTGCAGCCGCCTTCCCCGCCTGTCTGTGAGCTTAACAATAAATAGGCAGACCCGCAGCGTTCTCTTGGAGACCTGTGGGCTGAGCTGGGGCTGAAGGGCTGGTGCGCAAGGCGCCTCCCAGACAGGAGAGGGATGAATGCTAGTCCCCCAGCAGCCAACCAAGTGAACGGGGTTGACTGCTGATCATAGGAAGAAAGCAAAGAGGATGTGGGTGAGCAGAAGTACTTAACAAGCATTGGACACAGCTTAATTGCAATTTACCAATATTTAGTGATACATTTTCTACGTGATTAAAAAAATTTTTTTTTTTTTTTGCGCTGTAAGAGTATTAGGGAAGGGTTACTGCCTATTAGTCTTCAACAATTTAGAGTAACGTTTTATTATATCCCTTCTGGACAGTAAATGTGGAACTTTTTTAAAGGAGGAAAGGTAGAGAGATGGTGGTCACAGCCTGATCTGAGGAGCAAGAGGAGTTGGGTGCTGTTGGGGCCTCAGCGCATTGATTCTTTAAGGGGGGACTTGGGTGGTACTTCGCCAACTAGTAACTAAAAGAAGACCGTGGAAGCTGTTGAGGACAAACGTTGCCTCACACACTTCTTGCTGAAGGACACCTTGCACAGGGGCTAGTCACCAGCCTCTTTCCCGGTGTTTGGAATGTAGCAAGCAGCACAAGTGTGGGTGGAAAGATGTGGTAGACAGAATAATGGCTCCCTAATCCCTGGTGTCTGTGAATATGTTAAATTATTTGGTAAAAGAGACTTTGAGGAGGGAATTAAGTTTACGAACCTGAAATAGGGAGATTATCCTGGGTTATCCAGATGGGCCCAATGTAATCACACTGTAATCACATGAGCCTTTAAAAAAGGAAGAGAAAGGCAGGGAAACAAGTCAGAGAGACGAGACCGAAGAAGAGGCAGGAGAGACCCAGAGCCCGGGAAGGACTCACACCCTGCCTTTGAAGGTGGAGGGCAGGCTCTGGAAGCTGGGAACAGCACCCAGACGAGAGCCAGCAAGGAAGTGGGGACCTTAGTTCCTGCAACCACAAGGAGCTGGAATCCGCCAACAACCTGACTGAGCAAGCAAGCAGATTCTCCCCTAGAGCTCCCAGAAAGGAATACAGCCCGGCCACACCTCGTTTTTAGCCTGAAAAGACCGTATCAGACTCCTTACCTACAGAACTGTAGGATAATAAATTAGTTTTAAGTTTCTAAACCTATGGTGATTCGTCACTGAAGCAGTAGAGAACTAGTGCAGAAGGCAGGGTACTACTTAATTTCTTATGTCAATGGGCCTCCATTTTTTTGAGGGTCACAGACACCCTTGGGAATGTGATGATAGCTATGAATCTTCTTTCTAGAAGAATTCATATGCACACAGAAACGAATACAATTTCAAGAGGCTCATGAACCCACCAAAGCACATCGAATAGAACAGGTTAGAAATCTTTGCAGATGGTGGTGTTCTGTGCAGACAAGCAGGGCAGAAGGAGGCTTCCTAGTGATGGCCTTGTTACTCCCACCGTAGGCTGTCACAGCACCCAGGAGGGTGCCTAGCTGGGTTGCACTGAACTAATTCAGTTTCAGTGAAATGAATTTCCTAGATACTGAAGCTAAAAGGAAACCATCTTGCCCTGATCTTTTACTGACGAGCTTCTTGGAAATGAGACCACACTGTTGAGTGTGACAGTCAGTCTTCATCAGATAGCCACTGACATCTAGTGATCTGAGGACCATCCAAAGGTTACAGAATAAGGAGGCATTAAAATCAAATTTTTGAAGCATCAACATTATTTAATAACTCATACATACCTCGACATAATAAAGGCCATGTATGACAAACCCACAGCTAACATCTCATATGCAGAGGTCAAAAGCTGAAAGCACTCCCTCTAAGATAAGGAACAAGACAAGGCTGCCCACTCTCACCACTATTATTCAACATAGTTTTGGAAGTCCTCGCCACAGCAATCAGAGAAAAAAGGGAGATAAAAGGAATCCAAATCAGAAAGGAAGAAGTAAAACTGTCACTGTTTGCAGATGACATGATACTATACATAGAAAATCCTAAAGGCACGACCAGAAAACTACTTGAGCTCCAGTGAATTCAGTAAAGTTGCTGGATACAAAATTAATATATGAAAATCTGTTCCATTTCTATGTACCACCAACAAAATATCAGAAAGAGAAATTAAGGAAACAGTCCCATTTATCATCACATCAAAAATAAAATACCTCAGAATAAACCTACCTCAGGAGGAAAAAGACCTGTACTCTGAAAACCATAAGATGCTGATGAAAGAAATTGAAGATAACAGACAGATGGAAAGATACATCATGTTCTTGAACTGGAAGAATCAATATTGTTAAAATGACCATACTAACCAAGGCAATCTACGGATCCAATGCTATACCTATCAAATTACAAGTGACAGTTTTCACAGAACTGGAACAAAAAAATTTTAAATTTTGTATGGAAACACAAAAGACCCCGAATAGGCAAAATAATCTCGAGAAAGAACAGAGTTGGAGGAATCACAATCTCTGACTTCAGACTATACTACAAAACTGCAGTAATCAAAACATCATGGTACTGGCACAAAAACAGACACATATATCCATGAAACAGGATAGAAAGCCCAGAAATGAACCCACGCACTTATGGTCAATTAATCTATGACAAAGGAGGTAAGAATGTACAACTAAGAAAAGACAGGCTCTTCAATAAGTGGTGCTGGGAAAACTGGACAGCTACCTGTAAAAGAATGAAATTAGAATATTCTCTAATACCATGTACAAAAAGAAACTCAGAATGGATTAAAGACCTAAATGTAAGACCAAATGCTGTAAAACTAGAGGAAAACACAGGCAGGACACTCTTTGACAATAACTCACAGCAATATTTTTTTGGATTTGTCTCTTAGGGTAATGGAAACAAAAGCAAAAATGAACAAATGGGACCTAATTAAACTTAAAAACTTTTGCACAGCTAAGAAAACCATCAACAAAATGAAAAGACAATCTACAAACCAGGAGAAGATATTTGCAAATGATGCAACCAACAAGGGATTAATTTCCAAAATATACAAACAGCTCAAATAGTTTCAAAAAAAACAAACAACTCAATCAAAAAATGGGCAGAAGACCTAAGTAGACATTGCTCCAAAGAAGACATACAGTTGGCCAACAGGCACATGGAAAGATGATCAACATTGCTAATTATTAGAGAAATGCAAATCAGAAGTACAATGAGGTATCACCTCGCACTGATTGGAATGGCCATCATCAAAAAGTCCACAAATAGTAAATGCTGGAGAGGGTGTGGAGAAAAGGGAGGGGAGCCCTCCTACACTGTGGGTGGGAATGTAATTTTGTACAGCCACTATGGAGACAGTATGGAGATTCTTTAAAAAACTAAAAATAGAGTTACCATATGATCCAGCAATCCCACTCCTGGGCACGTATCCAGAGAAAACTCTAACTTGAAAAGATACATGCACTCCAGTGTTCACAGTAGCACTATTTACATAGCCAAGACATGGAAGCAACTCAAATGTCCAATGACAAATGATTGCATAAAGAAGATGTGAGTAATATATATAATATTACTCAGCCACAAAATAAGAATGAAATAATACCATTTGCAGCCACACGGATGAACCTAGAAATTATCATACTAGGTGAAGTAAATCAGAAAGAGAAAGACAAATATCATATCACTTATATGTGGACTCTAAAAAAAATGATACAAATGAACTTACAAAACAGAAATGGACTCACAGACATAGAAAACAAACTTATGGTTACCAAAGGGGAAGGGGGTGGGGGAGGGATAAATTAGGAGTTTGGGACGAGTAGATACTGACTACTATGTATAAAACAGATAAACAACAAGATCCCCTTGTAAAGCACAGGGAATGATATTCAATATCTTGTAATAACCTATAATGAAAAAGAATATTAAAAAGAATAGATTACATATATATGTGTAACTGAATCACTTTGTTGTATACCTGAAACATTGTAAATCAACTGTACTTCGATAAAAAAATAAAAATAAAGAACCTTGTATGTTCACATAGATGAAAAGAGCCTCAGAGCCTGGAGTATTTGTTATGTAGAGGAATGACTGTCATTGCTGCTCCTTTTGATCGTATACCCAGCGATACATTGCAAGGATGTGTGAGGGAAGGAAGAAAATGAAAGTCTAAAGATTCGCTTTTCAGCAGATTTTAATTTAACCTGGTTCACCTAAGGAAATCTTATGTGACCTCTACACATAATAGGCCTTAAATATACATCTATTTCAATGTTTGCCATTAAAATATAATTTTAATATTGGAAAAGATCTTTAAAATTATTTCCTGTTCAAAGTGAAGAAGCACAGATAAAAGACGGAAAGCATATGAAGTCTAAGGGCACCTCGCCGGCCTTCCTTCCATGGTGCTTTCATGCAGGAAGCTGAAGTTCTTCCTTCCTGCCATGACCACTACCACTATCGGCTGTTATTTATGGAGCAACTAATGTGTCAGACACCAAAACCATCATTATTAATCCTACAGCAACTCTACAAAGTAGATCTTATTATCCCCATTTACAGATGATGAAGCTGAGACCTAGAGGGACTCCTATAATGTGTCCAAGGTCATAAAGATCATAAGTGCAGAGCCAAGAGTCAAACCTACCTCCATTTTTTTTTTTTAGTTCAGAGCCTATGTTGTTTGCGTATGCCACGCAGCCTCTGTCCCGCCGGGGAAGGAGGGGACCACAGTAGGCTTGGTGAAGTACCAGTGGATGGATGGTGAGGCGGCCAAGGGAAGGAGGGGTGAAAGGTAAGAGAGAAAGAGGAAAGGACAGACAGAAGAGATGTGGTACACGTGAGGAGAGGTGGCTGTGAAGGGTTGGAGTTAGCAGGGTGCTTTCTTCCACTATTCGTATGTCGGTGGCTTGGAGGTCCTTCCTTGACACCAGCCGGGCAGGTGGGCTTTGATGAGATGGAAGAGGGACACATTCGTGACTTGCTTGACTCCTTCAGAGAGGAGCTGTGCCTTACGGTTGGTTCCACAGTCTTTGTGCATTAACAGATGTGGTTTTTCCTGCCTGGGATTCTGCGGATGGTAAGAACCCAGCGAGGGTTAAAGGAACGTACCTTCTGCTTATTCTGTTCGCTCAGCATGCTTGGGCTTGGGATTTGGAGCAGGCGTTCAGTCAGACCCAAGAAACGGCTGCTGCCTGCTGGCTGCTGTCTTCTCCTTGCATGTATCTCTTGGTGACATTTAGTTTCACACCCATAGGCTTAGCATTTCCTTGTTTCTTTGTGCCAAAGTTTCCAAAAGTGGAAAATTATTTTCTTACAGGATGAAAATATGTGAATGAAACTAAGACACACTTTGCAGGGAAAATAAACACAACACCCCGTCTTTGAGACAATGGTAATGACGGGAGTGAACGTGTGGGTGTAAATGTGAGTGGTTATTCTCAGGGCATATTTCTGCTGTCGCCTGCTGCAGTGACAGCCAGACTGACTGCAAGTTTTGGACCTGCACCAGGCCTTTTTCCAGGTTCTCAACCACACTGTTCCAAAGCATAACTGCCAAAAGAAAAAAAAATAATAAAAAGGGAAAAATCCAAATAGAAAACCAAACACAGTTTAAATCTATATAATGAAAACCATGAATGCAAGAGGTGCTTAAAGTTCTACAGACTTCCACCTAAAATTCTTTTGGGAAAAGTATCAGTTTTAGGATATAAAGATAGATATGAATGATGTTTGTGGTTGTTGTATTTATAAAGTTTTAATATTTATAAAAATCATCAGTTATTATTTTTACCTTTAATTTTTTTCTTCCAGTTTCATTGAGATATAATTGACATACAGTACTATATAAGTTTAATGAGTTGACTCACATATATCATGAGATGATGATCACAATGATTTTTGTGAACACCCATCATCTTATACAGGTACAAAATTAAAGAAATAGAAAAAAGGAAAAAAATGTTGTTGTGAGAACTTGTAGGATGTACTCGCTTAACAACTTTCACATGAACATTCAGCAGTGTTAATTATATTTACCATATTGTACATTACATCCCTGGTTCTTCTTTGGCTTAGAACTGGAAGTTTGTAGTACATTTTGATGTCCTTCATCCAATTCCCCCTCCCCCTTCTCCTGCCTCCGATAACCACGAATCTGATCTCTTTTTCTGTAAGTTTGTATGTTTATTTTTGAACTATAATTGACCTACAACACCATGTTATTTCCTGTTAGACAACATAGTGATTTTTTCTATATATTTCAAAACGATCACCACAGTAAGTCTGGTTACAATATACAAAGATAATTCCTATTTATTAACGATATTCCCCACACTGTACATTTCATACTTGTGACTCATTTATTTTGCAACTGTGTGCTCCCTCGCCTATTTCTTTCTTCCCTCCACCCTCTTCTCCTCCGGTAACCATCTGTTTGTTCTCTTTGTAACTCTGTTTCTGTTTTATTATGTTTGTTCATTTGTTTTGTTCTTTAGATTCCACATATAAGTGAAATCACACAGTACTTGTCTTTTAGAAGGGAATTTGGCAGTATCTAAGACAACTACATGTGAATTTACTCTCTGGCCCAGTTCTGCAGGGATTTATCCTGAAGAAACATCTCCAACAATACAGAAGCACACATGCGTAAGAGTGTATGTTGCAGTGTATTTGTAATTGCAAAATGTTGGAGATAACCTAAAGGTGTGTACACAGGAGGCAGACTGAATACACATTTAGAGTACTCTACCCACAGCACAGTGCCAGGCAGCTTTGATGGAGTGATTTTCAGGATTTACTGTTCAGTGGAAAAACCCAAGAGTGAAAAAGAATAAATAGTATGCTACATTTGGGGTAAGAAATAAAGGGAAATAACATACATCTATCTGCTCATTTTTTTTTTTACAAAAAGATACATTGAAAGAATAAACCAGAAACGAATGAAATTTATCTATAGGAGGAGGATGGGATTAGATGGAAGGGATACAAGAGGAAATGACACTTCTCTGGGTAAGCATTGCGTATCGTTTTGACTTGAGAACCATACATGTATATTTTTTGACTCCTTCTTTAGTTTGTCATAGAGGTAGCTAGACAGGTAAAATGCGATGTAATGCATCTATTATGCTGTTTAGGCTGAAGGTGACAAGGTCTATATCTTCCTTTAAGGAAGTGGGGTATTTTCTAAGGCACTAATTTTCCCAAATGGCTTTAGTCAGACTCACCTGGTTACAAGAAGTAGACACTTGAGCTAAAGGTGGTAATACACTGAGGGGGAAAACTTCTGGCATGCTACGAATAGGGCACAGACTGGGATTAGGCCTCAGAGAGACGGGAGCTGAAGAGTGGGTCAAGATTTAAGCAGAAATGTGGGGAGCTTAACTCCATTCTTGTCATTAATGTGGTTAAGTGACACCTTGTACTTTTCTGTGTCCACCTGGTCCCAGTAACCTAGGGATTGGCTGCTCTTGGGTCAGAAATATGCTTTTATCAGTTGTGATGCTCTTGGCTGAAAGTACTAGCAAATCCAATGACAAGCTGTTTAAACGTGTATTATCTTATGTAAGGATAACATGGAGATAGTGCCTGTCCTCCGTGACCCATCAAGGACCCAGGTTCCTTCTACCTTTCTGTTTTGTCCTCCTTGGCATGTTGGCTTTTCCCCTGAAGTTGGCTTTTTTCATGATTCTAAGTCTTTTTTCGGCACAGCTTCAGGGGCTGACAACACCAGGAGACGGGAAATGAATGGTGCCTATCATGTATTCTTTGTTTGTTTGTTTTTTGGGGGGGGAGGTAATGAGGTTTATTTATTTATTTAAATGGAGGTACTGGGGAATGAACCCAGGACCTCGTGCATGCTAAGCATGTCCCCTACCACTGAGCTAGACCCTCCCCCCATCATGTATTCCTTTTTAAGAGCAACTTTCCCAGAAGGCCTGCAGCAGACTTCCCCTTGGCATCTCATTGGCAGAGTTGGCAAGGGAAATGACAGTTCTCATGACTGATTTAGACTAATTAAGATTAATTCTCTTAGGCTGAGGAGGACTATGCCATAATGCATTTGGACACAGATGCCTGAATGAATAAAACAAATACCTAACACAAATAAAAATTTTCCATTACAATGGAAGAAGGGGAAAGGGGGACTGATACTGGATATAGTGCCACAACCCTTGGCCCAATCAGTGATGGTGATGGTAGGTAGCCATATGATGCAGTAAATGGTCCTTTAGAGAAAGAAAATCTGTGCAAGAAAAAAGCTCCCTTAGAGGAAGATGTGAGCTGGTAGGCAATTAGTGGTATCTCTCATACATTAATATTTGCTACATCTACTAACTAGTGATGAAGGTGATTATCTGATGGGTACGTTTTAAAAAACATATTCCAGAATAAATAACAACTTTTTGTTAAATTATACAAATACATAACCCTTGTGAAAAATTTAAGCCATTAACTAAGAAAATAATTTGCAGTTGTAAAGATGAATGAGGAGTATGTTTATTTACTACAATAGAGTGATTTTTCAGGTCTACTGGTAAGTTTAAAAAGCAAAGAGAAAGAAAAAAGCAAGGAGGAATTTGAAATTAAGAAAACAATTCCCTTCACAATAGCACCAAAAAGAATAAAATATATTTAGGAATAAATTTGAGAAAAAGTGTAAAACTTGTACTCTGAAATTTATAAAATATTTAAAAGAAATTAAAGAAGACACAGCTAAATGGAGCAACATCCAATATTCGTGGAATGGAAGAGTTAATACTGCTAAGATGGATGGCAGTACTCCCCAAATTGACCTACAGATTTAACGCAATGCATATCAAAATCCCAGTTGGGATTGTTTCAGAAATTGACAATTTATGTGGAAATGCAATGAATCAAGAATAACTAAACAATCTTGAAAAAGAAGAACACAGTTGGAGGACTCACAGTTCCTGAGTTCAAACTTACCACAGAGTTACAGGAATCAAGACAGTTTGGCACTGGCATGAGGGTAGATATGTAGATTAGTGGAATAAAATTGACAGACTAGAAATAAACCATTATTATATCTATGGTCACTGACTTTCAACAATGGTGCCAACACAATTAAATTGGGGAAAGAATGGAAGAGTCTTTTCAATAAGTGGTACTAGGAAAATTGAATATTCACATGCAAAAGAATGAAGTTGGACCCCTACCTCATACCATACATAAAAATTAATTGATAAATATGAATCATAGATCTAATTGTAATAACTAAAACTATAGATCTCTTAGAATAAAACAGCAGAGTAAATCTTGTGACCTTGGATTAGGCAAAGCTTTCTAGACACGATGCCAAAGGCGAAGCAACAAAAGGACAAGTAGATAATTAGGCTTCATCAAAATAACAACAATTAAAAAAAAACTTTTGTGCTTCAAAAGACATCATCAAGAAAATAAAAAGACAACAGAATGGGAGAGAATATTTGCAAATCACATATTGATAAGAGACCTGATAAAGAGCTCTTGTAAACAGCAATAGAAAGACAAATAACCCAACAGATAATTGGGTGAAGGATTTGAACAGACATTTCTCCGAAGCAGATATACAAATGGCCAATAAGCACATAAAAAGATGCTCTACATCAGGCAGGGTATCATTTTGGGATAATTAAAGTGTTTTAAAATTGTGGTGATGGTTGCATAACTTTGTGAATATACTAAAAACCATTAAATTGTACATTTTAAGTGGGTGAATTGACTGCATAGTAGCATATCATTAATTTTATAAGAAAGGATATAATTGCTAATATATGTAAAAAATAGAAGGATAAACAATACAATGAATGGTTATTTATCTAGCAAGGGAGGGATATGCACAGAGGACAGGGGTAGAAGCTAGACTTTTCTAATATCACTTGTCTTATAGACTTGACTTGAGAACCATGTAAATATTTTATGTGGTTATAAAACAAAGTTAAATTTAAAAATATCATCCCTAAAAATTAAAATCATGAATAAACAAATTAACCTAACTATGTATTGAGTTGGTGACATAATCACACATGAGGAATCTTTCCAAGTGACTTGAAAGCACAATAATTGACTATACACCCCTACTGGAATATACCCTAATGACAAAAGGAGCTGCAAAAAGGCCCTCCCCGCGCTGACAAACAGCAGCAGCAGTTTTCAGTAATCACAATGTGTTGGTAGTGCCAAGACTGTTGTTCCGAGACTGCTGTTTGTACTTGGTGGGTTAAAGCAAATGAGTAATTATGGTGAATTTTAGGCAGGAGTAAAAGGAGATACAGACGTGAGGTTGGTGTGGGTAGTCCTGATTTTGAATTGAACATATTAGTATAAACTCATGTTGTGTTATTTATTTAAATAACTAGACACATTTCCTAGCTCCACCCACTGGAAAGGTCTAGAAATAATGAACCACCAGGTAGCAATAAACATCTTTAGAAGATTGTGGTCTCTAAATTACCATTTCCTACTAAAAAGAACCAGGGTTCCTTGGAGAAATGGCTGGTTTCATGTCTGGGGCAGGAAATGCTGAAGATAAGCCTGGAACTTCCTGTCATTTAGAAGGCACGGAAGACATCAGAGACTTAGAGAGTTGTGTCAACTCAGGAGCTAATCAGAAGAGATCCCACCAGCTGAAGACAGGACAATTTGAGTGTCAATAAGGATGATAATTGAGAAGGATTAAACACATCAACTATTTAAATACATGAGTTTAAATAAATAAATAATGATACTAAAATGATACTAAAAAAAAAAAAAAAAAAAAAGCCCTCTCACTTGATCTTTGTTGGATGTGAGAGAACCCAACTCACAATTCTGAAAACTGGTAAACAAAGCATTGTGCTAATCCTGCCTTTCCTGTATGAACTGCATTTCAGGGAAACCAATTAGATTTGAAGGGAAATTTCTTTGTCTTTGAAAGCTCCTCTTTATAGAAGCATTTCAGCGAACAAATAAATGATAGAATTAGAGTAACACCATTTTGTAAACCCCAATACATTAATGTGTCAAGGTAATGATTATCGAGAGTTGCTAACAACACAAAAAGAGAGACAACCATGAACCAAAAAGATTGCTAACACCAGATGTTGGGGAGGATGTGAAGCAACTGGAACTCTCATTCACTGCTGCTGGAAATGTAAAATAGCACAACCACTTTTAAGAGCTATTTGGCAGTCTCTTTTAAAGGTAAACAACCATTTTCACTCCTAAGAATTTGCCCAGAAGAAATGAAATGACCACGAGACAATATGTATAAGAATTCATTAATGGCAGCCTTATTCATAATAGCTCCAAGCTGGAAACAACCCTAATATCTACAAACAGGAGAATAACTTATGGCACATTAATATAGTGGAATACTACTCAGCAGTAAAAAGGATGAACCAGTGCGCTGATACATCCACAGCATGGATACAATTTTTTAAAATGTTAAAGAAAGACAGAAAAGAGTACATCAGTACAATTCCATTTACATGGAGTTCGAGAACAGGCAAAACTGTCTGTGGGGATGGAAGTGAGAAGTGGTTGGCTCTGTGAGTGGAGGGGAATTGACTGCAAAGATTCACAGGATAACTTTCTGGGGTGGTGGAAATATTCTATATCTTGTTTTGGGAGTAAACTACATGAGTGTACACAGTTGCTTAAACGAATTGGACAGTGTACACTGTTGCTAAAACTAATTGCATTTTATCTTAATTGTAACCGACTTGAAAGGAAAGGCAATCAGATTTTATGTGCCTCCTAATGAGTGTATGCAAGACTCATCTATAAAATATTCTTGACAAAAACATTGAGTCTGATCAAGCTCCTAGATCTAAGTATCACTTTATAGGAAATAGAGGGAACAAATCAACTTATTTAATAACATCCTAGGGATGTGACCCACAGAATTCAGACTATGGGGAGCTTTACTGCAGTGCTATCCTTTGACTCAGGCAAGGGGCTTTCTCTAGCTGTGTCCTTCCAGATGGGGTGCGAAGTCCATGGAGCCAAGGGGATATGCCACCTCCCCTTCCACCTATGGCCTGGCTTCCTAGCACCTGGACTTCCAGTGTGTGCAACCCATGCCTGTTTTCAGGGCCTGCTTGGGCCTGTTCTTTAGTTCATCCTCCCGAGGTTGGACTGTGCAGCCAGTGGTGGCTATTTGCAGAAGGTGTAGATTCAGCTTGGAGATGTGGGCTCGGTGTCCTTGAGCAGGGGATGGAGCCAGGGGTGGGAAGAGAATGGGACAAGCTTGTGAACTGTGTGCCAGCTCCTCTGTACAACCACAGTCCAGTGAGGAACTCTAAGAAGTCTGAAAATTCTAAATTCTAACTTGGCCTTCCAGGTCCTTAAGAGGGTTTTTTGTCAAAGAAGGATCTTAGAACATATTTAACTGTTAGCTGGAGTTATAGCATTTAAATATTTAGATATATGGTATTTGGGGCTCCATCTGTACTATTGTCCCAGGTCTGTAAATGCTAGGGTCAGGCCTGCTCTCCAAACTCTTAATTAAGGTCAAACAACCCAGTTACTTCCCCAAATAAATTACAGGAAAAAAAAAAAAAAGAGGAAGAAGGGAGAATCTATAGATTAGGAAATACATGAGTCAATTGGAGTGTATGGACCTCAATCTAACTATAAAACAATGTATAAGACAATAAAAAAGCTGGAACACTGATTGGATGTAACTGGTTTTATGAATAAATTGTTAGGGTTTGTTTTTTGGTATGATAATGGTATTGAGATTATTTTAAAAGCATCCTTATCTTTTAGAAGTACATTTAAAAATATTTACAGATAAGATGTCTTTTATTCACTTCAAAAACTGGGGTGGGAGAGGGAGTGGGTTGGAAAATAGATGAAACAAGATTGGGTATGAGATGAAGCTGAGTGATGCCGGTACACAGGAGTTCATTCTGGTCTCTTTGTTGCATAATCTTGAAATTCACCTGCAGTCCCACCAGAGATTTCCATTACTAACATTTTGTTAAATATTACTTCTATGTATACTTACTTACCTATTTATATGAACAGGATCTCAGTGAACATGTTTTGTAACAAGCTCTTTTCATTCAAAAGTGTATTTGGTCTCTTGCTTGTAAAGCATTTGTTTCCTTTTTAACTAATATTGTAACAAATCATTTTCTGATTTGTCTGATTATCACCTTTGAATACATTCCTAGAAGCATCACTGCTGGTTCAGATTAGACACATGTAACATTTTGATACACGTTGCCAAACTGCTCTTCAGAAAGGCTGAGCCTGTTTATATTCTGACAGTACCCTCTCACTTCCCTGCTAACGCCAACCTTTGTAGTTTTGCTAATCCAGTGAAAACATATTATCTTGTTGTTGGGATTGTGTTTCACTAGTAAGAATAAAAATATTTTCCTATGCTTATTAGTCATTTGGGGAGAGAGAGGGAGAGGGAGGGAAGGAGAGGAAGAGTTACTTGTTCATGTTCTTTATCAGGTTTATGTGTCAGGGTGTTGAACCTTTTTATTGACATGTAAGAGCTCTTTTTATATTAATGGCATACTTTTGTCATATATGTTGCAAATATTTTATCTTGGGTTGTGCTTCAACTTTGATTATGGTTGTATGTGTGTGTGGGGGGTCAGTGGTTTTTTTCCTGTAATAGTTTTTTATTTCATGTAGTTTAAGCTTTAATGGTTTTGGGCTTTGGAGTCATGTTTAAAAAGTCCTTTATCATCACAAGATTATAAAACTACTCACTCTGATAGTCATTTATTTTTACACCTTATCTTTTTATTAAAATGCTGTTGTGAAAATGTAAACATAATGCTTAACATAGAATTGAATATTTCTTATAATTTCTACCCCAAAGATAAACACCATCATTACTTTATATATAATATGTAAAATATATATAAAAATATAAGCATATCAAAATATATTATGCTTTATGTATATTTAAAACTTCATGCATCTTGGGTGTCCTGTATTGTCAATATACACACATTTACCTCATTCTTTTCAACAGCTGCATGGTAACAAATTGTATAGATCAATCTTTTGCAGTCTTTTTTCCATTACTATCCTCCTAAGACATTTTTTTTCTTAATCGTACCCCCATAAAATTTCAATGCCACATATATACTATGTATATATGTACCTTATGCATATTTGTGCTTTATACATAAATTTTTTTTTGTCTCCTCAAGAACCAATTTTCATCTCCTTGGCTGTGATATCACCCTTTGAAAATGCATGATATAGATATTCCATCTCTGATTTATTCTACATGTGAATACCATTTTTTATATTCTAATGCTACATTATCCATATTTATTTTTATACATATATTTTATTTCTATAGGATAAGTTTCTAGAATTAAAAAGCTGTGTCAAAAGGTATTAATAAACAAGTTTATACTGTAGAGCACAGGGAACTATATTCAGTATCTTGTAGTAACCTGTAATGAAAAAGAATAGGAAAAGGAGTTTATGTATGAATATGTGTGACTGAAACATTATGCTGTACACCAGAAATTGACACATTGTAAACTGACTGTACTTCAATTTTAAAAAAGGTATTAACACTTAAAAATTTAGCAGATATTGCTCAAGATTTTTCAATTACATGCCAACAAATTTATACTGAAAACCTGGCTTCATTTTTACATTTAAATCATAAATCCACTTGGAATTTATCCTGGGATGGTGAATAAGGTAAAGATCTAATGATTTTTCTCTTCCAAATCTAACTCATTGTCCTTAAATCCTTTATTGAACAAGTCTTTCCTTGATTTGCCATATATTAAGTATGGTAATATGCCTATATTTACTCAGGCTTTGAATTTTGTTCCATGACTGTTTATTCCTACCCCATTACCATCCTAAGCTTATTATTCTTGCTTTATGTTTTAATGTCTGATTATTCAATTCCTTTTATGAATTCTCCTTCTATTTTCTTGATATTGTAATTTTTTTCTCTTAGTGAATTTGGGAGTAATTTTGCTTAGTTCTAAAACAAGTAAACATCAATTTAAAAAAAAGCTCTTAAAATGCTATTGGGTTTGTACTAAATTTGGATTGATTCAGTGGAAACTGTAGAATACCTTATAGAGTAACACATTTGAAATAAGGGCATAGAAACAGAAATAATGTTGATTTAATGACGTATACCTGTATTAGGATGTTTTGAGTAGTAAATTATGAAAATCCAGACAAAACTCAAATTTAAGCATAAAAGAGAGTTTATTGACTCATTTAACTAAAAAGTTCAGTGGTAAAGCTTCTCTTTAGGCATGTCTGGATCTCTGGGCTCAAATAATGTCACCAGGACTTGGTTTCTGTCTCCCAGGTTGGCTTTTTCAGTTTCAGTTTTAGGCAAGACTCCATGTGGTAGCAAAGGTGGCCTGTCCTCTCCATGCTTACTTATATGGTCTTCAGCACCTGCAACAGCAGAGGAAGGAGAGTCTTTTTTTCTTACTGTGTAGGTGAAAGTACTGATAATGGATGTTATTGGCCAGATCTGGATCAAGCGCAGGAATCGGGGCAGGTGGGGAGTTGGGAATCAGCCCTTTCTGAGATGTTACAAATAGAATAAACACAATAGTAAGAGCTGAATCTCATATTATTCCCTTATAAGGACCTTGGGAGAAATTTTTCTCAGGCTTCTATACCAAAACTATACTTAAGCAACTTAAAAAAATCTTATAGACCATGTGAAACTTTTAACTATGTTTTCCTTTGCCTTAGTTGCTAGTAACCCTAAGCCTAATTTGTGGTAGCACCCCTCTAGCAATTACACAGCACCTTTGGTATGAAATTTTTTTGGTATTAACATACTCCTGCCTTTACTTTGTTTTCCAGTTACCTTTTGCCTGTTTCCTCTTCTAATCACTTTCTCTCATTATAGTGTATATGTCTTTCTGAGCACACAGTCTTTTGTGAGAGGTGGGGTATCAGTATATAATATGCATCTATAAAATACATTTAAAGAATAATTCTTAAATCTCATTGAAGCATCTTATTTCTTTTGATCTCCTACTTCACAGAGAGCTATCATCTCCTCCAAGGTCATCCTACCCCACTTATAAACTGACTCCCATCTTTAAAAGAGCAACATTTTATTTGTCCTTACAAAACATATTTAACATGTAGAATAAAGATAAGCAAAAAGTAGAATAGCTAACAACCAAACAAAAACACCATGTGGTTAGAATCACAGACTGCTGCTTTCATAACCCACTTTCTCTCATAATCTTTCCTTATTATTAAATAGTCTTCTACATCGTCATTTTAAATGGTTCAAAGGATCCCACTGATTGTGCATCAGGGTAGTCAATCAGACTGCAGCTCTACATTCCCTTTCTAGAAATCCTGTGGATGCTCTTACACTAATATGAGTGAACCATATAATCCATGTCTAAGAAGTACAGGTGTAATATATTTAACCTATATTTTTTGGTGGCCAAACTGAAATGTACTCCACTCAGCTTAACATATATATGCAGTTTTGATTATTTCCTTTTTTAGAACAGCATAGAAGTATACCTGGCTTATTCAGAGTGTATACTTTAAGGATTTTGATAGAAGTTTCTAAAATGCCTGGGGAAGGGAGAGATGTAGCATTTCTTTTCCCACCTGCAATGTCTGTTTCACTGAACACTTGCCCAGCACATGTACTATTTTCTTTTTAACCTTTACCAATTTAATAGGCATTTAATATGCGATTTACATTTTTCACTAATGTGGTTTTCAGTAGTTTTAAAACTATGAACATGCATACCTACCTTGACATCCTCCTTCCCAGTTCTGCTTCCTATTTAAGCTAATTTATATACCTAATCTATGGATGTCATCTCCTCCTATTTCTTTAGGGAATCATTCAATCAGTTATCCTCTTTCTTGGCAGTATCTTTAACTCCTGATCACCAGTTTTTTTTTTTTTTCTCTTGTACTAATATACATCACTAAGTCTCCTCTCCTTACAGAGAAGCTCTTTTTTCTTTCAGTTCATTCTCCTCTGGCTACTGACCTTTCTCTTTCCCTTTACAGCCAAACTTCTTGAAAGAATTGTCTTCACATGCTGCGTCCACTTCCTCTCTGTTTCTTCAACTCACTATAAACAGATTTACATTAAGGTCTTCAATGTCTTCTTTGTTGCCAAGATTTTAGTAACAGAATTATATCTTATATATGTATACTTATGTGAGAAAGCAGGACATAAAATAGTTTTCCCCCAAGTAAACTCAACTATGTAAGAAATTTTTATGCAGAGAAAAAAACTTGTAATACAAGAAAATTTTAAGTTACTTCTAGGTAGTTGGATGACTGGTGAGTTTTATTTTCTTGTTTCTTTTTTAAAAAATGTCTTCAATTTTAACAAGAATTTACGTTGATATTAGAACACATTACAACGTTAATTAGAAATTCTCAACTTACATTTTCTAAGAGGAGGAAGGAAAGTTAAGAAATGACAGTCACGAGCCCCAGGGCCATTTCATTTCACCGAAAGGCTCAAAGAACTGGAGGGCGTAACCCAGATTCCCTAGGGCAAGCGCTCCCGCCGCCACGACTGGATACCTGGTAGGACAGTTTTCTCTTAAGAAGGCCCTCCTTCCCGTTTCGCTCATCCCAAATGACTTCTGAGCGTCTCAGCTCAGGCTAACGGCGCCAAGCTGCTGATAACCGTCAACTGCCTCCGGTTGCCCTGGTAACAGGCGGCGACCCAACCAACCCCACTCCCGTAAGTCTTCCCAGAATGCTTCGCGCCTTCTCTCATTCACTTCCGGGCTTGGAGGGCTGACTCCTACCGGAAGTAGATGCCTGTGGTTCGGGCTGCGATTCCCAGCGGTGTGGGATTACTGGACCGAGTGTGGCATATTCCTGCGGAGAGCGGTGGAGACTGTTTTCTTCTTTTCCAACATTCAGAATGATTGGCTCCCTAAGGAAAGGCTGTAATCTCACCAAATTTTTGGTGGCCCTCTATAAGTGGATTAGAGGTTAGTTGCGACAAAACAAAGAAAGCAATTATATGCAACTTCATTTGTTGATGTGATATATTTAAGCGACTTCAAACAACTTAACTTCCTATAAAAAAGCAACTATTTTTGCTTTAGAAAATGAAGGCGAGCACACCTACACAACAGAAACCCCAAATTTCATCCACCAAGAAACAATCACTGAAAACACTTTGAAGCAGTCTTCGAGACCCTCTCTAGGCATATAACAAATTTCAAACTGTAATCACGTTGCATATGCTGTTTTGTAACCTAAAAAACTTTAATGAACATGTTTCATTAAGAAAAAACCAACATGATTGCATGTTTTCCATTGTACTTTTTGTTGGACATTTAAACAGTTTCTATCTCTTTTGTTCTTAATTAGTACTGCAATGGAGAGATGAAAATCTTTCTAGCAAAATCTTTGACCATGCTCTCATTTCTTTGTGGTGATTGTTTTTCTCTTTTTAACGTAGTCACTTGTATTTGCACTTCCTTATCTCTCCCCTGTCTTCCCATCCCACTCCTATTTTTTATACTGTAAATGAAGTTAAACATACGGCATCCAAAGCCTACTCAATTTTTTAACGTTTACCTTTTTGATTATAAAGATAATACATACTTATTATAGAACATTAGGAAAATAATAAAAATATTCTAATATCTAGACAACTACTGATCATATTTTGGCGTACAGTTTTCTGTCTCTGTTGCCTTGAATGAAAGCAATGAACATTGAAAAAATGTTTGCTAATTTGGTTGGAGGAAAATGACAGCTTTTAATTTGCATTTCTTTGCTTATTCATGTAGCTGAATAATATTAAGAATGTTTACAGTCTATGATCCATTTCAGGCCCCATCTTCTCTAAATAGGCTTCTCTGAGAATTCCAGACTAATTATACTAATTTGTAATGGTCTAGTCTTTCCATATGTGTATATTTTGGTTCCCTAACTAGATTGAGAGCTAGTTGTGTGGTCCTGGATAAATGATTCAATTTTGCTGAGCCCACTATCTTTATCTGCAAAATATAGTGGTAATAATACTTACTATGCACATTGTGGTAGGGATTAGAAATAATGTATCTCAGATGAGCTCAATAAAAAGTAGCTTTTTTTAAACTTATAGCTTTAGCAGTCTATGTACATAGGAAATATTCATAATTTTATCATATTTCAAATGAATGAATAATCCTAGTATCCCACTCAATTTCAATATTTACTGAGCACCTATGACATATAGGTACTGTCTTTAATCCTCAACGTCTCTTGAGCCTTTCTGATTTAGACACATTTCTCACATAAATCGTACGCTCCTCTCAACCTCAGCAGTTCTCTTATTATCCTGTTTCTGCCACCACTATCTGGCCCATCATAGTAGGTGCTATGTGTGAGCTGAATTGAGTAATTTAGTGGGCAAAGAGACCACAAATTATTTAAAACCTGTCAGGCAGTGATGAAGCCATAATAGGTAAAGAGTACTTTATACATGGGGGAGGTCAGGAGAGATTAATTTTGATTTAGGTGTCTTGGAATGCCTTATGGATGAGGCAGATTAAATCAGGACCTGGATCATAAGGACTGAGGAAAGGGGCTTAAAGATGGAAGTATGAGTTAAAGTTGGAGGTATAAGTAAACAGGTTGTGTTTTGTTACGTTGACAAAAAAGCTAATCCATAGCCTATCTAAGAAAGAAATGGAAAATATTATTTGAGCCAATTTGAGGATTATAACCTGGGAGGCAGTCTTTCAGAAAGCTCTGAGGACTGTTCCACCGGTTAGAGGTCATAGCGCAGTTATGTTTTTGAGACAAAGGGTTATACAGTCAAATGACTTATTGACAGCTTACACAGTAAGTACCAGGTCTGCAGGGTTAAAGCAAGTAGTAAATTATCCTGATCCTTTACGAGATTAAGGAGGAATGTTTTCTCCTAGGGAGGTCTGATTAATGCAGATGAGCAATACACTCTAAGGGGGAGGGAAGAGACCCAAACTGGCAGAGAAAAATTTTGTTTAAATTTTCATTATCTTGCCATAAAATATGAGTTTTATTTCATCAATTATCAGAGAGTTATTTGGGGGTGGCAAAAGAGTAGAGTGGGCAAATGGGCCTAGATGAGGCATAAAAAAAGTAGTTGGGGGCTCAGATTTTTGATATAACCAGTTTTTATAATTGTTGCTTTCAAACGTTTCTGAAAAGCATTTTTTCCCATACGGCTTGGGACATCAGTAGAGAGGTGGATCAGAGACTGCATTTAACCAGCTGGTGGACAAGGTAGGGACTGGGAAGATGGCGGAAACCATCAGTAGAAGAAGGGTATTTAACAGGCATTATTGGCCAGGAGGTAAGGAAGGAGTATCCATGACGAGGCGGGACTGCGGAACGAGACTTTTGGGGACCACACAACCACATTGAGGGACGAAGCCCACAGCAGGACGGTTGTAGCCTGCGAAGGCACTTGCCAACCCCACCTCTGCCAGCCTGCACCTGACCCAGAGTCCTCTACGGGTCTGGACCTCTCGCCCCGCTCAACGCCGCGCGGCCCGCCCCGCCCCACCCGCGCGTTCCTTCCCGCCCTGCCCCGCTCTCGTCTCGCCCCGCCCCGCGCCTCGCCCCACGCCTCCCGCCCCGCCCAGGCGCTCCTTCCCGCCCTGCCCCGCTCTCGTCTCGCCCCGCCCCGCGCCTCGCCCCACGCCTCCTCTCACGTCCCGCCTCGCTCCACTCCTCCCGCCCCGCCCCGCCCGCGCGCCCCGCCCCACGCCTCCTCTCACGTCCCGCCTCGCTCCACGCCTCCCATCCCGCCCGCCGCGCCCCGCCCACGCGTTCCTTCCCGCCCTGCCCCGCTCTCGTCTCGCCCCGCCCCGCTCTCGTCTCGCCCCGCCCCGCGCCTCGCCCCACGCCTCCCGCCCCGCCTCGCTCCACGCCTCCGGCCCGCCCCGCCCACGCGTTCCTCCCCGCCCTGGCCCGCTCTCGTCTCGCCCCGCCCCGCGCCTCGCCCCACGCCTCCCGCCCCGCCCAGGTGCTCCTTCCACCCTGCCCCGCTCTCGTCTCGCCCCGCCCCGCGCCTCGCCCCACGCCTCCCGCCCCGCCCAGGCGCTCCTTCCCACCCTGCCCCGCTCTCGTCTCGCCCCGCCCCGCGCCTCGCCCCACGCGTTCCTCCCCGCCCTGGCCCGCCCCGCGCCTCCCGCCCCGCCCGCCCCGCCCACGCGTTCCTTCCCGCCTTCCCCGCTCTCGTCTCGCCCCGCCCCGCGCCTCGCCCCACGCCTCCTCTCACGTCCCGCCTCGCCCCACGCCTCCCGCCCCGCCCACGCGTTCCTTCCCGCCTTCCCCGCTCTCGTCTCGCCCCACCCCGCGCCTCCTCTCACGTCCCGCCTCGCTCCACGCCTACCTCGCCCCGCCCACGCGTTCCTCCCCGCCCTGCCCCGCCCCGCTCCTCGCCCCACGCCTCCCGCCCCGCCCACGCGTTCCTTCCCGCCCTGCCCCGCTCTCGGCGCGCCCCGCCCCGCGCCTCCTCTCACGTCCCGCCTCGCTCCACGCCTCCCGCCCCGCCCCGCCCACGCGTTCCTCCCCGCCCTGCCCCGCGCCTCGCCCCATGCCTCCCGCCCAGCCCGCGCGCCCCGCCTCGCCCACGCGTTCCTTCCCGCCTTCCCCGCTCTCGTCTCGTCCCACGCCGCGCCTCGCGTCCCGCCCCACGCCTCCTCTCAGTCCCGCCCCGCCCCGCGCCTGCGCGTCTCGCCCCGCCCCCCGCGCCTCTTTCCCCCACCCCGCTCCGCGCCTTTCACCCCGCCCCGCGCCTTTCACCCCGCCCCATAGACGTCGCCCCGCCCCGTTGCCGTCACTCCGCCCAGCGCCTCTTGCCCTGTTCACAGTCCCTCTCCCGGCTTGAAGCCCCTTCCGGCCGTACGTCCTTGGCGCCAGGTCGGCCCGGCGGAGGGGAGGCATGGGCAGAGGGTAGGCTGGAGGGAGGTTACCTTCCCTGTTTCACTCCCAGCCCCCCGACGCGAGAGGAAGCAGCGGCAAGGTCCGCGGGCGGCATGGCAGGAGCTCCAGATGAGCGCGGGCCGGGCCCCGCGGCGAGGGAGCAGCTGCAGCAGCAACACGTCGGGTGCCGAGTCTTCTCCGAGCCGCCGGCTCAGGGGATGCCCCAGCAAGGGTTCCTCTCCAGTTTCTTCACCAGTAACCAAAAGTGTCAGCTTATGCTCCTGAAGACGCTGGAGACAAGTAGGAGCCGTGACCGGGAGGCGGGGCGTCTGGGGAGGTGGTGTCTGAGACCGGGTGGGCAGGGAGGGGCCTGGGCGCCCCTCGGCCAGGGGCTCTGGGTTCGGCCCCAGGGGTGGCGGGGGCTGAGTTCGGGCCCCTCGGCGTAGAGTCTAGGCAGATTGGGCACGTGAGGGCGGGAATGGGCGTCTGGGCCTCAGTTTCCCTAACAGAAGAGTTGCAGAGGGCCCTTTCAGCACTACACTTGTTTGTGGAATGAACGAGGACACTCATTGGTCTGACAGATCCTCTGATTTCTTAGGTAAATTATGCAGCAGTGTGGGGACTTGAGTGCAGGTGAAGCAGAGTTTTAGAGAGCCACGTTCATTAAGGCATACTGACTGCCGGCAGTGCAAAAGCAACAGTTTTACAATTGTGGTCTTCTTGGAAAGAGTTCTTAACCTTCACACATGGATGGACTTCAGAGTGTAGAAACTCCTGACGTGGACTACAAAACCGTGTGTGTATGCTCCTGAATGCGTTTTTCTGGGGAGAGAGTCCATAGCTCCGTAATACTCTCAAGGAGGCCCACGACCCCCCAAAGGTTAAGAACCACTGCTGTGGGTTAAATAGGAATACCACCTGCTGACCAACTTCTCTCCAGTCCCAGGGACGTTGTCCCAGAGATTCCTTAACACTCTTACGTTGCCATAGACGTCCTAAGTTTACTTTCGATACATTTAGAAAATCAAAGACTTAAACTTATTTGTCCCAAAGCAGGGTTACTATTTCATAGCTGGGGCCAGTCGCAATTCAAGAATCAACCACCCAAAGATTTTCCAGCCTTGCTGCGACTCTGTGCATCTAGGGAATCAAGGGAGGTGGGAGGAGGAAAGGAAATAGCGGAATGGTGACATTGTATTTACTTTGGAAGGATGTATTGAACGCCTCGTAGGTTCTGGTATGGGAGAATACAGAGATGAGTTAGGACCTTGCCTTTAAGATGTTTCAAAGTGAAATGCAGTGGAAAACATGGGCTGCAGAATTAGACATGGGTTCAAATTCTGGTCCCTTTCCTTGTTAGGTTTGAAAGAGTGATTTAACTCCATGATCTCCTCTATCCTCATCTGCAGAACAAACAAAAAACAAAACAAAAAAAGGGAGAAGGAGGGAGGCTAAAAATATCTCTTTAAGCCTTGTCATGAGGAATAGAATTTACAAGTGTTAGGTGCCAGCATATCAGGAGCTGCGTAAAGAAAGGGTAGCTGTTCTTACAGCGGAGGAGCCGCAAAGTGGAGGAAGAGCTGAGACAGGATGTGAGGAGGGTGAGGGGCTGAACTTGAGCCTCAGGAGGAATTAACCCACCTTATCCTCTCAAGAGGAGGGCTGCTGGGAGAACCTGTTGGTATTAAAGCATCAACCTGCAGCTTTAAAATCCTATCCCTGGGGCGGGTATGGTGGGAGAACCCAGGCCTCATGGGAGATCTTTGTTTTCTTTTTCTCAAAATCAAATCAGTTCTAAATACTGCAGGTCCTTTTTGAAGTACCAAACGACTGTGCTCCCTGAGGAAAAAAAATTTTTTTTTAGAGTCGGGGAACTGTAGACTTTTGGAGCCACTTCAACTTTGTAAAACTTTGTTCCTTGAATAATAATGTGCTTGATATGGTGCCTAACACCCCATATACACTAAAAATACTTACCACTACTACCTGTTTTACTGTTAACACTATCATTTAAGAGGGGGCAGACTAGTAAAGCAGTAACTATGCCTGGCTTTCTCATCCCGCACTGCCTTTTCCTCGTCTGTTGTTGCTTTTCAGCACTTTAAAAAAGCGAACAAACTTGATTTCTTTCTTTTCCTATTTTTTCCCTTGTGTCATTTAAGTTGCTGTGCATTTGTACTCTCAGACAAGACTTCTGTATGAAAGTTGGTACTAGAGACATTTGGGTTTGTCGTAGTTTGCTGTAATTGTCCCAGGCTCATAGACTCTTAGAAATGGAGGACCCTCGGGAGTTGTCCAGGCCTTTCCACCCCCACCACTGACCAGAGTGTTTGCACACCTCTGCTGGAACAGGTGTTCTGTTCTCTGAGGTTCTTTGGGGCTACCCGGCTGTTGTACCGACAGCTTTAATTGTTGGAAAAACCCTTTCTCACGCTGAGTTGAAATCTGCCCCATGTAACTTCTACACTTTGGTCCTTGTTCTGTCCTCTGAAGAAATGCTGACTGACTCTGTTCCCCTATGGCACCCTTTCAAATACTTAAAGCTACCATTCCTAGTTCTTTCTCTTTTCCAAATCCACAGATCCCTTTCTTGCTTCCAGTATAGTCCTGTGCTCTTCCAGTCACTTTCCCCCCCGGGAAGAGCTGCAGTTGGCAGGTCCTGTTTAGAGTGTGGTACTGTACTCAGAATGGGACGCTGCATATGGACCAGGACAGACAACCTGGATTCTATGCTGCTGCTTATTTCTATGGCTGTGGCCCAGATTCCCTTAGTCTTTTGGTGTATACTTTAATACATTGTGTTTGATCATTTAACTGGAAGGTATATTTGATATTATCTAAGATGTTCGGTGGTACCCATCTTGGTATTTGTATTAGTGTCTCATTTCATTAAAGACTTGCTTTTATGTTAATTTAAGTTTGTCTTTTTACATTCATTTTTGTCAATTTTAAGATAGTATTACTTCACTAAGATTTGTGAGATACATTTTGATAATATCTTTTACTGCTATTTGAGTAACTTGATTGGTGCTATTTGTTCTAAATAGCATATGTAATTGAAACAATATCTTTCTAGATCCATATGTCAAACTTCTGCTTGATGCCATGAAGTATTCGGGTTGGTAAGTAAATCTTTTTGAGGTACTGCTCTATATTCTGGCTGCTAAAAACAAAAAATAAAAAACTAAAACTACTTCAGACCCCAGGCCCTTGCCATATGGTAGGTGGTAGTGAGTGGCTGCACTCTCTCCAGGCAGGCCTGTTCTTTCTAGACCTCTTGTGCCCTAACTCCATGTCTCTGGCTCTACCATTCACCTCGGGTATCTAGGAAAGACAGGACTTAACATTTCCTTGTAAGTAATTACCAAACCTGGCTCTTCCACCACGCCACCCCCAGCACTGTCCTTAGTGGGGAAGAAATCTCAGTTTGTTATATGTGCAGGAGCCTTCCAGGTGTGTTTAACTTCGAGGGCATCAGAAGAGTGACTTCTGAGGTCCACTACTTAACATTCTGGCCCGAGGGCAGATACTCCAGTGTATTTCCAGTACAGTCTTAATTAGTCGACCAAATGCTTTATGGAATCATGGCATAGAATTTGAACTGGGATAGAGTTTGCAGAGACAGTTACCTCATTTTACAGACGAGAGACCTGAGTCCTGAAGGTGTTAAGTTGCTTTCCCAAGGTGTCATATGTGGCAGCGGTGGAGGGATGTAGGATCCGGGTCCCCTGTGCCCCGTGCACCCCACTTCTGGACTTTGTCTCTCTAATCCATTCTTGCCTTCTAGTGCTGTTAACAAAGAAAGGCACTTTTCTTGTGAAGATTGTAATGGGAATGTCAGTGGAGGCTTTGACGCTTCAGTGTCTCAGGTAGGCACTTTACTTGAGTTGCTTTCTTTCCTCCGGTTCTCCCTCCTGATATTTGCTGAGCGCCTTCCACAAGCTGGGCATTCTGTTCAGTGGACTGTGTGGGATTCAAAAAATGAGGTCGTTGTGATCCTTACTCTTAAGGCGCTTGCATTCTTACGGGGGAGCCAAGACATAAATGCAGACAGTGATAAAAATCGAGGCAGGTTAAACTCTTTTAGATGGGTGTGGTTACCAATCTGGGACAGTGACGTGATTGACTGAAAGATGCCAGCAGATTCGGCTAGAGGATGTAAAGCCTCTTCAGGGGCAAAGAGGGCAGAGACTGTTGCCCAAAGCAGGGGTAGCATGAACACAGGTGACGTGCTGGGAGCGCACAGGGTGTATGTGGGGAGTGGCGTGTGGTGTAGTCCAGCTGGAGGGCAGGGATGCAGGGGAGCGGGGAGAGACAGGATTGGAAAGAAAGATAGCTGTATGCTGGGAGGCTCTGAAGGCTAAGCTAAAGAGTTTCACCTTTGCCTGGTGAGAAGTGATACACCTTTGAAGACTATTGATGAGGGGAGGGTGTTTTCTCATCCGTAAAATGTGGGTAATAATTGTATCTATCTTACAGAATGGTTATGAGAATTAAATGAGATTTCTCTTGTAAAGTGCTTACCATAGTAAGCAGAGTGAGCATTCAATAAATGTTATTACTAGTCTTAAGTCCCTGGAGGGTTTTGATTGAGTCTTGAGGGGTAGATGGATGTGTCACGTGATGAGGGTAGATGAAAGTGTTATAAGGAACTGTTTCCGTTATGAATATGTAACAGACGTTTGACTGCACCTAACTGCTCCGCGCTGGGGGATTTTATGTGCACTTTGGTTGTGCGTAGCTGTTTCCCAGTGAGCATGGGAGAGAGCGCTACAGCAGAGGGCTGGGACATCTGAGTGCTGGAGTCAGGCAGACTGTGAGTTCAAATCCTGGTTCCCCTGCTTGTTAGCGGTGGGGCTCGGGCAAGTGGTTTGTCTTATTCTCAGCTTCCTCATTTGTCAGTCGATAATCACAGCACCTGCCGCTCCCAGGGTGAGTCGTGGTAGCTTCATCCCCTTCTGGGCTTAAATAGAGTGGACGCTTTGAATCTTCAGCTTACTTCTCAGCAGTGTTACACACAGTTGGACACTCTGTTCTTCTCTTTTAAATTAAAAATTTTGTGAAGTATCTCATTCATATAGAAGAGTAAAAAAAAACCTAGATGTGCGCTCCCGGTCATAATAATAAAATGAACATCTGTGTAAGCGCCACCCAGATTTGAGAAATGGAACATTGCCAGGACTTCAGAAGCCTGTGTTGCCTGCTTGGATCACATTCGTCCTCCCTTCCTGATTCTGACCTCCGTGATAATCATCCCCTGCCTCCCTGTGGTCTTAGCATCTCTGTATACAGTCCGGCAACGTGTTATTTAGTTGCCTGCTTTTCAGCTTTATACTTAGAGTCATACATAATACTTTGTCATTTTATGAAATCCCAGAAGATATAGTCTTCAGCTTAATTCTTTTGTTCAACATTGTGAGGTTCTTCTGCACTGTGTGTCCCTCTGGTTTATTTAGTTTCACTGTTGTGTATTATTCCGTGCTATGTCTGTACTAGAGGTTAGCCCGCCTAATACCAACTGCTTCCAACTTTGTGATTGTGAACAGCGCTGCCATGAGCGTTCTTCACCTTCTTCCCTGGTGCACGTGGGTGAGAGCTGCTCCTCGGAGTCCACCTGGAGTGGAGTTGTGGGGTCACATCACATGCGTACCCCTGACTTTAACAGCTGATGCCAGTTTCTTGCCTTGGTTTCCTGTGTACAACACTCTCGGGGTTGCTCCTCTGCTAGCTCACCTTCCTCTGCCAGCCCTTACATGTCGAAGTCCCGTAACCCTTGCTATTAGACCCCCTTCTCTTGCTCTGTGCTCTGCCAAGGGGACCTCTGTCACTTTTCTAGGTCAGAGCTGTCTGGAATGCCGCATCCACATAGCCAGGGTGTTCACTGAACACCTACACTTGGATGTCTTAGAGGCACCTCAGACCTGACATATCCAAGTCCACATTGGTGATTTTTACCATCCTCCATCCCCACCCAACCCGGTCTTTTAGTTTTGTGTATCTCTGTGAATGGTGCCACTCTTCGTCTTATAACCCAAGCCAGAAATTTAGGGGTCATCCTTGATACCTCTGATTCCCTTCCCATATTCTGTCCATCACCACATTTTGTCCAGTCTGTCTCCTACATACCTTTTTAGGCTCCCACCATCCTAGCTCGTGTACTGTCATCTCTTGCCTAGAATAGTTCCTTTGCCTTCAACTAGTCTCTCTGCATCCAGTTTTGATCATCTTTTGCTTATTTTTCCAACTGTGGTCAAAAGGGTAAAAACAAAATGAAACAAAAACACCCGCATTTCACCACTTCCTTTCAGTGACTTCCCACTGTTGTCAGAAGAATGAGTTGGCTCCTGCTGACCTCACCAGCCTAATGTCTTGCCTGTCGCCTCCAACTCTGTGCTTCAGCGCTACAGGCCTGCTTTCAGCTCGTCAAATGCTCTGTTCCCTCGGCCGTCCCCCTCCCTGTTGCACATGTTGTTCTGTCTGTCTGGAATGTTCTCTTCCCCTCTCCTCAAATGTAACTCCTATTCATCCGCTAGAGCCCAGTTCCAACATTCCTTCTGCAGAGAAACCTTTCCCAACCCTCCAGAGCGGGTTGGGCACTCTCACTGTATGTACTCCTGACAGGCTGGCTTTTTCTTTATGACAGCTGTCATTGCATGTGTTTACACATTTGATTAATGTCTATCTCCATTAGCAGATTATAAATCTAATAGGTCTGGGTAAATATTAGTTGAGTAAATGAATGTTGAATGAATGTTTATAAAGTATCTGGCACATATCCTAGCATCTTCACACAGTAAATTCACAGTAAGTGGAAACTATTATCATTAGGATCCCTCACGTCTGTATTATTCTTATAGGGTCCTGCCCCATGTGCTGTTGGCTTTTTGCACTTCTTTCTGAAGGTCTTTCCGAGGACTTTTCCTGGCGATTCTAGTAGAATGGGACAGTAGTGGTCATTCATTGTTGATTCATTCCTCATTCAGATACTTGATAAGGAGCATTTTACATGTATTCTCATTTAATTCTCATAATTCTATAAGGTAGGTGCTTTAATTGTCTCCTTTTTATAGTTGAGGAAACTGAGGCACAGAAAGCCTAAGAAACTTGCCCAAGGTCGCTGAATTAGAGAAGGGTAGGGCTGGAATCTGAACCTCCCTGCTTTATTCCAAAGTCCACTCTCTTAATTGTAAGGCTGTGGAGCCCAGGACAGACCGGTACGGTGAACCCAGTGAAGATGGTATGTGAATAAATGTCCCTAATCCAAGTGCTGTGGAAGTCCAGAGAGCGGAGAAGGGGAAGTGAGGCACTGGGGAAGGCTCAACGGGGCCCGTTTGGTTAGGACCAGGCCCGGCTGGATGGATTGGTGTGGGGTTTGCAGACAAGAGGGTGGAGGCACTCCAAGTGGAGGAGCCCCTCAGGTGAGAGAGAAGGTGGAATCCACGAGATGAGAGGAGACTTTAGAGATAATGGAACCTCTCTTGTTTTGGTGCCTCTTAGATTGTTTTGTGCCAGAATAATATCCGTAACCAGGCCCACATGAGCAGAGTGGTCACCCACGAGCTCGTTCACGCGTTTGATCATTGTCGCGCGCACGTCGACTGGTTCACCAACGTCCGACATTTGGCCTGCTCTGAGGTAAGTTCTGTGGTGGAAGATACCTTCTTTCCCCCGGAACATTGTGTGTTTGAACTTTTTATTCAAGTGTGATTCATTTAAACGCATTCCTTTTCTTGTCATAATTCCACATTAGTCTTGAATTTCCATTTTTACTATTTTAACCATTTTAACTATTGCATACAATTTTTTAGATATAAGAGACATTTTAAGTATCTTTAGGATTGTCTTAAATGTAACCTTTAAATCCTAATTGTAGTGATGACTTTAATTATAACAATAAACTATTTTTCCTATGGAATAAACCATATAATGTAAAAAATATAGTTAACATTTACTGAGGGCTGTGTGCCAAACCTGTTCTGTTTGTGGATTTTATGTAACCCTCACAATGGCCCATTGAGGTGGCCACTGTGATCCCCGTGTTATATGTGCAAGTGAGGTGGTTTCGATTCCCCGTAGGCAGTAAGTGGCAGAGGCAGGATTACAACCACTGGTTCTTGACTGGTTTGCTGTGCTGCCTTCCGTAGGTAAAGCTTCTTGCCTTCCCTGGAGTAAAACATTTAGTCTCAAAAAACACAGCATAGAAAGCTATTCATTACTAAGCATTTTGGATTGCTCTCAAAGTGCACATGTGTATATCCTCCTAGAGAGACATTTGTGTTTCATATTTGCATTTCATTGATTCAAGAGTACAGTGTCCTGAGAAGTTAAAAAAACTAATATAAATTCCAGGCTTATATTTTATAACTTAAGATTATTTTCTCTTTCCCTTGAAATTAATAAGCAGCCCCACTACATCTAATTATAACTCATTATTTGTAGAGAAGCCTGAAACCTGACTTTTTAAATATTTATCTCTCTTGAGTATTAGGAGAATTAATGCCAGTTAGCTAGGTAAAGTGTGTTAAGTCCTTCGAGCTCCTCAGAGGAACACAGCCATGTTATTATAGAGGTAACAAGAAATGGGCCATTCTGATTGCAGTCAATGAGTGAAAACGTGGCTGGGTTGGTTATAGAATCTGTGTGGGTAATTCCACAACATTTTTACCAATTAAAGCTGCTTTTTTTTTTTAACTTTTTTTATTGAGTTATAGTCATTTTACAATGTTGTGTCAAATTCCAGTGTAGAGCACAATTTTTCAGTTATACATTAACATACATATATTCATTGTCACATTTTTTTGCGCAGTGAGCTACAAGATCTTGTATATATTTCCCTGTGCTATACAGTATAATCTTCTTTATCTATTCTACATATGCCTATCAGTACCTACAGATTTTGAACTCCTAGTCTGTCCCTTCCCACCCCCCGCCCCCTTGGCAACCATAAGTTTGTATTCTATGTCTATGAGTCTGTTTCTGTTTTGTATTTATGTTCTTTTTTTTTTTTTTTTTTTTTAAGATTCCACATATGAGTGATCTCATATGGTATTTTTCTTTCTCTTTCTGGCTTACTTCACTTAGAATGACATTTCTCCAGGGACATCCATGTTGCTGCAAATGGCGTTATGTTGTTGGTTTTTATGGCTGAATAGTATTCCATTGTATAAATATACCACATCTTCATTCAGTCATCTGTTGATGGAAATTTAGGCTGTTTCCATGTCTCGGCTATTGTAAATTGTGCTGCTATGAACATTGGGGTGCAGGTGTCTTTTTGAAGTAGGGTTCCTTCTGGATATATGCCCAGGAGCGGGATTCCTGGGTCACATGGTAAGTCTATTCCTAGGCTTTTGAGAAATCTCCATACTGTTTTCCACAGTGGCTTTCCTTGCTTCCCTCTCCCACTCTTAATAATTTAGATGTCTTCTTTTACAATTTTGTGTTTATTCTATTTGTAATTCATGGTAGTTATCTCTTTTCCAGTTACGAGTTTCTCATTTTTGTAGCATCTTGTTTCTTTTCTATTTAGAAATATTTCTTTTAGCATGAGTTTAGTGTTGCTAAACTCTTAGTTTTTGCTTGTCTGGGAAGTTCTTTATCTCTCCTTCTATTCTAAAGGACAGCCTTGCTGAATAGACTATCCTAGGCTGCATCTTTTTTTCATTCAGGACTTTGAATATATCTTGCCACTCCCTTCTGGCCTGAAGAGTTTGTGTAGAGAAATCAGCTGAGAGCGTTATGGGGGTTCCCTTGTAACTCATTCTTTGTTTTTCTTTTGCTGCCTTTAGGATCATTTCTTTATCCTTGACTCTGGCCATCTGGATTATGGTGTGTCTTGGTGTGGGTCTGTTTGGGTTCTTCCTGTTTGGGACCCTCTGAGCCTCCTGTACTAGGATATCTGATTCCTTCTTTAACTTTGGGAAGTTTGCAGTCACGATTTCTTCAAATACCTTTTCAATCCCCTTTGTTCTTTCTTCCCCTTCTGGAACCCCTATTATGCATAGATGGGCACGCTTTATATTATCCCATAGGTCTCTTATATTGTTTTCATTGTTTTTTTATTTGTTTTTCTCTCAGCTGTTCTGATTGGGTGCTTTCTGTTGTCCTGTCTTCTAGGTCACTTATTCGTTCCTCTGCATTATGTAGTCTGCTTTGCACAGCCTTTAGGTCAGCTCTCATCTCAGCAAATGAGTTTACTAATTCTGCTTGGTTCTTCTTTATAGCTTCTATTTCATTTTTGACATATTTTATACTCTAAAGACTATTTCTTTTAGTTCCTTCAGTACTTTGATCACTCCTTTTTTGAAATCTTGATCTAGTGGACCATCAATGTCTATTTCCTTGCTCGTGCTTTCAGGGGATTTCTCTTGATCTTTTGGTTGGGAGTGGTTCCTCTGCTTTTTCATATTGCTCCTATCTCTCTGGCACTGTGGCCGATGGGCAAGCGGGTCACTCCCCCTCCCGATGCTGCAGTCAGATGCTGCACTCTGCCCAGCACCGTGGTAAGGTGCTGCGTTCCTGCCAGGAAGGCGGGTGGCTGCCTGCCCTCTCCTGGCACCTGTTGCTCCGCTGCTCTGTGCAGCTGCCTGCTCTGCCTCGGGTCAGCGCTCCGTAGGCGGGCTCGGGGAAGACCGCGGAACAGCCCCGCCCCAGCTCTGTGCCAAATCTCAGCTCCTTGTTTGCCTTGGCGGCACGAGTTCTCTGAGGTGCCAGGGCAGAAAGATCCTATCTGCCTTGGGCTGTAAACAAGTCTCAGTCCTGCCTGGGAGGTTGCGGAGCCCCTGGGTGCGGCCCCGACCCTGCCTGGGCATTGCACACAGGGAGGAGATGGTGGCTGTGGCTGCACCCCACCTCTCTTCTCACGCGAAGCTCCAGTAACAGCATCACAGGTCTGAGGACACAAAGGCTACGGTGCTCTTCCCCCCAGGGCACACTAGCCTTGTTGCTTTGCTTTTTTCGCAATTTATGGGGGACCGTGGTAGTTCAGCTCTGTATCTCCTCCCAACCATGGCACGCAGCCCCCTGCAGTCCCCCAGGGCTGCCTCAGTGCAGCCGCCCCAGTTCTCCGCCCGGCTCAGGTGGCCTGTCCCAGCCCCCAGCTGCTGGCTTGTGTCTTGGGCTGGGTGTCGTGGGGACCCTCTGTGCCCATTTAACTTAGTTCTGTTGGTCAAGGGGTGCTCGGAGCAGATCTGAGCCTTGGAGGCTCCCCCTCTGTCCTCTTGGCCTCTCCATTGGAGAGGGGAGACCCAGCGAATGAGCACTATTCCTCCTTTGCCACTCCCTCCCCGTGGGACCGGTCCCACACTGTTTTGTTTTTTCTTCTTTCTTTTTTCCTTTTCTCCTACCAGATTTTTGGCGTCTTTGCCTTTTGAAGAGGGCGATGTTCTGTCGGAGTTTGGCAGGTGCTCTGGTTGGCTGAGTGGGTCCATAGATGTGAGTTTTGGTGTATTTGTGGGAGAGGGTGAGCTACAAGTGTCTTTCTACTCCACCATCTTGCTTCTCTCTATTCCTAGTCTTTTGAGGAATCTCCATACTGTTTTCCACAGTGGCTGCACCAAACTGCATTCCCACCAGCAGTGTAGGAGACTTCCCTTTTCTCCACAGCCTCTCCAGCATTTGTCATTTGTGGACTTTTGAATGACGGCCATTCTGACTGGTGTTGGTGATACCTCATCGTAGTTTTGATTTGCATTTCTCTGATAATTAGTGACATGGAGCATTTTTTCATGTGCCTTTTGATCGTTTGTATTTCTTCCTTGGAGAATTGCTTGTTTAGGTCTTCTGCCCATTTTTGGATTGGGTTGTTTGTTTTCTTCTTATTAAGTCGTATGAGCTGCTTATATATTCTGGAGATCAAGCCTTTGTCAGTTTCATTTCCAAAAATGTTCTCCCATTCCATAGGTTGTCATTTTGTTTTTCTTATGGTTTCCTTTGCTGTGCAGAAGCTTGTAAGTTTCATTAGGTCCCATTTGTTTATTCTTGCTTTTATTTCTATTGCTTGGGTAGACTGCCTTAGGAGAACATTTTTGAGACGTATGTCAGATAATGTTTTGTCTATGTTTTCTTCTAGGAGGTTTATTTTATCTTGTCTTATTTTTAAGTCTTTGATCCATTTTGAGTTGATTTTTGTATATGGTGTAAGGGAGTGTTCTAGCTTCATTGCTTTGCATGCTGCTGTCCAGTTTTCCCAACACCATTTGCTGAAGAGACTGTCTTTATTCCATTGTATATTCTTGCCTCCTTTGTCAAAGATTAGTTGACCAAAAGTTTGTGGGTTCATTTCTGGGCTCTCTGTTGTGTTCCTTTGGTCTATATGCCTGGTTTTGTACCAATACCATGCTGTCTTGATGACTGTAGCTCTATAGTATTGTCTGAAGTCTGGGAGAGTTATTCCTCCAGCCTGTTTCTTTCTCTTCAGTAATGCTTCGGCAATTCTAGGTCTTTGATGGTTCCATATAAATTTTATTATGATTTGTTCTAGTTCTGTGAAATATGTCCTGGGTAATTTGATAGGGGTTGCATTAAATCTGTAGATTGCCTTGGGCAGTGTGACCATTTTAACAATATTGATTCTTCCAATCCAGGAGCATGGGATATCTTTCCATATTTTTAAGTCTTCTTTAATTTCTTTAATCAGTGTTTTATAGTTTTCCATGTATAAGTCTTTCACCTCCTTACTTAGATTTACTCCTAGGTATTTTATTACTTTGGGTGCTATTTTAAAGGGGATTGTTTCTTTACTTTTGTTTCCTGTTGATTCATCGTTAGTGTAAAGAAATGCAACTGACTTTTGACCATTATTCTTGTAACCTGCTACCTTGCTGAATTCTTTAATTATTTCTAGTAGTTTTTGTGTGGACCTTTTAGGGTTTTCTATATATAGTATCATGTCATCTGCAAATAGTGACACTTTTACCTCTTCTTTTCAAATGTGGATCCCTTTTATTTCTCTCTCTTGCCTGATTGCTGTGGCTAGGACTTCCAAGACTATGTTGAACAGGAGTGGTGATAGTTAAAGCTGCTTTTTATCTTAAAGATACATCAAATTAGAAAATATGTCCTAACCTCAGGCTGTTGTGTTCATAGCATGACCCGTCTGGAATGTTCTTGGTGCTTTGAACCACTTAATTTCTCACAGGCCAATCAAGGCCTTGGCGGAAGGTCACAGAGTTACACAGGTTTAAGGGAAGGTCCAAGACAGTTTCAGTGATTTGGGCTAGGAGGCCTGGGAGGTTCATGTGCTTAAAAAGTGTCTTAGATACTGATATATTCAAGTTTTTTAGGGGGTGAGGGGTGGTAATTGGGCTTACTTATTTATTTGTAATGGAGGTACTGGGGATTGAACCCAGGACCTCATGCATGCTAAGCACACGCTCTACCACTGAGCTATACCTTCCCCACTGCTGTATTCAGTTTTACGCCCATATTGAAACTCAATTTGTAGATCTTTGGAAGAATACTTTCTTGAAGTCCTCATGGTAATTTCTAGAAGTGCTTGTATCATATAGAGAGCACAGTCTTTGACTCAGAGGTCCAGCTGAGGTTCCAGAAGTAAGGCTCCAGCGTAAAGGTCTGAAAATTCCTTTTGGTAGGTGATTGCCCCTCGTATGTTTGATGTTGTCTAGCATAGCTCGTGGATATTTGCTCTTTTTTTTTTTTTTTAACTTAAGAACTACTTAAGGCAGTAGAGTTAAAAATTTAAGTCTTACAGATACTCTGCTCTCAGAAGAACATGCCGATTTTTTATTCTTTTACAATTAAACAAGTGCTTGTTTTCTTTTTGTTTTTCTTCTGTCTTTGTGGTAGGTTCGAGCTGCTAACCTCAGTGGAGACTGCTCACTTGTCAATGAAATATTCAGGTTACATTTTGGATTAAAACAACACCACCAGGTAAAACCTAACACCTGAAATCATTTCCCCTCAAGAGTGCTATGAGTAGAAATAACAAATAGAGAAATGAGAAGTACATTTAGTATTTGAAATTTGACAAAACTGCTTCTATGAAAGGAGTACAAAATATATACCGCTTAAGCCAAGTAGATGAAGTTCAGTTCCACCATCAAATTGTAGGCGAGGCCATGGCCCCATGACTGAGTGAGAGGGTTTTATAGTGACGAGAGCGTGGGCTCGCTCTTGGGACACTTCTGGGTGGGGCAGATGAAGGACAGAAGTGAAGTCACAGCCGGTCTTACTTTTATCCCAGCAGACCTGGGCTTACACATGAAACCAGCACAGCGCTCTCGAGACAGGAGAGCGATGCCTTTGAGAACAGACCGCACTCAGCTCCGCCTGTGGCTGTGTCGTAGCACGCCTCCTACGGCTGTGTGACGTGACGGCAGAGCTTTGGCTCGGCGCAGACTTGATAATGAGCTGAGCTGAGAGACATTTTGTAAACAACACAGAACAGAAACACAAAAGAAAACTAGAGGCAAGATCATCCTGCTAGAAAGCTTTTAAGGTCCATGATCGATGGATGGACGGGGGAGAGGGGGTTTAGAATGGATGGACTGATAGAGAATGTGGGCGGTCCTGCCCACAGCAGCCCAGGGGCTCTGTGTTCACACGTGGAGAGAGGCTGGTCGGAGGCTGTCTATGGCCAGAGGTTGCCGGGCCAGTTTGTGAGGTGCATGGGCCTCAGGATCGCAGGTGCAGCCAGATGCAAAAAGGACAAGCTTGGAACAACAGCAGGGAGGCCCTGGGTTCTCTAGAGGAGAAAGGAACTCAGCTCTGGGAAGGAAGGCTGACAGCCACAGCGAACCATTGGGAGAAACTGTGAGCTTACCGAATGGGAGCTGGAAGGCAGACCTGGGCCTGGGAGGGGCGGCTACTTGGACTGGGCTGTGAGGCGTTCAGGCTGTGCCAAGTCAGCGGAGGGTCACTGGCTTGTCTTGTGCCGCGTGTCTTCTGTGCCCTCGAGTCCCTGCTCATCTGGTAAATTCAGCCCGGGCGGCATTTGAATGAGCTGTGTGTTCTGGCTGTCAGTGGGCAGGGTGGAAGTAGCGTGCCCATCAGCACATCCCAGAGAAGAGGCTGAGGCAGGTAAAGCATGAGGTCCGAGGCCCAGAGTCTGAAAGAGAAGTCTGTGCTCCTTACATTGGATAGAGCAGCAGAAAACGGTCAGAACTAGCGCTGGATGGAACATCTATGGGGGTGACGGGAGCCAGTGCGGGGAGAAGAGGCCCTGGGTTTATGCAGCATGTACCCAAGAAATGCAAACGTCAGTTACAGTGACTCACTGTAAAACTGCACACTTTTAGCAGAAATCTATTTCATCTGGAAATAAGTTAATCTGAATTGTGATCTACTCTTGTGCCTCCTGACCTTGGAGGCTCAGCAGGCAGACAAATGTTTACTACTGTGTTAATGCCTGGAGGGGAGACCTTTCTTCTCTCCGGCAGTTGCTGTCATGGCTCTAGGCGGTTCTTCCTCTCCTTCTTATTCCTCTAAACCTCGGGTTTATTTTTTAAATTGGCATTTGATTTCAGGCTGAGAAGCACTGATTTATATTCCTGTATTCATGAACGTGCTGATCAGGCTGGAGTAAAACTGGGCACATACAGAGAAAACTCCGTGATGGACGGGGTGCACAGCCATCAGAACCCATGTCTGGTGGTTTTTCAGGAACAGGTTGAATGCCATTTTGATTTTTAGTTTGGGCCTGTGGAGAAGGAAGCAGATTTAAAGCTCTTCAAGAATTAGAATGGCCAACCTTACATTTCTTAAAATATTAGAATACTGAGAACTTCTAGTCTATCACTATGTAACATTAAGTAAATTATTTTCTTAGGTAGAGAATTAAATGCCCATGCAAAGAACAATCAGGACGAAAAAAGTTGTTTGATTTTCTTTTTTTCCCTGAAAAATGAGGACACCTTCAAATTTTGTGTGTATGTATGTGTGGTTTCCTGTTCCCCTCCCAGGAAAAGCTACCTAGCATTGGTCAGCGCAGAGTTAGGGGAGAGAGGCACAGAGTAAAGTGTATTTCAGATTTATTGAAATTAAAAAGAATTCAACCAGAACTTTATTTATAGACTTAAAAAAATAATTTTGTAAATTTGGAGTTACTGTTTGGCAGACAGCGTCTAGAACTTCCAAGAATGACGTCCGCTTATATTATTGGGAAAGATGAGGAGAGGGAGGAGGTCATCCTTACACATAAATACTTTTAGGTTGAGCTGAACATGCTCCATAATTTAATGTTGCTTCTTTGGAATGACAGAAATTAATAAAACAGTGTGAGAGGAAATTAATTTTGACTGTGGTTTAGACATTATATACAATGTTATATTTTATGATTAAGTTTTTATATCAAATTAAAGCCACACACTCCTCTTTCTCCTTAGACTTGTGTGCGAGACAGAGCCATTCTTTCTATTCTAGCTGTTCGGAACATCAGCAAAGAAGTCGCTCAGAAGGCTGTTGATGAAGTTTTTGAGTCTTGTTTCAATGACCATGAACCTTTCGGAAGGATCCCACATAACAAGACGTATGCAAGACACGCTCACAGAGACTTTCAGAACCGGGATCGGTACTACGCAAACATATGAAGACAACGACGTGTTATATCACAGAGCTTCAGCGAGCATGAGGAAGGTACGGCTCCCCGGTGGACAAACGTGTAAAACGTAAACGGTCAGTTAAATACTGAGGAGACACAGAAGATGCTGACTGTAGCACATGATCAGAAAAAGTAACTGTGCTGAAAAATGAAACCGCCTTGAACTCCAAGGCAAAAATTATATCTTTGTAGTTAACCATTTGGTAAATAAGGCAAATAAATTGCATTTCAATATTTTCTACAATGTACTTGTTTTTTATTTGTGTTTTATTTTTTATTATCGTGATTTGTTTTTATTACATATGGTTCTTTTAAAGTTTGATTCTGAAACCTGTGAAGTGTGCCCTTTGTACGATGTCAAGGTGACCACTGTTTACCTTACACGTAAAGACAGATGGACCGATCTCATGAGAGGACATTTATTGAAATGTTGTGGTTGACCTGCAACATTATGTTAGTTCCTGTCATACCACATCATTTCTCTCCTCCCTCCCCCCTGGAAACCACCTATTTGTTCTCTGTATTTATGACTCTGTTTTGATGTTTGTTCATTTGGTTTTTAGATTCCACATATAAGTGAAGTCACACAGTGTTTGTCTTTCCCCATCTGACTTGTTTCTCTGAGCTGACAGTCCTACCACCAGTGCACAAGGGTTCCTTTTCTCCACATCCTTGCCAACACTAGTCATTTGTTGTTTTTTGAATGATAGCCACTCTGACAGGTGTGAGGTGATGTCTCACTGTGGCTTTGATTTGGATTTCTGTGATGATCAGTGATGTTGAGCATTCTTCACTTGCTTGTTGTCCATTTGTATGTCTTTGTGATTTGAGTTACACACATGTATCCATTGTCAAAGTGGTACAGTCAATATTTATGCATCTCAATATATATAAAATCTATCTTAAAAAATAATTGAATGGTGGGTGGCGAGTGGGTGGAGGTGCAGATTAAACAAGATGGCAGAGTGTTGACAACTGTCAAAACGGATTGGTGGATACAAGGATATTCATTGTACTACTCTGTACTTTGTAAATGTTTGAAATTTTTCACAATCTTTTTTTTTTTTAAACTGAGGGAAATGAGGTAAACATTAATATGCACTGAATTCTAAATGCTATAATCTTGTTTTTATGAGGACTGGTATAACCACACATTCTTTGCTAGGCAGAAAATTGAGTGCTAAACAATTAGAAAGTTACTGTTTTGTTCATATCTGCCCTTGGGAAAGAGAAGGAAGGGCAGACTGAAGAACGAAGCAGAATAATCTTGGTCTGCTGCAATCAGACCATGCTATTTCAACTATTCAACTTCCTCTTCTCAAGGGGATAGAGATATCCAGCCAAGATATTACCAAACCTAGTTATTTGTTAATTAAACTCACTTCAGAGCAATACCCTGAGTGCATAATTAATTAAATGTTAATTTATGTTGATGATAATATTGCACTTGAATTTTGAAACTTTTTCTGAATTTAAAATATTTGAGAACCAAGAGCTAAGCATTCTGCTAATAACCTGCATTTTTTCACATTATTTTCTTCCTTTTTTCTCTTCCCAGCTGATTTTTACCTCCAACTATTCTAACGCCAGTGTTAGAGTTCCCAAGAGTAGAATTTGGTTCTACAGAAATTACCAAGGATACTATTTATTCAACAGGTACCAAGGCCAAGTTGAAAAAATTAATCATGCGACATCCTAAGTGGCAAGTGGCAGCTTCTCTGAGTACTAACTGTATTCATACTGTCTCACATCCAAGGTGGTAAAGTAAGGGGGAAAAAAAATCAAACTGGGTCAAGTAAACTCCCCTAACATAATGCTTCTTTTTCTGAAAATTAGTAAGTTACAGAGTCCCAGAGCAAAGGCCAAAGATGTATGTATGTACCTTCCAAATCTGGATCTTCAGGGTCAAAGCCAGTCATGTCTGGAGGGCCAGGCTGGCCACGGGAGTGGCCCTTATTATAGTCACGTGGCTGGACTCAGGGCTCACTTAGGGAACCACCGGTCCCTCTCATTCTCCCAACCACTGCGTGAGGCGGAGAACCAATCTGAGGGAAAAAGTAGACTGCATTAACTCAATACATATTTATTAAGCACATACTGTCTGTCACGTACTGATGCGGTCACTAGGGATACTGAAATGACCATCAAGCGCTGGAGCTTTATTGTGGGCTATAATTGCACCAAGAGGAAGAAGTGAGGGTGATTTGGGGACATGTAATTTCACACCCAACCTAGAGGAAGTGACATTTAAACTGAGGCCTGAGTATGAGGAGGAGCCAGCAAGTCAAGGGGGTAGAGAAGGAGGCTTCCAGACAAGAGGAGACCCTTTGTGCGAAGGCCTTAGAAGGGAGCAGGGACAGTGTGGAACAATGTACCTGGTTCCCAAGGAAACTGGTACCCAATTCCCAGGGAGGGGAGGAGCTCTGTGGCTGAGGGTCAAATGAAAAAGGGAAACAGTGGGAAAGAATACAATAGTCTGTAATTGATTTGGAGAAAACTGGAGACATCTGGAAAAAATTAAGTTGAATCCCTAACTCATTTCTATACCAAAGTTAGTCTCAGAGATATAAAAGATGTTAATAGAAAAAGCCATAAAAGTACCAGTGCATGGGAGAATTTTTAAAAATAATCTTAGAATGGGATAGCCTAAAGTAACATGAAAATTACAAAATCATAAAAGATGATATTGATACACCTAACAGCATTTTTAATCTTCAAAAGTTAAATAAAAGATAACTATTTTCAACACTGTATCATGAAAGACGATGTTATTCATAATGAAGTGATGACTTTTTTACATCTATATAAAAAATAACAGAAAAATGAGCAAATAATGTGAACAGAAAATACAAATAGGTGCCTTTGAAAGCATGACTTGTGACCTTACTCATAATAAGAAGTGTGTAAACTGTGACTTACTGTTTTCACCTAAGAATTTTACAGAGGTCAAAAATGTGTTATACGTCAAACTAGAGAGCTTCTGCCAGCAAAGGGAGCCATTAACAAAATGAAAGGCGACCTAGCGAACGGGAGAAAATATCTGAATATCGTGTATCTGATAAGGGGTTAATATCCAAAATATACCAAGAACTCATACAACTCAATAGCAAAAAAACTTGCCAAACAACCTGATTAAAAAAATGGGAGGAGGATCTGAAAAAACATTTTTCCAAAAAAGACATAGGGATGGCCAACAGCTACATGAAAAGATGCTCAACATCACTAATCATCACAGAAATGCAAATCAAAACCACAGTGAAATTATCACCTCACACCTGTTAGAATGACTATTATAAAAAAGACAAGAAATAATGTTGGTGAGTGTGGAGAAAAAGGAAACTTGGTGCACCGTTGGTGGGAATGGAAATTGGTGCAGTCACTTTGGAAAACAGTATGGAGGTTCTTTTAAAAATTAAAAATAGAACTACCATATGAGCCAGAAGTTCCATTTCTGGGCATTTATCTGAAGAAATGAGAGCTGAAAACATCACTGACCATACCTGTGCTCCAAGCAGGCCCTGCAACTTTGAAGGCGGTGGGTGGGGGAGACTGGTTGTCCAGTGAAACTGGAGGCACCATTTGTAATGCCTCTGCCTTCTCTGCTGAATCCTGCAGAAGACCTTATAAAGGCATTGTCAAAGGCAAAATATAAGTGCTTGAGGAAGAAATATTTTAATACCAATTCTCATGACTAATCCTGGAGAGATTTAAAGGCAACACTGTATGCACTGCTTTCTACAGCATATCCCCCTAGAACATTGTTTGAAGGCATTAGAAGATGACGGTAGCTGTTTCCATATTAAAATGTTACTGTGTCAGTCAAATGGATAGGTTTATGAACCTGAAGGATCAAATAGTTTCATTTAATTGTATTCACCAAATTGATTTCTAAACCAGCAGAATTATTTGCAGTGTTTAAGAAGTCATTATGCTCCACCCAAGAGAGGTAAATGGGTCACCTTGGGATTTGCAGCTGATTTTCCTTTATGACAATACGGTGGGAACCAAGTCATGTGTCCTAAAGAGACTTTCTCAGCAAGGTTCACCAAACCTATCTTTATTAATTTTTCAAAAGCATATGAGGAGCTTTACCAATTACTTTTAAGGGTTGAGTTGATCAGCTTCACACGGTTGTACAATCTGCGTATTGCTTTAAGCTCCAACAGGCTAAAATGGTTAAAAAAGGTCTGATGGAAGTGAACTATGAACTAAATTCTAATATGATCTAAACTTGTATGCTTTAAATTACTGCATATTTGTGATGCTGCATATAAAATGAGCTAATGCAAATTCTCATACCATTTCTGCAAAAGTAGCCTGGGAGCAAATATTAACTCCTTTTGGCCAGTAAGAGATACTGTGACAGAAAACAGGAAGATGACTGAAGATGATGCAGTAACCCAATGTGGAACTGTTAAGGTAAGTTTTTCTCTCAGCTTCCCTCCCTCCTTCATTTCTAGGGCAGTTACCATTACAGTAATGTGGTTGTAAGTTATCTGCATTTTCAGTTCACACAGGTATTTCTGTAATACTGTATTGAAACAAGTTGCCTTTTCTTTTGTGGCCTCTCTTAAAATCTTGCTCCTCAAAGTGTGGTCCTTGGCCAGGCAGCAACTACATCAGCTGGAAACTAGAAACGTCCAAATTCTACTAAATCAATCTGCATTGATTCACATGCAAATCAAAGGTAATAAACACCCTCTGAAGCGACTTGATGGCCCTAGGAGACGTGGTTTGCCACCCTGGCTGCATATTAAAATTGCCTGGGCTGCTTTGAAACCATATGGTTCCTAGGGATCCCAGCCTCTGATTTAATTGGTCTGCAGGCAAGGCCCAGGTATCCTTGAGTTTTAAAGCTTCCACAGGTGTTTCTGCTCTGCAGGCTTGAGATCCCCTGCCTTAGAATCATGTTGCATCTAGGTGCCCTTATTTTCAAATTTACTATTCTGAAGACAAAGCAAAACAAAACATTTTATATGTTTTATATAGTATTTTTTCTTGCTACATAAAAGAAGACTAAGAATTCAGGATTTCTCTCATTCAGTCCATTCATTAGTTAAATAACTTTTTTTTTAAAGAACAAATGTTTTCAATCTCATGCCTAGCTGACCCTGCTAATTCAGTCTTTTGCTTTAAGCTTTGATATGTTGAAACCTGTTCAGTGTCTCAGGAAATGTGAGGGAAGAAATAAAAGACAGAGAGAGAGATGTTTTGCTTTTATTATTATGGTAGGATAAGCACTGAATATCACAAGAGAAAACAATTTCAATTATAAAATTCAGAGCACACATGAAAATAGGTAAGGTCTCCAGATAAGATACAGGCAACCCAATTAAATTTGAATTTCAGTTAAACAATGAATTCTTTTTTACTCAGTAATTTAGTGTTTTTTAGTATGTCATTCAGGTACATGGAACATATTTTTATTTGTCAAATTTGGCAGCCCTAAGCAATAGGCCACATAAAATGAGGTAAAAATTATACCTGTAATTAATAAAAATTGAAACCTATATGATAGGCCACCAGGGTGCAAGTTACAGAGCAATACATATACTCCATGTGTTACAGCTTAATAGGAAATCTGTTTTTGACCAAGACACATCTTGAGGTGGGGATTGAAATGTTGAGATAATAATTTTAAATAATTCTATGCATTGTGATTCTATAATAAGTACCATTCTGCTAATACTTTTTACTAATCTGTGTAAAAATTTGAACCAAAATTGAACATGTCTTAAAGAAAAAGCAGTACTGAACAATCTGAGCTGTTGGAAAAATCTAGCCAGCAGAGGGCGCCAGTGTATCACAGATGAATTTCCAGTCACAAAAGGCTCATTTTTGCAATGCTTTGTGTTACTTCCATTTTATTTAAATATTTATTTTGGTTACTTTGCCGTGCAGTGTTGCTAACACAGATTAGAAACTAAATGCAGTTCTGGTGCACCGTTCAGACTTCCATTGCCCTAAATAATGTATTTCTTTAGGCCAAGATCCTTGCAATTTGAAGCACTTGTCCTTAGTTTAGGCTTGAACGCTCGTGTCCCTGCAAGTGTGTGTGACTGTGTGAGTGATCATGGTTCTAATTAATCAAGGCAATGGAGGTTGGGGTTTATCAGGTGAAGGACGTGAGGATCTGTTTGAAGTGGGAAATGGCTAGCCTGACTAGTCAGAATTCCCTGAACCAGAGAATGAGTCATATGCTGCAATTCTGTCCTCACATGTACACACCTCAAAGGTGTGTTGAGGTCTAGTTAAATTCAGGCGAATTTCATCACCACCGCCCCCAAGTACTGTCTATGGAGGCAGAGAAGGCACATATATTCTGTGCCTGTTTTGTGCTAGGCTTGACATTTTGTAGATTTGATTTCATTTCATTCTCATGACAGCCCTGTGCAGTGGGTGTTACCATCATCTGTTAACAGATTACAAAACAACAACAGACAAGCCTGACAGAAAGGATGTGTTTCCATGGACACTCTTCTTGCATACAATGGGTACTCATTTAACATTTGTCTAATGTAGCATTTCTCAAACTTTGTTCTGAAAGACACTGGTGCCCTTCAAGGTTTCTTAAGTTTCCCTTTTTAAACAATTTTGGAAAATGTTGCAAACTTTAACCCTCTCTCAGAGTTTCACAATGCACAAAAATGTTACAAAGTTTTAAAAGAAATTCTGTGGCAAGAAAATATCTTTAATTTCGTACAACTCAGGTTTTGCAATCTTAATTGAACTAAGAAGGCTTTCCTCTCCCTCCATTTTTAATAGAACAATCACCAATATTGCAAGACAGGTACATTTTGTGGAACATGTTTTGAGAAGCATGGGTCTAAGGAGTAAATATATGGACTATTACTCGTGGTAAGAATTAACGGGAGTTGGTTCATTATCATCATCATCATCATCATCATCATCATCATCATCATCATCATCATCATCATCATCATCAAAAAACATGTATTCAGCCCCTTCTGTTTGTAGGGCATTCAGTTAGGACCCAGAGATACTACGCAGACCCTGTTATGGAGGACTTTGTTTAGATGAGGAGGCAAAAATGCCTTTAGTTTGGGAATGTAGCTTGAATTTCTGTGATCATATTTCTCCAATTTGTAGGGTAGGACAGTGTTAAGGGAAAACAGAGTTTCCAATGATTTCTTAATGTGGCATTCTGTTTTGTTCCCCAAGTGAACAATTACCATTCTCTTCCATTAATTTAGTATGGCTCAGATGTTTGGAGCATGAGACATTTAAACCTTTGATTACGAGTAAATCCAGGCAGAAGTCATTAAGAACCATGCATCTTTGACACACCCTGGGAAAACAGATGTTCTCCTTTTCACATGCAAGTGCACACACACGCACACACTCAATTTCATCTCCTCAGTGCATCACATCTTCATGTTATTTGTTAGAGGAACAAAAGCCAACGAAGGATGTAGATACCGACATCAGGGGACTGGCCAAAGGACTTGGAGTTTAAAGAACAACAGCAAAAAAAAAAAAAAAAAAAAAAAAAAAAAAAAAAATCGGGTGTTTTAAAATAATTTTGATGGCTGGCAAGTTGTCAGTAACCCAGAGATCTCTAGCCTTTCTTCTCCAGAGGTGTGCTATTTCACACGATTCTGGCACCTTTTCTCGAAGACTCTTTTAAGGCCTCATCAGGCAACGTGGCACCCTACCAACTGGGAAGAAATCCATTCATGGCTGCACCAGTCACAGAGGAGTTGGCAATGAAATATTCGGCTGTGATTAAACCTGCAAAGGGAAATGGGAAAATGAGGAAAAATTATCCGGATAATTCTATCTTGAAATATGTTTTCCTAAGAACTTCAGAAGCCTATAACAACAAAAATGATTTCCCCTCTTGGATCACCTTATTTCAGCCAGCGCCATCACGTCCCCTGGATGTCCCTTGGAAGAAGGCTCCGTGTGGAAGGGCTCTCAGTGGATGGCCAGGCTTTTGGAAGTGTCATGACTTGCATCTCCACTGAATCAAGTTCACCTTCTTGGAGAGAATGGACACGAGGTTTTATCTTTGCCTCCACATGTCTTAGCAGCCTTCTTACCCTGTTAAACCACCAGGCCTATTTATTCAGGTCACAAATCACTGAGCAATGTAGAAATAATAGGATACTGATGGCAAATTGTGTTTTTCCACATCATGACTACAAATAAGTCACCTGAGACAACTGTGAGAAGCCAACTTCAGTATTATAGTTTAAACCCAAATCCAATGAAAGGAAGTCATTTTTTCACATAATGCAGTCATGATTTAGAATGATTATTTTCTCTTTACATTGATACCCTGTAATCCTTAATCCCCCTTATGAGATTTGCTTTAATATCTAAAAATAATGGACATTCCTGAAAACGGAAGTGGCACTTGCAATGGCACTACAAGCTCATCATGTCCTCATGGACCTTTTTCATATGATATCGGAAGTGGCTCATAACATTACTTTGGATGGTTTCCTAGAGGAAGAAGACATATCTGACGGTATAAATGGGTTGATTCCTGTCTTGGTCTGAACTGGCACCATTAGCAGGCTTTCTGCCTTGGTATCTCTTTGTTTCATGCCAGTACACTGTGGGGTTCTGGAAGAAACAGGCCAATTCATCATTTAAACTGTGTTTCCTACATTGGAGAAATTGAGAATGCAAAACAAAAGGAGTTGAGCCTGAGAGGCACTGGTTGCAGTCTCTGCCAGCACCACTTCCCCGTCCCAGACCTGATGTAAACTTGTTAGGGGAACTTGTTTATAACAGAGATCAATGCTTTTTAACCTCTATGACTCCAACTGTGACATGAAATCACTTAACCAAACCCTTTCAGTTAACCCCAAACCTCTCTTTGATACTTTTATTCATTTCTTTAACAAATATCTATTTAGGCCAGGCATCATTCTGGGTACTCAGATACTGTGAAAATGTTGGATGAAGTCCTAGCTTTCTTAAAGCTTACTCTCCAGTGGGAATAAGGGCAATAATCAAATTAACATAGAATCTATAGAGAAAATAAAATAGGATGAATGTAGTTGAGAGTGATGGGTGAGGAATGAGAAAAGGCCTCTTTAAGGATATGGAGTCAGCTAGGGAGGGAGAAGAGCATCCCAAGCATTGGAAACAGCAAGGGCAAAGGGCCTGAGGCAGCAGCATATCTGGCAAGTTCAAGGCTCTGGAAGGACCCCTTGTAGCCAGAGCCTAGCGAGCAAGGGAGGGAGAAAGCAAGACAGGGAGGGAGAGGCAGGCAGGGACTCGGCTATGAGGTTCTCGTAAGGCCTGCTGAGGAGTTTGGATTTTATCCTACGTGTAGTCAGAAGCCGTTGAATAGTTACGAAAATAATTCTGGGAGGTCACTGACCACGACCTGCGCGAGGTGCGCGTGCTGCGGCTGCGTGAGGACCGCGCGCACAACGCTGGGCCGAGCTGTGCGCTGCGTTAGCTGGTGCGGCGCCTGCGCGGACCTGGCGGGCCAGACGGGCTCCACGGCGCCTGCGCGGACCCACCGGGCGAGACGGCTCCGCGGCGCCTGCGTGGACCCGCAGGGCCAGACGGACACCACGGCGCCTGCGCGGACCTGGCCGGCCAGACGGGCGCCGCGGCGTCCGGGCCGCGCTGCCGGACCAGCCCCGTGCTGTCGGCCCAGGGCCCGCGCGGGTCGCTGGAGCTCTGCCACTTCGTCTCGGCCTCGTCCTCGCCGCCGCCGCCCTCCCGGTCGCCGTGGCTTTCGTGGACAAGGGCCACGTGCGCGGGGGCCCGGACGCGGCCGCCGACCCTGCCTTCCTCGTCACGCGCAGCTTGGGGACTTGGTCACCTGGAGTGACCCGTCCGAGATCAAGCGGCACGTCCTGGAGGGCAGTGAGGAGCCTGGTGACTTCAGTGTGGAAGCCTGGCGGGTCTTCCCTCGCCAGGACTGCAGTTAGTAGACGGGGCGGCTGAGACCTGAAGCCGGAGACTCTGTGGAGGCGCCCTCCCCGAGAGCGTGGCAGCCAGCCTTCAGGTCTTAAGAACCTGGCTTCTCAGCTGCAGGCCGCGCACGGAGCCGAAGGCTGTGCCCATTTTGCACGAAACTGTCTTAGCCTTTGGACACCTGACCATGGAATGACTGCTTTAAGATGCAGCGGGAAGCACTTTGTGCTGCGCTGGGGAATTGTTGGATTCCTGCACCTGAAACACCGTAGTGTGAAAGCAAGAACTTTTCGGGGGCACCCAGCTTTCCTTTCATCATTTTGTAGCGGGGCAGTTCGGCTCAATTTATTTAACTGGAATTCTTGCTCCCGTTCGTGATTAAGCTGTGTACGGATGATGGAGAGTTTAGTCTCAAGTTTTCACAAAATAGGTGAGATTTTAGTGTTAAGAGTCCCCTCCCTTGTTGAAAGGAATGCTCTGGTAATGCCAATAAATGGCCTAACTGCTTAAAAAAAATCGTTCTAGCTAGAGGAATGACTGTGGTGGCGAGAATGGGAGTGGGAAGACACCTCGGGCTATTTCAGGTAAGTGGATTCGAGTGGAAATAGTGGAAATAGAAGTGGTTGATAATGAAATACATTTTGGAGAGAGAAACTATAGGGTATATTGGTGAAAGTAGATGTGGTGATGAAGGAAAGGTATTTGTCCCGAGCAATCTCCTGAGATGGGAAAGAACAATTTGATTTCAGCGTAGTTCATTTCAGTTGTTTATTTGGCATCAAAACACTGAGACCAGATAAGTCAGCGCTGCAGATATAAATTTGGGCATAATTTACATATAGACGCTGTTTGAAGACCAAGAACTGGATCAGCTGATCTCAGGAGAGAGTATGGAACCAGGAGTAGATGTCCCAGAACTGCATCCTAGGTCACACCAACACAGAGGTTGGGAAGAGGAGGAGGAATCAGCAAAAGAAATGGAGAAGGAAGAGCCAGCACTGCAGGTGGAAAGCTGGAAAACCAAAATAAAACAGTGCTTTAGAGAGGAAGCGTCTGTGCTGCTGAGAGATACAGTAAGATGAGAGCAAGAGAGATGGTCACAGAGTTGTCTCTTACAGGTTCTGGGTGACCCTGGGAAGAATGAGGCCCTTGACCAGGATGAAAAAGAGGATGAGACTCCATCTTTGTCTTCCAAGAGAACTGACCGTGCAGCCACGGAGAGAAAGCCCGTCGTAAGCAGCACTTCATTTTGTGGCTACGTGTAACTTCTCAGAGGACCTGTGTACCAGGGAAACCCGGATTACTTTATAGAATAATATCATCTCTAGATTTAAGGCTCCCTGGAGGTCCGGTAGTCTGCATTTTCACCTTCGGCCTTCCGTGACCAGCGGACAGATGTCAGCATCTGCACAGACGTTTCTGGGCATAGACTTTCATGACATTCATCTTACAAGAGAGTCCATTCTGTAGTTGCATGGCTTTGGTCTTTTTGAGAACATGGTGATTTATTGTGCCAGGATTTTAAATTTTATTTAAGTTTCAGGTATATAATTTGACATCTGTATACACCACAGAGTGATCCTCACCACGAGTCTAGTTACCCTCCATCACCATGCGGTTAACCCCTTTCCTCCATTTTGCTTGTGTCAGGATGTTTTAACGTATGTCTGTATATTGTCTATACGTATGATTTCTCTCTTTTCTCCTCCTGTGTGTGTGTGTGTGTGGGTGGCAGGGTGGGGACTGGAAAGAGCATTTTCTGGGTTGATGTCTTGGCTCTGGCACCTGCTAACTGTCCTATTTTAGGCGAGTTGTTTTACTTTTTGGGTATCAGTCTCTTGATGAGTAAAGCGGGGCCCACACGACGTGTGTCATGGGGCTGTTAAGGGGGTAGAGTGAGATGATGTGTCACTCACTCAGCAGGTGCCTGGTTAGAGGCAGGTGTCAGCAGGTGTCCGTCCTGCCCCTCCCTTAGCTCCCCGGTGAGCCTCCCCCGGGGGCTTCCACTGGGAAACCTCCCCACGTCTCCCAACCACGCTCAGTCAAGTTTTCTTCCTTTTTTTCTTCATGTGTACTATTTAGCACATAGCATCGTTCATCTCTTCCCAACTAGATGGTAAGCCCCCTGAGACTGGGAAGTGTCTTCATTTTTAGGGAGGAGAGCTAGCGTAGTGATTAGGGGTGCAGCTTGAAGCCAGATTGCTTGAGTTTGAATTCCAGCTGCATCCTTGTCGGCTGACTAGTCTTGGCAATTTCCTTAATCTCTCTGTGCCTGGTTTCCTCATTTGGGGACTGGCTGTATCCTAGCACTGACATACTTGGGTGAGGATTAAATGGAACAGTTCTGATAAAGTTCTTGAGACAGTGCCTGGCGCTTCGTCAGCGCTCCGTAAACGCTTGCTTATTGCGGGTGCTCTTTGAAGCCCCTGGGGATGGTTGCCCTAAAGCCTCAAGTGTGTGGAGTGACTGAGTGAAGTGACTAAACAGAGAACGTGGGTCACTACCTGGACAGGCAGGCAGGCCACAGATAATATGATTTTAGATGATCCTTTACAGAATAAAATTTCAGAAGTTACACATAAAAACATTCTTATTGTAAAAAATTCAAAAAATGAAGAATTCTGTTGAGAAACATCTCTATTCTTAGTCTTTCTCTTCCCCAGTGCCCTGCCTTCCTGTATTATTTTCCAAATTTATGGTTTACTCTTCATGGTCCAGGTGTGAGTCCTCATGCCCACAGGTTGGAAAACAAAATCGACTACTCATTTACCAAAAATGTCAGAGATTAATTAAGCAATTAAAATTAATTAGAAATTAATTCTAAGTTAAGTTAGAAACTTATTACGAACCATGGTTTTAGAAATAATTGCTTTATGCCAGAATTAAACCTTTTGTTTCCTCTTCAACATGATCTGTGTGCAGAGTAGAGATTGCCCTTGAAGGAGTGTTTCAAGACACTGAAAAGGGGTGCCTTGTTCAAAAGTTCTCTCCCAGTACTCTGTCCTATGCTATTTTCTTATTAGAGCTGAATTCCTCAGAGTTAAGGTATCATTGCCAGAGAGCCCCTGTGAAGTTGCAGGTCAGCCCTGTTTCTAGACACGGCGGCTCGTGGGGAGGGAGGGCCCCGAGGACCCGGGGACGCTCCGTCCGTGTCAGAGTCTGGCCCCTGACTTGCCCTGCCCAGGGGGTCAGAGACCGTCTCTGCCTCGGGAGCTTTGACGCTCTTGGCTCCTGCTCCGTGATTTTGTCCTCCTCTTGTTCTTCAGTGAAGGTGCCTCTCTTCAGACTCCTTTTATAATTTGAAAAAACAGTAGGAGGAGTTCTTTGGCTGGTCTGAGGCCGTAGCCATCCTTTGATAATAAATTTTTGTTTCTAAGGCACTGTGCACAGACCTAGAGGCATTTTACTGTGGTTCGTTTTTATCTCTTTTTAAAAAAATAAATAGAAAGGGACACATGATTTTTGATCAAATCATCAATCTAAAAATAAAACCCGTGGTAGCAGAATGTTGTCCCATACTTTCTCATGATGCTTTATTGCTGGCATTTTCTTACTATCCTAAAAACTACTTACTTCTGATTTTATGATGATATAAAATTATTGGCTGAAACATTATAGCTGTTTTAGATTTGATGATTTATTTTGGGGCTGGAGTCACATCTTTCAGAAAAACATGATTTTATATTCATAGATGTTATTGATTTCCTAACTGAATCTTTAAATTTTAAAATAATATTTTAATTCTCTTATTTATGTAAATGTTCAAATCATCAATAAGCCAAGGCTTAGCGCTTAAGTGTCATAGTATTTAGGACGATACATTTCGTGTTGATATCTCAGGGATCCCCATCTAGTTGATAATAATAAATTGTGGAATGTCACTGATTGAAATCTGGGTAGACGCTGCTGTTGCAATTCTCTGTCTCCTCTGTGGCCAGTATTTTATGTGGAAGTTAGCAGCTATTAAACTCCCCCGCTGTGAGCACGCCTGTCTTTTCAAATGATTATAACGTTTTGATGAAGTAAAAAGCAATTCTCACAAAGAAATGGTGTAATTGGAAAAGAAGTCCACTCATTCAGTTATGTATCAACAAGCGAATGTTTGTTAAGAACTGGGTATCACTCTAAGTCACAGCTGTGTTGGCTCAGGTTCCCCCCAAAGCAGAGGCTTGCTGGTAGGGAGTGTTCTGGAAAATAAACAAGAGTGGAAACTGGAAACAATGAAACAGGAAGGAAGCAAAGTGTGACTCAGCTGACTTACCACTGTGGGCAGCAAGGGTTCAGCTCCCCTGGGGACCCTCTAAGAAACCGTGTAGGAGGCCCCTCCGAATCGCCCACTCGAGATGTGAAAGTGGGCAAGGTCCAGCCCCTCAGGTAAGGCTTGTCCTTGGGGAAGTCAGCTCCCTCCGTGTCCACGTCTGTGTAAGACTCAGAACGGCTGAGTGGCTCCTGCGGGCCCCTAGCAGAGGCAGAGGGCTCCCGGCAGGAAGCTAGAGATACAGGGGCCGATGAAGATGCACCGTCAGTTTTCATCTGCTGGTGGCCGTGGCCTGGGCTGAACCAAAAAGTAGGCCAAGGGGGTGTGAGATGAAGCAGAAGAGGAGTCTGGTAAAGCAGCCCGTGGGCTCGTGGATCTGTTTGTCTAGCGGTAGACGCAGACCGTAGGCAACTACAAGCAGTACGATGTGATAAGTAGTAAGAAAAAAGGAGAGTTTATCGGCTAGAACTGTGTGGGGCTACGTATCACAGAAACTCCACAGGAGTGGTTTAATCCGATGGAAGTTTACTTTTCTTATGTTATAAGAAGTCCAGAGGAAGGCAGTCCAGGGCTGGGGCACATGCTGAAGGAAGACGTAGGGCACCAGGCTCCATCCGACTTCCTGCTCTTCCATCCTCAGGGTCTGGCTTTCATTCTCATGGATGCAGGGTGGTGCTTCTACTTCTGGGCGCTCTGACTGTGTGACTGTGACATTATGTGGAAGAACGTGAAAATAAGGAATATTATAAGCACTTAAGAATTTCAGAGAGAGACAGCATAGCTAGAGAACTGAGTGCAAACGGGTAGTGGTGAGGTGCACGTCTGGCAGGTACTCTGGAATCAGTCTAGACGACAAAGGGTCATAGTGAGGAATTTGGGTTTTATCTGGAAGGTTATGTGACATTGTTGAAGTATTTTAAACAGACAGGACATGTGATAAAAATCTGTGTTAAAAAATCAATCTGAAAAACTTTGGAGACAGGATTAAAGGACTCCAGGCTGGCAATCATCAAGCACTTGCCGTAATCCAAGGGAAAGGTGGTGTGGAGTTGAACTAAAAAGGGTGGAGAGAAAGGGACTGATTCAAGACGCATCTGGGGGACAGAACTGATAGGACTTGGTGGACATCCGTGTGATGCAATTTCTCTAATCCAGCAACACAAGAGGAGGAATAGACTTTGAGGGTAAGATGATGGACATGCTGACGTGGAGGCTCCTACGGGACAGTCAAGAGGTGATGTCCAGTAGGCAGTGAGAACGTTGCAAGATATTTGAGCTGGAATCATAGTTGGAGGTCACTGACATACAGGCGGCGTTTGAAGCCTCGAGCATGGGTGAGGTCCTTCAGATGGCGTGAGTGTGAGAAAGAAGAGCCTGAAGGGCAGAACCGCAGGGCACACTGGCATTTAGAAGATGGATAGAAGGAGATAAGCCCACAGAAGAGACGGAAGGAAGGTGGGGGAGAGAGACAGGTGGCTCCAGGGGAGAGTGATGTCCTGGCAGCCGGTGAGGGGAGAGGTTCAGGGTCTGGTGTGGTGTCATTGTGCCTCTCAGTCAAGTTTATTCCATCTGTCTGTGCCTCCTTTCATTTCCTCAAAGTGAGGAAGGTTTAACCAGTCTGTTTACATTTTGAAGATGGAGATCATAATAGTACCTACCTCAATATCGTTTTAAAGATTAAATGAAATGATGTGTAAAAGGTGCTCAGGACTGTGCCTGGCACAGAGGAAGTTCTCAGAGAATGGTAGCTGACCTGCTGATAGGATATTAGAAGTATCCTCTCAAGAGTGGAGATTCAGACAGATCAGAAGAATGCCACTGAAAAAGGCTGCGAAACATCCACTGGACTGTGGTTCAAGGAGGCCTTTGGGGACCTTGATGCATTTCAACGGCCTGATGGAGGCGGAAGCTGGAATGAGTCGGGGAGGGGACTGGAGGGGGACAGTGGATTGTGAAGAAGTAGATGATGGTGGTTTCGTGGGAGTTCATTGACTGTTCCTCTTTTTTTTTGGATATTCGAAGATCTCATAATAAAGATTTTTTAAAAAGGGCTTAGAGACCATTTATTACAAAAAATATGTTACTTTTCCTCCAAAATATACACATGGTAGAAATAGCAGAAGTCCTTGGTAAGCAGAAGACTCAGCCTTTGCCTGATGGAGAAAAGCTGTCTGTAGCCCAAGTAGGATGGTTTCCAGAGTTGGGATGTTGCCAGAGGGAAACTCCGTTGTTGTAGCTGTCAATCAGACTCAGATGCTGTCTGTCTCAGCCCCACACCAGTGTGGGCTCCGGAGTCAGACTGCTGTATTCCAGTCCTGGCTCCACCACTTGGAGACTGTGAGGTCTTGGTGGCTTATTTAACCACTCTGTGCCTCAGTTGTAGAAATTTATAAAAGAAGGATAGTAACTCCCACCTCACACGGGTGTTACGAGCGAATCCATGAGCCAATGCATATAAGGTGCTTAGAAAGTGTCAGACACAGACTAAGTGCTCAAAGATGTTGTATTTCTTTATATATATATTTGTCTTTATGTGATCTAGTGCTGTTTCCACTTAAACAAATCTTATATTGAGTAATTTTTTTCCCTAAGAGAATTCAGAAGTTACACAGTCTTTCTCACCTCTGTCCTGTGATGTTTCTCATGACACACGCGCTCACACTCACCCACCGCTTACACACGCATCACAAAAACACGCTACCCTCCCCCGCGACTGTTACTGAGGCTATCAGCCTTGAAAAGTCTGTACTCCACCTTCACAGTTGTCAGGCATCTTTGTGGTGGGGCACAGGGATAGGTCCATGCAAGCGGGAAGGGGATGCTTTTGGTCCAGTCCAAGTCCCTTTTGGGGGATAGGCATTCGCACAAATCCTCAAGAAGCTGGGTTGATGTAGTCAAGTGTGGGAAGGAAGAAATTCCTTCTAATGAGTAATTCCGTGGAGCACCTCAGCCTGTGGTTTGTGACTGTTCACTCCCCCACCTGCGACGGCAGGGTCGAGCTGAAATTGAGCATCTTTCCTTTTTATCAAAGGAATGTGCTTATTAAGTCGTACTGTTTCCTGCGATAGTCAGAATAACTCAGCGTGCTTCTCTGGTGTGGCATGCTCTCTCCCTTTTCTTCACCTTCCCAAATCCTATCTATCCTTGAAAGTCAAACTCAAGTCTTGAGTGTGAGGGAATAAGTAAGTGAAGGAGACTTTTCCCAGGAGGATTGAGAGACACATTGATGTAGGAGTCACACGCGGAAGGAAGTCCCCCGAGACAGATGTCACTTCGCTGAGACAGCTGACGCCATGTTAGTCAGGATAGACTACACCTCGCTGAGGTGACACACAGCTCCCAGATCTCAGCGGCCCACCCCGTGACGCTGTCTTTCCTGCTCAAGGTGCACATCCGATTTGAGTGGGCAGTGGTGGGGCAGGGAGCGTGGGGTCGGGTGCTGGTGGAGCTCAGGGACCAGCCTGCCAGCAGCTCAGCTGTCTGTCTCAGCAGCACAAGAGAGCGCAGAGAGAGGCTGAAGAATTGCAGAGTCTTGTCACTGCCTTGGCCTTTAATTGACGCAAGTCACTTCTCACATTTTATTGGCCAGAACCAGTCATGTGGCCCCTTCTAACTGCAAGAGGGCTGGGAGGTATGATCTCCTGAATGTCCAGTAAGAAAAATAAGTCTGTCTATAGATGAAGGAGGGCAGTGTTTATCAAAGCACATAAATACTTAGGCCGCTGGGGTTGCTGTTTGTAAGTGGAGGGGTGATGTGAAGGGTCATGGGTTTCACCCTCAGAGGAAAAGAGAAGTCATTGAGACCTTTGGGTGCTGGCTAGTGTACCTGGATGTATCTGGCTGTTGGATCATGAGGCAGACTAGAGTTAAAACCTAATCTTACAGTCCATGGAAGCCCAAAGCCTCAGATAGATGTCTGGAACGGGCTGTGCATACCAGACAGACATAGAGCTTGCAGCAGAGGAAAATCAGGGTCACCCAGTCCTCGGTCATGGACCATGGGAAGCGTTCCAAGCTCGGAAACCAGGGCACGGAGGCGTCGTGTTTTTGGTTAGTAATTTGTCCTTTACCTTAACATTTGGCTGCAGTTGGCAAACGGTAACTCCGAACGATAATAAATCAATTGCAGTCAGCTGTCCAGGAGTTTATATTATACAATTTAAATGTAGGCAAATGCTAATTTATTCATTTATGCCTGTCTTGACTGCTGAGACATGGAGATATACCCTTCCTTCTAGACAGAAAAATAGCAACCGAAGTGCCCTTGGCGTAGAAGTAGCTCCTCTCTTCCCCGAGAGGCAACTGTGAAATAGGGCTTGAATTGGCTGAGTGTTTACATGAAAAGTTTTTTTTTAAACACAAACAAACACAGGTTAAAAACATTATTTAAAAAATGAACCAGGAATGAGGAAGTCTGATCAGGGCGGGTTGTGTGAGGAGAAATCATTTGGACAATTTCATTATGTAACTGAGCTAGGAATTCTGGTGGTGTGGAATCTTCAGAGGCAGCAGCCTTTCTAAGCAGGAGTCCCTGTCCTTTGAGGACACGAGTCCTTTCTTTCTGCTGTTGGAGGACGCTGGTGAGGAGCACGTGCCTCGCCCAAGAGGAAACCCACACCCAGCTGGAGTGATGGGTGGGGCCTCCTGCAGTGGGTCTATAATAATGATAACACATTCATCCAATTTTTTTTCCTTTTAAATTACCTAGAGGCTGGGGCACTAGGGGTCTACAGAGAAAGGGCCCATAGACCATTTACTGCTGAAATGACTGTGAACCGGAATTCTTTTTTCCCTCACTTTTAAGCATGTGAATTTGGAAGCAGTCTGTTCTAGGTGAGATCTGAAGCTGATCCCACGCAAAAATGAGCTGCCAGCCCAGCTGACTGCACTTCATGTTTCCACCAGCGGTTTTCTTTTCTCGCAGAAAGAATGCATTTAGCTGCGGCTTAATATTTGTGATCCATTTCAGTGTTCTTGTGGGCCTTAAAATGTAACGCCAACAACTGCCTGGGCTGCGATATCTGGGCCGGCAGGGGAGACATTGGGGTCAGTCTGGCAGAAACTGGTCAGTTGAGAGAGGAGATGAAGGTTCTGATCTGATGGGCAGGAGTGGCCCCAGGGGTGAGGAAAGTTTGAACTGGGGGCTGATTTCACAGGTGACCAGTTCATTAGTAGATTATTTCCAGTTCTGACAATTTTTGCTTCCCTTGTAACTGGGGTCTGGAATGAATCCTTGGAAAGCGAGGACTCGGGAGGTCACTGTATGTCTGCTTAGGTTCCATTCCAAGACAGCTAGCTGTTCCCCGTGTGTGTGTAGCCCACATGGGGAAGGGAGGGAGTGCTTCTGAGCAACACTCTAAACCAGCGTTGAAAGCGCAGACGAGGTGCAGGGAACGTGCCCCTCCACCCTCTCTGCGGAACAGAAGGTGAGTACGGAGCGGCACGCCCTGGGGGAGCAGAGGAGGGGTGGAGAAAGCCTCCTGGGGCCTCGTGTGGCCTGGCTGTTCAGTCGAGCTGGTCTCCACACTCCAGATTGTAGTCATGAGCAGCACTTGGGGGACCAGTTTTTAGTCCACGTAATAATAGATATTAATATGCAAAGGCTACATTCATGTAAAGGGACATCATTTATTGAGCCCCTACTATGTGCCAAACCTTGTGCTGAGTGAGTTTCATGCTTGTTTCAGAGGTCAACAGACTTCTGTGAAGGGCCTGACAGGAAATTAATTAATTAATTAATTAACATTTTAAAATTGAGTTATAGTTATTTTACAATGTTGTGTCAAGTTCCAGTGTAGAGCACAATTTTTCAGTTATGCATGAACATACATATATTCATTGTCACATTTTTTTTCATTGTGAGCTACCACAAGATCTTGTATATATTTCCCTGTGCTATACAGTATAACCTTGTTTATCTATTCTACATTTTGAAATCCCAGTCTGTCCCTTCCCACCCCCTGCCCCCTTGGCAACCACAAGTTTGTATTCTATGTCTATGAGTCTGTTTCTCTTTTGTATTTATGTTCAATTTTTAGATTCCGCATATGAGCGATCTCATGTGGTATTTTTCTATCTCTTTCTGGCTTACTTCACTTAGAATGATATTCTCCAGGGACATCCATGTTGCTGCAGATGGTGGTATGTCATCATTTTTTATGGCTGAATAGTATTTCATTGTATAAATATACCACAACTTCTTTATCCAGTCACCTGTCGATGGACATTTAGGCTGTTTCCATGTCTTGGCTATTGTAAATAGTGCTACTATGAACATTGGGGTGCAGGTGTCATTTTGAAGTAGGGTTCCTTCTGGATATATGCCCAGGAGAGGGATTACTGGGTCATATGGTAAGTCTATTCCTAGTCTTTTGAGGAATCTCCACACTGTTTTCCACAGTGGCTGCACCAAACTGCATTCCCACTAGCAGTGTAGGAGGGTTAGACAGGAAATATTTTGGGCTTTGCAGGCCATACGGTTTCTGCTGCAGCTTCTCGACTCTGCTGTTGTCACATGGACGCGGCATCCGCGACACAAAACGAGTGAGTGGGGCTGTGGTTCGGCATCACTTCACTTACAGTGCTGAAACTTGAACTTTATGCCATTTTCATATGATGAAATATTACTCTTTTGATTTAAAAAAAAATTGAAAAATGTAAACTCTGTTCATATGTTGTGGGCTGTTAAAAAAAAGTAGATGGTGGGCCAGATTTGGCTCATGGTCATGGTGTGCTCAGCCCTGCTTTATCTCATTACTCATTCACAATAAACCTTGGGAGGTAGTTGCATTGTCCCTTGTTACAGATGAATGTTGCAGAAGCTTAGTCTGCTAATCTCTGGCAGTCAGACACTGTCACACCAAGAAGTTAGTGCTTTTTTTTTTTTTCACTGACTAACGACATGTTCATAGTGTGTAATAGAACAACACAAGTTTCCAGTGTTTTCTGAGTATATTTTAAATGCCGCCTATACCACAGAAGCAAGATACATTTATCTTATTTTTCATGATTTTAAGTGCGTTGTTGATGCTTAAATAATTTGATTATGACAGATAACAGATAATTTATTTTAGACTTCTCTTCCATTTAATTATTTGTTTGGTCTAATGTTAAAACTTACTGATTTCTCCTGAATACACTTTGAAGAGAGAGGAGGGTGGTTTTGAGTGATGGCAGGGGACATCAGTGTGGGATGAAAACTTTGCTATTTTATATGCAGTTAATTGAGAGATGACTAAACGCAGACAAACATGAATGCATAGGCTCGCACACAACAGACACCCCCCACCCCTCCCCAGAGAAAGACTTCCCATCCTGAACTTGGCAAAACCTGGAAAGCATACAAAAGGAGGATTTCTCTCTTTAACATACTTAAATAAAACAACTGGACTGGTAAGAATGCAGACATATTACCAGCACATTACATTTTACACTGTAATAAAATTCCTTTATAATATGGAGTTTTTTGGTTAAATGGGTTTAGATAGACTGTCAACCAGATAATCTCCTTGAAACACAATCTCTGTGTACAGTAAAGATCTGACCCACCGCAGATGCTGGTTTCAGCTGCCAGAGTTCCATATTTAAAATTGTGAAACTTCAAACTTCAATAATAGGCAATTAAAAAATTTCAAAATGCATCCATTGCATATGACCAAGCCATTTAGACCAAAAGGGATACATGCAAAGACTGAAGAAGCTCCTGTGCTAATGAACATTTCTACTATTTGCATGTTTAAAATGAGATAACTTGCCCAGCATGGCTGTGTCTAATTGCATCTCACAGCATCAGTGGGTCATTGTGCTTTCTAGGAGAAAAATTTGTTCCAAAGTCAAAATGTCATCTTGCTGTCAAATAATCCCACCGATTACTCTAAACAGAGCTGGAGAAATTGTGCTGTGACTGGGAAGATGTGATGTGAATCCTGTTCATTACCTGAGACATGACTTCCATTGTAATTGTCTACCTGTCACAGTAGCTTCCTTCTGCCGTTTCCTGCTTACCTGCTGCTACACACACAACTCATTAGCTTCCGGTCAATACAGTACCGTCCGCACGGTTAACCTCTGAGCAAAGTGAGGGCATCACTTCATTATGATGGATTCTGTAATAACACAACAACTTGAATCATAGATTAATATTTCCCTTTCTCCATTTATGGTTAGATTAGTAATTAGTCTAACACCTGGGTTCCATTATATTCCTGTTGGTCTGATCTTGTGTTGAGAATTCAATTGGCTCAGAGGAAACTTCAGAATTCTCTTGCCGAGGAAGAGCTACATTTCTCTCTGGCTACATCTACTTTATTATTATTATTTTAAATTTTATTTTATTGAGTTATAGTCTTTTTACAATGTTTTGTCAAATTCCAGTGTAGAGTACAATTTTTCAGTTATACATGAACAAACATATATTCATTGTCACATTGTTTTTTTTTGCTGTGAGCTACCACAAGATCTTGTATACATTTCCCTGTGCTATACAGTATAATCTTGTTTATCTATTCTACATATGCCTGTCAGTATCTACAAATTTCGAACTCCCAGTCTGTCCCTTCCCAGCCCCCTCCCCCCAGAAACCACAACTTTGTATTCTATGTCTATGAGTTTGTTTCTGTTTTATATTTAAGTTCATTTGTCTTCTTCTTCTTTGTTTTTTTGTTTGTTTGTTTTTAGATTCCACATATGAGTGATCTCATGTGATATTTTTCTTTCTCTTTCTGGCTTACTTCACTTAGAATGACATTCTCCAGGAGCATCCATGTTGCTGCAAATGGCGTTATGTTGTCCGTGTTTATGGCTGAGTAGTATTCCATTGTATAAATATACCACCTCTTCTTTATCCAATCATCCGTTGATGGACATTTAGGCTGTTTCCATGTCTTGGCTATTGTAAATAATGCTGCTATGAACATTGGGGTGCAGGTGTCATCCTGAAGTAGGGTTCCTTCTGGATATATGCCCAGGAGAGGGATTACTGGGTCATATGGTAAGTCTATTCCTAGTCTTTTGAGGACTCTCCATACTGTTTTCCACAGTGGCTGTACCAAACTGCATTCCCACCAGCAGTGTAGGAGGGTTCCCTTTTCTCCACAGCCTCTCCAGCATTTATCCTCTGTGGACTTTTGAATGATGGCTACATCTACTTTAAAAAGTAGAAAAAATATTTGGCATCACATCTGGTGATGAGTAGGAAAATCAGTGGTGATAGGAAATGAACCAAAGGAATGTATGGCCTAGAAAGTCCATTGTGGCTTTTGAAAATTGAGATTAGATTAAGTTAGGGGAAATTTCTAGCAACTTGTTTATTGTGATGAGAAACTTGAGTCTGGGTTCATTCTGGTATTTCTCCCCAGAGTGTACAGATCTCAAGTCTGGGTTGCATTTTCACAGTCCTTTAGGGTGGCACCTCATTCCATCTGGTAAACCATCGTCAGCAGCTGCATTCTATGTAAAGGAGTGCTTAGTTGTCCTGTAAGAAGTTATTTGAACTTTCCAAGTTGAGAATGGAATTATTACAGGAAGACACTATTAAGAAGAAAGCAAATTTCACTTTCAAAAAACATCTCTCATGGGGGGAAAAATAGCTCAGTGGTAGAGCATATGCTCAGCATGCACAAGGTCCTGGGTTCAATCCCCAGTACCTCCATTCAAACAAACAAACAAACAAATAAACCTAATTATCTCCCCCTAAAATATAAAATAAAATAAGTAAAAAATTAAAAAATTAAAAAAATCTCTCATTATAAAGAATAACAAAATTCAGGGAGGGGCAGCAGGACAGCTAATGTTTCTGAGAATCTGTGACCCTTCAGTGTCTGTGCACATTATGTTTTTTTTTTTTCCCCCAACAACTCTGGAATATTGTTTAGAAATTCTATGGTGATTAGTGGAACATTTTACAAAGCTTTATTTTCTCCTTCAGTGGCTGGCTGTGGAGTGAAGGTTCAAAGTAACTTGGCATGCTTGCAATGTTCACTATGGACAGTTGAGTAAAATTCCTAGTAGATGTGAGAGCAGCAGGAATCACAGATCCAGGCTGTCTTTTAAAATAGGTACTCTCTCTGGGGCTTAGCAGATGCCCCAGGTGGTCTTTTTAAACCCTGCAAGGTGGATGTTGTTGTCCCAAGTAGAGATGAGGAGACTGAAGCTCCTGGAAATTAAGTGACCTGCTTAAGGCCACGCACCCAGCAAGCGATGGAGTCAGAATTCACAACCTGTTCTGCCTGACAGAGAGCCAGTGCTCTTTCTATCGAGGTCCCTCTTCCTGGGCTATTCATTCATAATACATCCAGGTAGGAGAGGACAACAATTGTGCGCTTACCTAAGAAAGAAGAAACAGAAGCAAATGCGAAGAGGCAAGAATTCAAGGTGAATAAAATCAATTGAATTTATGAGTACATAAAACAGTGTGCACCCAGACCTATGCAGGGCACTGTTTAACAGGTGCACCCAGACCTTCAGTGCCCTAAGTAGACGTTCAGGTATTTTCTAAGTGTAGAATTTTCAGGATGGATAGACTATATTTCTCAGAACCTGGACCTTCACACTTTGGCACGGCTTTGGATTTTGTGGGGTAGGAGGGTAGCTTGGGTTAGAAAGTAGCCACGCTAAGAAAAGTGCAATACTGCAGTTCATCAGCAGTTTATGCTGTGAATACTGCATCCAAGTAAGAAAAGAAGGGGGTGCCAGTTACCCCTTTATTGCCTCTCAGCTTCAAATCCATCCGTTATTGCCTGCTTTTTGAAAATAGAGTGGAGTTCTTGAAATATTTCTTCTGTGCCAACTAGCACGATGTTAAACTTTGTCAGCAGAGGGCGCTAGAGGGACACTTGGGGGGAGAAAGTTTTTTTCTTTCCCGTTTGGCACCAGGGTTCCAGTGTGTTCTCTCGGCAGGCTCCTGCCCTCTGTGAGACTTCTGTCTTACAGGCTGGCAGTGCAGGGCATAGCTTTGTTCAGCACTCAGTTTCTGTGGTGTGTGGCTTCTCCAGCATTCGGCTCCTTTAGTGAATGGCTCCTCCGCTGCTTGGCTCCTGCAGTGAGTGTATGGCAACCAGCAGCACCCAGCACCCAGCACCCAGCACCCAGCGGCCTCCCTGGCAGCTGCTTGTGCAGCTCTGCACCTCCCTGTGAGTGGCTCTCTCTGGCACCCCAAAGTGTGGGTCTCCAGCAGCTTCCCACAGTAACGGCACCTCGGCAGCTCCCCTCTCCCTAGCGAGCTGTGACCGCGCCCTCTGACAAGGTGCAGACCTCAGCCCCGGCGGGGCGGGGCTCTTCCTTGGGCACTCGGTCTCAGCCCTCAGGGTGGTCATCCCCATTACTCTAATCTTCTGTGATAATTAAACTTCCCTTGTTAGAATTGCTGTGTGATTTCTGTCTCCCAGTTGGACGCTGACCAACACAGTCGGGTAGTGATCTTCTGGGAGTAAGGAAATGCCTGGACGTTGTAGAAACCTTTAGTCCTCCAGGCAGTGTACAGACAGGCTTTGAGAACTGGGGGGAAAAGGATGTTTTGTCATTTGATAGATTTTGGAATAGAAAGATGATTCAAGGGAAGGATGAATTCTTAGGTGGGAGCATTGATTCTCTGCAGTGTGGGTTTCCCGTCTCACTTAGAGACAAAGCCGAAGACTTAAGAGTGGCCTCCAAGGGCTGGTGCGGCCCGATTGCCCTCTTATTCCGACCTCGCCTCCACCCCCTCTCCCATGGCTCCTTCCAGTGTTCCAGCTACATTGGTCTCTTCGTGGTCCTTGAATCCCTAGGCGTACACCTGTCTCAGTGCCTCGCACCTGCTGTTCCTTCCTGGAGCACCTTCCTCCAGATACTTGCCTGCCTGACTTCCTTGCTCCCTCCAAGTCTTCGCTCCATTGTCGCCTCCCTGAGGCCTTCCCTGATCACTGGCTTTAAATTTGCGACCTTGACCTGGCGCTCCCTACCCCCCCATCAGTCTTCCCTGGTTTCTTCTTCTCTATAACACCTGTCCCCTTCTAAGATGCTACGTAATATACTTATTTATTTTGTCTATTGTTTCCCCCCATCTGACGAAAATATAAAATCCATGCCCCAAGGATTAAAAACGTTTTTTTTAGTTCCATATCCTCAGTGTCTAGAATTATGCCCAAATATTTGTAGATATATGAAAGGATGAGCCCCTTACATTATTAGGCCAAATATGATTCAAATTTAACATACTTTATAAGTTTTACTCATTTTATGTGTGCGTGTGTGTCTGTCTTCAATTATACAGCTGGAATTAAAGAGATGGTAGACTTGTGTTATGGACAATGTCCTTGGCAGCCTCTACTTCTTGAGTAAGAAATTCCTCTGACTGACTTGCTTTTAAGTGGTATTTTGCCCATGTTTTAAAGTTAATGATTTCAATGGACGTTTGTCATTTTTGCCCCCATGTGCCCTCATCTCCCTTGTTAATAGCACCCGGCTTTGCTTTGATGGGACCGTCAGTCAGTGACAAGCTGACTCTTGACCCGGGGTGGTGGCTGGAGGCATCTGCACTCTTGAAGAGAGTGGTATGAAGCCCCCTGTGGCCGGCACTGTGGGTCCTGCCGCACTCCCCACAGTGACCATTCATCCGGCCCTGCTTCCGCTTTTCTCTGGGGTTGCCCTAGTTCCTGCCCCTTCTGAGTCTGTTTTTTCCACATTTTGTTCCATTTTGTGAGTTACCCTTATCTTCTTCCCATACAGTCTTTTTCTGCGGAAGTTAGCCAGGCAATTTCTATTTCTTGCAACCAAATCAACTTAACTGATAAAATAATTCACTTTACCAGTGGAGGAGAATCTGTATCTTATTATACAGATTGAAGACAATATGTCTGGATAACTTATTCTGTAGAAAATACTCTTTTTAAGATACTGACTAGTTAACATAAAAACGGTAACTTTTGGTAGTAGATTGCAGTCCTAATAGACTAAAGGCATTTCAGCAGATCAGATCAAGAAGTAGAAGTGATGTAACCTCTGCTCATGTTATACGCTAGACGCAACGTGCTATGTTTTGGACGTCTCCTCCAGAGCTCTCGTCACCGTCGGTCGTTTTAGAGCGAGAGGTTGATTTGCTTGGACACAGGTAAAGAGGGGCTCAGTTGTAGAGGGATGAGAGGCTCTGAAGTGAATTTATACAACACGATGACGTGTTATAGACTGTCTTGCCACACAGAGAGCATCTTCGTCCTATAATAGCTAGAATAAATTTTAAAGAATAATGGAGACAGGCTTCACATACCTCATCTCCAAAACAATAGCGAACTATTTGCTGGCATAATGAGAAGGTTAAAAAATCTGCTGGTGATGAGGTTAGGAAAGTTGGCACATTTTTCAATTCAAATTAACTCAAGACATCAACATAATAAATATTGTAAATCATTGTTAAAATGTCACACAATCTGGAAAACAATATCTGATACCTATAAAAAATGAAGTAAAGCACTAGGAAAAAATGTTCCTTTTTATTGAGGTATAATTGACACATATCATTGTGTTAGTTTCAGGTGTACAACATGATTTGATATTTGTATGTATTGCAAAATAGTACGTTCTTGATGATAGAGATGTTTTCAGATCAAAGAGCTGATTTTTTTCTCCCGTGAAAAACTGATAAAGATGTTCAGCTGATGGTACACATAAAACTTCTGGTGGGTTAGCTTCTGTTTTAATAACAATACTTTTTTTAAAAGCCCAGGACTATAAAAAAAGGTGTGTGTGCTGGTCATTTGTTTTGAGTTAGGTAATAGGTCTAAGAAGGATTTAAAAAGAGTTTGTCTCATTTGAATTTTTAAATTCCACTGCTACAGCAACATACCACACACCTCCTAAAACAACTGTGTTTCCTAAAAGGGACTGCTTCTCTGGTATGGCCACTTTGGGAGTCAGACTGGGAGAAAATGCTTTACTATTCAAAATTTCAAACACATAGGTGAGCTCAGGGAGGGAGAGGGATGGAGGAAGAGGGAGAGAGGTGTCGGAGGGAAGGAGGGAGGGGGAGAGGGGACGGAGAGAGAATGATGTTAGTGTGCATTAGAATCAGCTGGGGTGCTTGTTAAAACTGATTGCTGGGCTCCACCCCCCAGAGTTTCTGATTCAGTAAATCTTAGGTGGGGCCTGAAATGTGTGTTTCTAACAAGTTTCCAGGTGATGCTGATGGTCCAGGGACCACACTTTGAGAACCACTGGTGTAATGACCTCCCATGGACCCATCCTCAGCTGATGATCAGCACATGACAAGCCTTGTTCCATTTATGCTGCTCACTCACATACCCTCGTCTCCAATCACATACCTTCATCCATAAGCTCTTCGGTATGTGTCTCTAAAACAGAGGTTGACAGAATACATCCAGTTGTCTGTTTTTGTAGATAACACAGCCACAGCCACTTGTTGTGTGTTGTTTGTGGCTGCTTTCAGGCTGCAATGACATAGTTGAGAAGTTGCACCAGACTGTAGACCCACAAAACCAGAAATACTTACTGTCTGGCCCTTTATAGAAAAGGTTGCTGACCTAAAATTTTAACATAAATGTCTTAATATCAGCAAATATCTAGCAATAGTCAGATTTCCTTGAGTGTCTTGTAATTTATTTTTGACTGTTGATTTGTTCAAATCAGGTCTACATATTGCATTGGTTATTATGTCTTTTATGACTTTTAATCTATCAATTTCCTATCCTTTATTACTTTCTTATAATTTATTTGTTAGAGAAAGTGAATTATGTGTCCTGTAGGCGTCCCCACTTTCTGGGTTTTGCTGTTTACATCCGGAGGGTGTCCTTGATTTCCTGTAAGTCCCTGGTACTTTCTGTAGGTGAGAATTAATGGAGGCTTGATCGCTTTCAGGACGACTTTTTGACAAGTACAAGCCCTAAGCGGTGTTGGGGACTCTGAGTTACATCCCGTCTTTTTATGATGCTACGCATAAGAGATACCACGCAGCGTTTGTCTTCCTCTGTCTGACTTATTTCACTTAGCGTAACACCCTGCAGGTTCATCCGTGTTGTTGCAAATGACAGATCTTCCTTTCTTAAAAAGGCTGAATAGCATTCCATTGAATATATATGTTCTACATTTTCTTTATCCAGCTTATCTGTCGATGGACACCCAGGTTGTCTCCATACCTTGGCTGTTGTGAACAATGACGATGTGAACATGGGAGTGCAGATGTCTCTTCAAAATATTAATTTCATTTTCTTTGGATACATACCCAGAAGTGGAGCAGCAGGATCACATAGTAGTTCTACTTTTAATTTCTCGAGGAACCTCCATGCTGTTTTCCACAGTGGCTGCACCAGTTCACAGTTCTGCTAACCACGCACCGGCGTTCCTCTTGTTATCTTGCCCACGCTTGTCACTTGTCTTTTTGATAGTAGCCCCTCTGGCAGGTGTGAGGTGATGGCTCGGCGTGGCTTTGCTTTGCATTTCTCTGATGGTTACTGATGTTCAGTGTCTTTTCATGGACCTGCTGCCCATCTGTAAATCTTTTTTTTGAAAAATGTTGATTCGGATCTTTGACCCGTTTTAAAATTGGATTATTATTATTATTTTTGCTACTGAGTTGTAAGAGTCCTTTATACATATTTTGAATATTAGCCTCTTATCAGGAATACGGCTTGAAAATATTGTCTTTCATTCCATACGTTGTCTTTTCATTTTACTGGTGATTTCCTTTGCTTTTGTGGTTTGTGCAGAGCTTTTTAGTGGGATGTAGTCCTGCTTGTTAATTTTTGCTTTTGTTGCTTGCACCTGTGGGCATCACAGCCAGCTCATCATTGCCAAGACCACTGCCCAGGCCCCCCCCCCGCCCCCCCTGCCGTGCTGTCTTTCAGGAGTTTTATGGTTCCAGGTCTTAAATGTAAGCCTTCAATTTATTTCAAGTTAGTTTCTGTGAGTGCGGTAAGATGGGAGTCTGGGTTCCTTCTTTTGCATGTGGATGTCCAGTTTTCTCCACACTGGGATTTTCTTAAGAACTTTCATCAGTGATTTGTCTGCTCTGCGATGCAGTTCATTTAGGGGAGGCAGAATAAATGCTTTATTTTTTCCTTTACTAATTTGCAGAATAATGAGTTTGGGGACCATAATTTTGGCAGTAAGGCTTAGATGAGGTTTCACCCACCTCCAGGGATCCTGGGTCTGACACCACCCGGCAGGTCTTTGGTTTGGACCTTATGATGGCGCTCACACTGTACGGCCTACGGTGCACATGAGGCCACACAAATGCGTCTTTACATTTCGATGATCTTTTGTTCCATCTCCATTTCTGGAGCATTCGGTCCCCCTGCAGATGCTCTCCCTCCGTTTATCCCTGAGGCCTCCTGGTGCTGTGTCTCGTCCGCTGGTCCATTCAGCAGGTGTTTGTTGCCTCGGCTGTGCACCCAGCACATGTGCACAGAAACCATTCTAGTTGTCCTGCTGCTGCTGCTGCCGCCTTGCCAAGGAGCCACTCTGAGGTGGATGTCTTCCTTGAAAACGCCAGTGTGTGTGCCAAGACCGTCGTCCGCCAGCTGCCAACCCGGTGACCCGGGCTGTGTCCGCGTGGCACTGGGCTCTGGGCAGCAAGGGGGGACTTCTTCCTCTTCTGTCTCCGTTGTTGTACGTTGTCATCAGGGTTCTGGAAAAGCAACCCTTTGTGACCAGGGTCTCACTGAGTCTTTAGGAAAAAAGCACCTTCTCCTTTGGACGTCGTTCCCTCTCCCCGCCCCTCTCTGCGCACTGGGGCTAAAACACCACATCATCTATTGTCCTTGTCTCCTCCTTTCTCTCCAAATACCTGGGCTAAACCACTTATTCTTTAGCAAACTAGACCAAACCACAGACAAAGCAAAGACAGCAACCTTTCCATCCATCCTTCCTACCAATTCATGAAAAGAAGTTTCTGGAGGGGTCCCTGGCTTGTCAGTCCCACAAACAGTGACTCCATCGTTTCTCAAACTGTAATGAGCAAGTATGTTACCTGGGAACATCTTGTTAAAATGCACATTCTGCTGCAGCAGGACTGAGAGTCTGCGTTTCCAAGAAGCTCCTGGGCGATGCAGTGACGCCAGCGGCGGCTGGTGTAAGGACTGTGGTTCGAGGCTCTAGACGTTACCTTCCAATTTTGTCTCTTCAGCTGGGACACTCTACTAAATAAGAAACTTAAAAAATTATATGTAACAAGCTGCATATGGTCGGAGTCGGGTTTTGAGACAAACCCCGCGTTCCTCAGGAGGGGGCCGCTGCCTGCTGGCTGCATGGTAGGCCCTCCGCCTGTGCTGTCCCGGTCCTGCTCGCCTTCCCCTGTCGGGCCGATCTGCTCTGGGGGTTTGTTTCTGCAGCCACGGTTCTGATCTCCAGTCCTGCTCATGAGCTTTCTGCACATCCTAAGCCAGTTATTCTCAGGCCCACCTGTGTATCAGAGTCCCTGGTGGAGATTAAACACACACACACACACACACACACACACACACACACACACACAATTTCTGGGGGTGGGACTCAGGCATTTCTAGCTTAAAAATCTCCCCAGGTGATTCTAATGTGCAACCTGAGTTGAGAATGTTTTGAACACTGAAATTTTCATTTCAGTGTCACTAAAGAGATTTACTCCCTCAAAAACGGTTCTGCAAAGGGCCTGCTGTTAATCCTTCTGAACTTGGGAATTCCTGCCCGGTTTGCATAGCTTCACGGTTCTGCCTGTTCCCAGCGCTGAGTTCTTGGAGGGTCACAATTCTGCTCTTTATATACTTGCTGACCGAAGGGAAGGACTGTTTTATTTCACCCTCTTTCACAAGATGAATAACTTCCCTAATGCGGTCCAGGCTGAAAACAGGTTTTTCCCATTAGGCAGAAACTTGGATACCAGGAAACATCCTGTGCTCTTAAATGGCTGGTTGTTTCTGTTCAGATGGCTTGTGCTGGTGTTGTTCCTGGTCTAGGCAGTGGACCGCTTTCCTAGGCCCCTCAGTACAGAGGCAGCGAAGTCCGTGAAGACATCAGCCAGAAGGAGGGAAAGAGGGATGGGAAGGCCAGTTGCTGTTCAGGATTTAAAAGGCTTGAAGAGGCTGCCAACTGAGAAATGAGCTGTGCTGCTGCCCAATTATCCATCCCCCTTCTCTGGCCCACTGGTTCCCTGGTATCGATGTGCTGAGAGAAAGAAACGGTTCTCGGGCAGTGGTCTGGAAAGCAGCCTTTAGACTTGTTTGCCAGATTCTAACACTAAATATGCCGGGGTCCGCCCCTCTTCAGTTTCTGGAGGCATCTCTTTGTGTACTGAGCACTTTGTTTAAATGCTTTTCTTTTCTTTTTTTTTTTTAAATGTGACATAAACACATTCCAACCCCCCTTCTCTCTCCTGGACCAAACAAATAGATATTGTTCCCAAACCTTTCCCTGGCCAGGAGAAAAAGAAACATCCTATCTTAAAAAAGGTAAAAAATATTGACTCTGAGACCCTACCTAATTTAAACTGTGCTTGTAAAAGTCTGTCAAGCAGGTCTCTGAAAAGAACAAATATGGAAGTCATTTTGGGTTTGAATCATATGATTCCAACCATGCTCAATGGATTCTCTGTTCCTGAAGAGGCATTTGGAGGTAAAGCGTTGAGGTATAAATCAAAGCATCGTTGAGCTGGACAGACCGTCTCCAGGCCTCATTTTGTTGCGTTGCTCAAGTCAGGACTGAAAGGGGTGGAACGCGGAAGAGGGGAGAGCGCCCCAGAGCAGAGCTGGAGCAAATCCTACGGCTCCCCCAGGAGACAGGGTCAGTGAGGCGTTCCGGGAAAGGACCCAACACAGTGGCTTTCTTTGCAGGGAAGTGACATGCCCCGTGAAAACCCCTCACCTCAGAGAATTTCCTGGTGGGGCCTTCTGTTATTTACAGTCTTCAAAATCACCGGGCGAAGGGCTGTGGGGGTGTGTCTGTGAGACGTGCAGGAGAAGGCTGGAGGATGCCAGAGCTTGCACCAGGAGGCGACTTTGCTGTCCTTAGGGAAGGAGGAAGGACCAAGCATTTATTGAGCCTCTGCTATATTTTTGGTGCTTTATAAGTTATTGTATTAATCTTTATAATAACTTTCTGAGGTTGATATTAAGTATATTAAAGTCATTACTCACAAGAAATTTTAATATGAAACTAAGGTGGGACAGGTAGAAAATTTCATCTTTCCCTCTGTCTTCATTTTTCCCTAAGGATGTCACAGCAGAATGGCTTTGTGTGGCTGTGGAGGTCTGGGTGTTTGCAGAATGGCTATTCGTTTGATCTTTCTGTTGCTCCAAGTAATTTCTTTAGGAAATCCTTCTCATTTCCTAACAAACACCTTCTCCTCCCTCTTCTCCCATTTCCCCGAGAGGAACCAGGATCTCTACTATGGAAGATGCTGATAACTGCCTTCTTCAAGCAGCAATGGAGGACATAAAGGGGTTCTCTTAAATCATGGGCTGTCCAAGGATATAAAGCTCCCAGACAAGACAGCCCTGGGAACCTCGTTTTCTTCTCATTTTGTTATGTGAGCTGTTTGGAGAAGACTTGGAAAATATTCTGGCTTATAAAACCTCTGCCTCAGATGTTTGGAATGTGATCTGACTCCCAAGGCTGGATTTCATTCCTTTAATATGATCTAAGGTTCCTCTTAACCGAACATTTTTGTCTCTTTTTAAATCCCCAAGGACTCTGACACCTAAAGGGAGGTCTGGACCGTGGGAGCTGTAAGTACTGTTTTTTAAACAGATGTGGAACTTGAGGCTCAGGGAGCGTGTTAGTTTGCTAGGGCTGCTGTAACAAAACGCCAGGACAGGGCGGCTTAAACAGCAGAAATGACCTTCCTCACAGTCCTGGGGACTGGGAGTCCAAGACCAAGATGACTCAAGTCTGGTTTCTCTTGAGGCCTTTTACCTTAGCTCGTGGGCGGCCGCCTTCTGCGCCCTCTGCGTGAATGTCCCCTGCTGTTTCTCTCAGCTTTTCGGGATACCAGTTACATTTGATTAGGACCCACCCTTATGACCTCTTTTTAAAATTTAATTTAAAAAACTGAACTGCAGTCAATTTACTATGTTGTGTTAGTTTCAAGTGTACAGCAAAACTTTGTACAGCAAAGTTATATGTTTATACCTATCTATCTATCTACCTATCTATCCTTTTTCAGATTCTTTTCCATTATAGGTTATTACAAGATATCGAATATAGGTCCCTGTGCTATACAGTAGGTCCTTGTTGTTTATCTATTTTACACATAGTAGTGTGTACCTGTTAATCCCATTTTCCTAATTTACCTCTCCCCCAACTCCTTTGGTAACCATAAGTTTGCTTTCTATGCCCTTCTGGCCTCTTTTAACCTTAATCACCTCTTTAAAGGCCCTGTCTCCAAATATAGTCACACTCTAAGGTCCAAGGGGTTAGGGCTTCAACGTACGATTTTGGGGGAACGCAGTCTAGTCCATAGCAGGAAGTCATGCAAAGTGGCCAGAGTCACATCACTGGTAAGGGGGGGAGTTGGGGCAGGAACCCAGGTGTGTCTGCCCGTAGAGCCTGTCCCCTTGTATCCCACCCCTCAGGTGGTAGGATCGTTTCAGGGAGATTCCATTAATGTAGGCTTCTAAGTCTTTTTACTTTATTCTCCAGCAAGTTCCTAAGACTCACGAGGTGTTTTAGAGACAGTCAAGATGTCTTCCTGTACTTTGTTATTTTGCTGGTCTGATTCTGATGAAGATTTTATCTAAACTTACCCCACCCATAAATAAGTACCCCCCTCCCCAACCATGCTCCCACCCCCCACATCATCCACTCACATATATTATGCAAATTCAGAAAGTACAAATCTAATAAAACTCAGCTGACCTCAGGCAACAGCTTTTCATTTGTTGTTACACTTGATTACAGACAATTTGTTCAGTCAAACTTGTATTAGTTATCAACTGCTAGGTAACAAATTACCTCAAAACACAAAGCCTTTGAACAATGATAAACTTTAATTATATTTTAGTTTCTGTGAGTTAGGAGTTTGGGGTGTGTCCACTTGGCTGGGCTAAACTGTGTCCCTCAGAATTCCCTTTCTAGTATGTTTCCAGATAGGGTAGGCTCCAAGAGATGTTGCCTTGTGAGAGCTGGGGGGTGAAACACAGGCATCTCGTAGCACACATAAACTTTCTCCCCATTATTTAACTGAACACAGATCTAGGTGCTGCTGGGAAGGGAGTTTGCAGATGTCATTAAAGTCATCAATCAGTTGTCTTTAAGTTAGGGAGGTTATCTAGGGTGGGCCTGGCTTATGCATTTGGAGGGGAGATTATCCTTTGTGGGCATGAGTTGAACAGTTGGAAGCCCTTTTAAAAGAGGGTTTAGGCAAGAGAGACGGGCGTGGGGGGAGAGGGAGAGAGGGCGGGAGAGAGAATGTGAATGTGAAGGAGGCCCTGTGCCTGTGGCCAGCAGCCTCTGCTGCAGCCATGGAGTCCCGCCTTGCTTGCTTTGCTTGCTTGCCGTTTGGTTTTGATCATCCCTTCCTGACTGCCTGGGAACGACAGCCTTGGTCTGTGTCCCGGGGGTTTCAGCCTGCTTGTGACCTTTCCTTCCTGATGGCCTACCCTATGACCTGCTAAGCCGGCCCCTGCGATTACACAAGCCAGTTCCTTGTAATAAAACCGTGTATTTCCTTCTGGTTCTGCTTCTCTGTTTGAACCCTGACTTATACAGAGTGGCTTAGCTGGGCTGTTCGGGCTTGCGGTTTCTCATGGGGCTGTAGTCAGGATGGTGGCCAGTGCGGCAGTCATCAAAGGATTGACTTGTCCAGAAGTGTCATGGCCTTGGTGCGTGGTGCGTGCTTCTTATCTGCAAGGCTAATTTTACTGTAATGAGGACATAGTGAGCAAAAGGTTACACTCAGATGCTGGAGATTCCTGCCTTATCCCACCTTTCTTTGTCTGTCTGGACACTTGTCAACCCACAGTGTATGGCTTCTTATCAGTCTGGAGGTTCCTGCTTTTCTTCGTCTGCCTAAGACCCCCTTGTTTTGCAAATGGTTTCCTGCCATTTGGCCCGTACCCACCTTTCTCTGCTCATATCTCGCTATCTGCCTGCTCTAAAAAAGTGATGGCCAACTGGAGGCAAAGCTGAAGTTGACATTATCCTTTTGACACCTCCCAGCTTCCTCATCTGTGTCATTTCCCCTTTTCCTGCGTCCTCATTTCTTTTTGCTCAGTGTTTTCCTGTACTGCTTTCTTTCCTCTCAGGAAAAACCCTCACATTTACTTGTTAGTGACTACCCTCCGAGGGAAGCAGCGTGTGGTAGGGGCACGGGCAGGGGCATTGCAGCAGTGGAGCTGGGTTTCAAACCTGGCCCTGCTAATTGCATTTGATAAAAAGGGTGCCCAGACAGAGACTCCTGGACCCCACCTACTGCATCATCAGTGGAGAACTTAAAGGCCTTCAGAAAGAAGATACTTCTAGGTCAAACTATACCTTCCAGATGTCTCCCAAATTCTATCTTTTAGTCATATAAGTCTGTTTGATAAGAAAATAAGAACTCTATAAAAAGTTCTACCCAAGAAAAGAAACCCTATTTCCCCCTTCTATAGGTGTTAAAAAAAAATCTTAAAAATTTCTCCCAGTATAGAAGGGCATTAAATACCTTTTTGCAGAAGGACTTGGAAGATGGAAAACCATACATCCCATAATTCCAGGGATTAAACAAAAAGGACTTTTTTTTTTTTGGCACCAGAGTAAATATGTCAAGTACAGGCATATTTGCATATGTTGTATTTTAAAATCATGCTTAAAATTGCCTCATTTATTCTGAATGTGGCAAGTGGAAGGCAAGGAGGTCACCTGTACAGCTGGTGCAAGTAATGGAATTCCCACCAGGCACATTTAGAAGCTCCAAAGTAATGTGACAGACAGAGCACTCCATCTGTTGGTGGCCCATTGAGATGGGCACCAGAACTACAGACACTTTAATATGGGCAGTGTGTTTTGCCCATATTAATTAACTAACCACATACATTAATATCTTTAATTTTATTTGTCTTCCATCTAGTTATTTTAGAAATAGTCACACATATGAACTCTATAGGAGTACACGTGCTGGTGAGTGAATATATTTCAATCATAATTATAAAACATGAAGGAAAAAATGAAGACATGTTTTGACACAAGTTGCTTTATAAATCATGCCTTCCTGAAAACCGTTTAATAAAAGCTGGGTAGCAGTTGATTCATGATATTCAAAATGACCGTGACCAGCTACATGACGAATGTTTGAGATAAGAAATGTAATAAGCCATTTCTAAAACATGCTGTCCTTTTAAACAAGTTGGATCATTGAAGGAAAAACAGGTAAATTAAACAGAAAAATTTGAGGAGAGGGGAGGGTATAGCTCAGTGGTAGAGCACATGCTTAGCATGCACAAAGTCCTGGGTTCGATCCCCAGTACCTGCATTAAACAAACAAACCAACCTAATTACCCCCACAAAAAAAAGCAGAAAATTTTTTTTAGTGAGTTATAAATTATAACTGAAGGTAGTGATAGGATAGGTTAGGTTATTGCAACTTTCACTAATAATGCTTAGCATCAATACTTTAAACCAATTCCAGCAGCCTTCACCTGGAGCCGCAGTCCCCAGTTGAGATAGGTCCTTTGTGAGGGGTGTCACGAATAATTTGTGACTAGTGATAGTTACCAACGTTTTTAAATGAATCACTTGCTAGAAATTAGAGCAGACATAAAGTGATCTGTACAGCGTGGTCATCAAGGACATGGACTCACTGATGTTTCTGTGAGTCCTGGTGGGAGTGAGCCGGATGGAGGTGGGGGAAACACGGACAACCTGCAGCGCGTTTCATCTGTGCCGAAGCCCTTAGTCTCAGCGCTGCACGTGGATGCCACCCATCCTGTGTGTGGCAGTGGCCGTAACAGGGCTGGGAACTGCCAAATGCTTGTTGAGCAAAGGCTGATCATGGCACTAGAGACCCTTGTGGGCTGGCCTCATATGGTCACCCGTGCTTCTTGGTTAGCTTTAAAAAATATAATTAATTAATTATCTTTTAATTAAAAAAATTTTTTTGGGGGGGGAGGTAATTAGATTTATTTATTTATTTTTAGTGGAGGTCCTGGGGATTGAACCCAGGACCTGGTGCACGCTAAGCACACGCCCCACCACTGAGCTGCACCCTCCCCCTCTTGCTTAGCTTTTACTGGCTCAATTTCCAAGGTAAGAGATGATGCTTCACATTTGGAGAGGCCCTGTTTTTGATATTGGTTGTCAATTAAGCCTCCTTCTACAATACTTGCGTGAAGAATGCTCTCAGAAGAGAGTGCTTGCCTGTCCAGAAATGCATTATTTTCCTGGATTATTGACTAGGGGTCTGAGAGAAGCAAAGTGTGATATGAACAAAGGTAAAAAGTAACTATGGGCTTTTTCCTGAGCCCTTTGTATGATCTGTCACGTTGCACATCCCTTAAATGTTTCAAGGATACAGTAATCCCTACAACGCTCCTCTGAGGTCTTACCATGAGGCATTATTATCTCCATTTTACAGGTTGTACAACTGAGCCTCAGAGAGATCAAGAGTCTTGGTCAGGATCCCAACTATTAAGTGACAGAGTCAAGTTCAAACCCATGTCTTTGTGGCACCAATGGCCACAGTCAAGTCTACTCTGTTCTATTTTTGCAAAGTAAAGGGCAGGGTCCCACACTCCACGAGTGTGCCAGTTCAAGAGATGTAACAAAAATGGTCATTCTATACTAGCATTGATTTACACTTTAAAGGCTTATTACCAATTACAAGACTTTTCACACATACTATCTTACTATCAGAACAGCTAAGGAATGCCCTTCTCCACGTGTAAGATCCGTGCTTGTGTGTGTGTGTGTGTGTGTGTGTGTGTGTGTGTGTGTTGATGGAGAGAAATGCAACTGCATTCTATTCCTTGTGACTCAAAATGTGGAAACAACAATAAAAGTTGTTACAGTTTAAAAGACCCTCATTTAGATTGACCTGAAGCTAGACAGGTGTTTCCTAGCAAAGCAAGAAACAGAGCCCAGCGCTGACTCTTTAGACATGACCCAATTCGTGGCTTCTTTTCAATTCTTGATTGATTGAGCGTCTCTGGAGAACCAGGATTGTGCTCCAGGCGGTGTGAAATCCAGCACCTGTGAATCTTAGCCCCCAAACTATGTTGCCTCCCCACCTGTGGACAGAAGGCATCAGAGGGTTCTGCTGTAAGGACCTGGGGTCACAGAAGCAGAGGGAACGTAGGGGAATGACAGTCAGGAACTTTCCAAAGTATTGCTTCAGAGGTCATATGTTCAGCATTCCGAAAGTATTAATTAGGCCCTGTGTACGTACTAGACATTTTGGAGAACGAGAGATGAGTCATGAGCTAGACCTTCAAAGATCTGGTTGTAGAGGCATCATAGATGAATGACTTACCTGTGGCATAACTTGAAACACTGGACCACAAGTTCAGCTTTCCTTCCCATTGTGACTACTCACCTAAGTGTGACCCAAATCCACACCCCATGAGAGCATGTCGGGTGTGAGCCAAGATGAGTGTGCTCCCAGAACTGGCTCAGCTTCCTCCTGCCTGGAGGGGAAAGTATAAAGCCACCTGGGACAGGAGAAGGGACTTCTTAAAGAGGACAGAGTTCGTAGAATGTTATACTTAGCACCTGGCCCCTCCCCCTTTCTCCCTTCTGTAGGGGTTCAGAGGGTGCTTGTCCTGCTCTCTGCAAGCCCCACCAGCCTAAGGGGTTCCTGAGAGTGTCCCTTGGGATCTGGAAGGTGATTCTAGAACATGAAGCTGGTTCTTGCCAGGAGCTCCCATGAAGACTCAGGGCTGACAGATGTGCCTTGCCACAGCTGGGTGTGAAAGAACTACGGAGCGGTGCAGCTGGGACGGATGGACAGAGGGTCTGGGGCCCTGCCACCCTGGGCGTGGCGAAGATGCTCGGGCTTCTCTGTGGGCTCAGAGCCCAGCTGCGGAAGTGAGTGGGGCAGCGGTTGGCTTGCAGTCCTGCCCTTTCCCCAGGGGGTAGAGTCAGAGGGGAGGGAGAGAAGGAAGCTGGGAACGAGACTGGGATGGTATTAACGGAGACAGTGATTCCTAAAGTGGATTGAAAGATGCTGCTGGACTGGGCCACGTTTGGTGGATTGGACTAAATTTAGCTTTCTTACTGTCAAGTGGAAGTGGAAGCTCGTAAAAGAAAAGTGTGTGCAGATACAAAAACAGACGGAGGACCATGTTTTCACATAGCTGACTTGTCATTGTCCAGTTCATACAATTTACACTAACTGTATTTGTTAAACCTACAGTGGCAGTTATTGAAAGCCAGGCTTTGTTGAAAAGAACATGCCTTTCTAAATTCCAGAAGCTTCCCTTTAAATAACAAGAGCCCCTAATTTGGAGGGCTGAGCTTAGAGCTCAGGAGGAACAGAGTTGGAGAGGAAACAGGCAAAGGACCGGGCCCGGGGGCCTTGGTCCACCTTCTGCCATGATGGTTGAGAGTCTTTAGGGACGGGGGCTCAGGAAGTAATCAGACGACCTCAGGGAAGCCCTACACAGGAATCTTTTACCATCACTGGGAATTGGACTCTGGAGGGAGATGAGATCGGTTCTAGAAAATAGAAGGAGTTACTATTTGGTTTGCGCGTGTGAGTCCTGGTGTGCAGGTGTCTCCCTGCTCACCGGCCCCAGGCCATTGGTGGGAGGGTTGGGCGCTCTCACCCTGTTGACCTCAGGCACCGCCATCTGACGAATGAACCATGAGCAGAAATGGAGGGTGGCTCTTCCAGGCAGAAATGTTAAGAAACATGACTGGTCATGCTTAAAAAAAATTTTTTTTAAACTAACTTTTACCACTGTGGAAACATGTGCTGAGATGCAGCCTCACATCAGCCTGGACTCTTGAGTGACACTCTCCTTGTCAATTTATGACGAGTGAGCAGGAAGCTCCCTTCTTAGAAGCTCTGGCAACTTTTGGCTTATTTGTTACTGTTATAAACTACACTTTTCTAAACAATACACAGAGTGAAAGTCTTGTCCGCATGACGTCGTATATATGAATCCGTTAGCGACAGCTATCCTTAATTTGTCAAGAGTGTAGTTGGGTTAAATTTCAATCTGAGGAGGAAGCATGTGACCCGGATTTCTGCAGGGCTCACTCACTGCCTCCTCAGTGGCATCTGTGACTTTCTCCTTGTGTCACCCTTGTCAGTGACATATTTTGATTCCCCTGGGATGGAGATTCCTTGATGATAGGAAGCAGGTCTGCCTCACTTTTGAGTGAAAGTTTATTCTTTACAAAAGTCATGTCAGCTAATAGTAGACACTATTGATAGAATCTGCTCAGTCTGAAACCACTGAAGGCAGAAGCACCACAGATGTTTCAGAAGTCACAGTTTCCTAAAATACAAACACATTCTTTTCGTTATATTACAGAGATAACTGTCATGTAGAAAAAGAGCCTGTCTCACTGGGCTGAATGGAAGATTTTGCAATTGTAAACCCTTCAGATAAAGGGAAAATTAAAGAAAGATAATACTATCATTAGCTCATGTGTATCTAATATTTACATGAGCCAAACACTGTTACACTTACACTTGAGTCCTCAGAAAAATCCTACAAGTCAGGTGTTGCTATAAATCTCAATTTTTCAGACAAAGAAAAGTAAGCACAGAGAAGTTAAGTAACTGGCTAAAGGTCACACAGTAAAGTGGTGGATTCAAGATTCGAATCTAGTCTGGCTCCAGAAATCTTACTCATAAGCACTGTCCTGGACTACTTAGCACGCAGCAGGGATATTTTTGAGGCTCCAGCTCTCAGCACCCTTGTGTGGGAGCTGCCTGTATCCATTGCTCATGTTAAAGAGTCAGGCTTCGGTCTCTTCTGTAACTGCATAGACTAGAGATACACTGGTCAATGACTTGTCCAATGGAATATTAGATAGTTTTCTCTAGGAAATTTGAACCAGGAGACATAGAGTCTGTAATGAGTTAGGGTATGTGTAAGGCAACAATGATGCACTGAGGATCTTCAAACTGTACCTGTTTTCTTTGGCCCACAGAGTGTTTTTGAAACTATTTGAACCAAAGGTGAAAAATCAAAAAGGGAGCATGCATGGGGAATGCAAGGGAAAAAATCATAAAAAGTTGTCCATGATAAAAAGTAGCATGTATAATAGTCCACTTAGGTGTAATTATGCGTGTGTGTGTGTGTGTGTGTGTGTGTGTGTGTAGAAAGAGGTGCGTAAAAACATAGTCACCACGTGTTCACGGTGCCTGGAGCAGAGCAGTGGGTTTCACATGACGACAGTGGCCAGGGCTGAGCCCTGGTCACCTCCTTTAAACGTGGTGGATGCTCTAACCTCCACCACCGATCATTCTTTACACTTGACCTCATTTGCTCCTTCATATTCAGTACCTGGATCTGTTGGCACTTGAGGAACTGTCCTTTAGAGGAAGGTCAGATGGGCTTGGGGTTGGCAGCCATACTGGGTTATGTGCGACCTACAAAAGCCGCGTCGGGTAAGGTGAGCCGTGCAAGCTTGGGGTCTGGAGCCGTGCCATCTAATAGCACCTTCTGTGATGATGGAAATGTGGGTAGTGCAGCTGAGGAACCTGAGTTTTAAATTTTGCTTAATTGTAATTAATTTTAATTAAAATAGCAACATGTAGTGAGTGGCAACTATATTGGACAGGAGAGACTGAGAGAGAGAAGCAGAGATGAGAGTTTGCAGGAGCTGGAGATGCTCTGAAGAGAGTATCCGTGGAGGACTTGCTCTATTAGCAAAAGAAAAAAAAGCCAAAAAAACCCCCCTAAAGTCACTCATAGCCTCGACCTTCAAACGACATATTAGGAAAGAAGAGCGTGAGGAGGGGCGGGATTGTGCAGGAGACTTTCCCTGGACTGGCTGTCGGAGGTTCCGCATCTCTCCCCTTTTCCCTTCCTCTTTCGAAGGGGGATGCAGGAGGTCGGCACGGAGAGGTGCCAGGCTCCCTGAGTTTGCAGGTCTCAGAAACGGGTGCTTGGCTCTCTTTGGGAAGTGTCAAAGGAGGGACGGGCTGGGGACGCCCCTGACCACAGAGCGAGGACAAGAGGCTGCAGTGGGAACAAGAGTCTCCCTTGGGCGAGAGAGGACGCTGAGGAAGGGGGCAGCGGGTCACTACCTACGAAGGGCAGATCTCTTCAAGGGGAAGAATCTCTGTGGGGTTTACTTCCAGACACTGCTGCCGGAGTGAGGGGGTGGAAGACCCCAAATGTGCCCTGTGAAAGAGAGATCTGACCCCAAGACAGGAGCACCATCACTATAAGGGCCTTGTCCCGCTGCTTTACGTCCCCCTCCTGAGCCCCCCGGTGAGGAGATGGGACGAGGGGAGCTGAGACAGGCCACGGGTTTCCGCCCGGAAGGCCGGATTGCCAGTCTCAGCTGGGGACTGCTGAGGGACGTGTTTCACTTCTGTGGGGAGGAATCAAGAATTCGGTTTGGGAAGGTGGATAACGACTAGCCAGCCACGTGGAGATGCTGCAGGGAGAGTCCTGCAGCATCTGGGGCTCAGGAGCCAGAGGAGACAGAAACGTGAGCGTGGTCGGCACAGACGGCATCAAAAGCCCCGGGGCTGGATGGGCTCATCTGGGGAGCGAGTCCGGGTGGAGTAGAGGGCCGAGGGCTGTGCCAGGGCCGGGGATGGGTGGATTCGTGTCAGGTGCTTCGGACAGGGCCTGGCACACGGCGAGGGGTCAGCAGCTGCTCTGTTGAGTTGGGAAAGGACTGGTTGTTGGGAACAGAGGTTTTCTTATGGGGCTCAGATTCTTAAATTTGACCTAAATGGCTTGTTACAGCTACAAAGGGGGCCCGTGTTCACCGCAGGAAGAACAAGAAGCAGACTCACTTACTCACATCCTTTATACAGCCCTGTTCCCAAGGAACTGACTGCAGGACTTGTCCTGTTCGAAATGTGGCACCTGGAGTGAGAGGAGACAAGGGTGGCATCCGGGGTGGCCAGCGGGTCACCCAGACAGAGCCTGGGGAGGCAGAAGCTGGGTGTCGTTGTTCTGTTGCGGAGTGTAGCCCTCTGCTTTACGGGGGCAGAATCTGTATTTTGACATTGCCACTGGGTTTGGGCGTGGAAACCCTGTGGAAACTCGGGAAAGGCTGACGGGTGCACTGCAATGCCATTTTAACAATTTAGAGTTGACAGTGATTTCTCTCCATCCCAGGACCCGCCACCTTCCTCTCCCACCTGGACCCTCCCACAGGAGCTCCCAACTTGCTCCCCCACCTCCACTCTGCCCGCTTCCGTCCTCTCTCCACAGGACGGCCAGAGTGATCTTTAAGGAACACCAGTTGAGTCATGTCCCTCTCAATCTTTAAATCCTTCTGGGACTGGTCACTGTCAGCATGAAGTCCAAGCTGGAAGGCGTTTGGCCCTGCCTGGTCTGAGCCCTGCCTCCTTCTCCAGCTTCATCTCAAGACCCCCGCCCCCCTTTATCAAGCCCCTCCTGCCCCCAGGTCCCCCTGCCAGCGGCATTCTTTCTCAACTCTTTGCTTAGTTTCTGCATGTTTCAAATGTCAACTCAAACATCCCCTCCACACAGAGGCGTATTCAAAGCCAGCCCTTCTAGTTATTCTTTCTTACTTCATAGCCCCTAATAAAATATATAATTACTCATTTATTTGTATGCTGACTTGGTTGATGTCTTCTCTTGGGCCAGACTTCCAGTCTGAAGTTCACTACCGTATTGCCCAGCACTTGGCAGAGTTCTTGGTACATAGAAGCTGCTCAGTTAGAATTTGCTAAATAAATGAATGTCAGGAGGACTGGAATATTATCTCTATGGTTCAACAGTAGCTTCCATCAGAAATTTACCTAGGAAGCCAAATTACGTCCCAGAGGTGGCAGCCGCGTGGCATCAGAGCCGGGGGCTGGCTGGGGGACTCTGGTGTCTGGTGTCATTTTTTGTTTGTTTGTTACATTTGTTTGTTTATTTTTTAGATTCCATGTCTAAGTGAACGCATACAGTATTTGTCATACAGTGACCTTCTTCCCTAAGCATAAAGCCCTCCAGATCCATGCATTGAGTCTGTATCTTTTGAATTGGTGTTTCTGTTCTCCATGGATGTACACCTAGGAGTGTAATTGCTGGATCATATGGTAGTTCTACTTTTAATCTTTTGAGGAACATCCATACTGTTTTCCAGAGTGGCTGCACCAATTTACATTCCCACCAACAGTGCACGAGGGTTTCTTTGAATCCATATCCTCATCAGCACTTGTTATTTCTTGTCTTTTTGATGATAGCTATTTGGGCAGGCATGAGGTGATATCTCACTGAAGTTTGGATTGGCATTTCCTGGGGATGAGTGACGTTGAGCATCTTTTCCTGTGCCTGTTGGCCGTCTGTATGTCTTCTTTGGAAAAATGTCTGTTCAGGTCCTCTGCACATGTTTAAATTGGGTTGTTAGTGTTTTTGATGTTGAGCTGTGTGAGTGGCATCCTTGAATTGTGAGGTTCTGGTGCACCTACCTATACTCTAAGGACGCGTCTGCCAAGCAGTCTGGGTACTAAGTCCTTTGCATTTTTCCCGGCATCAGGCTTACTGTTCCACTAACACATCCTTTCACCATGCGACCCACCGTGCTGCAAACAGACTCAGTCCTGGGCTTCTGAAGCTGTGACTGGAGTTTGGGTGTATGGAAACTTCTCAGCCATTTCTTTCAGATTACTGCTTAGGGTGGGTTACCTTTTCTGATGATTGATTTTAGTCATTGAAAATTTTTTCCAGTTTCATATTTAGCCTTATCTTCAGTTTTGGGGAAACTTGTCGCCACATATGCCAATGACATAATGATATGAGACTTGAAAATACTTGCCAATTCTGGCTTTCTGATGTAAAATTCAAATTTTCTTAATCTGTTAGTGGATTTCACCAAGGCAGAATGTCTTAATTCATAGAAACCGGCCATGACAACCTTTGAAAACAGAGCTGAATCGAGGCATAATGATGCTTTTCTAAGCATTTCTACCTTTTTGTTCATTACATTTTTTAGACATACAAACAGCCGACAGTAAAAGAGCAACTCCAGTTAAAGTAGAGATTAGCAGCTCAGTCGAGCATATGTCAAAATACAGAATTTACAGTGTGTATTTGCTTAAAGTCAACTCTTCAGGAAGTCATTTGAATACTGTTACAGTAGAGACCAGGAAAAAAAGTCTGGAAGGACCCAAACAAGAAAATCGTCTTTAAAGAAATATCCTAAAACTATTATTTCCATAATTTAATACATTTTTTACGAAAGATGCACCCACTAAGTTTGCTAGACCACAGTCCGTTGCGCACACTGTGCGGCTAAGTCCTGCCCACGGTGTGTGTCGCATGTATGAATGATGGGAAGCCAAGCGACAGAACTTATGCAACCTAAGGAAACATCCCGGAGCAATGTAGCATTTAAGCTTAGATATTTTAACGGCCCAATTTGTTCAGACCGCTTAAGGATAAAAAGTGATTTCACAGGATTTGTTACTATTAATCACTGCAACCCTAGTATTTAGTAGATTCTAGGAGCAGGTGTTTTCAGGATTATCCTAATAACAAAGGAAAACAACAGACACGTTTTAGAGTCAAGTTATAATTAGAGACAGTTAATATAACATTTTAAATTAGAATAAAAGGGCAAGGTTAGCATATTATAAAGTATTATAATTAACGTGTTAGATGCGGACACAATAGCCTTCATCTTACAGTTACTCGTTCTGCTTACAGTGAGCCATTGGTAACAGATTCAGACTAAACTCGGGAGAAAATGAAAAGCATCATTGCTGAATTCCCAGTGTCTGCAGGGAGAAAGGATGAATCATATCTTAAGAGACCTCGGAAAAAAAAGTCCATTTTAAAAAATGCCGAGACCTGGGTGTATTATGATTCTCCTGGGGCACACACTGTGAAATGATATTTTCGCACAAAGTGGAATCTGAAATTTGAATCCTGTCGTAGCCACACAATGCTGAGTCCAGATCTCACAGGGAGTAATATTTAAATATTAAATGTCTCTGTCCGAGGGAGAGATGACAAGGATAAAAGTGAACCCGTTTCAAAAGTGGAATCTCTGTCCTCTTTGTTTTTTAAACAGGGTTAAATTAGCATTTTTGTTCCGATTGGCCTGGAAGAATACCAAGTAAATATGACAAGAAGCAAGGTGTTTGAAACTATAATGTTCACAGAGTCAAAATGATTCTCGATTTCATGGAAGGCCCCTCCTTTTCATGGGACAATAGGATTCTTATTTACAGGCTGTGGGACCAAAATGACTGAGGGGTCCATCGGTCAAACTGGATGCTTAGTGAGGGAGGGGCATTTTAAGGGTAGGGGAGTATATTGTACAGCACAGGGAATAGAGCCAATATTGTATAATAACTATAAAATAACGAAAATTGTGAACCACAATATTGCACACCTGTAACTTATATAATATTGTGCATCAACTGTTATGCAATTAAAAAAAAATAACCTGGATGCTTAGTGCAGTGAAAAAACCCAAAGAGATGATTAACTGAGGTTTTTGCTTTGCAACAAACTATTCTAGCATCAGAGAAGTGGTTTTGTGGTCATCCCTACTTGGCCCTTACGTCCGTCTGAGGACCTGGGTCTTACACGTCAGTCACCGGGTGTCCTGGAGCTCTCGCCTCCGGGAGGCGCCCTTTCCTTATATGGGTAAGTGAGAATCTCCAGGGTCCCGCGCCCGCCGTGTTAGAGTATTGGAGGAGCGCACCATGAAGAGCCCCTTTCCCTTAAGTTCTAAATTAGCGGAGGACAAACACCAGGGATGGTTTAGCACGTGTATATGCAGGTGGTCGCAGAAATGGGCCGGAATACCAGCCGGCAAGAGCGAAGGCGTCGCGGCAGGTGCAGGCTGCTGTGCCCAGGGCTCGGTCACGTGAGCTGGCGCAGCCGGGGGTGCTCGGGGTGTCCTTGTAGACTGAGGCGTGTGCGGCCTTTGGCAGCCCCACAGGCGAATTACAGCACGGACATTCTTTAGAATTTTGGAGCAAAGCTCTGCCATCCCTGGTAGGTGGCCATTCTTTTGAGAAACAGCTTGCGGCTTGCTACTGGGTCTCAGGAGAGACTCAGCACTTGGCCACCAGCCATCGAATGAGCCTGAACTGCCTGTTGTGAACCGAGTGCTGGCTGGCCCACTAAGCCACAAGGCGGGGCACGCAGGACAGCTTGAGCAGGTCCTGGAGGCACGGGCAAGTTGCACGAGCAACTGGCCCAGATGCCCGCGGCCCCTCCTCCGGCTGCCTTGCCTCCTCTCTCTCAGCCTGCACGTGTGGCCTCATGGGGGCGTTCCCTCTGACTGATGTTGACTGAGGAAGAACAAAATTCAGGCCTGGCTGATGGAGCTGCATATATGCTGGCACATCCCAAAGCAGAGAGCCGATGCTACTGCCATCTCTGAGGGGCTCTGATGTCCGGGGGTGCAGCGAAGTCCTGTTGCTGGACAGTACGGCAAGGAGTGAGTGCACCTAGTGACTTATTTTTCCTGGAAGAAGAGATGGCCTGAGATATGGCCCTCCACTGGTTCATAGGCAGGGGCTAATGGTTTGACTAGATGGTCAGTGTTAGGGACTGAATGTATCCACCTGAGAAGTGCAACTGGAAAGCTGGTGACAAGGAGGTGCATGGATGGGTGTGTCTGAGTGGTCGCAGAGCGTGGAGATGTTCTGTCCAGCAATGAGCAACCTCAGTAGAGAAAATCTTAACAACCAGGTGGACAAGATACCCTGCTCTGTGGACATCAGCCAGGCCCTTTCCCTCGTCACCCTATCCCTTTCCAATGGGCTTGTGAACAAAGTGGCTGTGGCATCAGAGTTGGAGGCTTTGCGTGGACTTAGCAACGTGGACTTCCCACTCACTAAGACTGATCTGTTTACAGCTACTGCTGATGCCCAGCCGGCCAACAGCAGAGACCAGCTCTGAGCCCCACGACATGGCACCATCCCCAGGGGGACGAGACACACACCTGGTGGCAGGTTGATCGCGCTGGACCACATCCATCTTGGAGGAAGCAGTACTCGGTTCTTACTGGAAGCGACACTCTTGATATGGATTTGCTTTCCTTGCCCTCAGCGCTTTTGCCAAAACCACCATCTGTGGACTTACATGACACAATTCGCATCAAGGTGGTCCCACAGCACTGCTCCTGACCAAGGAGCTCATTTAGCAGCCATTGCAGTGCAGCAGTGGGCTTGTGCGGATGGGATTCACTGATCCCACCGTGTTCCTCATCACCCGAGGCCTCTGGCTTGTCACAACGCTGGAGCAGCCTTTTGCAGATTTAGTTTTCATGGCAGCTGGGTAGCAACACCTTGCAGGGCTGAAGATAAAGCCCTCCAGGGTGCAGCGTATGCCCTCAGGCAGTGACCAGCATGTGATGCTGTTTCCTGTGTCACTAGGGCCCACGGGTCCTGTGTGGGGAGGGGGTGGTTCTTTCCACCACCACCCATGGTGAGTCACTGTTCATTGACTAGCATGGTACGGGGTACCGGTTACTCTCAGAGCTCAGGCGTGCTGTCGCTGACCCACTGGCACGTCCTGTTGGCGCCAGGCAGCAGTCACGCCCAGGGCTCCCCCAGCGTCTAGCTGGGTCACCTTCCTCGGCTTCTCAGAACCCCAGGCTCCATGGTGACAGCACCAGCTCCTTCTGCGGGTCACCCGTGTGGCTGAGGTTGGAGGTGGCAGGAGAGGAGGGTCCAGTTTGCCCTTGCTCTCCCCTTTTCATGCTTAGCTTTTCTTCCCAACCGCTGGTCCTGAGGCTCTACACAGACTTCAGGCCCACAGCAAACAAGGAGGCAGCAGCTCCCACACTCGTCTACGGTGTGATCCCTCTGGTAGTTCCCACGCAGTGGCTCTGCGTGTCTGACAAAGCCGCAGTGACGCAGCATCCCTCTGACCTCTGAGCATTCCCGGGGAGGACGTGGTCCTCTTAGTCGTTTCCTGGTCTAGTTCCCGCTTCTCAGAATGTTCACATTCACTCTCACCTTGACTCCTGTGTCTGTCCCCTTGTCAATGCCCGAGTCAGTCAAAATGCAGAACATCAAGTCTCCTCCTTCATTTGCCTCCAACACCACTCAGAAAAGCAGGGATTTCATTAAGATTTCATGGTAGAAATGGGAGTTGCATTGAACAAAATACCTATAGCAGGTGACTTGAAGTTGAATATTAGTTGCTGCTGTTTTGAAAAGTGCAGCTGCCTGGCCTTGTGCGGACTGCCTGTGTCCCCCTCCCTCCTTCTCTGCTCTCTTTGTCTCTCTGGTCTGCAGTCCCCTCCTTGCTCCTGCAACTCAGCATTCCTTTCATTAAAAAAAAAACAAAAAAAAAACCAAAAACGTAGAGCAATTGAGCTCTCTCACCGTCCTGTCCTTAGTCGTGCTTGCTTTTTTTTTTCTTTTTAACATTTTTTAAATTGAATTATAGTCCGTTTACAATGTGTCAATTTCCAATGTAGAGCACCATTTTTCAGTTATACACGAACATACACACATGCATTGCTGCATTCTTGTGTGCTTTCCCTTTCATAGCCATAGAGGCCAGCAGGGAAGGGACAAGGTTCTCCTGAAGGGGAGGCTTGCTGCCAGTTTGTAGCCCCCGTGCCCCCACCTCCAGATCCTGGACTCCCTTACGTCAGCTCTCAGCGGGAAAGGACACCGTGTTCTCTGTCATCCTGTCACAGATTTACTCTAAATCAACTCTATAAAACCAAAGCCTTAAAAGAAAAGTTGGCAAAATGATTGCTACAGGAGATACAGGTCCTGCTAGGAAATAGCATTGAGAACGGTCTGAGTTACAGGCAGTTCGTACCGGCTGTGGGTTCCAGCGTCTCCCCCGTTGTGTGTAAGTTTTGAGTTACTCTTCTAGAAGCTCTCACTTCGAAAGTTGATATTTCACTTCTGTAAGAGTAAAAAGGACACCCCAGGCTGTGCCTTTGCATGGGAAATTCTGGGCAAATTGTAGCCTATCTTTCTCAACCCTTTGAAGACGTGTGTATTTGCCAATTTTTAAAATACAATTTAAGAAAGCAACTGAAGTATAGCAAGGTGGGTATTTAAATTCAGAGAAGGAGGAGAAACTACAGATGGAAATTGAGAAAGATGGGGGAGTTATTTTTTTAATTTATCAAGACGTGAACATAAGCACCTTATTTTAGCAAAAGAATGGCTGGTTGTAGCTATGATGAATTTATCATTACATCATCAATTTTTATATGGTCCCAGAGCTTTCCAGGATATTTGAAAAAAGACTCCAGATTGAGACTGAGAGTGTTTCATTGCCTCTTTGCTGACAGTGTGCTACAGGTCAAGTTATAATAAAGTGATAATGATGTTTTGAATTTTTAATTTGCTAAGTTAAAAAGCAAAAGGAAAACTTACTTCTTTTTGATTGGAGAGATTCCAATCACAGATTTTTATGCTCTCAGTGTGTGGCTGTCTTCCTCGCCTCTTTCTTCCGCTACATGGAAGGGTAGGAAGAGGAGCTCGGAGGGAGAGAAGGCAGGCCTGAAGGAAACCCTTCAGCAGCCGCTGTGCAGGAGGCCAGATGCGGGGGGACCGTAGGTTTGGTTCCCTTAGTGCCCTTGGCACCCAGTTGACTTGACGTTGCCCAGTGATGTGACCAGAGCCCCAGGACTCAGAAGGCAATGAAGCTGCTTCCAGATTCTACCTGAGGAGTCTGCTCGTTAGAAATTGCTCTAAAGCAAGGGTTTCCTAACCTTTTCTGGTTCATGGAGGTCTGGAGATTCTAAGGAGCTTATAGACCCTTTCCGGAGACGAACGCACAGGCGTGTATGCACACCAAAATCTGCAAACGGTATCAAAAGATCTGTGGCCCCCATGGAGAGCTACCCAAGGAGCTCAGGTAGAGTCCCTAAGCTAAGCCGTCGTCTGCTGGAGAATTGCCAGGGCCTTTCTATTCTTGAACATCAAGCTACCCTTTCAGGCCTAGTCCTGGTGGCCCTCAGCTCATCTGGGACTCAGAAGAGGAAAATGTAGATTTATATAGCCTACAGGTGTTTCACACAGACTGGGTGAATTCCAAAGTGAGGGCAGCCACAGAGAAGCCACGTTTGTCTCTAACTCGGTGCTGAGTTCCAGATGCGTAATGGGTACTCAGTGCGTAAGTGCTGAAAACTTCGGCTTTCGAGTATGAGGTTATGGAGGGGGAGGTGTGAGATCCAGGTGGGCTGTCGTGTGCTCCTGGGGAAGAGCTTGAACCGCAGGGAAGATGTATGACCGGATGTCTGGCGCCTCAGAGACCTTGGGCTAAGCCGTCAGCAAGGGACTCCTGCCTCCCTGCAGCCTCAGCCATTACGGGAAGAAACCTGGGATTGTACGAGAAACCTGAGCGGTGGGTAAGGCTGCAGGGGAACCACGAAGACCGTTGGAGAGGTTGCTATAGTGATGGTCCAGGTGTTGAGGTAGAAAGGCTAGTCCTTGGGCCAGGGAAGCGGGAACGCTCCCTCACTAAGTGTCCGCAGTGTGGAGTAAATTGGAAAGAAGGGGTTATCTGGTTTTTAATCCTTTGTCCTACCCCAGTAAAACTGGGCAAAGTTAGCGCTGGGCTTTCTGAGGGAGCAAGTAATTTACAACCCTTTCCATCTCAAACTCTGGACCAGTTGAGAAGTAGACACAGGAGTCAGCCTGGAATAGCCAAACAGCTTTATTACCCTAAAAGCTCAGGAGTGTGGCTTGAAACATACACCAAAATGAATTTCTAAAAACTTGTCTCCCAGGCCCCCTCCCCTGCCATCTCCAGATCACGGAGCCCACCTGCGGAATATCAGAGCGAAACATCAGTTAGAATCCCAGTTTTGCTACTTACTAGCTCATTTGCTGTGTGATCCTGGGCAAGTTACTTTCCCTCTCTGTGCCTCAGTCTTCCCATCTATTAAGTGGGGATAGTAATCATATTTAACTCTTAGAGTTATCATGATGATTAATAAGTGTGGAGTCAAACCAAGCTCTGATGATGATGAAGATGGTAATTATTGGGCAGAGAAGACACCCATCCAGTCAGCTGCATGGAGGACTGTGGCCTGCTTCAAGCCCAGAGGGACAGGTCACAGGTAAGCAGTGACGTGTACACATTGACTCCGTCTGGTAGGGAAATTTGAGCCAGTGCATGTCAGACTCATGTCATATCGTCATCAGATGACTCTCTGAGAGAGCCTGTGAGCATGGGAAGTCCCTGCTTCATGCATTGAGACAGACTCCTCTCAGTGAGAAACAGCAGGGTGCTCGCTCCCTGGGCCTCCAGACACCTCGCCCCTCAGGTTCTTTCCTTCCTCACTGCCTATTCCTGCTTAGCCTCCTTTTCTTGCTCTTCCTTTTTCTTGAATCTCTAAATTTTGGAATTCTGCGGGGCTCAGCTCTTGATCTTTTCCCCTTTCTCCCCTTTCCCCTTTAAGTGATTCTGTCCAGTTGTATCTTTAAAAGTATCGTCTATACCCTGATGATGCTAAAATTTTTATTTCCCGCTCTGACCTTTCCCTCGACTTCCAGATTTACTTTCCCAGCTGCCCACTTGACAACCACACTTGGGTATTAAACAGTCGTCTTAAACTTACGATGGCCAAAGGAAAACTCGGTCTTTCCCCAGACATGCTCCTTCTCCAGCATTCCCTGTCTTGGTAAATGACACCCCTATTTCCTGCTTAGGAAAAATACTTTGGCATTTGTCATCGCTTTTCCTTCACACCCTCCCATCCAGTGCATCGGCACATCCTGTCAGGGCTGCATTTAAAATACATTCTGAACGCAGGCACTTTCTCCATTTCTCCTGCATCCAGCCTGGTCCGCCAGCACCCCTGCCTCCTAGACCATGCTCCTCCAGCCTGTAACCGAGCTCCACTTCGCCCTCTGCAGTCTGCTTTATGCACTGCAGCCAGGGCGATCCCTCAGCATTGTAATCCGATCTGCTCATTCCTGTCTTTTGCTGATTGCCTACCTCCCCCACTAAGCAGAACAGCACCTGGCACCTAGTAGGTGTTTAATAAGTATCTGTTGCGTGAAAGAAAGAAGAGGATAAGCAGGCAAGATGTCTTTATGCTCAGAGCATTAAATACCTTGTGATCAGATTCTCTCCAATAAAAAAGATTATTCTCTTTTTTGGTTGCATGAGGAGGTAGGTGTCCACCCTTTTCCTGACCTCTAAAGAGAACTCTGCATTTTGTCGTCTCCTTAGATGGGAAAACTTGCCCCCAAGGGAGGGAAGTGGACTTAGGTAATAGAGAAACAAAGAGAGTTGGGGCTGGAAGACAGGAGAAAAACTGAAGTATCTGTGTGTGAAGAGGGGGTTTGGGGAGAAGGACACGGGCGAACATACACTCAGGAAGATGCATCTCAAATTACTCCTTCAGGACAGACTCCCCAAAGTGAAATCACCTGGTCACATGATCCAGATATTTTTAAAACTCTTGATAAAAAGCTGCTTTGGGGAGGGGTCATACAATGTAACCTCCTCCATCCTCTAGCCCAGAAACTTGAAAAGATGGCTGTATGTGTTGGTAATCTTTGCATTGTCTAGCTGAGGAAATGGCATTTTGGTAAAGGTAGGTGGTTGCACAAGTTGGTAAATATCCTGTCTGTCCGTCTCCGTATGACGTGCGTTCCTTCACACAGCGCCATGGCTCAGTGTTGACAACCAACAGATGTGATGAGGTTGGGCTGAGGGCTGGGTGTCCTAGGCGGAGAGCTGGGGATGAGGCGAGTGGGCTGGATTCAGGCATCAGGGATGCAGAGAGGGGCCCCTACGCCTTTCTCTCGCCGGCTCGGGAACATCCAGAACCTTCCCTGAGCGCCCGTCCCCAGTCTGCTTTCGGCTGATATTCACGTTCTCAAGTTTAACCTTGTCAGGCTTGATGATCAACAAGGTTGCAATGAGTATTCATAGAAATCGGTACGGAAGTTAACGTCCAGATCCACATGAAACGCGGGCAGAAATGAAGACAGTGACACTTACCAACCTTGACAGGAGGGACGGAAGCCGAAACTCTACAAGGAGGCGTTTGCAGCTCTCATCAGCGTGGTGCAGCATACCGCACACAGCACACGCACTGGAAATCGCAGGATCTAAGCGTTATGGAAATGACAATGACAACTTGAGGAGAGCTGTCGTCACTGTGGAAGACGCTTAGACACATGCACTGATTTTCAGTGTCCTCAGGAGTCCCTAAGTCCTTGGCTTTAGGTATTTCTTTTGTAAGTTTGCAAGCCATGTACCAAATTCTTCCCAAATCTTCTTAGTCCTTGGATGTTTATGGCCAATTATAAATAAGTAGAAAAACGAAAGGAGGAAAGGGGAGATGACAAATTTTACAAATACTTTTTACTTTTCTGTGCTTTCTGAAAAAATAGAAATAAGGCACACACTCATATAACCTAGAGGCTAATCTCTATTTAAGGCGCAGTGAAGAAGAGATGAACTCATAGTATACGAAGTGGAAGGAAGTCTCCTTAATGAATATTCAAAATCTCCTCACTCGAAAATGTCCAGTTTTCTGGCTTTGGTTGGTTTTGAGTGCTTGGTGTTTATGTCATACCTGGGGGAGGGTATCCGCTCTTCTGTGCTTCGCTGGTCCCGGCTGCTGTGATTGGTGCGTCCCAGAGGCACTGTGTTATCTGTGCATCCGACCCATGGCTGGATGACTCCTTCTTAGGAGTCCAGTTAGAACTGAGCATCCACAAGAAATGTAGCTTCTAGCTCCTTTACTTTATCTCTCATCTGGAAATGGTTAAGAAGCTATCACCAAAATGATAGAAAATGCATTCAGAAAAGAAATTAGGTAAAAATGCATTTTTATTCATACGAAGACAAGACTCTCAGATGGTTATTATGGCCAGTAATATTCGTTATTACTGTTCGTATGTGTGCTTTTTCGCTGGATGCTAATGGCAGCCCTGTGAGTAGACATGACTGCTGTCTCTAGTTCATAGGTGAAGAAACTGAAGCTCGGACAGGGTGAGGCGGCTGGCTCCTGGCCGTGCAGCTAGTGAGTCGTGGTGAGAGGACGCACGCCTCGATCTTCTGAGACGAAGCGATTTGCCCTTTTCATTACTTCGTGTTCCCTTGGTTTAAGCCAAGGTGTACAACTGACGTAGTCACGCTTAAGTATTATTTTATTTCGTCATTATTATGCTTTATGCGGAAGGTAAAGGGGCTTAAGCCTTGCAGGTCAAATATTGGAATGTGTTTCCAGCTAAACATGAAAAGCCAAGAAGTGTGAAAGTGCGACCCTCAGCTTTGACCATTAAGATGCGAAAATAATAGTCCAGTCTGGCCGACATTCCACGGGAACAAAAGACAGCAAGTGTCGGAGGGCATGCGTCTGATTAAAAGCGACAGAAGACTGGAAAAATCTGACCACAGTCCCTTAACCAAAGAGGGGTTTTATTGATTGATTTCCAATAAGGAAGAAGCCCGGAGCGGGGCGGCCCACGGCTGGGGAAGCGTCCCCACGCGCCTCAGAGCCTCGGCTTCTTCTGTCCTCCCTCTGTCATCCTGAGCAGGGCTTGGTCTTTGGGTTTGTTGCCTAATGATTGCAAATTGGCTTTTCCACTTCTAGCTCCGTATGCTCATCTCGTACTGGAAGAAAAGCTCAAGCTGCTTGCCCCTGAGCCTGCCTTTTTGTTAGGAAAGAATGCTTTCTCCGAAGACTTCCTTTTGCATCCGTAGTTCGGCGCTGGGTCTCAGGGCCACCCCAACTGCAGGGGAGTCTGGGAAGGAGAGTATTTCAGCGAGGTGCACTTCCATGCTGAACAAAAACAACACAAAATTATGTTAGAAACAATAAGGGAATGGATGTTCGGTGAAAAAAAAAATCACGAAGCTCATACAGTTTTTTGATTTTTGTGTTTTTGGTTGGGAGAGGTTTGGAGTGAGAATGTAAATGAATAGTTAGGATTGAAATCACTCAAGCCAGGCGCTCAGTTGGGAGAGGCGGCTGAGGAGGGCACCTGGGTGTGTTCCTGTGAGTGGGGAACCGGGCAGGCCAGTCCGGGCAGGGCTCACTGGTAACTGGCACTGACAAGCAGGCAGAGTTAAGTGGCCAGAATGCTGGTGAGGGGCTGTGGAAACACGCGGGTGCCCAGTCAGGAAAGGATCCCCTGGGAGGGTCAGCACCAGAGAAAAGGCCAAGTCAGGCAGTGGGAGTGGCTTCGCTCCCTTCCTGAGAAGCAGTCTTTTGCCTGCCGTGAAGTGGTCCTGTTTACAAGCTGCCCACTGACACAGCTGAAGGATGTCTCAGGAAACTGTTCTGTTCGTCAGCAGAAGAGCCCCTCATGCTGCTAGTTTTTTGTTTTGTTTTGTTTTGGTGGTAACGTGGATGATTACAGGAGCAATACAGGCATGGTACTGTTGGAGCAAGAGGACCACCGTTACGCAATGCCCCTTTTCCTAGGATGAGTATATTCCGCTCCATTCCATTGCTTGCAGAGCATACATCTTGGAGTTGTTGGTCCAGCTGCTAATCGCCTTTGCTTCCCCCTGTGTCCGCGATGAAGAGCACCAGGCCTTTGTAGCATTGCTGGCTGGTCACCGGGCAGTATGCCTGTGGCCACAGAATGGCGAGGCTGCCTGGGGACTTGGTCTGTGGCTCCGTGCCCCTTGGCCCCGTGTTCAGGCCATCAGAGGCACATGGAGTACAGTAGAGCCCACAGCCACAGGAGCTGTGCCGGGGCCATGGGGATGCGGGCTGCCAGTAGGCTGGTTAGGGTCTGTCGTATGGAGTGATGTGTGGGAGGTCACGCCTCAGATGGGGCTGAAAGATGACCAGCGGTCCCCACGCTGAAGGAGAAGCCAGGAAGGAGAACTGAGACCCAGAAGTCGAAGAAGTGAGGAGGACGGTCTCTTGGTTAGATGAGCTAATCCACAGGCGTGAGCAGGGGAGATCTAGCTCATAGAAGCCAAAGTCTAGGGAGACCAGAGCCATGAGGGGCAAGCCAAGGGGTGAGTGCTTGGCCCTGAAGGGTACAGTCCTGGGGCAGAGTCACGTGGCTGTGAGCACCAGCTTGGGTGGTGATGGCGGCTGGTCATGGGCTGGGAAGGTGCAGGAAATGCGGACGTCAGGTTCTCCCCCTCCCAGGGCTTGTGTGTCTTGCAGTGGCGGCCTGAGGTGCCCACAGTGCACGCGGTCAGCAGGGTCTGCACACTTGGACTCCCTCTAAGGGGATTGTTGGAAGCTCTGCCCTCATTAGGGAAGTACTTTCTAATCTACTTGGTGCAAGATGTGGTTCAATCTCTATATGCCTCCCCTTTTCCATTGTTTAAAATGGGGACAGTTCCCACTTGGTGGCTCCTGGGAGAGATGTTATGAGTCTAAATGAGATTATGCAGTGCTTCCAATTCCACCGAGGAAATCCCTATGTAAATTCGACGTATTGTTATTCATGACACGTGTGATTGAGCTGAAAACTCTAGCTACTACCCAGCCATGCAAACCATAAAATTAGACTTCCTATACTGTGCACGGTAATTGTCTTTCTTGCAGCAGAAACCACAAACCAGTTTTGCCTTACAGAAATGTGCTCCCATCCAAAGTTTTTAACATGCATTTTAAAGACAGGCTTAGTTTTACCGTGAAGTTATATCTGAGAAAAGCAATGCCATCAAGGAAACGTGTCTTACACACAGGACCATGTGTTTTAGGTGCTCACCGGGAGCTGGTTATGAAGATCAGCAATCCAGATGATCTCACAGCTTTCACATCATTAGCTCAATTAAAAACTCATTCTCAATAATATGATTGCAAGTATGTTACACCCTGAACTTACATACATCCACGCTATGGGCATTATCTGATTTTTTTTTTTTTTTTTTTGGATTACTCTTTAATTCTTTAACAGTTGCAGTTTTTCTTTGCAAATGCATTATGGGTAATTTATGCTGTTTTGACTGTTTCTTTGATATAATTTGTAATTCTGCACCCAGAGTTGTAATATACTACAGTTTAGATAAATGGCATGGAAATACGGAGGTTATCTATGTAAAATGATCCATATTTCAATATAGGGACTTCTGTAAAATGAAAAAAAAATATTGCTATTAATCACTCTTTTACGTTATTTTTTTCCTTTACTGAGATTTGTTGCATTTACTATTGTAACATATTTCCAAAACACATTAGTTAAATGGAGCTGAGAATCATGCATGCATATTTTATGGAAAAATGTGCAGATATATTTTCAATTTTAAGCCATAAACTATGGCTTTTCTTGCATGATGAAAATATTCTGGCCCATTTAAAATGAGCTACATAATAGAAGTGATGTGCAATAGTAATTTTACAATGCTTAATAACACAAAGTGGTTTATCTGAAAAATGCCTTTTAAAAAAGGTTTTATGCAAAATTCAAGCACTTCTGCTCTGTATAGAAAATAAGTGAGTGATACACAGGTGAAAAGAGAAATTGAAAAGGATTTAAAAAATAATTAAAAAGCCAGACTTGGAGTTTTCTGCCTCTGTTTGCTAGAATTAGGAAGCAGTGACATGTTAAACGGTGTTATGCTATTGACAAGCAGGGCAGAGTGACACAGTAGAAAACGTTAAATCCAGACTTTCTCTAATATAGGTTTTGTGGCTTCAAAAAAAGGGGTATAAAGGGTTATGGAAGCTTGTTGAATATGCTTCTTATTGTCAATTCATGTCCCCAAAGGGAGTTTGCCCTTGCTCATACAAGAGAGGAGCATTTACATCTTCAGCCAGACGCCTGCTGGAAGTACCTTTAACATGCAGACTAGCCAAGGGAGTCTGCCTGCTTCTAGTCACCGTCAAAGCAGAGAAGCTCAGGAAAGTTTGCACACATCTCCGGCACTGGCCCTGAGCATCCCTTAGATAAAGACGCTGGGAAACCATGTGAGAGAAGCGTAGTGTGTTTATTAATGAAGGTTGGTCTGGGATTCATTTAGAATGGTCCAAAAGATTAAAACAATTTTGAAAGAAGCTTCCAGTGTGAAAATCAGTGTGGAAAATCAGCTAGGAACAAATTAATTACTAATCCACTGGGAAAACCATAACCCACCATTTTTTTTTAACCTGAGGACATGGTAAAATAGTGGTAGGTTAAAAAAATTGCATATTAAATAATGATCAGATGGTCAAATGTAATAAAATTCCAGAATATCCTAATTGTTCCAGTGAGGAAACTCGGTATGGTTTTTGCAGGTTTTATCTACCTGGCGCCATGCTGCAGTTTGGGTGGAGTTTGATACGCACTTGGTGAAGGTTTTGGCTGTATTGCTTTGCACTGGGCAGCCTTAGATCTTTCATCCTGACTCAGTCTTTCATCACCAAGTCTCCACAAGGACACAGTTATAAATTTGTTGCTTCTCAGAGGTCTTTTCCTTAAAAATGTAATTAAAAAAAAAGGCGTAAATAAAGCACGAGCCTGTTGAACATGGTACAGACACAGTCTCACCTGAAGACAAGGTTTTCGTGTTGTTGTTGCTATGTGTGTATGTGAATTACTCCATTAGAACCTTAGAAAATTTGGACAGAGCTTTGTAAATAGCGTCCAAAGCCCCGTTTGCAGGAAAAGTTGGTTGCTCTAGTTTCTATGGCCGTATTCTATCCCTGCTCTAAAAGCTTTAACGGGCACCCAGTCCTAATGGATCAAGTTTGAGCTTCACAACCCAGGTGACAGGTGGGAGAGACATAGATAAAAGGACAGAGAGAAGAGGTGTGTGGATAAGCCCCTCTTTCCCTCCATGCTTTCCATCCTTCTGGACGGGGGCTTCTCCTTGACATCTTCGTATTGAGGGGTCTACAGTCACCACTTTTTTGGGGCCAATCATGACATTCTCTGTAGCTCTCAACACAAGACAGAGTGAATAGTGGCACTCAATAAATATTTGCTGGTTGATTTAACCTTAGAGAAAATGGCATTGTCCCTTTTTACTACAGCCTAAACGGACAAGCGTCTTTGTTGTATTGGAGTGTCAGCCACCACCACCAGAAACAAACACACACACACACAAAACAAACAAACAAAATGCAGAAGGCTGCAAATAAGAAAAGAGTTTTCTTTGGGGTCTTAAGAATTGCAATTCTGGAGACATAGACTCGTGTAAAGCCGAGAGTAATTTGGGGAAGAGAAAGAGTAGGAGCTTACAGAGGCAAAAACTGCGAGTCTCTCCTCTCACACAAGAAAGGAAACATTTGCCCTTAAGGGATGGCTGTCATGAGCTATTTTAGGCTAACGGTCCGATAAGTACCTTGAGTTTCTGGAACCCTGGGAAGATGTTCTGGATGCCAGCGTTAAGATGATAAGTTGTCAAAAGGTCATCTGGGCTGAGACATGCATAAGTCGCACTTCCTCAGTGGCCTTCTGGCTCCATGTTAGAGAGAACTTTTGGCAATACCGACTCCATTTTGACTTTCTGTTCATAGGAGTAATATTTTACAAAGTGTTCAAAACGGCTTTAACAGTAAAAATATACTTTACTGTAGGTTGTCTTGGTCTATCCTTTTGTAAATTAACACTGAGAAAAATATTTTAGTTGAGAATCACTTTGTTCCCTCTACCCTTGACGTATGACACTCACACTTCCTGGGATCCTTGGCCAAGTTTAAATCAACTCTGAAAAATCACTTGTTCAATATTGCCTTTTGGCCATCTGTTGTCATTTATTTTTATTTATTTATAAAAGCAGCTCCCTGGGAGAGCATTACATAGGTAGGAACAAATAATTGTTGGTTGACTGATTATGATTAGAGTGTGTTCTGAATTCAGAGGTTGAATAAAGCCAACATCGCAGTTCTCAAGAGGGCGTGTGAGGGCTGATCTGATGGAGGAGGAGCCCAGTCCATGGTGGAGGGGGCAGGTGAGATGCCTGCAGGGCTTCGGACTCCCCCTGATTCCTCATCTACGTAAACTACTTTGGAACCGACTGTAAACTAGTTAAATGGTTGGCTGGTGACGAACAGATGAAGCAAATAATGAATGTGTACCAGGCGGCACAAAAGATTTAGAGGGATTTGTATCAGTTTTGTAACGAGATTGACACGTGGGAAATAAAATTTATTGTCGCTAAACATTGAACATTACTCTTGAGGACTAAAGTAATGAACACAAGTAAAAATGAATAGCATTGAACTGACTAGAGCAGCAAGACTTTCAAAGGAGCACTCGAGAGAGAGGAATGAAAGGTTCCTCTCTAACACCGTCTAGAAAACGTACAGCCACAATTCACCTGTGCAGTAGCATTAGGCTGATTAGAACTGTCCAGATGGCAAGTCAAAGTGCCTAATTATACCCAATGCATTGGCTCTTTCCTCCCAAATTCCAAAGAAAGCATCACTATTTGTTATAATATACATATCAAGGTTTTATATCCCCAAGCTTTTGAAAGCGTAGCAAAAAATTATAATACAGTTTGGGTATTATTAGAAAGGTTTCAATTCAGCGTCTGTGTTGAGTGGTGAATAAACCCATCAGATCTGGAGATATTGCCTTAGAAAACCTGAATGACACCGAGAAGCATTAGTTTTGGGAGTAGCCTCCCCAGGAAAGATTTGGAACCTCTCATCACTTGAGAGGTTCCAAATGGGCATGAAATCTGCCAAGCAAATTATTTTCTTGTTGATGTAATTTTAAGCCCACGTAATGAAAGACATTTATTTTTATTTTCTCAATATATTTTTCCTCTCTCAGTTTACCATTAAGTGCATCACAAATCAGTTTTGAACCCCATGGTAAATGTGTTTTTCAGCACCTCCCCAAGAGGCCTATGTAAACATAGATTGCATGTCTAGGACAATGTCAGGTTTGTCACTTACCAGGGATTGAGTCTCAAACTGCACCTCTCTTTAGGAATAAGATTATTTTTGAATTTCCTACTAAATGCGTTTGTCTGTCTTCATTGAGGTAAACTCTGAAGAGCTGTGCCTTTGTGTCTTATGGATGCACAGAGGTTAATTAGTATGATGGAAAGAGAGACTTCAAAATGTGGCTTTATGTTGGCACCACCAGATCTGAGTGGTATGTTGCCGTGAGGATTCTAGTTTTGCTCTGCCAGTAACAAGCAGCTGGACTTAGGACCAGCAATCAGCACCTCTAAATCTTAGTTTTTTTCATTTACAAAGGAGAAAAGTGTCTTCCTTCTATTTAGGATGCTCTCTTAGAACCTTTTACAAAAATCTATCCAACCACCAGACGTTATTGGATCCAAGAGATTTAAAAAAAAAAAAAAAAAAAAAAAAAAAAAAAAAAGCTGCACTGAGCAGTGCTGCCCCCTAGAGGTTTCGTCTGGAGCAAGGATTGGAAACATTTTTCTTAAGGGCCAGAGAGTAAATGCTTTAGGTTCTGTGGGCCAAGAGGCAAAATTGGGTAGTATGCAGGTATTTATGTAACCGCTTAAAATGTAACCGTTAAAGAATGTAAAAACCATTCTTGAGGGTGGGACAAACACAGGTGGAGGGCTGGATTTGGCCTTGCCATGGTTGCCCACCCCTGGCCTGGAGGAAGAACAGAAACAGGTAGTCACGCTCTAGTGTGCAAGCGGTGACAATGGAAGTGTGAGATAAAGGAACCCATCTGAGCTACTCTCTTCCTCAGACTGACCACACATGTTGGTTACGGTAGCCCTTCCAGCTTGTGGGGGAGCCCTCTGCCTCGTGGGGGACAGGGAGGCCCTCACTGGGCTGTCTTGTCGTTTCACCCGCTTTCTCCTCCGTTCTCCCACCTGCCTTTTGCTATGAGAGCTCTGTTTCTGGGGACCAGGTGAGGAGGCCTGGGGGAGGGAGGAAGGGGAGGAAGAGGCAGCCAGCATGTTCATTTCCCCTGCGCCCACACGGTTACGGAGCGGACCCAGATCCCTCTGACTCTTTTGTGCTGCTTTATATGCATGCATTATTTTCCTCATCTTTTTGTCACCAGCCAACCATTTAACTAGTTTACAGTCGGTTCCAAGGAAATTTATGTAGGTTAGAAATCAGGAGCCTAAACCGAAGCCCCGAAGACATCTTATCTGTTACCACCTCGACAGATAATGTGTTTTAATAAATTCACTCTCTCTGTCGGGAACCGAGCTGCGTGGCCTGTTATCTCAGAGGCCTGTGAACTGCCCTAAGTGTGATGTGTGGGCGATCAGAAAGCCTCAGATTGTTCTGGAGTTTTTCGCCAACCAGAGTCTGTCATTTGGGGAATTCATTTAAATAGATCGAAGGAAAATATTAAGAGCCTAAAAAATGCATTTAACTCTGCTGCATTTTCCTGTGCTAGGGTGAATTTCATTTCCCCTGGGAAGTGTTACCCTTTGAAGTTGCGGATGACTCAGAATTTTCCTTTCGGAATTATTAACACATACCATTCATAACAAGCAGTGAGCTCCCAGTGGCAGTCTCTGACTTTCCTCACATTTAAATGGAGTTAACATTGAATAAACAATCTGTTGTCATTATTATTGCTAATATGAATTGAATGCCAGCAACGTGTTCTCTTTGGAGAAGGCTTTTTCCCCTAATACATTCTGACCCGGGCTGTGCACGTATCAGCAGTGATGGGCTTGTCGCTTTAACGTCTAGTCAGACCAGCTCTGTTCAGGGAGATGAAAAGTGGAACGGCTAGGCTGGTGACCTGTGGCTTGAGCCCACATGATGAATGTTGTGGGATATCCTCACCCGTGTGTGGTGAGCTCATCTCTCAAACTGGCGGGGCACTGCTGTGAGGGAGCCTTTTTACGACTAGGTGAGCTGTCATATTGAGAGAGAGAGAGAGAGAGAGAGGGAGGCAGGCTGGCTTAATAAAGGTTGACCCACTATCAAAATCATAGTCACAGCAAGTCCGTGTGTGTGTGTGTGTGTGTGTGTGTGTGCGCGCATTGTAGAGGGCACACGTCTGCCACATAGCCTTGAACCTGGCCCATCTCCCGTGGACTCGTGTCTGGGTCGTAGAGGACAGAGAAGCCGCTGGCTAACCTGCCTGGGTGTGGGAGGCAGCATGGTGTTAATTGGATTTGGGGCAGCCACCCTTCACCTTCTACTCTATCCCCAACAGCCGCGCCCTCCCTTTTGGCCAACGCAACCTTGCTTTTTTGAGGGGGTGAGCTAGGGGCTAAAATCATGATTGGTAGACAGGAATGGCAACCTCATTCCTTTCAACAGAGTTTCCCTTTCCAGAGCTCTCCGGAGTCAGGGTGGCTGTGTCTGTGAGGAGTTCTGCCCGAGGCCGCGGAGGGGGGTCTGCAGGTGGGCTTCCGGGAAGATGCGCCCACCTCCCAGCCCAGCTGATGTGTGAAGATACGCTGTTTGTGGCAGTTATCTTTTGAGGAAGGGGTGGCAGGACTAAGAACGCAGGGCTGACGGACGAGAATGACGAAGTCAAGCTGGGAAGAGGCGGGAGGTTTGAGGGCGCCGTGGCGCCGCCGCCCCAGCTGGAGCTCCGCGCAGCCAGACCCCTTGTCACTGAGGAGAGGAGATGCTCTTACTGCTTCCGCCACCGTGACTCGCGCTTTCTCTTTCGGTTGCTTGAAGCCAAATGAGTCCAGCATCGAAGCGGAGAGAGACGCTCTCCCCGACTTCGTCCCAGAGCTCGGGGGGCGTCTCAGTGCTTCAAGGGCGCCAGCTGAAGAGGCAGCGGGTGCAGCACGGGCGGCAGTGTCGGCTTGGGGCGTGAGCGGCCCCCAGCGGAGGCAGAGGCGCCCAGCGGCGGGGGCGGCCACGTCTAGTGACCCCAGCAGAGGCGGCAGACGCCCCGACTGCGGGCGGGGGCGGCGAAGCCCCGCAGACGCAGCGGTAGCGCGATCACACCCGGGGCCTCATGTTGGGGGAACAGAGCAGAAAAGAGAGAGAGAGAGAGAAAAAAAAAGGCTCTGGTCCACAGCAGCTGACTGGATAGCCGACTTCACTCGTCTATGAGGACATACACGCCATCTCTGGTATCGCAGGGAGGTTAACTTGCTGCAACACACCCCCCCAAAATGTGTAATGGCGCCAACACAGTGAGAATTTATATTTTGCTCACCTACCGTCAGTGGTCAGTGGATGGTTTGTCCACGTGGTGATCGGGGGCCCAGGAGACTGCCACCCGAAGATTCTGCAGTCGCCTTGGACTGAGTTGTCATTTGCATCGAGCTGGTGGAGGAGGGGAAAACAGAGCATAGAGGAGAGATGCCTGCCTTCTTATGAGCCTCATCACCCCTGCCCCCACTTCACAGTGAGAATGAGTCCCGTGTCTCCACGTAACTGCCAAGGGGGTGGGCCCTGGGTTTCCCTGGCTGCGCAGCTGCTTCCCAGTTACAACTTCCTGTCATTAAACAGCAGAGTGGATTCCGATGGGCAGGTCGCTGCCACATCCAGTTCTTTCTGGAGACACTTGTTTAGGGGTGGAATCGGGGTGGGGGGGCAGATCCTTCGCAGGGGCCTTGGCGTCCTGAAGGGGCGGGGAGGGGGGTAAGTCAGTGACACATAGGTAACAAGGCCAGTGATTTGCCCTTTTGTCTTCTAAATGCAGAAGTGGCATTTCCCCCTCTTCCTTGGAATTACCTGCTTGACTACATAAAATTACCAAATAATTTAAGATACCCCTTTCTTTTGCCTAATTATTTAGGTCTGGTATGGCCATCCAGAATTTCATTTAAGATGTAACTTAAACCGTATAACAACAGTCTAAACTGTTAATATTTGCACCGGCCAAGTCCTTTCATTTAGGAACAAAGCCCTTAAAAGCATGTGGTAGCTCTTTTATTCTTTTTAAAGGATTTTGATGACTGCCTGGCTTATGACTACCAAGAAATGGAATTTCAAAATGAGCATCAGACTTATTTTTCAAGTGCCATGGCATAAATGCATTGCTACCCATGTAATAAAGTAATTTTCCCTTGTGTGACAAATATAGCACTAAGGAAGAATGAGGCTTGTCTGGCAAAATGGCTTTTATTAATCTCCTAATGTTTTTATTTGTTGTAGAATTATGATTAGTTTCAAGAGAGTAGCGAACAGGTTATGATCAGAGTTGAATATTATTGCTATCCAGATCTCTTTGGTTAATGCAGGCTGTTTATTTCAAAAACAAAATGCTCCCATTAAGAAAAATCAGCGATAATGGCCTGACTTTATTATCAAGAAATTATACCTGTTATGTAAACCTTGCTAATTATAAGTGCTTGAATTCATTTGGGTGATATAGCAGATGAAAAAGGCCGTTTATTAGGAGAAGTACTTGGCGTTTGTACCAGCATAATAAAACTGAAATAATAAAAAACAATCTAAAGAAAGAAGAAATGCTAATGAGGAATGGAATTTGCCGAGGAATGAATTATACCAGGAGACAACATGGAGTGTGGGATTAACACCGGGTGCTTCATCTCGGAAACGGATTCCCCTCTGCCTCCTTGAGCAGCCGGTCCTCCTTTCCCCTCTTCTCAGTTTCCTCCTTAATTTTTCCCAGGTGACCTGATGCCTGCACCGGCTCCAGCTTCTACTGCCCTCTTGCTCAGGGTCCAGCGTGCCTTCTGACCATCACCGCCTGGATGTTCTGTAGGAACCTGAGCTTGACACGTCCACGTGGAATTGATCTCTTGTCCTCTTTTTGAATTGTCTGTCCTAACCTGACTATCACAGTGTCACCCTTGACCCTCCCTCCCTCCCCCCGCATATCCAATAAGTCACATCCTCCTGTTTCCAGCTGGACATTTCTCTCTCAAATCCAGCTTCTACACTCACTGCCACTGCCTTAGCCCGGGCCGTCACCATTTCTCGTTTTAATGACTGTAATCTTATCTACAGAACCAGATTTAGGATGTAATCATTAAAATAATTTTATCTATATCTTCTATAGTCCTTTTATGTTTAAGCTGTTCCTTCAACTCTTTGTTTTGAAATTATTTCAAACCTACAGAAAAACTGAAATAAAAGAACAATGAATAGATGTGTAAGCTTCACCTTGTAGATCAGCAACTGTTAATACCTTGCCCCCTCACTCTCTGCTCCTTTCTCCCCCTCATGGTCTGTTCCCCACACCTCTGCACAGACAGACCCAGCCCTGCTCAGGCTCCCTAGGGCTCTGTGGCTTTGGATTGGCAGGGACACTGGCATTGCCGTCTGTTTCTGCTGGTCCAACTCGGATGGGACAGGGTGTTTCGGGCAGCAGTGGAGGGAGGCAGCAGAAGAGATGGGGTCACTTCGATGCAGGATGTTGTGAGCCTTGGTGAACCAGCAGCACCTGCCCGGGTGCCCGGGTGTCTGCACCGTGGAGGAGACCATTCTCCCAGGGCGCAGCCTGGCCACCGGAGGGCTCAGGGCGGGGCCGGAGTGTCAGGTGAGACGGGGGCCCTCAGAGTGTGATATCTTCGCAGAGGATCCTGGCAGCTGTGGCAGGGTCCAGACACCTCCCTCAGGTGGCTCTTTGACAGTGGACATTTGGAGCAGAGGGGTGTGAGCAGACGTGTTTCTGAGCATAGTAACTTCGGAGAGTCTCAGTGTGGGCGAGACTTTGGGGAGATGGAGGCAGCTGCATGCAAATCGCGGCTAGGAACCAGCAAGATGGGGGCATTGTTGTCACTGTGACCTCACAGGCTGGTGAGGTTGGGGACAACTGGGTTACTCAAGGACAGAAATAAAGATATTAAAAGAAATAAAGCTTCAAGAGGAACATTTCCTTTCCCCTACAGTTCACCATGCCCTAATTATTCAGAAGTAACTCCTAGGGCGTCTGCCATTCCACTCTTTCCTTTTGCTCGTATCCATGCGGTATAAACACACGTGACAATCTGCCTGCTTGGCCAGGTGATGCTCAAAGCCACTGAGGACTATTAGCTCTGATTTTATTTTAATAGAAGTAAAATATTTTTGTCTGAATGAACTATATTACTTTGCCTTTCAAGTTATTAAAGCAAAAACTCCTAAATCCTTTCTGCCTCAAAAATATTGCTGAGTTTATTTATTTTAAAATAAATCTGCTTTCTACCAAAGGCAATTAGGTACAAGCTGCAGATTGCATTTTCCAAAGATGGCAGCGACGATGGCTCCCTCCCCAGGTGCTCTTACTGTGTGACTACCATCTAACGGTAAGCTCTGTGTCCCCTCTTCTTGCGCCTCGGTCGACACCTTTGTGACTGCCTTGACTAGTAGAGTGTGGTGGAAATGATGCTCTGTGGCTTCCGAAGCTAGATCATTAAAAAGCCATGCATTTGTGCTTTACTCTGCTGAGACATTTGCTCTTGGTGTCAGAGCAGGCAGATAGCTATATATGAGCAGAGAAAGGGGGACACAGACCAAATGGCAGGAATTGGGCAGAAAAGAGGGGCACAGGCCAAGTGCAGGAAACCACACAGCATGTAAGCACCGGGGGTCCCTGGGCAGAGAAAGAAAAGCAGGAACCTTTGGGCTGATAAGGGATCATGCTTTTTGAGGGGACAAGTGGCCTGGAGCAGAACAAAGAAAGGTGAGAAAAAGCAGGAATTTCTAGTGTCCGAATGTAACCTTTTGCTCATTATGCCCTCATTTCTATAAAATTAGCCTTGCAGATCAGAAGTACCCATCATGCACTGATGCCATGACACTTCTGATCCAGACTAAATAAGGACAAAAATCCCTCCCCCCTTTGGGAAGGTGGGGTTGGGATGACAATCAGGGACTACGACCCCAAGCCCTTCCCTCCCCAGTGAATATTCCGCCCATTCATTTTTACACCCTATGTAACTAACTTGCGAAAGAAACTCAGGGCAGCCGCTCCCCTGAGCCTGCCCGCTCTCCCCTGAGAGTGTGCTATCCATCCTTTAATAAAGCTCCACTTTACTTTTTTTAACCACTACGTCTTGTCTCTGAAATCTTCCTGGGACGGGACAAGAACCTGGAACACCGGCTGCATCTATCGGCAGCATTGGCACCCAGCTGCCATGTTGTGAGGAAGCCCAGTTAGCCCGCACGGAGAGACCGTGCAAAGGGCCCTGTAAAGGTGTTTCAGCCACCAGCTCGGCTGAGATCCCGGCTGACCACTTAGCATCAGTCACCAGTCATATGATGAGAAATCCTGCCAGGTGAGTCCATTCTGCTGTTGAGTCAACCTTCAGCCTTTGAGGCTTCCTTGTTGAATACTCAGCTATCAGAGAGCAGAGGAAAGCCCTTCCTGCTGTGCTCTGTTCAAACTCCTGACCCGCAGAGTCTGTGAGCCCAATAAAATGGCTGCTCTATGCTGCTGCGTTTGGGGTGTTTGCTATGCAGCCATAGTAGCTGGACTAGGACACACACACTTTGGGTTTGTTGATAACTCTGTGAATTTTGATCATCTTAATGTCCTTTATAAGGAAGTCAAGTTGAAGGCATTTTCTTTATCCCATATTGTTGTGGTCTTAATTTGAGAACTGTCTCTGTGAAATTCTGTAGTTCAAACGTGCCTAGATCGTCAGGAGAACCTCTTTGTGGGCTAATTTCCCCAGGAGTCATAGGGATCATGCGATAGTGACAAACCCTATGGTAGATGACATGATGTTATAGTGCAATGACTTAAAAACCCCCAAAGGTCTGTTATGGTTTGTAGCTTACCTTCCCTAAAGTTATTTCTTTTATTTCCTGACTGTGTGAAGTAGTGCACATGAAAACGAAGACCCTTAATAAGCAGGGGTACATATAGGTATTATTTGGTTATTATGATTTAAAAAACCGTATGTCCTTGTAATCACTATTTTAAAATTTGCCTCTTTGATAGTAATGATGCAGGAGAACAGACATGGGGGCCGAGTCCCAGGTCTCGGTTGAGCCCCTGGGACGTGCCCCGCAAAGCGTGGGTCCTTGGCTTCGCGCAGGAAAGAATGCAAGAGTGAGCCACAGTTGAGTGAAGGTAGATTTAATCAGAGAGATACACTGAAAGGCAAGAGAAAGGCCACGAGGTGTGGGGGTTGGGTGCTCAGATTAAAAGTAGGTACACACTCCATAGACAGAGTGCGGGCCATCTCTGAAGAGGGAGAGAGAGGGGCAGCCACGAGGCGCTGTGTTGCTGGTTTTTGTGGGCTTGGTGGCTTCACATGCTAATAAGTGGAAGGACCAGTCTAAGTAGCCTGGGGAAGGGGCTGGGATTCCCAGGGAGTTGGCCATTTCCCACTCTTTGACCTTTTGTGGCTAGCCTTGGGACCGCCATGGTGCCTGCGGGCGTGTTATTCACCATGTTAATATATTACAATGGGCGTATAATGAAGCTCAAGGTCTGCTAGAAGTTAAATCTCTTCATCCTGAGCCTCAAGCCTCCTGGGGGTTGAATCTTTCACCATTTTCATGTTAATTGCTGTGGCATTCCTTGAATGGCTGTGCCCTGCCCCCTTCCTGTCTCAGTAAGACTGATAACTCATGATTTTTAAAAGAAATCTGCATTTTTAGATGGTATCTGACAACATCCATCACTCAGTCCTATCGATTTCACTTTCTGTCTCTTGAACCTGCCCACTTCTCTCCATCTCTACTTCCACAATTTCTTGCTTACACTGCTTCTAACTTCTCTTTTACCAGAATATCTGGAGTTAGCCAAATTAGAGGTTAAAGAATAGTTGTCTACAAGAATGCCCTCATTTCAGACACCAGCTGCAAATTCAGAGGTCCCCATGGCCACCTCTAACCAAACTTTGGAGTTTGTCTTGAGGCTTCATTCCATAGGCATGGTTGATGGAATCACTGACACCAGTCTCCAGTCCCCTCCCCCGTCTTGGAGGTCAGGCTAATAAAATCTATTTTAAAACCTCAGCCTCTAATCACACAGCTGGTCTTTCTGGTGCCCAGGCCCCACTCTGAGTCATCCTGGAGGTCTACCCGGAGTCGCTTTGTTAGCACAAACAATCACTTGAGGTCTGATGCACCCCTTATGAATAACAAAGACACTCCTATCATCAGGAAATTCCAAGGGGTTTAGGAGACTATCGCCTAGGAACTGGAGACAAAGGCCAGATAAAGTCTGTATTACATGCCACCTACCTTGGCCTACCTCTAATCTATTACATGTTTACCTGACCTCCTGGAAGGGGAACGGACAAAACCGATCACTAGGAACTGCAATCTTAAGACCCCAAGAATATCATGTTATTGACTGAACTTAACACTTTTTTAAAGAGTATTCTTCCTTGCAGAAGCATGGCTGCCTTTGCAGAAATCTGGATCCACAAAAACTTTATGGTAGCAGTGGGCCAGCAATAGCTGACAAGATTTTGTGAACAAAAAATACTGCAAACCATATCAGTAAACAAAGACTGCTGAAGCCATCAAGTCATCAGCTGCCGCCATCCCCCAGTGAAGACAAGCCTGCAGCCCGGCCTCTGCAGCCACTCACAATGGTGCACCTGAGGGGACTCAGAATAAGAAAGGACAGGATATTGGCTCTAGGTAGCTAGGTGCTTGTGAAAGGAATGAATTCAATGAGCCCAAATGTTTGCTTCCTCCCATACATAGAAAAGCATTAAATTCTTTAATTTGAGATGCCTGGTTTTCTCCAGTTAACAAGTAATCCTTTAATGTTCCAACTATCTGGTCTTTGTTGTAAAGCACCTGTATATCCTAGCTCCTCCCTACCTCTTCGGAGCAGTCCCTCAGAGCCATCTGAGGGGCTGTCATCCCGGCTTGAGTCCTCCTGCCAAATAAAACACAACTCTCAACTTTTAGGCTGCATGTTTATTTCAGTCGACAGTTTGTAGGCTCTGTTTTCAAAAAGACCGTTATATTACAGTGAGAAACAATGGAAATGGCTATTGATTAGACCCAGTTGACATTCTGCTAGGATGAGGGTGCCAGACTGAACCCAGGCTCCCTTGGACTATACAGGCCCTTGGGGTTCCTGAACGGTTTGCCTGGGATGGAGGGAAGTCTGAGGATCTTTGCTCTGGGTGCCTAAGAAATTTTTGTAAGAGGGCTTGTTCTGGGGTTGGAGTCGACCTGAGAATGCAGCTCCTCTGAATAGGAAAGTGGTTGTGTACTTTTTGGTTGACAAAGAGGTAGAAATACTCAGTGGGTGTATATTCCTACTTGGTTCTTTGAATTCACATCCAGGGGCTCATGTTCTTTTGGTTAGGGAAAATTCCTGCTGGGCTCTTTAAGGTGGGTAGTGTTCTTGATTTTTAAAGCTGTTGCAAGTTTTGCATTTCTGTTTAATGCTTTCCTGGGTAGTTCAGTAGGAAGAGGGGGCAATGTACTGGCCACTATCATAACCTGAAGTCTTCTAGGTCCTTTTAATGATTTATTCATTTAGCATGTGCTTTTTTGGCCTATATTAGGTTCTGAAGATACAAAGATCAATAAGATGAACTTTTTGCCCTTGAGAAATAGGGTTTATTATAAAGAGGGTGGTGGACCCTTCTTTCCTTCCAGGTCATGGAAATTCAACTACAGACCTTGGAGCAAAGGGAGGTTAAGAGTTAACTTGGAATTTATTTCTTGATTTTGTGAGAGAAGTTGGGGTGTATCTTTGGATATTGTGTGTAATTCTAGAATTTTAGCTTGAGAAGGGCATAGAGAACACCCAGTTAAAATCTTCCTTTTTTTTCCTATTATAAAACTTGTAGTAAAATATATATGACATGAAATTAATACCTAACTGTTTTTAAGTGTATGGTTCAGTGGTATTAAACACATTCGTGATGTGCAGCCATCACCACTGTCCATCTCTAGAATTCTTTTCTTCTTGTAAAATGGAAACTCTATACCCTTTCTCCACCCACACCCCTCGCCCCCCAACACCCCCAGCTCCTAGCAACCAACATTCTACTTTCTGTTTCCATTTTATTTCATTGAGTTATAGTCAGTTTACAATGTTGTGTCAATTTCTGGTGTAGAGCACAATTTTTCAGTTATACATGAACATACATGTATTCATTCTCACATTCTTAACTTTCTGTTTCTATGATTTTGACTACAGTAAGCACCTCATGTAAGTGGAATCATACACTACTTGTCTTTTTGTGATTGGCTTATTTTACTTAGCATAATGTCCTCAAAGTTCATGTATGTTGTAGCATACTTCAGAAATTTCTTCCTTTTTAAGGCTGAATAATATTCCATCGTGTATGTGTGTGTGTGTGTGTGTGTGTGTGTGTGTGTGTATCACATTTTGCTTATTTATTCATCCTTTGGTGGACATATGGGTTACTTCCTTGTTTTAGCTATTATGAATAATGCTGCTATGAACATGGGTGTGCAAATCTCTCTTCAAGATCCTGCTTTCATTTCTTTTGGATGTATACCCAGAAGTGGAATTGCTGGATCATTATAATAGTTTGATTTTTAATTTATTACGGAACTGCCACACTGTTGTCCACAGCTGCGGTTCCACTTTACATTCCCAGCAACAGTGCACAAGGGTTCCAATCTCCCCACAGCCTTGCCAATGCTTGTTTTCTGTTTTGTTGATAGCAGCCATCCTAATGGGTGTGAGGTGGTAACTCACTATAGATTTGATTTGCATTTCCCTAACAATTATTGATATTGAGCATCTTTTCATGTGCTTATTGGCCATTTGTGTATCTTCCTTAGAGAAATGTCTGTTTAAGTACTTTGCCCATTTTTAAATCCAGTTGTTTGTTTGTTTGTTTGTTTTTGTTGTTGAATTTTAGGAGTTTTCTATATATTCTGCATACCATTCAGATATATGATTTGTTGCCTTTTTACTCTGTGGATATTGTCTTTTGATGCACAAAATTTAAAAATTTTTATGAAGTCCAATTTGTTTACTTTTTTCTTTTGTTGCTTGTGCTTTTGATGTCATATCTAAGAAATCACTGCCAAATACAATGTTGTGAAGTTTTACCCTGTGTTTCCTTTTAAGAGTTTGAAGTCTTACATTATGGTCATGGATCCATTTTGAGTTAATTTTGGTACACAGTGTTTGATAATGTTCCAGCTTCATTCTTTTGTGTTTGGATATCCATTTTCCCCAGCACCATTTGTTGAAAAGGCTTTCCTTCCCCATTGAATGGTCTTGGCACCCTTGTCAAAAATCATTTGACCATAAATGTGAGGGTTTATTTCTGTGCTTTCTATTCTGTTCCATTGGTCTATATGTCTGTCTTTTATGCCACTGCCACACTGTTTTGATTATTATAGCTTTGTGGTAAGTTTTGAAGTCAGGTAGTGAGAGTCCTCCACCTTTGTTCTTGTTTTGGTTATTTGGGGTCCCTTGAGATTCCATATAAATTTTAAGATGGGTTTTTCTATTTCTGCAAAATATATTTTTGGGGTTTGATAGGGGTTGCATTGACTCTGTGAATTGCTTTGTGTAATATTGACATTTTAACAATATTAAGTCTTCCAATCTGTGAAGTTTTCACATCCGTAGGATGTGTTTCCATTTATTTGTGTCTTCTTTAATTTCTTTCAGCAATGTTTTATAGTTTTAACTGTACAAATCTTTCTCCTACTTGGTTAAATTAATTCCTAAGTATTTTATTTTTTGATGCTGTCATAAGTGGAATTGTTTTTATAGTTTCCCCTTCAGACTGATCATTGTTAGAAATGCAACTGATTTTTTTGTGTTGACTTTATATCCTGCTGCTTTGCTGAATTTGTTTATTAGTTCTGTTTTTCCCCTCCTTCTTTTTATTAAAGTCCTTTCTAAGATGAGAAAACAGAATCTCAGAATGAAGTGACTGGCCACCAAAGTCACATGCTCTCTGATGTCCAGTTCAGTCCTCCATCCTCTGCATTGGCAAAGACCTACTGAATGCTCTCTGTAGATGTGAATGTGAGTGTGGTGTGTGCAATCCATATAAACAGAAGAATCCAGGAATATGATATTCCATCAATAATAAAGATTCATGTAAAAGTGACAATTTGATCTTGACATGAAATGCTTCCACAATTGTCTTTGCTTTTTCTTCTTTTCTTATCCTTTCAGATCTTCTGATTGCATTATGATGTGAATCTTTCCGTTCTATCAATTCTGCTTGCTTCTAAGGTAGCATTTCTATTTTAAAAAGAGGGGTTCACTGAGGGCAGCTGTAGCAGCAGTGGAGGGGCTGGGCATATTAGCCAGTACTCTCTTGGTGGCAAGTGAAAGAAACTGAACTTGAACTAGGGAAAGCAGAAAAGGGCAGGGTCAGAGTTGGCAGTGGGGAGAACTGGAATCAGGGACCTGAGCACTGTGATGGCTCCTGCTCTTCATTGCTTGTCTTGGCTTCTTTGAGCATCAGCCTATTTACTCCGACTGGCTTCTTATGTGGCTGGGGTCATTGCTGCTGCAGCTCCAGCCTCACATATTTACAGTTCCAGGACCAGAGAGGAAAGATTCTCTTTCCTCAGCTCAAGCTTGGAAAAAAAAGCCCAGCCTAGAATTCTGATTGACTTGACTTGGGTCACACGTCTATTCCTGGACCAATGCCAGTGACAGGATTGAGACTATGATGGGTCCATTTTGGATCAGGTGCCTCCTCTTGGCACTTGATGGAAACACTCATTAGAACCACATGGTTTGAAAAAGCATCTACCTGCAGATGCTGTTCTGGGTGATGTTTTAATAAAATGTTTTGAAGTTCTCCTTCTCTCTGTTTCCTTATATTTATGTGTTTATAAAATGACAGCATGGAGAGAGAGGCCTCTGTTGGGTCCTAATCTCTCCCTGTCTCATGGTTGCATCTGAACATTCTTCTTCTTCTTCTTCGTTTTTTTAAATCTATTTTTATATATAGTGGCTAACATTTACAAATCTCAAACTCCAAAATTTATTCCTTCCCACCCCCTTTCCCTGGTAACCATAAGCTGGTTTACTGTGTCTGCGAGTCTGTTTCTGTTTTGTAGATGAGCTCATAGTGTCCTTTGTTTTTAGATTCCACATGTGAGTGATCTCATATGGTATTTTTCTTTCTCTTTCTGGCTTACTTCACTTAGAATGATGATCTCTAGGTCCATCCATGTTGCTGAAAATGGAATTATTTTATTCTCTTTTATGGCAGTGTAGTATTCCATTGTATAAATATACCGCAACTTCTTTATCCAGTCATCTGTCAATGGACATTCAGGTTGCTTCCGTGTCTTGGCTATTGTATATAGAGCTGCTGTGAACACTGGGGTGCATGTATCTTTACGCATAACAAAACTGAGTTGCCAATGTCTCTCCTGACAAGAAGGGCGTGCTCAGGGCAGGAGCACCAGGAGTACGGGGCAGGCCTCAGGTTGGCTGTCCCCTGCGTGGCACCCACCCCGCCGGGAGCGGGACTCACTGAATGTGTGCTGATTGGCATGACGCAGTAAATGGGTTGTAGTAGAAATTCTGAGTCTGTGATCCTGGAGGGGTTTCTGTATTTCTGGCTGTTAGTAGATAAGAAACAAATTTCCGTGCACTGAAAATGAACACATGGAAAGACTGGTGCTCGCATGAGAGGAGAGAGGGGAAGGGAGGGAGAGGAGCCGCGCCTACCCTATTTCTGACCTTTGTTCTCACAGCCTCTTCCTCTCTCTTTTGGCCTCTCTCCCAACTCAGGCGCTTCCCTGGGGGCTTCCCCAGTCAGTTTTTAGCTCCACAAGGCAGAAAATAATTGCTTTTTAATTTTTTGGTCTCATTTTTCATTGGCTTGGAAATTTAATCAGAAAAATTCTAAGTACATGCAATTAAAAAAATGTGTTAATTAGCTACCTGCAGGCTTGCCTGCTCAAGTTGGGTTTAACCCTGAGGAGAAAATGACGTACATCTCTGTTCTGTGCCTCCCGGACTGGAAAGCCCCGCCCAGGGGGAAGGCACCAGTGCGGGCACTGCTGTGGAGGGATTCAGAGTTTAGAGAAGAGAGAGTGTGAAAGCTCATTATGGGATCACTGAGCCGGTAAGAATTACAAAGTGCTCCCTTGTCTCGTTAGTTTCATTTGTGCATTGAATGCATTTTTCTGGTTTGACAACAGTGCTCGTAATGGGCCAGACATTCACTCTGCTAATGACACTTGACATTTCTCAGTCACCTGAGAAATAAGGATGCCTACTTCCTGGAGATGTGCATAACGGTGGTAACACGCAGCCCACAGTGTAGAGCTAAACGCTCCAAGTGCACCCAGGTTCAGCAGAGCTCAGAGACACATTTCAAGTAGGCAGTGGAGCCAGTTTGCCTGCCATACCTAACTTCTCTTGCCCATGGCCTTTGGTTCATCCACCCTAACCAGAATTCAGTCAAGGGCGGCATCTTGCCTCACGGAAGGCCAGCCCATGGCCAAGCTGGCAGCCTGTTACACCCCCATCTTTCTCTCTCTTTCTGTTTCTCCACAGTCTCTCTCTCCTCTTCTGAGGATCTTACTAAAATGCAGATCCCGATTCAATAGGGCTGGGCTGGGGCGTCAGAGTCTGCATCCCAGCAAGTTCAGGTGATGCAATGATGCTGGTCCCAGAGCCACACTCAGCACCGCAAGGGGCCAAGTCCCAGAGACAGAGGGCATCAGGAACCCAGACGTTGTAAGAGTGATGCTGGTGTAAAGGTTGGGGAACTCGTGCTGCAGAGGGTCCCAGACAAGCTCTGGTTTTGTCCTCTGAGCTCTCTTTTAATGTTTGCCCTTCTTGTCCACGGAATCCACAAGAGATGTACCTTTTGAACAGACCCCCCTTTCTTGAGCTACTTCGAGGGGAACTCTGTTCCTTCCTTACAGCCAGATGTGCCTGGGCTGGGTCAGAAAGCTGATACATCAGCATTTAGAGAGGAGCCCACCCATCAGGCCTGTGCAGGGTCTGCATCCCCTTGGCTGTGGCCGGAACCTTTCCCCTGGTGCCCCACCTCCCAGTCAGGACCACCACGTCTCTGCCTTGGGGGCAGGACTTTCTTCTGACCCTGTTAACTTGTTCATTCTTTTAATGCCACCTCTGGTTAAGAGATGCAGTTTCAAAACAGAAATACTTCCAGTACCACAAACAGAAGAAGGCAGAAAATTTAGCTGTCTGGTATAGAAACAACCAGAAAATAGAGTCAATGAATCGGTGGTTAGAATGCAAAAGAGGAAATGTGTTTGCTAGGCGGACGGCACACCTGTTGTGATTTAACTGTGGCCCACAGTAATTTCCAGTTATACATCGGCACGAAGTAGAAACTAGCCTGGGTTCCATTTAACATTTTCACAGAACGGGGAGAAGTCTCGGAGGAAGTGGATATTCACACATGACTGGGTTGCTTTATCGCTTGGCCCTGTGTGGCGTCCACATGCAGTCTGGCTCGGGCAGTGAAGAGGAAATGGACAAATACGTTCGGTGACGCAGGTGACAATCAAGAGAACAGGTTCCACTCGGCACTTGGCATGTGGAAGTGAAAGAAACCCAAGTCCTCTGGGTAATGTTCAGTCACTCAGGAAATACTTCCCGAGCACCCATTTTTGTGCAAGTCACCATGCGAGGGGCAGGGAGGGTTCAAAGGCGAGCAAAATGCTGTTCCTTCCCCGGAGACTCTTACCATCCAGGAAAAAATGTTAAGAAATGATCTCTTCTTCTTCCTCCACGTCTGTTAGCTGACAGCCCCATTGGCCCTCTTTTCCTTAAGTCGATGAAGCACATCTCTAACGGTGAGGTTCCAGCATCAGGCCGATGAGGGGGGTATTTTTAACGGACGTTTCCAGTGCTTCTGAGACCTTATGCCGCAGGTGGCCGTCCGCTCTTGAGGCTAACCCTGTGTCTGCCCTGCCACCGTCTAGAGCCAGTGTTTGCTCAGGTACTCACTCTTTTGGCTAAACAACCCCTTCCGTACTCCTCCAACCCTTACAACCTTTCTGAGAAATTTCTGTCTTGGCCTCTGCAAGGGGCCCCCTGGAGAAGCTATTTCGGGAGTCAAATGGGAGAAATAATTCAGCTGGTGGATTGGGTGAGCCTCGCTACCCACTAGTCAATCTCCCCACCCAGTGTGTTGGTGATTACGAACATGAGTGTTGCCAGGCCAGGGGTGCTGTGGGCTGAACTGTGCCCCCCTCCCATTCACAGGGTGAAGTCCTAACTCCCCAGATGTCTGCATTGGACGTGGGGCCTTTAAGGAGGCGGGTAAGGTTAGACGAGGTCACACCGGGGTAGAGCTCTGCTCTGATAGAACTGGTGCCCTAAGCAGAGGAGGAAGAGACATCAGCTTACACTCTCCCTCCCCGTGGGAGGGCCCCGCAAGATGGCAGCCACCTGCCACCCGAGGAGAGGGCTGTCACCAGAACCCAGCCACGCCGGCACCCTTGTCTTGGACTTCCAGCCCCCAGAATGTGAGAACATAAATGTCTGTGGCAAGCCACCCAGTCTGTGGTATCTTGTTACGGCAGCTCGGGCAGACGAACACGGGGGGATTCAGTGGATGCGAGGCCAGCTGAGGCGGGCGGGGGAGAGAGCGAGGTGACTATGCCGTTGCGCTGAGGGCTGGTGACTGTTCCCAGTGGACATCAGCTTCAGCCTTCTCTTCAAAGAGTTTAAAACCCACAGCTGGGAACCATGACTTCTCTTCTTATGGATGGATGGGTAGCAAGAAAAACTGCTGGTGACAAGATGTGTATTTAATTTTGAGTGTATTAAGAGCATTATTTTACTCGAAACTGCTAAGACAATGCACCTCTTATGACACAAATAGTGAAGGAGTCACGTGAAAGGAGGCCTTTGGCCTCAGAACTTCAGGAAGTTGAAGTTTGAATCCTATTTCTTAATTTTTAATGGCCCTGAGAAATGGCATATTAAAACTACGGCTTCCCAATCTACTGATGTGATCATTAGGGTTTCTGTTTCTCAGGAGTTATTAGGAGGAAAAACAACTATATCCCAGCTCCTAGGAGATGCGCAACCACTGATAATTAGAAAGAAATAAAATTGATGACTAAATGAATGTGCAGTTTACACGCAAATGTTACCTTTTATTCTTTTCAATTAGGATGTTATTTCTCTGTAGACTTGGCAGATGAGGCTGTATTATAAATAGAAGTGATATTTTGTAGGGTTCTTCTAACTGAAATGTGCACGAGGTCAAATTATAATCAAGGTAATATATGTAAGTAATGAGCTGAGCCCGCAGTCCCAGGCATTTATCCATTTAGTGGTAATAAATGAGCAAAGATGAAAAGAGTGCTTCCGGACAAATACAGCAAATAGTGACTTGTGTGGTTGCAGCACAGCAACTTACCTCTTTGTAATGAATGCTCACCAGGATAATCAACTTCATTTGTTAATCACATTCATGATATTAATGAGCTCATTAGCATAAGAGTCACATCCCGTTCTCCTGTGGTCCAGGTCTGGGAATCACAAGGTTCGCACACCTTGTTGCTATAGATAGACTTACGCGTCCCAATTATGTACACATGCAAAATGCCATCTGAATTGACTTTATACAAGGACAGCCTCAAACCATTCCTTGCCTGGTTTTAAGGGAGCTGAGAGTTCGGTAGACATCTTTTTCCTCGGAGTAGTAAGTTTCATCCTTATGATAAAGCTTCACATTTAGCTCGTGTTACTGGTAAGAATGATCTTTTCCTCTCCTGAATTCTACTCCCCAGTGAGACTTAGTCATGAGACTGGAAGCTGGAGGGAGGAGAAGAAAGTGACGATGAGCAAGTCCCAGGAAGCGAGGAGAGGGAGGCAATGAGAACGCACCTCTTCCAGCCTGGGGGCTTGTGGGCAGAAAGGAGGAGAGGCGGTCGGTGGTGGGTGTGTTGGGCAGGCCCTTCAAGGATGGGGGTTGGGGGCTTGTTTCAGTTTAGGTTTGGAGCTCTGGAAGGTGCCTGGGTTATCCTCTTCCCCCAGGCAACTCCTGTACCAGTTTATGTGATGTGGAGGAGAACCAGACGTGTCCATGTGCCTCCCCCTCACCCCAAGGAGGACAGGGAAGGGGACTGAATATGAGAGCCGCAGGGCTCGGACATCTGGCGTGGCGAGAGGTTGATGGCCCCTAGCAGCCAGAGGAAGGGCGAGACTCAGTCCGGGAACCACCAGGCCATTGTGGACCTACGAGCGGCCGGCCCAGAGCAGCCCAGCATGGGCTTCTGTAGGACACAGGAGCACCCCTCTGGGTGCTGACTGCTTCCTAAAGGGTGCCAGTCCAGGAACAAGCCCAGTCTAGGCATTTTACAGCTGGGGACACCATCTGGAACCAGGGGCCCCTTCCTGTCCATGAGCATCATCTTGGGGAAGAGAAGAAGCAAGGACATTGGGAAGACTGAACATTTATCCAGAAGGCATCAAGTTGTCTGATGGCTTTGCTCAGATTTTGTGATTGGCCTGAGATTATAGACTGAACTAAAATTTCTAGTTCCATCTTTCTGCTTGCAAGGGGAGATGGGAACTTGTCTGAGAGGTTAGTTAACAAGATAATAATGAAGCTTCACTTTCTCCGGATTTATGAGAGTGACGTAAGTAAACTTGGAGCCCGACTATGGATGGAACTGCTGTGAGGAGGCAACTTGTTTTGGTCCTGCTCCCCCCTCCCCCAGGTCCTTTGCGGTTATTTGTAATGACTGCTCCGTAAAACTACAGAAGAGTCAGCAGATCTGGACACGGTTACGACTGTCCTGTTACCGTGAACCAAGCTCTTAGGCACAGTCTGAACTTCCTGAGATGTGGCCTTCCCCTGGATTATCCCTGTGATGTCTCCTTACCTGGACTCCTCCTTCCTGATCCTCTTTGGTACCTGGCATCCCTGTTCTGCCCCTGTGACCTTGCCACATGCCTGGTGGGAAGACACGCCATGTACTTCAGCTAGCTGGAGGGGCCCAGAGGTGCCACCCCATGTTACAGACAAGGCGCAAGGAAGCTAGGTAACTTACCCAAGGTCACAGCAGCTAGTTGCCTAGTCAGGGTTTGAACTCGCGTCAGGATCCGCGGACTCCGTGCTTAACCCTACCCTCTACTGTCTAGAAGTCTCCAGGACGCTGTACTCAGCCAGGCCCAGCTCTTCCCACCTCTCTTTGGCTAGAAGAGAAGGTGAGGCACTGACAACGTGGCTCCATACGTCAACCCACAGGGACACGTTTGACTTTGAAGAGCCAGGTTCATTGGTGCGTAAGTCATTAACTGCTGTGACGGAAGTCTAAATTCAGGGCAGGTTTCTCAGACCGCGGATGGCACTTCCTTCCACCCAATGACAGGTGAGCCTCTTGTGTGATCCTGACTCCGTGGGGGAAAAGAGGCAGAAGGAGGTGGTTGTTCTCACGATGTTGAGCAGTTTAGATGAACAGCTCCAGATAAGGTGTTGTTTCCACGTGACTCTCCCTGCACTCTTGGACTGATGGTCCCAAACGAGGAGGTGTTTACTTCAGTGCCCAAGGCCTTCGCCCCCTGCAGCGGAGGGGAGTTCTGCAGCCGCAGGCTCCCAGGGGCTCCCTGAACCGCAGGTGCCTCTTCCCAGCCTGAGGAGTTCCTGACCACATGGGCCATCAGCTGGTGGCTGTAAAAGACTCTTGACCTACAGGTAGGAGGACACTCAGAGATTAGATGCAGCAGCACAGGCCTGGGAGAATATGTGGGTCAAATGAATCTGCTTGTTCCCTTTTATTTATTTATTTGTTTGTTTAGGCTTTCTTCCACTAGGTACTGACTGTGTGTAGTGGGTCCTTGGTCCTCTCCATGGTCCCGCTCCTAGGCCTGTTTCACTGAACTACCCCAAATCCGAACGTTTCCTAGTCCTTCCATTAATATCACCTTCTCTGGGCCTTTTTGGTCAGTATTTTGATGGATAGATGCTGTGATGGTTAATTTTATGTCCACTTGGTTGGACCATGGCACCCAGATTTGTGGTCAAACATTATTCTGGATGTTTCTATCAGAGAGTTTTTGGATGAGCTTAATATTTAAATCAGTGGGCTTTGAGTAAAGCAGATTGCTTTTCAAATTGTGGGTGAGCCTCATCCAATCAGTTGAAGGGTTGGCAAAAGACTGACCTCCTTCTGTCAGCAGATGACATTTGGTTGTGACCTGCGGCATTCCTGGATCTCCAGCCTGCTGGCCTTGAACTGCGGTATTGACTCTTCCTGGGTCTTCAGGCTGGCTGTCTACCCTGCAGTCTTTGGACCTGCCAGCCTCCACTTGACATGAGCTAGTTCTTTAAAATCTCCTTCTATCTAAATACATATACTATTGGTTCTTTTTCTCTGGAGGACCCTGAATAATACAAATGATGATAACTTAATGGTTTTAAAACAACTGTGGTTCAACGTAGGGGTTAAGAACATGGGCTCTGAAATCAGATCCTGGTGTTCAGATCCCTGCTCTTCTGTGGGATCCAGGATAAGATAGTCAACCTCTGTGCGTCCTCTGATGATTAACTGAGACAGTGCATTCAGGACACGGAGCACACTGCCTGCAGAGAATAAGTGATCAGTGAGTGACACAGCTGGTTAGTGGCGGAGCTAGAATTTGAACTCATGGTGATCTGCTCCAGAACATGTGTTCGTGTCCTTACGTGATACCTCCCCTCTCTTACTGTGAAATGATTATTCTCCCCTTGGGAACTTGAGCTGGTTGGGATCCACTTTCTCTTCACTCCCATCAATTGCAGTAATTCCATTTCAGTCTGTTTTGGATTTCCTAAAATCCTTGATTTAAATGAAATTGTTTCTGTGGCTAAAAATATTTGAAAAAATGCTGGCGTAAAGTATTATCCTCTTAGATGATATGGTTGCATTTTTAATGTTTACCAGTTTTTTTAACTTCAGTTACTTCTGTTGCAAGCTACAAAACGTACGACTCAGTGAGGCAGGTTAAGACCCATCGAGGCTGGACTTCCTTGGGCTGAAACTTAAGGGCACTTCTGTGGACAAGCCCTTAGCTTTGCGGGCATGGAGCACCTTTCCTCTCCCTACGCCAGTCAAAAAATAAAAGAAACCTATTATTATAGAATAATACATGTTCATTGTAGGAAAACTGAAAAATAGAAACATTTGCAAAAATCTCACTGACACTAACATTTTGCATGTATCTTTCCAGACTTTATAATTTAAAAAATGCAATCATACTATACCTGCTGTTTTGAGGTTCACTTTTTCACTCAGTATCTCATAACCATCCTCCCACATCAATAAACATAGGTCTTCATAATCATTTTAATGTCGTCATGGTATTCAGTTACATAGGTGTTCCATACTTTATTTAACAAGTGCCTTTTTGTGACATTTAGATGGTTTCATTTTTATGCTATTAATTAGGACAATTTAATGATTTACATTGGCTGTTACTTTTCCATCTCCTTTGCTAGCTTTTCCATATCCAACTAGCCTCTAAGTATTGGAGACCCCTGTATTACTCTTCCTTTTTTTCTCGCTACATCCCTCCCTTGGGAAGAAAGTGGGAGAAGCTGTAACATAAACTGTAATTATTCGGGGGCCAATAAGACACAGGGAACAGAGGTAACATAAGAAAGGCCTATTTTCAACAATAACAGTAATGAACAGAAGTATAAAGTCAGTGTAGTTTAGCAAGAATAAATAATTTTGTACAGAGTTTAAAATACAAACTGTAATTATGAAAGTATCCAAATCACTGAACGTTTCTGAGGAATCCATTGCACCTGTAAATTGAGCCAGGCTGTCTCTGCATATAAAAGTAAAGAAAGCACTCAACAGGCTGAAAAAAATTACCCTTCTACCCTGGTCCTTGCCGTCTGTTAGTCTTACGTGAAGCTTTTAAGGAATAGTCAGCTGCACAAAAGCCACATCTGCCTGACAGATTTCCCTTTGTCCTGGAGCTCACTGTCCTGTTCTATCCCACCGAGCGTGTTTATCTGGAAGTAGGAGCGAATTCCAGAGGAAACACAGATACATTTATTTAACTAGAGGCTTGCTTCTTTGGAATTGCCTGTTCAGATAAAGGTAACCGTCTGGGGCTGGATATGATGGATGGTGATGTCCACTGGGGGGATGTGTTGAATGATGGATAAAGTAACAGCTGCAATGCGTATCTGGCAGAATGGGAAACGTTCTAGATTTAACTCCCTCGCGTGCATGGCCAGGTTATGGTACTTCGGCGTGATGAGGTCAGAAAGTCGTTTTTAGCCAAAATACTCTTGAAGGTCAGAAAGTTAACTTTTGGTAGTCACTGTGTTTTTAAGAGCTAGGACGGGTGTTTATTTTTTCCTATTAAAGGCCACTTTCTCAATTAATGGATTTCTAATGTGTTTATGGCCCAGGATAATGGATTTCAGTGAAAATCAAGAAGTTTACATTAAAAAAAGACATTTATAGATTTTTTTTTCACTAACTATATCAATGGTTAAGTTTCCTTTCTTCTCTCAAATTGGTAGCATCTATTAGGTTGAACTTCTGTAATTGCCGATATTTGATAGTTCTGACCTTAAAAAAGGCAATTTCATATGGTTCAATTGAATATACATTAGATTTCAATTCAATTCAATACCTTAACAAATATTTATTAAGTTCCTACTGAGGTGCTATGCTAGGTGTTGAAGTTACAAGGATGAACAAAATCGTCATGGCCGACGATGAAAACACCTCTTTGACAGGGGAACAACAGTTCCAAAGTTAGAGCGCGGGAACCTAGTCCATTCTAGAGCGCTCAGAAGAATCTTCCCAGGGGAGTGAAAGCTCAGGTGAACCTGAAGTTAGGTGAGTGGCATGCGGATGAAGAGATTTAAGGCAAAGGGAGCAGCAGGATGTGGAGCTAAGAGCACGATCTGGGGTAAGGACTATGGTGGGTGTGTGATGTGACAAAAGCTGGGCGACACTCTGTGGCTGGAGCAAAGAGTGGAGGGAAGCTGTGTAGAGAGATGACGCTGGAGGGAGGAAGGACCACTGTGGTAAAGAGAAGACTGGTAATTCTACGGTAAAGATTTACCTCTTTAAGAGGAGGCTACTGGGCAGGGAGTGACATGATCATGATAGTGTTGTATAAAAAGTCCTTAAAAAGAATCATTTCCATTGGAAAATAAACTGGAATCTGGGGACTCACTTAGGAGGCTGTTCCCAAAATCCAGGAGATAAAAGATGGTGGCTTGTACGAGGGGAGGGATGGGGCAGTGAGTATAGGGGTGAAATGTGGAAGGTGGAAAACTCCAAGCTGTTTAGGAGGCACATTGGCAGGTCGTGGTTATTGAGGGGGTGACCAAAAGATAGGAGGGAGGACTGCCCCTGCACATGAATGTGGGACTGCTTTTGGGTCCATTTGACTACAACGACCCGGTGGGCTGCAGTATCACAGTTGGCCAGCAGGTGCTGCTCTCGTGCATCTTCTGAATCCCTGCTTAACATCTGCAAGGTTTTAAGCTGTATAATAGTTACTCGTTTTTTAGCTTTATCAATTCAAAAGGGTGTGTCTGGGGTTTATTTAACACTGAGGAATACCAGCGGAGTTTTTTTTTTTTTTTTTTTTTACTTACGAAACTTGATGATATAAGCTTCAGTATATAGTTCAGTCCTATAGACATGGTAAGACTTGTTGGATTCTAACTCAGTTCTGTTCTGCTTAGGCATAGTCTGGACGTAATTCAGTAAATACAGCCCTGGGGGTGGAGCTGGTCCACTGAAAGGTTCTGGATTTTCATTTCACAGATACCAGCTCAGCTGTACCACAGTTGACCAGTTTGGGCATCGTTCTGGGAGTGGTTCCTGGGGGCTCAGCCAGTCAGTTCGGGTAGGCTGGGAAGCAGATGTCAAGATGGGGTTAGATGTGTAAGAGACTCCCTGGGGGAAGTGCTTGTGGAGAAGCCAGGGGGCGGCGGCAGGAGGGATGAAGTTCTGACATCTAGAGGGAAGGAAGGGCTGGGAAGGAAGAACCCTAGACTTCAGCGTAGCTCTGAGAAAGTCTCGGCCAGGCGGATGGGGAGTTCCTGAGCAAAGACTGCCTGTTAGAGGGACGCAGCACTGGGCAGGAGGAGCCTGGCCTCGAACCCTCGTTGGGAGCCGTCAGCAGGGGGGCGGGGCGCCGTCAGCCGGGGGGCGGGGCGCCGTCAGCCGGGGGGCGGGGCGCCATCAGCCGGGGGGCGGGGCGCAGCGGGGAATTGGTGTGGGCTCGTGTGCACACAGCGGGGTTCCCGCAGGTGGCCGCTTCAGCTAACAACACTCCTCGAAGCGGTTCTTTCTCAGAGAAGTCCGCGTGCACACTCCCTTGGCTGCCTTGCTCAGACTGGAGGCTCCTCTTGGCTTTCCAACCATTTTTTCGGGAGCATCTAAATTCTGTTTTAAATCATTCTCTGCTTAAACTAGCTGGTGTAATTTCTGCTCTCTGCAGTTGGACCCTGACCAATAGAACCCCTACGCTTACCAGAGTACCTGGCATATTGCAGATGATCAATATGTATTTCTTTATGAGTGAACTTAAGTAGAGTGGCTAAAGGCCTTTTAAGAACAGGATATTTAATATTTAATTGCTGACTATGTTGTTGCAAACAACCCTTTCAGCAAAATGTGATAGACTTGTACAACCAGGTTTAGGGGTGGTGTGAGGGGATAGAGGGGTGGGCAGCACAGGGAAATGTAGCTGCCCCACTCCCCACCCTGCTGGTGCTGTGTAGGAGCAGCAGGAGAGGCTGAGGTCCAGGGGCTCAGGCTGTGGCCGGCAGTGAGTGACAGCTGCTCCTGGTATACAGAAGCCGCTGCAGCTTGAATTCATACAGGAGCTGATGAAAGGAAAATGATCCTGGAGGGAGGTCACCTGGGTGGGTGGGTGGCAGGGACTGATAGCTGGGTTTATATGCAAACCTATAAAGTCCTGTACATATCGTTATAGCTCTTCCTCTGAGATGTTAAAAACCAACCTGAACAGCCACTTCCTTTTCTCTCTTCTGCTGTCATCCCAAGGGGTCTTCCATTCTTTATTGTAGCTGAGCAGCCCCCTTAAAAGGAAGGGTTAGGGAAATCACCCCAGTTCAGTCTACCGTGGGGAAGGCTTGGTGTGTTTATGAAAGCTCGGCTATTTCCTGAGAGCTAGTAAACGTTGTACGCTACTCTCAAATTCCCAGAGGACATTGAAAATCACAGAAAAACGTTTCTGAAAGAGGTAGATGTCAACGAAGTTTTGCAGAACAATTCCTGAACACAAGAGAAAACATACTTAAAATGTCGAGACTGCTAAAGTTAAAGTTTAGTCAGCACGTCCCTAAAAACACTCACCATTTTGCTTGAGGAGAACCGCAGGAGACTTAGGTGGAAGCGGTAATTTGTCCAGCTAATAAACACTTAAGAGCAAGAGTGGTAATCAAAGTTTCTCCCCGAGCAGAGCTCAGGCTAATGGCGTCTGTTTGGACATTCTTCACTCCTGCACCTGCAACCACCTGGGCTGAGCAAAGAAACCGATCTAGCACTTAGCTTTGCCAAGTGTTTGATAGTTCAGCTGAGGAGCTGTGGAATCTCACTGTAAGAGGAGGATAAATTTAAGCCAGTGTCTAACTCTCAACCTTCCGGTTTTCTTTTCCTCATGGTGACCAGATGCTCCCTGCAGGCCAGGGCTTTGGTTCATTATTGTGTCCAATTAACCACAGTTCAGGGGCCACGCCCTCCAGTACAGAAACACTTAAACATTTAGGAAGAGGCCATCGATATACTGCAATAAAAGTATTCTATGCATAAGATTCGGACTTCTAATTATTTATTTATTTTAAAGCTAACGTTTTAAAAAATATATCATAAGCTATCCAGTGAGTGTTAAAGTGCCCGATGATCTCTTAAATCCTATAGGGTTTTATTTTTATAGTCGTACCATTTGTTCAAATCAGGAGCTAAATAAGCTCCACGCATTGTGATTGGTTGATGTGTCTTTCAGCTTCTTCATCCTCAGCGTCCCCCATATCCCTCTCTCTCTGTCTCTGTGTCTCTGCAACTTATTTGTGGAAGAAATGAAATCGTTTGTTCTGTAGATTTCCGCATAGTCTGGATCTTGCTGAGTGCACCCCTGTGACATCTCTCAGTCTATTCCTCTGCTCTTTATAGCCCCATAAATCAGTCATTGGATGGAGGTTTGATCACATTCATGGTTTTCTTTTGGCGAGACTCATTCATGGATGGCGCTTCGCTTCCACCAGGAGGTGTATGATATCCCAGTATCTCTTTTTGTGACGTTAGCAACCACTGGGGATCCCTGACTAGATGCATTATTCGTGAGGTGGACCCTGACTTTTATTTTGAAGTAATTATTAACTCAGAGGAAGTTGCAAAAATAGTACAGAGAGTCACATGTACCCTTCATCCAGCTTCCCTTAGCTGTGTAAGTAACATCTTACATAACCCTAGTTCAGTCTCAAAACTAGGAAACTGACAGCAGCACAACAGTCACACGCTTTTAAGTGCTATGATAAGAACATTTTCCCTTTAAAAGTCTAGTGAAAGGATCAAAATCAAAACTCTTCATGATTTGGTTAATTATATGTGAGTTTCACAATTTTGTTCCAGCTCAAAATACAGGTTTTTCTCTGAAAGTTAATTTATGAGCCTGGGTTAAAAATACATCAAAGCTAGTTTGATTTTGGGCTGAAGACAGGATAGGCACTGTCTGATCCTGTTCCAGGAGATTTATTTGTAATGCAGCGGTACAAATTTGGATTTCGTGTGTTCAGGAAAAAAATGCCAAAGGCCCACTTTCTTTTCGTTAGATGCAAAAGAAACAGTTTTCAGAGGTGAGGTCACCTTCCTTTTTCTTGAAGTTCAGGGAATGCACTTAACGTAACGACTTCATGGAAAAACAGCATAGCACATTGTTAACAGGAATGGCAAATGTTTTTAGTGCTTCCTAATTTACAAAGTGTTTTAGTTAAATAAAGCTACACCTTAATTAGCTTAAGTGTCAGTGGAGGTCATATATCGCTTGGAATCTGGAGCCTTTCTTTTGTGATGGCAAAAGAAAACATGGCAATTTCGACATGTTCACAGTGCTGCTCACAGTAGTTTAAACATCACTATTTGTTGGGGCATTTCTGAAGACTCTCTCATATAATTTGGAAATTTAAAATTATTCTTTAGATTTATAACTTGCAAAAGGTAGGAGGAATTTTAGTGACTATTTCGGCTACCTGTTCACGATATGAAGGACTGAGGCCCAGAGAGTTGAAGTAATTCCCTCAGGGTCACCAGCTAGCCCTTGGCTGGGCCAGCGGGGCCCTGCCTCTGACAGGCTGGGACGCCGGGCAGGTGACGCAGCGTGCGAGGAGGCACAGAGCCCACAGGGAGTGTGCTTCCTTCCGGGTCCTGCCAGGTCACTCTAAGTTCCATGGGGATGGGGGCCAAGTCCTCCCGTTCACTCTTGTATCCCCAGGACTCCCCACTGCGTCCGGCCCGGTGAAGGTGCACATGGCACTCAGGAGTCTAGGATATGTGTCCAGCCCAGGATTTGTGTGTAGAAAGTGACGGGGGATGAGACTGAAAAGCCTGGCAGAAACAGATCACACACTTTGTTCACCATGTTTTTTTTTTTTAAATGAAGTACAGTCAATTACAATGTGTCAATCTCTGGTGCACAGTACAATGTCCCACATACATACATATATTCATTTTCATATTTTTTCCATTAAAGGTTATTACAAGATATTGAACACAATTCCCTGTGCTACACAAAAGAAACTTTAAAAAAATGTATTTTTATATATAGTAGCTAACATTTGTAAATCTCAAACTCCCAGGTTTATCCCCTCCCACCCCCTTTCCCTATAACTGTAAGATTGTTTACTAAGTCTGCGAGTCCCTTTCTGTTTTGTAGATGAGTTCATAGTGTCCTTCACCATGTTAAATAAAGAGTTTGGGCTTTGTGTTGGTGAATGACAGCCCTGAAGAACTGTAGTATAACATAATCAAACGACCATTTTAGAAAGCTCATTCGGCAGCAGTGAAGGATGCCCAGCTGGAGGCCGATGAGGCTGGAGCAGACACACTGCAGAGAGAGCCATCGTGGGAGGAACAGAGCAACGCCAAGGACCTGAACTAAGGCCGTGACAGGGAGCGTGGAATTTACAGTTGCATTTGAAAGATGCTCAGTGGGTAGAGTTGGTCAAACAGGGGCTCGCTGCAGAGGGGAGGCTGCAAGGAGTGAGAGCTGACGCCCATGGCGCTGGTAAAGGTGCGGTGGTTGATGGTGTTATATTTGCTACTATAAGGAAGGCAGGCTTGCTGGGGGAGGATGGGGAGGTGAACTCTGGTGATGATGGCCGTAGGTCTCGAGCTCAGGAGAGACGTGCCAGACCCTCACGGAAGAGACAGTATAGTGGAAATTCACAAATCTAACTTAATGCTTTAAAAAAGTATTTTGTCTACACAATATGTGTGTTAAGGCCAGTGTGTTTCTGGCCTTAACGAGAAACTCATTTTGCGGTTCCTTTGCTGTAGTGGTTAAAATAAAAGTGCTCCTATGATGTGTCTCTCTCCTGATGCTTTGTCTACACTGGTTTGGAGGAGTGGTTGAAGCTGCACAGAGAGGACAGAGGGTGACACCTCCTGCCGCACACACTGAACAAGGTGCGGTGCGGCTCAGCGGGCGGGCAGCGAGCGACAGACTGCCCGGCGCCAGTCAAGTCTCTCCTTCCCGTTTTCATCTCCGAGCTTTCCCACCCCCTCCCCAAGTCTGTCTTCCAGTCTCATATACTACTTCCCACGAGAGCAGTTCTGGAAAATATCATTTTCTCTGTCTCATTACGTTTCCACCCTTTTAAAGCTGGATGCTGATTTGATTAAATTCAGCTATTTTTACTTCTCCCTGACCAAATTATAAGCCCTTTGTGGGGAGGAAGTTCACTTACTCATCTTTTCTGGAACCCAGCTCCCAGTTTAGCTCCTAGTTCGGCTCTTAATAAATGGAGTTGAAATAAAAACTATTTTCTAGTTTTAAGTTTGTAATTTTTAAAATAAAATAAAGAAGTTTCTGTACGAATTATTATAAGGACTTTTATAAAAGAAACAAGTGCCCTACTCTTTCTCATTTGTTTCATTCAGAAAATTTTCTTGCATTATAGAGTGCTTAGAATACAGACATATTTTTTATAAAAGCTATTTTTTGAACTATACCATCTATTTTTCCAGAGATCTCTGGATTTGTTAGCATATTTGATTTTATACTCATGGCTTTTAAAATGAAGGATGATTGCATCTGAGGTAGACTGAATTTATACAAAAGTGCCTTGATCTCCCATGGGTGTTGGCAAGGGTGAGTATAAGAAAACGCCTTTACTGCTGGGAAGGCTGTGGAGAAAAGGGAGCCCTCCTACACTGCTGGTGGGAATGCAGTTTGGTGCAGCCAGTATGGAAAGCAGTAGAGAGATTCCTTAAAAAAACTGAAAATTGAATTACCATATGATCCAGTAATGCCACTCCTGGGCATATATCTGAAGAAAACATTAATTCAAAAAGATACATGCACCCCAGTGTTCATAATAACACTATTCATGATAGCCAAGACATGGAAGCAATCTAAATGTCCATCAATGTATGACTGGATAAAGAAGTTGTGGTGTATATATATACAGTGGAATACTACTCAGCCATAGAAAAGAATGAGATAATGCCATTTGTAGCAACATGGATAGACCTAGAGATTATCATAGAAGTGAAGTAAGTCAGAGAAAGACAAATATCATATGATGTTGCTTATATGTGGAATCTAAAAAAAAAAAAAAAAAAAAAGAAAAGACAAGTTTTATTTATAAACCTGAAACAGATTCATGAACATAGAAAACAAACTGTGCTTACCAGAGGGGAAGGGGTAGGGAGGGATAGATTAGGAGTTTGAGATTCACAGATACACATTACTATATATAAAACAGATAAACAGCAATGACCTATGGTATAGCCCAGGGAACTATATTCACTTTCTTGTAATGAGCTGTAATGAAAAGGAATCTGAAAAAAATATCTTTGTGTGTATATGTATAACTGAATTGCTCTGCTGTACACATGAAACTAACACTGTAAATCGACTACACTTCAATAAAACATAAGAATTAAACAACGGAAAAAAAAAGATACGGCAGTGGGCAAACACAGCACCTTATCTGAGTGATTTTGTTTTCTTCCCAGGAGCCAGAAATTGATTGGGATGATAAAGTTCCTTTTTTTTTTTTAACCCTTTGAATAAATAGACACCTTCTTCTAGCTTGTATTCTCTTTCAGTGTTCAGTTCTCTCACTTACACAGCTTTTATTTTTTTATGAAAAGTAAATTTTTAAAGAAGTAATCCATAAATTATTCTAGGCTTTTAAGAATTCAGACAATACAGAAGTAAGTGCCAGAGCAACTGAAGTCCTTTTAAATGCACCCTCTTCCCGAACCACCTCTTCCTCAGCAGTGACCGCTCTGAAGCAGCTTGATATAGAGTTTTCACACGCTTTTCTGCGTGTTTACACACCTATATATGCACCAAAACAAGTTGAATTTCTTATTTTTTTAACGTAAGTCAGACTGTTACATGTATTATTTTGCAGTCTGCTGTTCTTTTCGAATTTAGATCTTTACATTTATTTTATGTCACTACATATCGATCTACCTAATTCTATTTGACATTTTCTCATTGCTAGGGAACGTGGGTGGTAGACACCACAGTTATGCATGCTTTGCTGGTAGCTCCTTGATTTTGCCCCAGTCGAGGGCAGGTATCCCTTGGCCTAAGGGAAGGTACACCCTCTTTCCAGCTAGTCATGGTCCCCTTTGCAGATATTTACTTCCTGCCCCTTGCTCACAAGCTGCAGTGAGCATGTGACACAGTCTGGACTATGAGATGTAAGAAGTTGGCGGAAAGACTTCTGGGAAATCTCTTTTTTCCTTGATTAAAGAGCAAAAACATCACCAGGAGGTTTAGCTCCACCCTGGCCACTCTTCTCACATCCTCAGCTTTCTGCCTTTGAAGACAACTGCGATTTCCGGAGCTTGAAATCGTCTTGCGACCACAAGGCCACAGGCATTAAGAATGGAAAGCCAACCTGCCAAATTTACTAGTTCATTTTTCTGTCTAACAACCAACCTTGAAATCTCAGTGGATTACCACCATAAACATTTATTTCCTTGCTCACAGGTGTGTGAGCTCTCTCTGGCTCTGCTAGGCTCACGTGAGATTGGCTGGGCTTGGCTAGATTTTGGTCTGTTCTAGTATTTCCTTGTTTTTCTTACATCAGCGGCTCTCTAAGGTAGTTATCTGTCTCACAATGGATCACAGAAGTGCAAGAGAGTGAGTAGAAACACTAGGTACTTCTTATGACCTTGGCTTAGAAGTAGCACACACACGGTTACTTCCACCCACATTCAGTTGGCATGTGGCAAGGCCAAGGCCAACATCAGCCTATCCTAGCACACTGCAGGGTTACTATACTGCAGAGGAAGGGAGTGAAGAGCCAAGAACAATAATCCAGTCAACACACAAAGTGGAGGGGCTGGAGGATGAATGGGCGCTGGGCCCTCGGTGACCACGTGGAGCAAACACTGGCATGAGTTGTACTCGGAATTTGTCATGTGGTAAAAACGAACCTCTATTTATTTAAGGCACAATTTTTGCTTGAGGTTGAAGACACTCCAAAATGATAAAATGCAGTTGTGTTCGAAATAAACTATTTCTTCACTGATGGGCATTTAAGTTGTTTCCAGTTTCCCATTATTACAAATAATGCTGCAGTGAGCATTTTATATACAACATGACCAAAATGTGTGTGTATTCCTATCAGATAGGTTCTTAGATATGGACTTGCTAAGCAGAAGAGTATTTACATTTAAAATTTTGATAGATAATATCAAATTGCCCTCCGCAAGACTTTGTCAGTTCATTCTTTATACCCTTTCCACTCTTGCTATTACCACATTTTAAAAAATGCTTCCAATTGGAGTTCTGTCTCACTTGCATTGATTAGTGAAGGTGTCTTTTCACATATTTATTGGCCATTTGTGTTGCTTACTGTGTGATCTGCGCATTCTTACCCTTGCTCGTTTTTCTATTGTGTTTTCATTTTCTCTTGGTAATTGGTAGAGGAGCATTTCAGTTTGTGCTTTTAATTTTGTCTGTTTTACACATGTCATAGATATTTTCTCTGTCATTTATTTGTCTTTTCTTCTTTAAAATTTTTTAAATTAAATATTGCCGAGATATAAAACAGCATAGATGAAATATGTTTAAACCCCAAAGAATGACAATCGAATGAACTCCCAGGAATTCATGATCCAGTTAAAGAATTTGTGCTTCCTCACCGTCTGCGAAGTCCCCTGTGTGTCCCTCTGGTTCCATCCCCTTCTCTCCACATCCAGAGTAATCACAACCCTGAATTCTGAGTTTCTCATTCCCTTGTTTTTCTTTATGGTTTTATTCACATATATCTGTGTCCACAAATAATATTCTATTTAGTTTACATGTCTCTAAATTTTACATGAGTGGAATCAATATTTTAATTACTCTTTGATGACTTCTTACCTTCAACGTGTTTCTAAGGTTCATCCACTTTTCTGCACGAAGCTGTAGTTCATGGCGGCACGGAATTCCATTACATGAAACAGCATAATTGATTTATCTGTTCCTCTGCTACTGCGCATCTGAGTTAGTTCTGGTTTTCCCCCCAGCACACAGTTGTGCTCTGAACATTCTTGTATGTGTTACTTGGTGCCCATCCGCAAGACTTTCTCTAGTTTCTCTAGGAATGAAGCTGAGAAGTCCAAGGTCATGTACACCTTTCAGATGAACCAGGCAATGCCAAAGTGACTTTTACCAGTTTACACTCCTACCAGCAGATATAGCTGTTTCTGTTGCTCCAGATCCTTGCCAACACTTGATAATATAATTGTTAAATTTTTCCAAACCTGGCAGGAGTGAAGCCATGTCTGTTGGCGCTAATTTGCATTTTCCTAATTACAAAAGAGATTGGCATCTTCTCCTTTGCTTATTGAGCATTCGTGTCTTCCTCTTCCATGAAGCCTCTGTTCATATCTTTGCCCATCTTTCTACTGGAGTGTTTGTCTTTTTCTTATTTATTTGTAATCATTCTCTATATAGTCTAGACATGAGCATATTGTCATTTTGTCAGCTCCTTACTCCGTGCCTTGCCTTTTCACTTTCTTAATGATATCTTTTGGTGAAAAAAAGTCCTTAATTTTAATGTAGTCAGATGTCTCCATCTTTATGGTTAGTTGTGTGTGTGTGTGTGTGTACTTTAAGAAACCCTTCCTACCCTAAAGTCACAAAGGCAATCTTTGAGACTTTCACCTAAACATTTTATGACTTAGCCTTTTACATTTACCTTTTTAATCCACATAGAACTGAGTTTTGTGTGAGTGGTGAGATTCCATACCCCCTTTCTAATATGGATAACGAATCGTGGCAGCATAACCAATCGAAGTCCAGCTTCCTCCCACTGCCCTGCAATGACCTCTGCCAGAAGTCACAGGCCAGACACATGGCACTGTTTCTGGGGTTCTGCTCTGTTCTAGTGGTGTGTTTATCTATTCCAGTGCAAATACCACTGATGTATTAATTCATACAGCTTTCTACGTGACTTACGTCTTCCGCCTTAACCTTTATGGGCTGTTTTCTCTTTCATGTGTATTTTAGAATCAGCTTGTCAAGACTCATAAGACTCTCCAGAGTTTTTGATGGACTTGAGTCTATAAATTGAGGAAGAACTGACATCTTTATGATGCTTCTTTGTATAAATTAACATGGTCTCAGTTTATCTCATTAAGCATTTTTAATGTCTATTAATAATAAAGTTTATAATTTTTTCTCATAAAGATCTTTTGGTATACGTATTCCTAGGTTCTCCACATTTTTTAAATGCCATAAGTGATACGTTTTTTAAAAAGTACACTTTTTAACTCTTTGCTGTTGGTTTAGAAGGACAATTGGTTTTATAATCAGGTCCCATGTTAAGCTCTACTATTTATTTATTTTTTTAAACTTTTTTTATTGAGTTATAGTCATTTTACAATGTTGTATCAAACTCCAGTAAGCTCTACTATTTATTAAAAAAATCTATTGATTTTTTTCAGAGAGGTTTTGATGTAGATAATATATCACATACATATAGAGTTTTGTTTCTTCCTTTCCAGTACTTAAATTCATTTATTTCTTTTTCTTGCCTTATTTCACTGGCTTAGATCTCCCACTGTATCTCACTTTACCCCCTTTGCTTTTTAACGTCTGTTTTGTATTTTCAATTTCCTTGTCTCTCTGTTCTACAATCTGGCTAATTTCTTCAGCATTCTAGACCATTTCAGGAATTGTCTTTTCAGGAAGTCTAATCACATAATAAACTTGTTCATTGAATTTTAAATTTCGATTATGATATTTTTCATCTCTAAGGATTCTATTAAAATTTTCTAAAGTCTTAATCCTTTTTCATTTATTTATTTTTGAATGCAGAACACTTCTTTATTATAGCAAGATGTAAGACAAATATAACTTTAAGTGGTCATAACCACACCAGGCATTACCGTGACTGGTGGTGTTAGCTTGCTCAAATTTGAGGGAATAATTATATATAATTCTTGAAATTCGCTGACCATCTTCATAAAAACATTATGAAGTTTGAACTGGGAAGACTGAGTATGGTATTGAAATGCACGCACATGTTTTTGTTAAGATTTATAAATTTTCTTGTTCCTGACTTTATTTGCAATCTTGACATTTTCATACATCTTAAGTGGGTTAACCAAACTTTAGGACCTTTTATTACTAAGAGAACTAGCACAATTCTGATTGCCAGTGGCAACATCCTTAAAAGTTAATGAATAATGATTGATAGGTCAACAACAGGTTCTTGACCCAATTCCTTCTTCCTTTAGAGCAAAGTAAACTTTTACCTGAGTGTAAATATTCTTCAAGCAACTTCTTTAAAAGCATTCTAAAAAACCAAACAACCTAGTCAAAAAATGGGCAGAAGACCCAAGTAGACACTTCTCCAAAGACATATAGATGGCCAACAGGCACCTGAAAAGATGCTCAGCATCACCAATTACTAGAGAAATGCAAATCAAAACTATAATGAGGTATCACCTTACACGGGTCAGAATGGTCGTCATCAAAAAGTCTACAAATAGTGTGCCAACTGTAGATTCATTAGTTGTAACAAATCTGCCACTCTGGTGAGGGCTGCTGGTGATGGGGGGCTATGTACATGTGGGTGCAGAGGGTGTATGAGAAATCTCTGTACCTTCCTCTAAATTTTGCTGTGAACCTAAGACTGCTGTAAAAAATAAAGTCTATTTTTTGTTTTCATATTCTTTTTCATTAAAGGTCATTATAAAGTCTATTTTTAAAAAAGTCAACAAATAAATGCTGGAGAGGGTGTGAAGGAAAGGGAACCCTCCTACTTTGTTGGTGGGAATGCAGATTGGAGCAGCCACTATAAACAATCGGATGGAGTTTCCTTAAACAACTAAAAATGGAGTTATATGATCTAGCAATCCCACTCTTAGGCATATATCTGGAAAAGATGAAAGCTCTAATTTGAAAAGATACATACATCCCTATGTTCACTGAAGGATTATTTACAATAGCCAAGACATGGGAGCAAACCAAATGTCCATCAAGAGATGACTGGATAAAGAAGATGTGGTATATATACACAATGGAATATTACTCAGCCATAAAAAATAATGAAATAATGCCGTTTGTAGCAACATGGATGGACCTAGAGATGATCATACTAAGTTAAGTAAGTTAGAGAAAGACAAATATCATATAATATCACTTATATGGAATCTAAAAGAAATGATACAAATGAATTTATTTACAAAACAGAAATAGACTCACAGACATAGAAAACAGACATGTTTACCAAAGGGGAAAGGGGTGGGAGGATAAATTTGGCATTTGGGACCAACAGATACACACTGCAACAAGGACCCACCTGTACAGCACAGGGTACTCAACACCCTGCAACAACCTACAATGGAAAAGAATCTGAAAAAGCATGGATACAAAAATACACACACACACACACACACACACACGAATCACCCCACTATACACCTGAAACATTTAAAATAAGCCATAACTCAATTAAAAAAAAAAAGGAGCACTCTCAACAGCCATTTCCATGTTAATAGTCGGATGAGGATTGTAGCCTTCAATCTGAAAAGCCTTCAGCCTTGAAGTCATCAATTTTCTCAGCTTTTTCAAAGGATCTTGAGCTTCGAGAAAGGGCTTAGGTTCTTGCTGAAGCTGCATTTCAGCAGCTCAGTGTGATTCAGGTAAATGTATGCATCTCCTGAAGTGCGTACAAAGTCGCCTGTGATGTGTGTGATCATGTAGGTGTAAGGTGTAGCGGCGATGTTGAAGGGCACACCCAGGCCCCTGTGTCCAGACCAGTGGTACAGCCGGCAGGACAGCTCACCTCCTAGAACTGGCAAAGGGCATGGCCCGGGGGGAGGGCCAGGAGAGGAAGATCTTTGGGATTCCAAGCACACAGGATGATTCTTCTGTCGTCAAGGTTGGTTTTGATCATGTCAGCCACCGTTTACAGTTGGTCTACTCCCTGACCCGAATTAATCTGAATCCATATCTTCGTATTCGGATCCCAAATGCCTCCTACACTGGGCCTAAATCCCCTTCCCTGGTGGAGAATCCCAGGCTGTCGGAGAAGTCTCGGGACCCATTGGCATCCCAGGAAGACAGCTCCTCAATGTTTGTGAATTTCGTGATAAACCACAGCAACTCCTCCCAAACACTTTTCCAGAAACCACGTTTGGTTGTCACCAGGGGAAACTCATCTCTCAGGCTGTAGCGCGCCTGCGTGCGGAACACCAGCAGGGTGCGGGTGCGGGTGTGGGTGGAGGGGCGGATGCGCTCATCCTCCCGGACGCCGCAGCCGAGGGTGCGCTCCCTGTGCTCTGGTCCTGCAGCTCCCCGGGGGGCGCGGCGCCGGGCGGGGCGCGGCTGCGGGGACCCCACGGCCGCGGGCGAGGCGGCCCAGCCCTTTCCGGGAGCCCTGTTTCCCGCCACCGCTCCGGACACTCCGCCTTTTCCTGTGACCCCTGAAGTCTTTCTTCTCAGGCACAGTTTCAACCCCCGTTTTCTTTCTTAAACACAGTAAACACACTTGCAGATTTAGTCCAGTATCTGCAGTTGATAGGTTAGTTTCTGTCGTCTGCCGTTCCTGCTGGCTCTCATTCACGGTGAGTTAAATCCTTCCGTGGTTCGGGCTTTTTGACTCTGAGTTCGTATTTTTTTGTACTTTATGCACGAGAATTTTTGAGGCCCATGTGAAAGGTGGGTTCTTTGAGGATTTTCATTTGTTTCTGCTGGATGTCTGGGGCACCACCAGTGTGGGACCCTCCTATCCTCAAGTACCTGTTTTAGGTTTCTCAGTCTACTGAGGTGTTATGAATTTGGGCTACAAACTTTTGAAAGAATCAGCTTGTGTTGAGAATTCTCAAGGGAGATTTTTTTCCTGTCCATCTGGAGTCACGTGGGAGGACCGAGCTCAGCTCTCAGATCAAGTGATGGGGAATGATGCAGACACGTGGTTACTCCGCATCTGAGTTTGGTGAGCAGGGATACAGGAGTTTAGATCTCACTAGACATTTCAGAAACTTTCTTCCCTTTTTTTCAGATGTAAGTTGGGGAACTTTTCTGCCTTGAGAACTGATCAAGGCTATTATAAATGGTAGGTTAGATCCAAGGCAATTTGTTTAATGCTGTCATTATATAAGTTGCTGATCTTTCTTCTGTCGTTTAAGTTCATGCTACTTTTGAATGTCATTATTGAAATTGCTTCAGGTTGTATATATGAATGCATGTATTAGATACGTATGTGTGTGTATTACTTGCGGATGGTATCCATTCTGCCCTCCTATATTTCTTTCTTAATTGCAATTACAACCTAATAAGACAGATCACCTGGAACCAGTTTCCATCAACCTTTCTCTGGTTCCTTCATTCGAAAAATACTTGAGTGCCTCCCTTGAGCCCGGTGCTGTGCTATGTGCTCATTCAAATTTGTTTAGGTCAGTGAATACTGTGCACTCTATATTTGCTAGATACTACCTGGATGAATAATGCGCACTCCCGGGACCCAAGAAAATCAGTTTAGTTAGAGAGAAAAATTTAAATTTTAGGACAAATCATTTGGCAGTTTTGCATCGATCGACACAAAATATGGGCACAGCTTCTTTAACTAGCTGCTTGTGAAAACTGCATTTTGTATAATTATGGGTTCTCCTTAATCCAAGTGAATGAGGACAAAGTTACTTTTTTGCACTTTTTTCTATTTTACCTCTTTCTGAAACACACTGGGGTCTAACGTCTCCTTTCCCTTTAGCATTTAGCAAGTAAGACATAAGTATGATTTCCAACATGCATAAATGACCCGTGTCATAAACGAAGGAATTTTATCTTGTGTCCTCATAGTGGGGAGTGTTGTGGATGGTGATATTTTCCAAGATCCTATAAGGATTTGACAGGACACAAAGCAACAAGGCCCAGGTATTGGCTGGACAGCCCAGGTTTATTTTAAATATAGGAAAATACCACCAATAAAAAATAAGTGGGGAGAACTGTTTGAATTATAGAAAGTTTTTTTTTTTTTTTAAAGGATTGCAGTGTTCTTATTTTCAGAGATACTGAGTAATGTGAATGAGGCAACCTGATACTGCCTGCTACCACTTCTAAGGAAATCCGCTGGAGCGACTGAGATAGAACTATGAGTAGTTCATCACTTATTTGTTTTAAAAAAGGGTGCTTCCGAGTAATAACAACAACAACAGTAACAATAATAACACCACCACCGAGTGTTTATTGTGTGCTAGGAACTTTCCTAAGTGTGTTGCCAACTCTAATCTTTATGACAGTCTACTATGAAGTGTGTATTATTATGGTCTCCATTTTTCAGATAAGAAAACTGAGGCACAGTACTTTGTCCAGATCACGACAGTGGTGAGAGAAGATTCAAACCCAGGAGGACTGACTCTAGAGTCCATGGTCCTAAGCTTTAACTGCTTCCAGTTTGCCTTTTAATTACAACAGTGTGAACATTCGCACTTGCCATCTTGTTTTCCATCATATTTTTATATTATTACTTCACTTAGCAAATCTTTTTTTATATAGATTGTAAAAATGCCACCCAAGACATTGCCCAATGCATTAAAAGTTAAGATTAGTGGAGTCCAAATTTACAGATTGCAAGGTCGGCTGTTTTTATGGATGGTGGTTTACGTTCTGAAATACTTACACTGTATGCATGTATAAAAAGTACTATTACAGAAGCAGAGAGAGAGAGCCTCACATGCACCAAAACTCCACAGCGATTAAGGGGGTAATGCACAGTGATGTCTGATCTTCTTAGGGAACAGACTGTTCTCTTCTAGTCTTTGAATGTTCACGCTGATATTTAGAGCAGGGTGTCCGCATTAACCGGTTCCATTAGATGGTGGTCTGCAGTTATGCTTCTGTTGTGCCTCTGTCCTCCCTGGGGAAGAGAAAGATGATGGATTCGGCATAAAGCTGGACCTCACTGTATAAGTAAGTCGCCTGACTGCTGTGCACATTAGGGTAACTTTCATGATACATAGAGGTAACACAATGGAAATCACAGTTTAGAAACCCAATTTATCTTGCTGTGAATAGAATTGCCTCCAATCCTGACGACAATTAGTTTTGTTCCATAACGCTGTAATAGAAATGTGACATTGAAAAACTACTTGCAATCTACTAAAGCACTCATCGATCACAAGTTCATGCCACAGAGGGAAAAATGTTAATTCCACTTACTTGAAAAAACATAAAGCGTTTTTTTTTTTTACAAAGAGCGGCCACAAGGTCAGGGTGCGACTGCTGAGGTGATGAAGTGAAGGCTTCCCCGAAACTTTGAGTTGCTTATACATTCTATTAAAGCTGCAAAATTCTGCTGATTCTTGTTTCTCAAAACCACCGGGGTTGCGGCTCAGTCCCATTATGGATGAGGCGGGGAGTGATGCCAGCTGTTAATGTTTCCTGGAACTGCACTGCCGCTGACGCTCTTGGCTGGCCTTGGGTTTCCTCCTTGGCTCCAGCATCCTCTTCCTCTTCTCCCAACAATGCCTGTCAAATCGGTTCAGTACTGACACTGTTGTGTGGAAAAGCCCCATCCATATTGCACCTCACATTCACGGTGCAAATAAAAAGCCCCCTGCTCTGCAGTACTCTAGAAATTTAAAAAAAACCCTGAAATATGGGTAACTTATTTTTCCCATCATCAAGCGCATTAAAAAAAAATCTAGCTTGATAAGATGGGACTCAGATATCTTGCAACTCAACTGTACGTATTTATGAATTTGAGTTTCCTCATGGGTACATGGGGGATGATAGCTACCATGTGTGGTTATTGTGGAGTTAAACGTTAGCTGTGCAGGGTGCTGGCTGTCATTACTAGGCGACGTGAGAGTTGGTTCCCACCTCCAAGGAGCTTGTTCTGGAAGGAGAGAGAAAGCGTGTGCAGAAAAATCTATGCTTCAAGGCAGAAGGGGTGATGGCCGTGAAGGAGCCTCGGGGTGCCTTGCTGCAGGTGCTATGGAGATGGACTATGGGCTGTGATTCGGCGACAACCTCCTGACCGGTCTCCCTGACCCCTGTCTTACCCCCTGCCAGTCTGCTCTTCAGAAAACAGCCAACACGTCCTTTCTTAAATGCAAATATGATCACGCTTAAAATCATTGTTATTATTAGGAGCTGGCTCACACGACAGTAGAGGCTAAGAAGTCCCGGGATCTGCATTCGTCAGGCTGCGGATCCAGGAGGACCAGGGCTGTAGTTTCCAGCTGAATCCAAAGGCTGAGAACCAGCATAGGCGATGGTGTGAGTTCCAGTGCGAGGCCAGGAAAAGACCAGCCTCCCCGCTCAAAATGTCAGGCAAGTGGAATTCTCTTGTTCTCAGCCTTTTGATGCTCATGTTGTCCCACTTCTGGCCAGTAACAGTTCCCTTCAGGTGGGTTTCAGTGACTTTTTTGACAAGTCCCTGTGAACTTTGATGGTTTCCTTCCTCTCTAGAGCAACAGAGGGCTCCAAGCTCATCTTGTACTGTCTCCTGCCCTCGGCCTGGAAATCAGCTCTTTCTCCAAGGAGGCCCAGCTCCTTTTGGTGGCTGGTCACATTTGAGTCCCACATCTGATCACAGGGTGCTCATGACTGGACTGTTACGGCTTCCGGGACTTCTGGGTAGACGAGAGCTATGAAATGTGCATTGAAAAACCCTATGAGTCCATTCTGAAATTTCCAATTCAAATTTGACTTTGTTGAGTTTTTATTTAAAAAATTCCACATTTGGCCCTTTTCTGAAAAGTCTCCATTCTTAATAACAACATACTCTTCTACAGCGTCATCATACTACATATATGAATAGTTAAACATAACTGTACCAATATTACTATGAGCAATTAGACGACTGAATAAAGGTTAAGGTGGTTTTTTTTTTTTGTCCTTAGAAAACATCTCATTAAATAAGTGTGGCCAAATACTGTGTTTTAAAGCCGTTTGAATAATTTCTTTTCTCCATGTGGTAAATTATCTTTTCTAGTGACTTATGTAGCACCATTAATGAGTCTTCATTAAACTTGAATTCTAATAGACTTAGTTCCTAGGGGGAGGGGCACTGAAGATTAGAGTTGCATTCTAAATCAATTAGTCAGAGCAACAAAAACACGGAAAGATCTGTTGTATAAACATGTGGTCACATAACAGATTCTCTCTTCCTGAGGCTGTCAGGGAGTGCAGAGCAGCAGATGGAGAATTTTCCTGCCAGTGTGAGTCATTTAGCTTCCTAGTTAACATCAAGCTTCTGCAGGTTTCTTAATACACAGCGAACCATAGGTAAGACCAGATTTCCTATCACCTGCTGGTTCCTAGGTCATGTTGGTGGGAGCATGTCATGAACAAAGGGCCAGGAATGTGGTGGGGTTAGAAGCAAAGAAGGCAGTTGCTTTTCAGGGGCATTGAAAGCAGGGATGAAGCCAGTGCCTGATGATTTTACTGCTTCGGTGGTTTACCTTCGAGTACAGCTGGGGCAGGAAGAGTGAGAGAAGGCAGATTAATTTTAGGGAAAAGAGATGGTAAGAAAGGAAGGAGGGGCAGGAAGATAAAAATTACAGTAGCTCTTCTTGTACCAGACAGACACTGTGCTAAGCAATTTAATTAATTTAAATAGTTCTCAGAACTCAAATCACTTCCACAGTATTTCTTTAGAATGGACTGGAGGGTGTGTATTACTAACACCATTTTAGTAAAACATTTTACCCTCTTATTGGGTTTTGTATAATATAGTGATCTGCTGAATTAAACATTTTCGTAGACTAAATGCACACTTTGGGTTGAGGCTGAGACAAAGTCTCTCCCTCAGTGTTTTTGTAGAGACATAATTAGGAAGATCAGTATTATAATCATTTTCATTTTATTTTCCCAAGCCCCTAGCCTAGCCCCAGGCTCATAATACGTGCTCAATAAATGCTTGTTGAATGATTGAATTGCTCAATTACTTTTCAGATCCTCCCAACCCCAAGATGGAAGGGGAAACTAAAAATATACTCATGAAAATTTAATGCAGGCATACAATTAGATAAGGAAATATATTGATTGGAAATGCTGTAAATGTTGAAATAAGCATGTACTCTCTACTAAAGTAAAAGGAAATATCTAAAAAATCTGGGATAATATAATAAGCTTTCAGTGCTATAAAAGGAAAATCTTGGAAATCATCCAAATTCTCATTTTGTAGCTAAGAAACCTTTGATCAGATAGGATTGTGACTTTTGCAGGGCCACACCCCTGTTAGGGACACAGTCAGCTGGACCTAGTTTCTGACTCCTCCTCCATTCCGGCACATACTCCACCCTGACATCACACCCAGTGCCCAGCCAAGGACAGAGAGGAGGGACTGACTTCCATGTTCACTGAACTCCATATAATTAGTTTTAGAATCCTGGGAGAAATCAGGCCATTTCCTGTGATGAGAATTAACTCCATAAGTCATGCATTTCAGAAAATAAATGAGAAAATTCAGCAGATAAAAATAAGCCTGTTTAAACTGAGAACCAGATACAGAATAGTCTCTCAGTAGACCAGATAGATCCTGCCATAGTAGAGACATTTTTGCAACGATAACGTAAAACTATTGGATGTCTGGGAGAGAGTTAGTCTTCCATCCTGCCAAGAGGCTGAATAGAATGACTGGTTCTATTTCCAGTTTCCCTCATTTTCATTATCTGTGTTTGGGGTGGACGATCACAAACTTAATTATTTCTGTTTGGAGTAAAGGTGGAGGACAAAACTAATGATGTCATCAGAGGAAGCACGCAGAGAGTATATAACATCCTGGAGATCAGTCAGCTGGAAATTTTGCTAGCACATCACTCCTAGGGCGGTGAGCTCGGTGGGCTCTGAGAGCAGCAGTGAGTTGTGCCAGCTGCCCACTGAGGGTGACAGTTTAAAAACAATGGACTGAAAAATGTCATAAATTTGAAAAACAATGAACTGCCTGGTGTCAGGGTTTAGAGATTGATGGGACTGGTGCCTGGAAAGCCAGAAAGGAGTGTAGAAATTCACACCATTTAAACATTCAGAATGTCCCTTGCTGTGATTCATTTAGAGCCATATAGATATACATGCGTATCTACGTATGCGTGTATGTATACGTACACACACATACATTATTTATATTGTTTTCTGTCTGTGTTTAAAATGCTCAGGAGCTGAAACTTGTTTGGAAACGTTCAGTCGAGCGAAATGGTTCCTTTTGCAATATGCAGTTAGTATTCATGGCTCAGGCTTTAACTTTCTTTTCTCTTTCTCCCTATGTCATTAAAGGTGAAGGGCAAGCGGGAGGGAGAGGGTTTTGCTTATTCTGGTGTGCTCCCAGCAGTGCTGCCGCGCACAGCCGCGAAGGCTCTGCCTTGCACAGCACAGACTGCGATGCGAATGGTGCCCCCACCCCTCAAAGGGGTGCATGGGGCTGCTGGTCTAATGTAGTCAGAGGGGGGTTTGGGTTTGGAAGTGGATCAGTTCACTATTGCTGCTCAATACCCCAAACTTTGTGGTTTAAACCCAAAGCCATTTATTGTAGTTCATGAATTTGTTGGTTCCACTGGTCTTGACTCTGGTCTGCCATGCATCTAGGTGACCAGCTGGTGAGTAGTAGCTGGTGGGTCCCGGGTGACCTTGACAGACACGGCTCCCCTCTGCTTCATTGTTTCTCACAATCCTCCAGCAGGTCATCTCAGGTTTGTTCTCATGTTAGTGGCAGCTAATGTACAAGTGTTTTTCAAGCTTTGGCTCAGTCCAATTTGTTGCTTTCCCATTTGCCAAAGCAAATAACTTGGCCAAGTCCAGAGTCAATGTGAGAAGGCAGTTACCAAAGAATGTGGATACAGGGAGGTGTGAAAAGTTGGGACTCTTAAAACTCTCAAGGCAATCAGTCTAACTGAGTCAGCAAACAAAAGGCTATCATGAATGCTGACGGTCATTGTTGTTCAAGTCCGCCTTGTTTTACTTTGGAGTTTGCATTTAGTCATTTATTTATCCATCCAACATTTATTAGGGAACTGTCACGTTTAGACATTGTTCTAGAGGCTGGAACAAACTTTGTGCTTAAAATGGTTACCTGGTGGGACAGGATTTTCTTTGTCCCTGCCACCTTCTGTTTCTTTTCTAATCTTAGGTATGAAGGGGGTCTTTTGTAAATCGGAATAAAGAGGTAGAGATTTTGTTAACGTAGCAATAAATCAAAAGTTTGCTCTTTTGTCAAGAGATGTCGATGTTAACTGAGGAAGATTTGAAGGTCCTGAAGCATCTTTACACAGGAATATCGCCCCTCTTGGGTGGAGCTGGGACTTGGAAAAGAGGGAAGTGAGGTAGAAGAGAACTGAAGAGATGAGGTGGTGCAGGGAGAGTGGGAAGGGAGGGAAATACAGAGGGAGAACTTTAGATACTTATCTGAGGTGGACTGAATTAACTGAAGGATGACATTATGGGAAAGCAAAGGCGTTTTGCGTCTTCCTCTGGTACGTTTGCATAATTGGCAAATGCTTTTCCGTGGTGTGTTGTCTTAATGTGACCTCCCAGACCCTACGGGGCAACTGAGGCACTTTGTTATGTGGGGCTATTGAAGAGCCACCCCGTTAGCTTGCTCTGTTCTTCCCCTCACATCCCCTCACACCTGCCCAGGCTCCTCTTCATCCTTACCGTGTGTCAGTCACCGTCAGCTTCCTTTGGCTTTAGGAGACTCCCCCTTCAGCTGGACCTCAGTTATTAGTCATTTTAATTTTGCCTTCTGTAGAGTTCTAGAATTCTCATCGTCTTCGATCTTTATTCTTTAACAACATTCCCACAACCTAGCTCCCAGCAGATGACCTTGATTCTGATTTCATTCATTCATAGGACATTAAGGCAGCCCCAGTGATCGGGCGAAGCAGGGTGGCTGCAAACAGTACTACGCAAATGATAGTAACAATTGAGTGCTTATTGCTGTAAGCACTCAGTTAGCGTGCCTGTAGTGATGTTTTATACACACTCAAGCTCACAATGGCGACCTGATTATCCTCACTATAGATGAGAAAATGGAAGCGCAGAGAGGTGACATAACTTGCTGAAATAACAGAACTGGTGGCAGAGCTGGAATTTGAATCCAAGTGGTCAGGCACAGGGGCACGAGGTAAATAAGGGCCATTCCTGACCGCAGGGAGTGACCGCACATTCACTTTCTCTTTTCATCTGTTATCACAGTCTCTCACTGTTTCAAACATTGCCTTCCTTCCTTCATTCTTAAGAAAAGTTCCTTGACTTTTCTAAGTTTACCATTTACATGATGTTTTAATTCCTGTCTCTACTGCTTGCCCTCCCTCCTGCCCTCACCTCCAGCGAGACCTCGCTCTTCGTCGTCTTGGCTTTTCCTTCTGTCTTCTGTCACTTCGTCTCTGCTGGCTGTCCTCTAACGAACTGTCCTCTAACTTGTTGTTTTCTTGAATCACAAGACGAAAAAAATCGTACCTTTAATAACCTACCTTTAATGGGTTGTGCCTTTCATGTGCCTTTGATGGGATCTGCTCTCCTGGGGTCTCTGAAGTGCACATCAGAACAGACCATCTTTCCCCGGTCGTGCTCAGCCTTCCCGTCTCTGGGAGGACTTCCCTGCTGCCCTGATTGTGTCTTCCTGTCTCCACAACTGGATTTTACTCCTGTTCTTACCTATTGTGGGCGTTGCCCGGTGTTCTGCCCTGTGAACTCGCCTCTAATCTTTTTACTTTCTCTCGCAGTGATAAAGCAGCCATGTAATTTATTGCACCAGAATGGGACACTGTTGTCTGGGACAGATGCCAAGCTGGGTGGGATGCCAGGATGGTAGGAATAAAGCAGGAATGCACCCGTTCCCCAGGCTCTCTCAGTCCCACATTTTCAACCCCTTACTGGTGGTCTCTGTGTATGTTCGGGGCTTTAAGCTCCGCATATCCCAAATCACAGTCTTCATACTTTCCCTTTTTTTCCTAACCAGCTATTCCTGATTTCCTTACTTTTGCCATCATGCAATGACTGAGACCTGAAAACTTGGATCATTTCAAAGTCCTCTATGGACATCTCATTCCCCAGCCTTTCCTTTTAAGCTTTTTGGGTAGCTTCTCCCTTGTCCCAGCTGTTCTTGCTGCCTCGGGCAGCAGTAATATTAAACAGTTGCTGCTGATTGTTTTTGAACAACGCCTCAAGGGGAAACAAGTTTTTGCTGAGTGAACTCTGAGTCAGGTCAGATAAAGGTGAGCCGTGGAAGTGGGGGATTTCAGGGAGCTGCCAGATAGGTTAAATAGTGGGAGGGGGCTTTTGAGGAACCCTTGATCCATTCCGCCCCTTCCAGTGGTTGCTAGAGTGCTGGTTTTCATGGCTATTGTGAACACGAGGCTGCAGGTTTTCAAGATTACAGCAGAGCTTGGGAGACGGGGATGGGAATGTGGCAAGTTAAACAAAACTTCCTGTTTCTAATGGAGATTCAGCTACTTTTTTGAATAAACTCTCCTTGGATTGTAACAGGCTTTCGGCTAATTTCTAGAGTTCTGAAAAAAGATGTGTTTTGGCGATTTTTGTTAGTATTCTTACTGCTTTTATGGGCGGAGTGGATTTTGGGGGTTCCTTACTCAGAAGTCAGAATCCCTTCATGGAATGCTTAGAGCTTCAGTTTCCACTTAATGAAATCCTATTAATAAATTCTGAATTTTTAAACCTTTCCCTGACCATAGGGAAAGAGATTTTTTTTCTTTTTAAAATTTCTACAGTATATTGCATATATCACTTATTCTATTGTCATGAAAATTTGGTGTTCATACAAATAACTTCCAGAGATCAGGGTTCAGGACGGCTGGAGAAAGACTAAAGGATCTGCATTTTAAACAAGTCCTAGGGAACTGGAGTGCTCATAAGCTCATGGGCCAAATTTGATTAAGAAACATTGATCTAAATGGTATTCATACTACTTATCATATACCAATATATATTACATATATATTTATTATTTTATTTTACTTTTTGCATGTCTATATTTCTCTAGTAAAATAAAAACTCTTTGTCTACAGGAACAGTGTCTTGTACCCTCTGAATCCTCAAAGGATTCAATATTATAGGCGACCTTTGAAAAGTTTGCTGATGAATCGATAAGTAAGAGCACTGTTTTCATGAGCAAGAAGTTGTTAATTCCAAACTAGGACCGACCACATAAAACTTCGGGAATTTGGAAACTCACCTGGTAAATTGAAAATTGCCAGCAATTGCTTTCTTAATTAAGGAAGCAGTTAATTTTTAGAGATCTGAACTTGGAAAAAGTACTTCAATCGCTTTCCCAAATTATTTTCTTGAAAAATGCTAAGTACTCAAACTCTAGCAAAATACATACATGAGAAAACTTTGATCTTAGGTGCTTTGAGAGAAAGGAGGGGAAACACTGAACTGCAAAAAGATGTATGTCCTGCTAGTTATTCATTTCTTTTTCTCTCAAGATGAGGTTTTAGGTGAAGTGTCAGCAGTTCTGTCATCATTCATCTTTTTAGTCTCAAAGCTGATAATTTACAGACTTTCTCTGCCATATGGCCGTGTGCCTCTTGTGCATAAAGTAGGCACAGGTTGCCGGGACTGGTGAGGCTGGCTCGGACGCAGATGGCAAAGTTATCCCTGGTCTCAGATTGTCTCTGTGATCCTGTGGTGATTTCTTGGTTGGTAAGTTAACATTCTCTTGTCCAGAGAATCTATGAGATTTAAAGGAGTCTCGTGAGAGACCAAGGTGCTGTAGGATGTTAGACCATAAGGGCAGCACTCCAGTTCCCTGCTGGAGTGCAACAGATTCAGTTGTGAGCACCGCAAGTCTCCAGTAGCATTCAGTCAGCTGTCTTGCCTTACATGAAAGGAGCTCGTTAGAAACTGGTTAGGTGACCACAGGTTCTCTCTCTCTGTGCATTGCGTAGAGAGATATTTGTTTTGGCTTATTTAAGAAGATAGCAGTGAAAACATACCAAAGTGTTTCTGAGTTGTATGTATACCAGACGTGTTTATTAGAAACAGTGGATTTCCATATCAGCATTCAGGACACAGAGGGGGACATCATAGGGAGTGTATATGTGTGTGTGTGTGTGTGTGTGTGTGTATTTATTCAAAGTTTTATTTAGGTGTAATTGATACATAAAAAACTGCACACTTTGGAAATGTGTAGTATGATGTCTTGACATATAATTATACCAAGTAAACCATCACTGCAGTCAAGGTAATGAGCATAGTCACCTCCCCTAAAATTTCCCCATGCTCCTTTGTAATCTTTCTCAACCATTCCTTCCCTTCCTGTCCTCTCTCCTCTGGAAGGCACCGATCTGCTTTCTGTCACTATAGATTAGTTTGCATTTTCTAGAATTTTACACAAATGGAATAATACAGGGTACACTGTTTTTTTTTGTCTGAATCCTTTCATTCAGTGTAATTATTTTGAGATTCATTCATGTTATAAAGTTTATCAGTAATTCATTCTTTTTACTGCTGAGTACTCCACTGTGTAGATGTACTATAGTTTGTTTATCCATTCACCTTGCCGATGGACATTTGGATTGTGTTCCAGTCTTCAGCTATTACAAATAAAGCTTCTAAGAACATGCATGTACAAGTATTTATGCTCTTTTATTTCTCTTGGGTAAATATGCTGGGGTAAATGGCAGGATCATGTGTACATATATGTTTAACTTTTTAAGAAAACAGTTGACAATTCCTTAAATGGTTGTGCCATTTTACATTCCCAGCAGTGTAAGGGAGTTCCGGTTCCTCCATCTTCTTGTGAACACTTCATACTGTCTGCCTTTAAAATTTTAGCCGCTCAGTAGGTAATATAGGTAATAGGTACTACATCGAGTTATCTTTTCATGTGTTCATTTGCCATCTGTATATCTTTGGTGAAGTGCCTCCTCAAATATTTAGCTCATCAAAGAAATGGATTGTTTTCTTACAGCTGAGTTTTGAGAGTTCTTTATGTATTCCAGATACACGTCTTTTTATCCATCAGCTGCTTTGCAAATACTTCTCCCCAGCCTGTGCCTTTTATTCTCTCTACAGGATCTTTTGAAAAACAGAAATTTTAACTTTTTGTGAAATCAGTTTATTTTGCTTTTGATTTTAAAAAATATTTTTGTTAGGCAAAGAATTCTAGGTTGACAGTGTTCTTCTTTTAGTATGACTTCTTGTTCATATTATTTCCAAAGAGAAATCTGCTGTCATCTTTGTTCCCCTCTATGCTGTATGTCTTTTTTCTCTAACTTTAAGATTTCTTTCTTTATCACCATTTTTGAGCAGTTTGATTATAATGTGCCTTCATAAGGTTTCCCTTATACTTGCTCTTTTAAAAATTGATATAAGTGATATGTAACATTTAATTAGTTTCATGTGTACACCATAATGATCTGATATATGTATATACTGTGAAATGATCACCACAGGAAGTTTAGTTAATATCCATCACTACACATATTTCTTATATTTGGGATTCCTTGAGCTTCTTGGAATTGTGAGTATTTCGTTTTCATCAGATTTGAAAAAAATTGGTTCAGTATTTCCTTAAATTTTTTTTTCTGTAACCTGTGCCCATTTGTGGGATCCCACCCGATGCCTTCCTGCAGCTCACTGATGCTTAGTTAGTTCATTTGAAAACACTCACTTTTCTCTGTATGTTTTATTTTGGATAGTTTGTATTCAGTTGTTTTTAAGTTTACTGAATCGTTTCTTCTGAAATGTGTAACTTGCCATTAACTCCATGCCAGTGTATTTTTCATCTCAGACACTGTCATATGCATCTATAGAAATTCCATTTGGATCTTTTTATATTGCCGTATCTCTAGTTAACATTTTAAACATATGAAATACAGTTATAAAAGCTGTTTTAATGTCTTGTCTGCCAATTCTAACATCTGTGTCAGTTCTGATTTGCTTTCCCCCCTCATTTTTGGTTGTATCTTTCTGGTTCTTTGCATGTCTGGTAATTTTCTGTTTGGATATAAGACACTGAATTTTACCTTGTTACATGCTGGACATTTTTGGATTCCTATTAATATTTTTGAGCTTTGTTCACGGGCCCAGTTGTGTTACTTGAAAACATTTGACCTTTTTGGGTCTTGCTTTTAAGGTTGACTTTGAGAGCAGAGCAGCATTTAGTCTAGGGCTGATTATTCCCCATTGTTGATGCAAGTCACTTCTCCGTGTTCTCCGCCTGGTGCCCCAAGAATCACGAGTCTCTGCACGCTGGGTGGTGGGAACAGCTGGGCATCACGGCCTTTGACCCTTCAGGCGGTCTTGCCGGGGCCTCCCAGGTAGTTTCTTCACACACGCGCACTCGTCAGTACTCGGCCACACACTTGGGGGAGACCCTCTTCAGATACCTGCAGTTGTCTCGGTGCGTCTCTCCCCGCTCCAGCATCCTGTCTTGTGGACTCCAGCTGTCTTGGTCTTCCCATACTCCCAGATCTATCTCGTTGTCTCAGGTTGTCGGCTGGGCTCTGCCAGGGTTCCCCTCCCTGCGTCGTGTCATGGGACTCTCTGAGGGCAGTAGGCTAGAGTGGTTGCAGCATTCACCTCGTCCGTTTTGTCTTTCAGGGACCCCTGTTCTTTGCTTCCTATGTCCTCTGTCTCGAAAACTATTATTTCATGTGCTTGTCAATGTTTTGGTTAAGTGGGAAGGTATATCTTTTAACCAATCTTGGCCAGCAGTGTGAGTCTCTGGGAGTGTTTTAAACACCAGCTTGCTCCATTAGAACTGTGACCAAGCCTGAAGACCAAGTTACATGTGGTTCCTAAATAGACCTTTTCTTCTCTCAAAAAATACTCGATTAATTTGTTACTTTTATCATTTGACATCCCTGGTTATTCTGATAGATACTGCCCTCACGAACTCAATGCTCTTTTATCTGGGTGCAAATAGAGTGGATTCTAGCTTTAATTGAAAAGATGTTATTGTGATCATTCTGAGAAGGAGAAAACCGCTCTCTTTGTGGAAGAACATCAATGCTTCAGTTCTATTTAATATGTGGGAGTGAAAGTCTGTTCAGTGTACTGGCCTGACTTGAAAGATTTCACCTGTCATTAGATGGTGGGCAATTATCCACGTGTTTAACCAAGCTCCAGATTTGTCTGACTTTGTCTCTCTTCCCTGTGATATTTCTCTCTGTTTCTGAGATGATAGCTGTTGCATGAAAAAAATTTGTTTTGTTGCCAAATACTTGTGCATCTCAGTGTAAATCAGGTACATTTACTGCAGAGCTTCTTGGAGCCTTGCTGTGCTGATACGCATGTGGTTGTCCACGCGGGTGTACAGGCTGAGGCCTTTTCCAAACTTGTTTGACTATCAGACCGTATGTTCTTGGAGCATCTCTTGTGGTAGGTGCTCTACACAGTACATGTTAGGAAATGCTGTGTTAGAGAGACATGAAAACCTGGAGTTTTAGATTGCTCTCTGGAACATGCCACCAAAAGCCTTTCAAGTCAAGATCCAGGAAATTTCCTTTTCCTCCTTATTTCCTTTTCCATTTTCCTTCTCTAATCCTTCAAGTCCTTGCAAAACAGAAATTCTGAATCAAGCACTCGATAGGTACCGTTAATGAGGTATATTTAGGGGGAGTGGGGTGGGAAGGGACAGACTGGGAGTTCAGAATTTGTAGATACTGACGGGCATATGTAGAATAGATAAACAAGATTATACTGTACAGCACAGGGAAATGTATACAAGATCTTGTGGTAGCTCACAGAGAAAAAAATGTGACAATGAGTATATGTTTATGTATGCATGTTTATATATATATGTTCGTGTATAACTGAAAAATTGTGCTCTACACTGGAATTTGACACAACATTATAAAAAGACTATAACTCAATAAAAACTGTTTTTTAAAAAAAAGAGGTATAGTTAAAGGGAGGAAAGAGAAGTTACTTGTTTGGTCTGGGCCTCAGTTTACTTATGTGTGAAGCAAGAAGGTTGGATTATGATTGTTAATATCTCTTCCTCCTCTTTAATTCTGTGCGTTTTTGATTCAGGAAGGATGATCCCTGACCCCGACGTACTGACTGTCCAGCTGGGGGTGCAAGGCTGATGCCAGTGACACAACTAGCGAGCCGTTCAGAATGGCACATCTCTCTAAGCCAAGGTGTGTGGTGCAGGTTGGAGGCGCTCGACAAGTGCAGAGAGGGGAAACCGGTGAGGCCGGAACATGTCTAACTCACTGTTGTTTTTTCCTGCTACGTTAGGCACTCAACAGAGCCTCCACAACAATGATTTAACAAGAGTGTATTTGGCTGTAGAGATGTAAGATGCATTTACTATGTGTAAAGACTTTATCCCACGTCTGCTTAAGCTCACCTAATAACAGTGCTGCAATGTATGGTTAATGGGAACAGCTCTGTCGATAGAAGCATATGATACTTGTTAAACAATCATTAGGCCACTCATGCTTTCTGTGGAACCTGAAGGCTTGAACTAAGAGGTGTTCTAAGCTGAAGGTGTGAACAGGACCCTAGAATGTTAGCGCTGGAAGAGCCCTGGGGGGGCACCAAGGTAAGGGGTCAGCAAGCTTTTTCTGTAGGGGGCCAGACAGTAAGTATTGTATTGTATTGTATTCATTTATTTATTTACATTTTTTATTGAGTTACAGTCATTTTACAATGTTGTGTCAAATTCCAGTGTAGAGCACAATTTTTCAGTTATACATGAACGTACACATATTCATTATCACATTGTTTTTTTTTGTCGCTGTGAGCTACCACAAGATCTTGTATATATTTCCCTGTGCTATACAGTATAATCTTGTTTATCTGTTCTGCATTTTGAACTCCCAGTCTGTCCCTTCCCACCCCCTGCCTCCTTGGCAACCACAAGTTTGTATTCTATGTCTATGAGTCTGTTTATGTTTTGTATTTATGTTCCTTTTATTTTAGACTCCACACATGAGCGATCTCATAAGGTATTTTTCTTTCTCTTTCTGGCTTACTTCACTGGATAGTAAGTATTTTAGAGTTTGCAGGCTGTTAGATCACTGCTGCAACCGTTCAGCTGGGCCACTGTAGTGCAAAAATAGCCATAGACAATCTGTAAATAATTGGGCATGGCTGAGTTTCAATAAAACTTTACAGACAGAAACAGGAAGCCTGTGGGCTAGGGTTGCTGAAACTTGATCTGGATGAAGACTAGAGTAGTTTAGGGTTTGATCAAGATCACAAGAGATGTGGACTGAATTGTGTCCCACAAGTCATATGCTGAAGCCCTTACCGCTGTGTGATGATATTTGGAGATAAGGACTGCAGGGAAGTAATTAAGGTCAGATGAGGTCATGGGATGGGTCCCTGATGCAATCAATTCGTGTCCTTATAAGAAGAGGCATCAGAGAGCATGCTTTCTTTCTCTTTCTCTCGCCACCATGTGAGGAGCCCGCAAAGAAGCAGTTGTGAAATAACAGAAAATACAGTTGTCTCCGCCCCTTGTTCCTGGCGCAGAGCTTCTAAAGTGCCTTGCAATTTCCCTGGGTGACGGGTGGTGGGAGCATCTTTTGTTCTAAGGAGGCTGCTCTTGGTGAGTGGGCTCCGGGATGGGGGCTGGCCACCAGAAAGACCAAGCCATGATTTGAAGCTTGTAACTTTCAGCCCCATCCCTCATTCTCCAGAGAGAGGAGAGGGACTGGAAATTGAGTTAATATTGATCATGCCTTTGTGATGAAGCCTCCATAAAAATCCCCAAAGTACAGGGTTCAGAGAGAGGTTGGTGAACATATTGACATGCAGGGAGGGTGGCACACCCCAACCTTTCCGGGACAGACCCTTCCAGATCTCAGCTATGTATCTCTTCATCTGACTGTTCAGTTGTACCCCTTAAAATATTACTCGTAATAAATTGACAGTAGTAAGTAAACTGTTTTTTGGGTTCTGTGAACCACTCTAGCAAATTCTCAAACCTGAGGAGGGGTTCACGGGAGCCTCTGGATTACAGTCACTTCTGGCAGAGGTTGTGGATAACCTGGGGACCTGCTACTTGATTGACATCTGAGGTGGGAGGCGGTCTCGTGGGACTGAGTCTTCATCCCATGGGGTCTGTGTTAACTCTCATCAGTGTCAGAATTGGATGGAGTTGAATTGAACTGTCGGACACTCAGCTGGTATCAGAGAATTGGTTGGAGGAAGGGAAGAACCCCACACATCCGGTGTATGCAGCGTTTTGAATGTGAGAGGAAAGGAAAAGACAGTGAATTTCCTTGACAGTGGTCACCTGCAGGCCAGGAAGAGAGCTCTCCCCAGAGCCTCACCGGGCTGGCAACCTGGTCTTGGACCTCCAGCCTCCAGAACTCTGGGGAAATAAATCTCGGCGGTTTCAACCCCCCGGTCTGCAGTGTTTTGTATGTCCCGTGCAATATTTGGGATGTACGTATACTAAAAAATGATATCTTATTTATCTGAGATCCAGATTTGTTTGTCTTGCATTTGTATCTGCGAACTCTGGCCACCCTACTCAAGAGGCCACGCTTTCCATTTCATCCAGAACTTGCTTTGAATGATGAAAGCTGGCGATAGCATTCCGAGAAATGTAAGACACCAAAGAACTCTGCTGTGTCCTTTTTCACTTGTGTTACTGCCCTGTGTTGGCCAGCTACTTACGCTGAGAATGGTGACGTAAAAGGGAAGAGAAAAATCAGGCAACCTAAAGTCCCCGTCTTTTTCAGTCCTTTCTTACTGGTCAGTTGGCCTCATGTAGAGTTGCTAGAATGTGCACGTATCAAGAAGTGAAATAAAAACACTGGGATTAATTTTGTGCAGTGTTCCCACTGTTTCATAAGAGCTAAATAACTGTACAGCTACGAGAAAATAAAATAGGGAAACCCAAGAAGGTTTTCCTAAGGAAGTGATTTCTTATGGGGAGATCTGAAAAATGAGTAAGCATTAACCAGGTGAAGGAAAGGTATGGGGTGTAAAAACATGGGCAGAGACCTTGAGATGAGAGGAAGCGTGATGATTTGAGGAACTTATAGGGGCCTGGATGGCTGGAGCACAGATATGCAAAGAGCCTGGAACAAGTAATATGGCCTGGCCACTCAGAACCTCGCAGGCTGGACTAGCGGTTGTCCTGGCATATTGAGAAGCCCTGCAGAGCTTTAAGGGCCTTTCAGGTTATTCAGGCTGCAGTGCATTTCAGGAGAACAAAAATGACTGTGAGAAGGCCAGTTAAGAGACGCTTGCTGTATGATGGTGGTTTAAATCCAAGCTCTCAGTGGTGGCCGAGCTGGAGAGGAGTAGATGGAGGTGAGGGAGTCTTAGGAGGACTTGGTAAGGGTTGAATATGGGAGTGAGGGAGTGCGTGGTGTTGGCTAATCCCCACACGCCTGGCCTGTGGAACTGGAGAGGTTGGGCCTGTGGGTCCTTGGGCGGGAGACTCTAGAAGAGAGCTGGGTTTCAGAGGACAGGTGGGAGTGGGTTGTGACTGAGTTTGAGGCGCCCATGGAGGTATTGGCTAGGCAGCTGGGTATGCGGGCCTTGGGTAGGCTTTTCCCTGACCACAATGAACATTTGTGATACCTTCCAAAGGGAAAGTGAAAGTATTTTGGATGAAAAATGAATGCAGAAAGACTGACTTGCCTGTCTGTGCTTCATGATCGCGGGCAGACTCCCTGGAGCTGCGTCCGATGGAAATCCCAGCACTGGGAGCGGCTTGAAGGGAAAGGATGCAGACCAGGATCCTCCCTCCTGAGTTTCATAGATGAGATGGGAGCTTCTTCAGACAGTGATGCCACAGCCTCTGGTCTCTTCCCATCCACATTTACAATGAAATCTGAGCTGCCTTCTTAGAAGATCTTGCATGATTCGGCCTCAGTCCCCCTCTCTAATGTCATCTGACCCCCCTCTCCCTAGATTCTAGCCGAGTTGGCTCCCTGCTTTTTCATCTCTCAAACCAAACTTCCTCTGCCCCAGGCCTATTTGAACTGGCACTTCTCTTCTTCACCTCCCTTATTCTCTTAACAGCAGCTCCTTCCCTGCATGAGATTCCAGCTTAACTTCCTCCTCCACGGGGGACCCTGTCCCTGTTCACCCACCCTAAGTGCTTGCCCCCATCACCTTCTATTCCACTACCCTGTTTTATTTTCTTCATCGATCTCACACTCGCTGAAATTGGGTTTATGTATTTACTCACCTATTTCTCCCTATCGAGTGAAGTTTCACGAGAAGGGCAGCTGGGTCTGTCCTGTTCAGAGCCGCCACACCAGCCCCTGTCACAGAGCCTGTTAAGTGGCGGTGCTGAGCACGCTTCTGTGTAGCGGATGAATTCTGTCAGGCGCTGGGAAGACACAGATACTGAGCAGGAATCCAAATCTTGAGGGCTGCAAGTGTCAGACTTTGGAGGAATGTTGGTGCGTTGGAGAAGGGTAGGGTGTGGGGCGCAAGTTCTGTGCGGAGATCCTAAGGTCAAATAGCTCTGAAAAGTCCGCTGGAGACCCTCCTAGCCCTCCTCAGCCTCGCCGACCTACTGTGTTAACCCAAATCCCCTTGGATGCAATGAAACCGTGTGCACGGTGCCCCCAGCCCCCTGAGCAGCGTGGCTCGGAGGCTGCTGTCTGGTGCGCCCGGGCGCTGCTGCCGCCGGCAGGTAAGCTGTACATAGAAACACTATACACACCCTCTTTGAGAAAGAAAATAAAAAATCAAAGGCATGAGTCCCCTTTAAGAAGGAAGTCCTCTTTAATTAAAGGAAAACTAGGGAACAATTCACCTGGTCCTAAAATTGCTTAGATCCTATTAAGTTGGGTTTATGATCTAATAAAGCAGACTGAAGGGCTGTGGGTAGACGAACAATCAACCGAGATGAAGGTTTTTGAGAAAGATGAAAATTGATGAAGTCCTCTGTTCTCTCCCAGAAGGGGACAGATTTCTTCACTGGAGTTTTCTTCTGTGCAATTTAAAGAGATAGGGACTGTCTTGCTGTTAAATTGTCTTGTTACAAGACTAACTCCTGTGCTTGTAAAGCCTGTCTTGATCATTGCAGAAAACCGCAACACACGGTCAGGTGAGGGAAAAATGATAGGTCAGAACTACTACCCGCTTACTCATTGCAAATGCAACTGAGCCTAGAATGAACTTTTCTAGCAACAATGTTGAGAATGAAGCCTCCAAATGAAGAGTTAGTCATAATCTGAATCCTGAATGGCATCAGTCGGTGACAGCCCTCTGCACTGGTCCCTGGTATTCCGCTGCTGCCATCTCCAGGGTCACACCTCGGTGGTACTGGGACGGTCACTGCCAATGTCTGCCTCTCTGATCCGTTAACTCATCTCCATATGTGCTTAAATCCCTGATCAACCCTCTTCTGATGGAGATATTCTTTAAAAAATACCACTTTTTCTGAACAGAAAGTTCCTTTTATATACTTAAAAAAATACAGAAAAATATAAAAATCCCTGTATCATGTCACTAGGGGGAGAAAGGTTAATATTTTGGGATTTTTTTTTACCTGAGCTAAGTTGTTTTATTTTTAGAAAATTTGTCTCACAATATATTATTTCCTGTTTTTTCACTTAATGTTATATCATGAACATTTCCTCACCACATAAACTTTTTTTTGTGTGTGAAGATGATTTTAATGGTCCCCCAAATATTCCATTGTGTAGATTACTAGTGGAACTTTTAGACAGGTGGATTGTTCCCAACCTCCTCCCTCTCTCTCTCTTTCCCTCCTTCCCTTCCTTGAGTTTTGTCAACCTCACTTAAGCTGTTATTTTTTTTTTTTCCCAAGATGGCAGATTGAGTTATAAATTGAAGCCATAACCTAACAATCTTAAGTAGCATTCCACATTTAATTAAAGGCAATTTATTCATTAGTAGTCACAGAAAAATGAAAAAAATGTGGAGCTGGGGAAGGACACTTGAGTAAGTACTGCCAAATTCCAAACTTTCGCTTCCCGTGACGGTAGGGTGTAGTTTTAAGACCAACACTGCACAGAGGAAGGTTTTACTGTCATACAGACTAGTTACCATCCAGGCTACAAACTGCGTCTTGCTCTCTCACCTCAAAGGAGATGCGTTTACAGAAGCATCTTCGGCTACACCTTCAAATCTGAGTTGCTCTGGACATTTGTCTCCTTTGCTGCCAGGCAGAGACGCCTGGCATGGGTTTCTGCTCCACCCCTCTGGCTGTGTGATTCTGTTCCTTTTAACACGTTATATTCTGCACCAAGTTCAGTTCATCCAGGAGATTCTTTGCTGCCTTGTATTCTTTATCATGCTGCCATTTGGGGCAAGAATCCTTCAAGACTACGAGCGATCTTTTTCTAATGGACATCAGACCGATAGTGGGGCGAGTCATGCTACCTTTTCCCAACCCGTCAAACCCTCATGTGCTTGATCGGAGCTCGCTTCGCTCTTCCAGCCAAGCGGGTTGCTACCTGCTGGATTTATCAGCTGATTCTCCCGGAAGTGACCCACGTTCCTTTAGTTGCGGAGATGAGCACCAGAACGTTGCGGTGGCAGAGAAGGTCACTGCAGTGACAATGCAGATGTCTTTGAGTAGAAAACACGCTAAACCCAGTGCAAAGCACGTGAGGTCCTGGATTCCAGGTTTAGGATGAAGCTGGGAGAAATTCTCAGAGTTCCCTCATGAAGAGCTTTTCTCCCATGTTCAGGAAGAGGTGATGAAGGATCAGATGTGATAGACCCTTGGTCTTCTTTACTCCTTTCTCAGAGAGAGCTGTGTTCTTCGGAGGAGCTGCAGTAGCAAAGGCAGAAAGCGCCACGTGGGACAAAATAGTGAGCCGGCAGCGAGCAGCCTCGGGACACTGGTGGTCCGGACAGGAGAACTAGTCAGCTGTGGTGCTGAGGGGATGGCTGCTAATTTTTTTTTAATCCGATGATTTTTATGAACATTTTTGTTGGGTTAGAGCTCTAGAAGTATTTGGGAAGACATAAAAGCTCAATTATTTTTGGTATGAAAACTCAGCTTCTTTTTCTCTTTCTTTTTGAACCCTGTTGGTGGAGGTCAGACAATCAGTCCTCGGGAAGAGGCTTAGAGGGTGGCCAGGGTTCGCAGAGCCTGTGAGGCTGGCCCTGGGGGTCCAGGCTGCTTCTCCGCGGCAGCTGAGGCCTCTGCTTGCAGCTGATGTTTCCCTTTAGAAAACATTGTGCCTTCTGCAAGATTTCAGGTCTCCTTTCTCAATGCTGCTATGAGTTCAGAAAGAGGCGGTGTCAGCAGGGTGGAAGCAGGTGCTTGGGGCCGCAGCGGGAGCGAGCAGGACAGGACTGTGTGTGCAGGAACAGGTGGTAGGCATCCTCACGGGCCTGGGTTGCATACTGGCGGAAGTCCTGGCTGACCATGTCATTATTCATGACAACAGTTTTAGGTGGTTAATTATTTATGACGTCTTTTCCCCTTAGTGGATGTAATGGAACAAGGATCTTCATACCAGAGCTGTACAAATGCCGTCCTTCTGCCTTACGGGATGGAAGGCACTTTGGCCACTTAAAGATAATTGCTATCGTTAAATATTGATAGAGTAGGTTTTTTTTTTTTTTTTTTTTAAGTTTCTAGAAGTAAAAATGAAGAGAACAAATCTGAGAAACATAATCAATGTGCCCTGGACTTTTTGTCCAATGAGACCCAGACCTCAAGGAGGAAGAAAATTATTTGGAAGGCGGATGCCTTCCTTTTTGTCTTTTAATAACAGCCTCCCAGGTGCTAATTATTGCCTGAGATGTGAAATCAAGGAGGCATTTTACAAGGCACAATGTAAGAAAGAAGTAGCACTTAAAAATATCACTCCAGAGTGTAACTGCGTCTTCTCTAACCGAGGGCATGCTGCCCAGAAAAGAGTGTGGAGGGAAAGTGTGTTGGCTTTGGCAGCGGAAACAAGGCTAGTCAGAAGAAGGCAGAGGTCTCTGACATCACCATGCAGGGTCGAGCCTGAGGCCTGCACAGCCAACACAGTGGCAGGCCCTGGTCAGACTGAAAGCAAAGGAAGTTGTGAGCAGGGGTGGACCTTGACTATAGCAGTAGAAGGAACAGAGAAGTCAAACTCCAGAGCTCTTTCCTGCAGGGCCTTGGCCTCCCTGGAGAAAGACACACCCTCTACCCTCTTCTGGCTGTCCCAGGTTAATCTGGATGGTTTTTATTTTTATAAAAATAAAATGAATTTACTCATTCACTTCTTCCCAAAAAGGGTTTGAAGAAGTTAATGGAACACCAAGGGTGAAAATAACTTACACATGGGTAGTGTGGGGTCTCACGCAGGAGACTGTGCACTGGGATGAGGGGTTTGCCTTGTTGCCATAGTGATGGCATGCTATGGTGGCAGGGGGGAGCTGTTTAACAGAAGATTGTTGTGTGTGTGTGTGTGTGTGTGTGTGTAGGTGTAGGGGTGGCTCACTGTGATCTCCTATTGCTGGGTCAGTCTGCAACCACTGTTCAAGGCTCCACAGATATGGAGGGGATGTGTGTTTCATTTAGGACCAACAGGATGGGGAAGTTTAAAGGCCTCCTTTGACATTTAAATGCCCTTGGAGCTCCCCAGTCTGGTTAGGAATGTTTGAGCCGATGAATGTCAGAGCTCTTTGGCACTGGCAGCTGGAACCACACACACACACACACACACACACACACACACACACACACACACACACACACACACACACACGTCTTCCCTTCCTCTGACTGTGTTGAGTCAGTGTGGCCCTTGGAGTCCCCGGCTGGCACTCTGGGGGCATCTCTCCATTGCTTTTGTCACTGGCAGTGTTGGGATTTTTTGGGACATCTTTTTCCAGCTTTCAGATTTTACTCAGGTATATCTTAATGAGATAGGACCCAGCAGAGAGAAAGGAAATCTTGTATTGGGATTGAAAATAATAATAGCATTTGAAATAAATTGAGTATCTTAGAATTGGATGCTGGCGCAGGAGACCTTAGGACTGTGAGGGGTGATACGATGAGTTCACATGCCTCACACAGGTGTGCGGAGCAAATGGGGTTTCTTTGTTTCCTAAACGTGATGTGCTCTTCCTGAGCAGACCGCACGCAGCTGGGTGGGGTAGGTAGTGGGAGGTGTGGAAATTAACTTTAAACTTGTCAATTTATGCTATCCCTGTGCTTTAGGTTTAAATAGTCTCTCTTGGATGGCTAAGTCCCCTTTGGGTACATGTTCAGTCTTTTAGAGGCCCACCCCTCTGCCCCCCACCGACTCTAAGGTGGTACCTAGATAGACGTGTGACCTCGTGCTAGCAGGGGAGAGGTGGGGGTTTCGGACCCACGCAGTGTCCTTTCGCTGCTCACCATCGTGGCTGATCTGCTCTGTTCCCGGGGCTACTGTTGGAGAGGAGCCTGCCTGGTCATCTGGAGCTCCAGCCCCCAGTACTGGGTTCACGCTTCTGCTTCTGATCGTGAAGTCCTTGACTGCTTTCGACCATTCTGTCCTAACTGCAGCTCTTTGCAGGTCCCCTCTGGTCTCTGAATCCCTGTTCCAGAGCAGATGGGAAGTCCTAGATCTCTTGCAGGCCTTGCCCAGGCCCTGGGAAGTCAGAAGCACCGCCAGGGTGCCTCCCTCCCTTGGAGCCACACTTTGGTCCCACGCTGCTTACGATGAAGCCCCTCCCCTAGCCTCACAGGCCCCCCAGGCAACGCCCAGGAAAGCACACCAAATCACAAATTCCACCAAAAGCTCCTGTGCTTCCCCATATCTGTCTGTCTGGGTGTTTCTGTCACGCCCTTTACTCCCAGAGTTCCACCTTAGAGGGCACCGTGAAGTCACGGACATTTGATCTCTCCTCCCGTGTTCCACTGGGATTTGGAAGCAGAAGGCTTTCCATTTTCTCTTCCTGTCTGGAAGGGCCTTCCTCGACATCATATTCTCCATCCTGGGACGGCACTGACTTTCCCCTCCCATCGCACCATAATAACGGAGTGGCCGCCAGGGCACGTGAACCACACATCAGTAACAGTTTCGCAAACATTTTCCCAGCTACGTGCCTCTCAGGAGAGGGCGGGGAGCCCCTTTCATCCTCCCCATCGTTGTGGGGGTTTTCTGCTGTGACAGCTGTTGGGAATGGGAGAGGAGTGGTCACTGGTCAAATGCTATTTATGGTTTTACTATTTAAATGTTAAAATCATGAATGTGGGAACTGGAAACCTTTTTGCCTTTGCAAATTGAGCATCCACAGTTCTTGTGTTAGAATCTGCTGTTAACTTTCCTTATTTTCAGAACTTGGGATGCTGTGAAGTTCCCGGAGAAAAATCACAGTTTGGCTGGAAACGTTCATACTTGCTTTCAACACATTCACAGAACATCCACAGGAAATAATTGCAAGTTCACACAATATGCTCTGTGGGTGTGATTCAGATCAGCACTCCAGAGCACAGAATGAAGGCTCCCAGCCAGTTATGCAAAGAAACATTATAATAATGTTAAAAGGACCCAGTATGACTGAGGAGAGTGGAAAAGAATTAGATACTGAGGCACAGGTTTTATCTTTTTGGGGATCAAAAGCTGCTGGGCCCCCAGGGAATGTGCGCTTTTGTTGAGAAGTGCTCTTAGGGTTTTAAGGGTTTGATCATGTTAGTGTTGTTTGCTGAATCCTGGCCATAATAAAATTTAATTTTGGAGGGAGTAATAGCAGGGGGTAAGAACACTGAAGGAGCACAGAATGGGGCTTACTCTTTACAAGAAAAAAAGTGCTGAAGACTTGACACTCGACTCTTGCCAAATGGGGCAGAAAGTATCTTTGTGCAGCCAGTCTGTGTCCTGAGCATCCTCTGAGTACTGAACCTTGATCTAAACACTGTGAGGGCTGAGCAGGAGAATGCAAGATGGGACTCTAACCTGAAGGTTCATAGAAGCTATTCTTGGAGGTGTTACTGGACGATGCTTGGCTTCCCTTTCTTGAGTGCAGTAAAGCCAGTCTGCTGACACTGGGCAGTGGTGAAGGAAAGTGCAGCGTTTACTGCAGGGCGCCAAGCAAGGAGTCCAGGTAGCTAGTGCTCAAAAGTCCCGAACCCCCGATGGCTTTCAGTGAAAGATGTTTAAAGACAGGTACTAACTATTATATATAAAATAGACAAACAACAAGTTTATGCTGTATAGCACAGTGAACCATATTCAATATCTTGTAGTAACTTATGGGGAAAAAAGAATGTGAAAATGAATATATGTATGTTCCTGTATGACTGGAGCACTGTGCTATACACCAGAAACTGACACAGCATTGTAAACTGACTGTACTTAAAAAAAAACCAAAAAAGACAGGGTGAGGGAGGGGGTCTGTGGGGTGTGTGATCAGCTCCTGGACGTTCTTCCAATTGGTGGGTGGTGAGGTCATCGGGAGCCAACGTCATCAGTCTTCTTGGTTCCAAATGGTCTGGGGTCCGTGTGCTTGTGGTCAACGTGCAGTTAACGTCTTCCGCCTGGTGGGGTTTCAGTGTCTGCAAAACAGCTCAAAGGACATGGCTCAGAATATTATCTGTAGCCCTTGAGGAGGCACTAAAGTTCCTTGACTTTGTTTAATGGCTAAGCTATTATTATTCTGTCTTGCTTGGCTGTCTTCCTTTCTTCCTGCACCTTCTCATGTCTCTGACTAAATGTACTCTTTGAAACTCACGTAAGGCCTAGGGGGCTAAAGTTTTTCTACACACAAGAGGCAGGTGGAGGACATGGGGCAGAGGGCCCGCTCCGGGAAGGCCCCATAGGGTCCTGCTCAGCCACAGAGGTAGAGCATGCTTACATGGAAGGACGACTTCACAAAACTAAATCAGGGGGTGCCCAGCCCCCAAAACAGACATCTGAAAATCTGAATCTGGAAGACCAAAACTGTGCACATGAACCACCTGTATGTATGTATGACTGATGATCACATATGGGATGAAGGTGTACATACATGGTTCAGTTCAGCAGTAATTATAGCTTGTGTCTGTGTTGTACTCGACAGTTTTCAGAACATTTTCACATAATTTTATTTTCACATTTTCCATGACTTCATTTATTGACCCATTTTTCTAGGAGGCAGCTGTCAAGCGATTATGAGCGCTATTTTAGATGATTGTTACAGCGTAGAATCACCACTGCTGTTCTCCACCACTGGAACCATGCCGAACACGTGGTGGACTCTCAATTTTTTTTTTTTTAAGAGATTTAGAACAGCAACCTTTTATCATCTCACACAGCTTCTGGGTGAGATGCCTCCTGCCAGAGCGGCCAGCTCCTTCCAGCGTGAGCGGCGCCAGAGAGAGCTGTGATTAATTGTGGAATAAATTAATCATAGGATTAAAGGACCTTCAGAGGCATCCTGGGTCCTCCTTCAACTCAGGCAGCCTCCTTCGCTGGCAGTGTTTACACATTTTCGGTGACAGCGAGCCCAGTGGCCTCACCTGAGCGGCCCGTCCCATTGCCAGTGGTGAAGTCCGCCACCTCACTGGACGCGGTGCCAGGTGATCGTCCGCCGCAGCTGCTCCCTCTTGTCAGGTCCTTCTGATGGTAAGAAAGTTCGTTCTCACGTTGAGTGGAAATCCGCCTCTAACCAGCTTCCTTGGATTGTGTTCATTTTCTTCTCCCAAGCGTTAGACGGGGTGCCCATCAGGACACTTCTGAGAAAAATGAAGGGTTTTGAAAGTGAAAGGAGATACAACTAATTAAAATGCACAGCTTTTTTGAAGGTTTTTCTAATTAATGGGCAAACTGGGCAAATTTTTTTTTTGCATTGTACATCAACTTCATTAAAACTTTTTCAAGTTCAATGACTGTAACCATGTGTATAAATTTAAAAATTGGTGAACCTTTTACCATTATGCTTATATTTTTGCTGGTGGAATAGCGCAGGTTATTTGGACATAATTATAAATTCTGTTGTGCCATAGCCAGTGCCAAGGCATTTCTTCTTCATATGTTGTACCTGTTTCTCTTTTTCCCCTGTTGTTTGTTTGCCGCTGGGAAGTACATCAGGCTCCTCAGAACAGCCATCGACACGGCAGGATTAGAACACATGGACTTTGATCAAGGTTTTCTTTCCAGCTGTTCTTTCCATGGGCTCCTTAATTTAGTTAAGAATATTGCTTTGACCATGACACTGCACTAAAAAAATTAAGTTTACCCTAGAGAAATTTTAGTTTTCACTGTTGAACATGAGATAGGTAGAAGTATTGACAATATTAGAGCTATTTTTGGAATTAACTAATTTTCTCTTTGAAGCTTCAGTGCTGGCACTGATATAAAACGGACACTTTTTATTTCTGCTCATGGAGTCAATCCATAAAGCTTTCTCTTTACTTTTGCTATATGCACAGAAACATTTGGAATATAAAGTAAGTGAAATTAATTTACAAGGACAGTCGTTTGATCTAAATAAAAAGTCGTGCCTCACAGGGTGGCATATGAATACATCTTTCTGCAGCTGAAAGTGTTAAATCTTTATCTTTGGGCGCAGTCTTTTGAAAATAACTTTTGAAGGAAATGCTAATGCTTTTCAGAGATTTGTGCCTTTAGGTTTGCATGTGGTCAGTGATACCACTATACCCCCATGGGGGCTGGTAGCAGTTAACATTCCTGAAAGATATAAATTTAGCCCTTACTATTTTATTAATAAGCACTTAAAAATCATTGCTGCCAGAAGGCTTATTACAAAATAAAAAAGCATTCCCAGATAGTAAAACTCGATGCGATCAATGACAAAGTCACTCTAGTGAGAGCGTTCACACCCCTTTCTGTGTTGCACTCTACGGTGGAACTCTCCAGAGTCTGCTTTAATTTCCCACATTTCCACTCACTGGTGAACTGGGGGCCTGGCCTCTATGTGCCTCCAGACACCTCAGGGGCCAGTCCACCAAGTCGCCAGTAGAGGGAGGCAGTGCTGAATCCATCTTGCACACCTGCCATGGGAAGGAGTTTCTCCCTAGTGTGTGTGTGTGTGAGTATCTTTTGTCCTGTGGGTGAGTGAGCACCCTGCATGATGTTCTTGAAAGAGGGGTACTGGTTACATTGCCTCTGGAAAGGGTTGGGAAAAGAGCGATGGGTTGTTAATCATATTACAGTCGGAAACCTCCTGTTAAAGTTAGATCTCTGCTCACCGCTTATGGGTCTTACACAAAGCTAAGAGAATTGCGCAGAAGCTGCGAGTACCGAGTGGAAGTGTGCCAAACCCATCTGAGTTACCCTGGCGCAGTGTCAATGAAAATACTTCCAATGGGACGAGGGCTAACCTGGCCCTGAATCAACAGACATAAGCCAGCACCGCCCCAGGGACAATAAGTTATGCTCACTCTGGTTAGGGAGAAGGAACCACTTTTCTTCACCGTGGCTTAGCCCGTCGCACGTTTGAAGCTTCCCTCTTTGCCGCAAATTGACTCCTTCTCTAAGCTGAGCCCCCACAGTTCCCCGCTCTGTTCGCCCTATGAAGGGGACGCCCTCTGGGTGAAGGGTGGGACTGCTCAGCGTTCTGACTTCTACTTCATGTCTGATGAGCTGACCAACCACTTGTTTCCACCTATATGGCTCAGCTCCTCTGGCCCTGCCCTTGGGCAACATGGGCTTTGTGGGGTTTATATCAAAAGAGAGTCCAGGGACAAGATAGGCAGCATTTCACACTCCCAGTTCTGCCCAGGGAACAGACTGTGTTTCTTCGTGTCCCCCCCCCCCCCACCCCAACTCATTTTACCTGTCCTGTCCTGTCTTCTCTGCCAGCCTCCCCTTGCTGCCAGCTCCTTCGGGAGCTCTGCTTCTGGGTCAGCCCTAAGTTATGTGAAAGTCACGGAGAGGATGATGAGTTGGCCCTTCCTGCCCCATCACAGTGGTCTAGCTCACCTGCATTCTCCCTTTAGTCTCGGCACGGACATGCTCACTACACCTGCAGTTTTTACAGAACTTGTGCGTACATCACCCATCACTGTGCACGAGCACCTTTTTCATAGTAGAGGAGGAGGAACACATTATTCTGGAGACAGAATTGAACTTAGTCCTCAGACGTAAGACTCTCAGTCTGCTGCTAATTTCCACAAAACATGCTGCGTGCCCTTGTAGAACTGCTGATTGCCCTTTAATTTAGATGCCTGTTGTATACAGCATCCCGCATGAGGAACACACTCTCTTGTCTCCTAGAGAGCCTCCCTACATCTCCTTTGCCTACCTCCTGTGTGCTCATTACGTGTCCATGTTGCTCCAGGCAGAGGGGTGAACACACTGGAAGGAGACACCAAGGAGGTGAGCACAAGACTGGACAACTTTACAAATGACCCATTAGGGCAGAAGACTGGGGATGGTGGTGTAAGTGATTCCTGTCTCAGTCTTCACCCATAAAAACGGTGCGGAATTTAGATTTGCTAATGGTATCACAGTATGCTGTTGCTAGTCAGAATCTTTGCAAACCCATGTTTCCAACCCTTTCATTTTTCAGAAGAGAAACCAGAAGTGATGAGATGTGTCAGTCTGGGAAAAGGATGTGGGTCTTGACTCTGTTCATCACAGTGTCTTCTTATTCACGGGTACTTGGCGTAGTAAGAGTTGGGGGACAGAAGAGAAAAGAGCAGGAATGTTGGAAAGAGCATTTGTCTGGGAGTCAGGGAATTTCTGTTCCAGTCCCAGTTCTGCCATCAAATACCTGCATGATTTTAGGAAGTCAGTTTCCCTCTTTAAGGTCAATATCCTTACTTATGAATGGATAATGTCTAGTGTCTCTTCCAGCTCTAAAGTCTCCCTGCGTGGTTGCTTTCCTTCTAGCATTTACTGAGACTTACTGTGAGCTAGGTCCTCTGCTAAACACATAATTATATTTAACGTGTAGACGATTCTGAGGTACATTCTGTTATTATCCCATTTTACAGATGAGGAATCTGGAAAACAGAGGTTAAATTGCCCAAGTTTCCAGAGCCAGTAAGTGGGAGAGTTTGGAAGATAAATGTATGTGTGTGTCTATATATGTGTGTGTATCTGTGTGTGTGTGTGTGTGTGTGTGTACCAGTAAACGAGTTGCTGAATCTACAATATTCACCGGGGCACCAAGGAGAGTGTTGAGTAATAAAGGCCGAGAAACATTGAATTGAGTCCTAGGAGCAAATAGAAGACACAGGTTTTGGATAAATGTGCTGACCACTGATGCCAGTGGAAGTCTTCGGTCAGACTGTTGAAAACGAAAGCCTTTTCTTCTTGAGCAACCAGGCGCAGGCTGCATGGTTCTTAATTCATTGATCTCAAAGCACTTACCAATCATCCCAGCTTCATCCAATGCCTTTGTTCGCTGTCATTTGCAATCACATTTCCCTGATTGCCTCCTCAAGTAAAATATTTTTCTCCACTCTCATAAAAGAGAGGCTAAAAATAACAGGCAATATTATAATAGGCAATTTGTCATCAGAAAATTGATTTAAGATCTATTATGACAGGCAAGCAAAAGCGAAATTTTAATGAAGGCTTTTGAACAACACTTTTTCCTCTTTGATTCCTCAACAGACTGATAGTTTGTCATTTTTAAAATGGCTTATATTTTGCAGTGTTGTTATGCTGGGTATGTCGTTATATATTTTCTCCTGTGAGGGGAGGTCTCAAATAGCACATACTCTAGGTTTCCACCCACCAAGGGAAAATGCATATAGCATCACTTTTTTTATTTTTTCACTTTGTTTTGATGGAGGTACTGGGAATTGATCCTGGACCTCGTGCATGCTAAGTACATGCTCTGCCACCGAGTTATACCCACCCCCCAGCATTACTTCTTGAAGTGTGTGGTTTTTGTAAAGCTCAAACTTCTTTTTCTTTATTACTGAATAATTTACATATAGTGAAATGCACAGATCTTAAGTTCAACAACTTCTGATAAATATATACACCTGGGTCATCATCATCTCAACTGAGAAATGAAACGTTTTTTTATTATCCTCGAAAGTTTCCACGTTCCACTTTTTCGTCAAACCCTCCCACCCAAGACAACCACTGTAGACATGGGTTTTTTTTTTCTTTTGCTTATTGCTCAACTTCATGTAAATGGATTAACTAGTCAACATATTGTTTTGAGATTGCATGTATTCATAGCTTTTTCCTTTTTACTGCCGGATAATATTCGTATCCCATTGCATGAATGTACCACAATTCGTTTATTTACTTACTTGTTGGCAGATGTTTGGGTTGTTTCCAGTTTTTGAGTGTTACAAATAAAGGTGGGGCAAATATTCATGTGAAAGTGTTTGTATGGCCATATGTGTTCATCACTCTTGGGTATAAGCCTGGGAGTGACATTGCTGGGTCAGAGAGTGTTTATGTATTTAATGGTCCTCAAACTTTCGCATCTCGGTCCTACCTAAAAAAATAGTCTGAGAGATTTGTTAATATAATAGGTATCATCGGGGTAAACCCAACGAAGGAGAGTGGCCCAAGCTGTAGTAGGAAGCATTAGGTCAGCAACATACACGGCCATGTCATCACCTGCACGAGAGCCGGATAAATTATCTCCCTGAGGCAATCCTGGAGCTTAAACACACATTGCTTGATAATAGCAGGACCTTCATTTACTCCTTCATTGACCAAGTCTTTTTTAAGTTCTTGTTGTATGTCAAGGGCTTTTCTAAAAGCTGGGGAAACAGGAGTCAGTAAGATTTGATTCTTGCCTTCATGGCACTCACAGTCTTGTTGGAGAGACACGTGCACACACGTGTGACACCTTGCAGGGTGCTGAGTCTTATTACAGAGTCGTGCACAGGTACCTGAGAAGCGGCGCAGAACCCCCTGGTAGGTTTGGGCGAGGTCTCCCAGAGATGGCGATGCTGGATTGACCTGAGGACAGGTTGGAGTTCACTAGATGGGCCTTAGGGTAAAAACCCTTTATCCTTCTTCTCCTGACCTCAGAAGCACTGAGGCGTAGGGTGGAGGAGGTGCAAAGGTGGGAAGATGGGAGAGAGCGGGCACAGGTTTTCTCATTAAACCCCTGTGACCGACACTGGCCCAGGTGAGAGTGAAGTAGGTTCCCTGTGGTGGGCGGACGTGGCAGGAGATTTCTTTCAGGGATTTCAATGCTGCGGAATCTGTACGGTGCCAACTCTGGTGAGGACAATTTCAGGGGCCACCACTCTCCCCTTAGGGCCACTCTCTGGGTTTGGGGATCTCTGGCTGGGCTCATCGACCATGATGCTGGAAGGGATGTTGGCCTGAGGTTTTCTAATGCTCCAGTGTTTTTTCGTTGCTTTGATTTGTTAGTTAATTCATCATCCCAGTTTTATTGAGATGTAATTGATACTGTTTCCAGTTTTATAGTTGAAGAAACTGACTTGCCCAGTGTCACGCTATTGAGCTGGCAGTGGTGTGCATGTCTCTGCGGCCAGCAGTCTGCACCAAAAGCAACAGTGACAAAGGCACATGACTAGGTCTGCGGCACCTCTGGAGACTGAGAGAAGGCAGGAGCGGGGCCACATCTGATCGCCAGTACTTAGGAGAAGCTTGAGGAGGGGAATCTGACGGGGACCCACACGGGCATCAGCGTCAGCACCACACAGGACCGTGCTCCATGTGGGCACGTGGGCTGTAAAGCCAGACTCTTGCTCTGAGCCAGAGGGTGAGGAGAGGTAACCCTTTGGCATCCTCAACACTCTTTTGTCTGGCTCACAGACTTCATCTCCAAATAGCGAACCCATCTCTGGAGACCTGACCCTGCCAGGCTCCACACTGTTCCAGCTTCCCCCACCCAGCTGGTCCCAGGCAGTCTTTGCTGCGTTTCCTGGGGTGGTGACCTTAAGCCTTCCTAGTGGCTAGACTGTTTTCCTGAGCTTACATTCTGTGGGGGTGACAACATTGGGAAGACAGGTGGAGACCACGTGAAGGTAGATACGGAGGAAAGAAGAGGCCATGCGTTTACAAACCTAGACCTGCAAGGTGCATTTGAGAACCTGGTTTGCTTTCTGTTTGCTCAGCATCTATAATGCTCTCTTCCCTCGTCCTTCATTCTCTGCCGCCCCAGTGAGGTACAACAACAGAGTTATATAGAAAACTGAACTATACCAGTGGATTAAACAAGATAGAAGCTGGTTGGTCTTTCTGGTACAGCCTGGTTGGATGGATCAGGGATGTGTCAGTCTGCAGTGTCAGAGACCCAGACTCCGTCCGTCTTTCTGCTTGACCGTGGGTGACCACAGCCACGTGGTCCAGCATGCAGCCTGGGGCTCTAGCTTGCAGGGGAAAGGGGTAAAGAAGAGGCAGAGCGTGCACCCAGGAGGATGACTGAAGGAAAACGACCGCGTGACACAGCCGTCTGCCTCCCTGGTGGCCCTGCTGTAGTCCACGCCCACACCTGACTGCAAGGGAGGCTGGGAAACAGTACGTATTCCAGGTAGCCAAGCATCTAGTTGAAAATTGGGAGTCCTTCTAGCCATCTCTGCACACGCATGTTATCTTACTCTGTCCTTACAGTGACTCAGTCCGGTGGGCGTTGTTGACCCCTTTTGACAAAGAGACGTGAACAGCAGCAAGCTACACGGGTGGAGGTGCAGCACCAGACCCCAGGCTGCCTGGTGGCTAACACTGTGTCTCAGTGTGTTACACCGCCCCCAGTGCTCAGCAAGTGCTTCACGTGTAGCAAGTTCTCCTTAATGACAGTTATTTCTATTTCTGCAACCATACATGATATAAAATAGGGCTCTGCTCTTTCTTTGGGTTTTTTTAGGCCTCCTTTGAGTCCCCAGGGTCCAGCTTTCTGTAGTGTGTACCCTTTCTTGTCCTGCAGGATGATTTCAGCCCTGTGAATAGATCATTTCTCTCCCACGGAAAAGAGTCTGCTTAAATATTTGAATTGGTTGGATCCGCATTGCTTTCCAGAGTGAATCAAGCCAATGGTGTATGAAGGGCAGTGGGCAGTGGATACACCCAATTCTTAATAGTTGGGTGGGTTTTCTCATTTTGGTCTTGTTAGTCAAGTCAGTGCACTACAATTTAATCAGGAGAGAGGGGAGCAGTCAGTTAAATGGCTTCTTTCCCAGCCGCCAGCATTTCTCTTCTGCACTGGACCATTGCTGGATGAGAGAGTTTCTGTTTCTCTGCCTGAGGTAGCCAGTGTGCAGTGGCTTAATTGATTTGTATGAGTTCCATTTCTACGGGGCCAAAGGTTATGAGATCGTATTAGGAAAGGGGTTCATATAGGTGGTTGAATTATTTAATTAACTGACTGATTAACTCGTGTGAATCTGGCCCTAGAGCTGGCTCACAACCTTTGAGTGCTATGTGAACTGCATTAGCTCCTTATTTTGCTTTTAAAAATCGCCTTGTCCTGTGCCTGAGGATGTACCATGGACACCAAATTAAATATCCATTCTCTGCAATTAAAAAGCATTATCTTAAACTTGTTAATCTTCCTATAGCTGAGGTGGGAAGCCCCATAAAAATAAAAAAAGCAGGACCCCTAGGCAGGGCCGCTGCTCTCCTCCCAGCACCCTCCGGTTCCCTGGCCCAGAGGCTCTATCTCACTTTTAGCCTCTAAAGCGGCTAACTTATACCTAGAATTCTATTGGTTCCCTGAGCTCACTTCTGATTGGTTATTTCCTTCACTCTTGATTGGTTATTACTCTCACTCCTGATTGGTTATTACTCTCACTTCTGATTGGTCCATTTATAGTACTTCATTTGCATGGAGCTCACTCCTGATTGGGCTATTTCTACAAAGCTTGTTCTTGGTTGGTCAACTTCTGTTGTACTTTATTTGCATATGATGTTGCAAAGTGTAAAAGTGGCAGCCTATAAAAGGCCCGTGTAAACCTACAGCAGGGTCCAGAGCTTGAAGTGTTAACTCTTTTGGGCCTGCTCCCGTAGTAAACCTGAGTTCTCCAAGTCTCCCAGTGCTGCTTGGTTTCTTGCCCGGATTCAGGTTGCTGTCGCAACTGAGCTGAAACACCTTGTTCCGCTACATAGCCAGGTAGCTATCATCTGACTAAAAGAAAGCTCTTGGAGTCTACATATATTTAAAGTCATTTTATTATGATCGTAACATTTTTCTCACCATAAGAGTTTCCTCTCCTCTTTATTTCCTCTTTAGTTCTTACCAAAGAAAATACAAATCCAGAGTGTTTTGTGCAAAAAAGGTACATGAACATGCAAACTGGAATATTTATTAAATTGAGTAATTTATCTCTACACCCCTAAACCCTTTGCCAAGAAGTGTATTATTTCCAAACCTCAAAGAGTAAAACTGCTTCTGAAAGCCTTGGTTATTGCTTTCCCCAGAGACAGTGGGAGATGTTAAAACAAGAGCGTGGTCTCTGTGAGAGGGGGTGTAGGTGGTGCTTGGGACCTGGCTGTTGGCACTACCCTGTCTGCCTTTGAATCTCACTTTTCCACTTGCCAGCTATGTCACCTTAGGCAATTTACTTAATTTCTCTGTTTCAAATCACTATCTGTGAATTAGGGCTGACAGTAATACCTAATGTGTAGGCTTTTGAGGATTAAAAATAAACATGTATTATATTTGGACAGTGCCTGGCACGCAGTGAGTGTTATGCTATGCTGTAGCGTAAGTGCATACTGTAATCATCTGGTCTTTTTCTCTGAAGCATGGTTTTTGCTTGACAAGAACATTAGTAGGAGACACACAGCATCCCCAGGATGGCTTGACAGACACACAGCCCCACTCCAAATGGCCTGATGCAGTCACTGGTCGGGCCATTTATCTCTCAGGACGGCTCGGAGCTCACATGAGTTGAGGCCAGAGTGGAGTGATCATGAGTCGGGGCTTTGGAGTCAGACAGGTGAGGGGTTAAATGTTGGCTCTGACCCTTGTAAGTGGGGTGACCTTGGGCATCGCTGCAGAGCCATGGCTTCTGCACCTGTGGAGGATCGCTGGGTAGGGATTATAAGAGGCCAAGTGTGGAAAGCACTGTGCACGGTCCTGGTTGGTCCATGGTACGTGTTCAAGAAACGTCAGTTAGTTTTAAATCATTGTGACTAAATCCTGGAGGGAGACAGTTAAAAAGATAAGACCAGGAAGGGCAGAGCAGCATTTTCTACATTTATGCCGCTATTTTCCCAGGGTGGAAGGGTAAGAAAAATCCTTTGCTGAAAAAATGTCTCAAAAAGCTGCTAATGTTAATGGCACGTTGACTAGTTGAATCCAGTTACTCAGGCTAGGTGGGAAACCCTTTAACAAATTAGACCAAATTGCAGCTGAAGTGTGAGAGTGGGAACATCCCGTTCACAGCGCGCATGGAAGTTCCCCCGTGGGGCTGTGTCTGTGCACATGCGATTAAGGAGCCTGCAGCCTTTTAAGTCACCATTTTGATGGAATTTTTAAACTTTTCAAACAGTTGTTTTTCTGCCATGTTACAAGCGAAGGTACAAATTAAGCTATATACACATTTAAATGCAAAAATCACTATTGTTGATAATTTGCCTCCAGTTTTGTACAATACCATTGTAACTGGTGAGGTAGGAACATCATTGTGTGAGCAGTGTTGAGTACAGCTGCCCTGTGGCTGTAACGATCGCTGTTTGCTATTATAGTCGCCTTATATTTTGGATAACATGTCTGATCAATAAATATTTACTGCATTTTATAAGCAAAGGAGCATGATAAATTCAGAAAGAAACTTAAAGCAAAATCTTAAAAACTTGTCTTATATAAGCGGCTATTTGTTTTAACCCAGTTCAAATAATGCCCAGAAAGTAAAAGAAATTCTCTCTGATGGGACATGATGTGGAGAGTGCTGGGGAAAGTAATTGAGCTTGCAGCAGCCCAGGAACAAAGCCCTGGCCCTCCCCTCTCCCTCTGCTTCCCTGAGTACCATCCTGTCCTGGCCCAGAAGGCGCACCAGCTTTGTGCAGAAACCACCTGTTCGCTCTCCGTGGCTCCGTGTGGACTGCTGGTCATTTGAGACAGAAGTTAGTGCCAAGATTTTGTTCAATCCATCTAGGCTGTTCAATAAATGTCCACTAATGAGCAGATTTTTATTATTAAAGAGTTCCCGGCTTTCAATGTTGACTTCATTGTAAATCTTTTTATTTTTGAAAATATTTAGATAAAAACTATGAAAAACAGGTTAACAAGGTTTATGGTGAAAAAATTAAAAATATTATAAACATAAAAATGTAAATAAGGCTGAGAATCACAAATTGCTTTGTAAATACTGCTAATATCATGGTGTATAGCTTATTATAAGGCCTTTAAGAAACATATCATCTGGGAACTAAATACACTTGGAATGGAACCATGTTATTTTAAATGAAAGGGGCTGAGGGGGTGGTGGGTATGGCTCAGTGATGGAGCACGTGCTTAGCATGTACAGAGCCCTGGGTTCAATCCCCAGGACCTCCACTAAAAAAAAAAAATGCAAAGTGCTGAAATGGAACACTCAAGATTCACTCCAGTTACTCTCCAGTTCAGCCTCTTCTGTTCTCCAGTACCCTTTTCTTCACCCCGCTTTGTACATGGTGCTTTCCCTACCTCACTGTCTCCCACTCAAACATTTTAAGTTTAAATCAGATGTGTTATCATGGCACAATAGGAATAATAATAATAGTTCCCATTTATTGTTAGCCATCCATACACTGAGCGCCATGTTGGTCTCCTAACCTTCCATCCTCACAACTGCTTTATGAGGCACTCACCCTCCTTTCACAGATTAAAAAAAAAAAAAGATGAAATGTCAGGGAATTGATTATCTTGCCCAGCGTTGCATGTTAAGTGGCAGACTGGGAGAATCAAGCTCGCATCTGACACTCAAGGCCTTCTTCCGTCTGGACCATGCTTCTTTTAAGCAACACTGCACCCTGGCTCCACAGGTCTCTTCACTGTTCTCCACACTCTCCGTCAGGAGCCTGGGCACCACCGCTACAGTCCAGGAGAGCCAGTTAAGTCCCGTCTCACTTATCCATCCTTTCATTCACTTAATCTTCATCGCATGCCTCAGTATGCCGGGCACCGTGCGAGGTGCTGCTGTGGATCCTTTCCCCGCCTTTGCTGACTGCTTCCTGATTATTAGGCCTTTTGCTTGGTATATTGTCTCTGCAGTTACATTATAAACCAATGGTTTACGACTAGCGGTGGGAAGCTTTAGGGAACATTTGAAAATGTGTGACATCTTTGTTATTACAATGACTGTATATAATGACTGTGATGTATACTTTTTTAAAACATTTTTTAATTGAGTTACAGTCATTTTACAATGTTGTGTCAAATTCCAGTGTAGAGCACAATTTTTCAGTTATACATGAACGTACATACATTCATTGTCACATTTTTTTTTTGGCGCTGTGAGCTACCACAAGATCTTGTATGTACTTCCCTGTGCTCTACAGTATAATCTTGTTTATCTATTCTACATTTTGAAATCCCAGTCTGTCCCTCCCCACCCCCTGACCCCTTGGCAACCACAAGTTTGTATTCTATGTCTATGAGTCTGTTTGTTTTGTATTTATGTGTTTTTTTTTGTTTTTTAGATTCCACATATGAGCAATCTCATATGGTATTTTTCTTTCTCTTTCTGGCTTACTTCACTTAGAATGACATTCTGCAGGAGCATCCATGTTGCTACAAATGGTGTTATGTTGTCGGTTTTTATGGCTGAATAGTACTCCATTGTATAAATATACCACGTCTTCTTTAGACTGTGATGTATACTATAATGAGATGCCATGGTATTTAGTGCTCGGACGCCTGAGGTATTCGGTGTTGCACAGTGTATGGGAATGTCCTGCATGTTGAAGAATTGTCCCACCCAAAGTGACAGTAGTGCCCTCCTCCAGAAGCACTGGAGCACATGGATCTAAGGACAAAGATCTTTCTTTTAATAAACCCTCTGTATCCTTATCAAGCCTGGTATCCTACTTATTGAAAGCACTGATTTTCTGTCATGACGATGTTCTCTTGATTAACCAGAAAGTTTAAGCGAGATTTTCAGAGAGAGAGAGATTCGTTCATAGAGACATGGAGTGTGATGATTTCTAAGATTGATTTAGATGGAAGAAAATTCTGTTTTCTGAAGCAAATTGGAAGCTTCTTCCCCACTCACGTGTGAAAACTTGAGATTATAGGAAAACAGAAACTTCCTTCCTTGACTCATGAAACATTCTCCCTAAAGAAGGTGGTAGAAGTTCACTGCTGATACTGAGGCTGTGTTTACTTGTTTTGTAGTCACCAGGCCATGAGCCAAGGCCACAACCCCTTCAAGATCCATTGGTTTTCAGCAGACCAACAAGATGCTTGGATAAGTGGTATCTGAGAGAAACAGTCTCCTCACCTGTAGTAGACATTTATCATTTTTGTTTGGTTGCCCAGTATCTATGTTTCCTTCTTATTCTTGGGGAATCCTTGATCAGGTGCAGTCTTGGTGGGAGGCAGGATTTCCGTGTCACCACCTCTTAGCTGCCAGGACATGAGCACGGATTTAGGCCCGGACGATCAGGTACTGTGGCATGGACCTTGCTCTCATGAGAGTGGCTCAGAGGTGAAGGGTTGGCTGGAATCTCTTCACGGCAGCAGGAAGCGATGCCTGCTGTTGACGGTGGCAGTGCTCTGCCACAGGGGTGGCAGTGGCCGGCTGGCTTTTCTTACTTGGGGATGAGGTCTCTTCTGCTTCCTGGGTGTCTTAGTCTGTTCAGGTTGCTGCAGCAAAATACCAGTGACTAGGTGGTCTGTAAACGATCGAAACAGCTCTCACAGTTCTGGAAGCTGGAAGTCTGAGGTCAGGGCGCCAGGTTGGATGAGGGCCCGCTTCTGGGTTGCAGACTCCTTGTACCCTCACATGGTGGAAGAGCTAGGGACCTACGGGATCACTTTTACAAGAGCAGTCATCCAGTTCAGGAGGGCTCCACCCTCATGACTAGTCACCTCCCAAAGCTCCCGCCTCCTGTCACCATCACGCTGGGCATTAGGGCTTCAGCATATGAAGTTTGGGGGGACACAAGCATTCAAACCGTAACAATGGGTTATTGTGGCAGAGACGCCCAGACTCCTCAATATATTGTCTCTGCTTTTTCCTTTACAAAGAAGACTCCCTACATCCCAGTTTTAACTTGGCACTGAGCTGCCTAGCTAGGGACAAGATTTCTCTGGCTTCCCTTGCAGCCAGGGGTGACCACGTGACTAATTTTGAGTGGCAGTATGTGGGAGTGATGTGCACAACTTTCAGGTCACACCCAAAAGGAAGCTGTTTACTCTTTATTCCCTCGTTCTCCGTTCGTTGGCTGGAGCCTGGATGTGATGTTGGTGATGCAACCTTGCAGATGAAGACAACATCTTAGAGAATGGAAAGCCGAGGGGGAAGAAGCCTGGGTGGAATAGAACAGCCTACACTCCTCGTTCCCCTCTATCTGCATAGGGAAGAAGCAAATGTTCTGTCTTGGTTAAGTCACTGTTGTCCGGCCTCTGTTAAGGAGGCAAGATCCTTATCCTGTTTAGCAGAGTGACTACCCAGGTTTTGAGCCTAGTCTTCCAACCTCCTGTTGTTCCACAGGCCCTCTGAAATGACTTTCCAACAGATTCCCTTTTGTTTAGAGTTGTCAGAATCTACTTCTGTTTCTTGCAACTGTTAATGGGAGTATTTTAGATAAATACACCTAAAAATGTGGAATTGGCTGAGCCCAGGGAGTTGAGTGGAGAACAAGGAGGTCTCACCATTCAAGTCTGGACAGTTACCTGTTCTTACTCCTCGGAGTGGAACAGCTGGTTGACCTAAGTCCTGCTATAATTTGGTTCTTAGATCTTTTGCCTACAAGGGCAACAGCATTAGGAAACTTGGTAGAAAAACTTGAAGATGTTGGGGAGTATTCTGACTCCTCCTCGCAAGCTTTAGTGAGGTCTTACTAAAAGGGATATGCTTAGCCTGGAAATGAAAAGAGAGTGGAAAAAAGCCTACGACTTTGCAGAGAGGCCTTTGACATAGTAGTCTATAATCCAAAGTGATGTAAGGTCTAGTAGAGCTCAGAAATCTCTTTCCCAAGCTCAAGTTAGTGCAAACTAAAGCAAGGAAGTAAGAGACTTAGCTGCAAACAAGTTCAGAGCTGGAGAGCAGCGTGATTCCGCTGGACTCCTGGCAGGCACCTCCTGCTGTGTTCGCTCTGCTGGAGAGCAGGGACAGCGACAGCTCTCAGGGGGATGCTGTGGGGATGGGACCCCCGGAGAGGAAGTCTCTTAGAGGTGCCTCCCCCGCACAGTCTGCTTGAAATTGGCCCAATGTGAAGGCCACTAAATCAAGGGCTATAGCAGATCATTAGAAGAAAAAAAAATTCTTAGACTTAAAGTCTATGACATGACAAGATATCTGCCTTGGTTACTAGTCACATTGATTAGTTCGGAGATAAGCACAGGATTCACACCATTGAGAGTTTAGGAGATGTTTCTAGAAACTTCTGGAAAGGAAGCTTTCCTGAGGATCTGTGGGTGGTACTAGTAAGCTGCCCTTTGTCCCTAGGCTTTAATTAATAAGCATGTAACCCTGGGAGCTCCCTGTGGCTACGAGGGAGCCAGGCCTAGGATAAACCCGTCCCTGTGGCAAGCGGAGAAGAGAGATGAAAAGAAACTGGTTTTTTTCCTAATATGGTTGAGTGGTACAGCAAGTCTAAGCTAAAGTCTCTTTATCTCTGGATTTTTTAGTTAAGTGAGCTAATAAATCTACTTCTCTATTTAATCCAGGCCAAACTGAATTTTCTCTTAGTTGCAGCAGAGAGTAAAAGTGGTGTATCTTTTTCTTAGTCATCTAACTTCGCAGCTTGGCCTTTTAGCATTTGAGTTATTACCAAAACTGGCTTATGGTAAGTCTTGCCAACGAGCAATTCTTGTTAAGTGCTGACGATCCAGTCTTCTCCCCGAAATCTGATACCATCTTTGTTGGGATCGGAGTGGTTTTTGCGACATCTGTGAAACCCCAGGCACCTGCTCTTCCGCCTTTACGGTGAGCCCCGTCAACTCTGTCGGAAACATTCCAATTTTACATGCTACCTTTGGGCAGAGCACTTCCCAAAGCTTTGCCTTCAAACTTTCTACACTCAGTGAGAACTTATGTTATCATTGCTTCCAGGGGGCCCTTAGTGATGTCACCGTAACAATGACCATATTTAATGTTTCTCTTCCTTTTCCTTGGGAAAGATTTGGAGCTAAAACATTGTTCTTGTGAAGCATCACCAAAGCTGGTGTGCACCTTCCTCAGAAGATGAATTTTACATTATTGCACCACATGGGATATGTATTCTTGCAAAATTGCTATGAAAAATCTTGTTCCAAAAATAGAGCCACATTGTTCTTTAAAGTAGTTAGTACAGGTCAGTGAGGAACCTGCTCATTTAGTAGTCCTGGAACGGGGTGACTGAGTGATGACTGGATTTCATCATAGCCAATCATTTTTGTCCAAAAAGATTACGAGGGGCATTGGTTCATTTCCTCTTACAAGCAGCCACCTGTCTGAGGGCCACACCCTCTATATGTATTTACCAGGGCGAGAGGTCCACATCTGTGCTGTTTATATGAAAAAAGGAGTCAACTTCATAAACAAGGCTCAGAAAAGAGCTGTGACCCCTGAATGCTGCACAGTTTTGTTGTTGTTATTGTTTGTTCGTTTCGAGTAGAGAACTAAGGACAGGATAACTCAGGACTCTCTAGGTCTTTTGGTCTGTTCTGAAATTTCCACTTTGTTGCTTATTTTTAAAGAACCTAAAATGAGGTCTGACCTAAAGAAGGGAATCACCCCAGTTGTGACAAGTGCTTGTTAGACTAGTGAAAACCCTCTGGCAGTGGAGGTGATGCCCTTTCCTGACCCTAAGAAATAAAGGATGCACCACAAATGCAGTTTACTTTCTTTTGGGGCTCAACAGAGTTAGTGTTTATCCAGCGATTTCAAAATGACCTGATGAGAATACACTTTGGAATAAGTCATCCGGTATGCAGAAAGGAAATGCGTTTTGCTTTGACACCTCTTCTTCTGCTCAGAAATGATGAACTGTGCCCTGGGCTATCAAACATCAGCACATAAAAATTATTCACAAAGGGTCTATGGTTCAAGTGGTAAATCCAGGCATTTGCAAAATGTTGACCCAAGTGAGTCAGCATGGAAAGCTTGATCTTTCAGTTTGATGAAAATGTAATTTTGTGGGTGTCAAGTTGAAGTTCAAAAGTGACGTATCGTGTCACACAGATAAATAGTTTCGCCGAAAGCAATGCCATAATTCATAAGCCCTTGTCTGGCCAATGGTAACTCTGGCTGATTAAGCGAAATGCTTGCTAATAAATGCAAGCTTTATCCTAGATTATACAGTTAGTCTTTTCTGAATAATAAAGATTGTCCTATTTAAGAACCGAAATTAGTGCTAGAAGTCAATATCCAACATAAAAACACCTTTGTTTCATTTGCGTTTCTTTTGCCCTCACAAAGATTAATTTTAGAACAATAGCAAACAATAAACTGTGAGCATCCAATAAGCACTTCCATCCTTGGCTCCCCGTAGACCAACTGAGTAACAATGCTGGGGGAAACAATGTAAGTTAGTAAGTCAATAAATAAGTAAATAAAAATAGTTATTGTTCTGGAAGTTATTGTTTAGTGCCGAGGAGGAAACAGACCTGTATGTGAAGAACCTTCTTTACCTTCTGACTCAGATCTGCCCCCCGTCAGAGCCCCAGTGTCCCCGACACTCCCCTGGCTGTCCGGCTCTGGAAAGCCCGTGCTCTTTCCGACCGTGGAGTCCTGCAGACTTCGCTTGGCTGTTGTGCCCAGGGTGGCCTTTCTCCCACTCTTCTTACGGAAACTTCCGTTCCTCTCTCAACGTTGACTCGATTCAGTCTCTGCCTTTTGAAAACATCTGCCCCTTGCCAGGTAGAACGCTTTTCTCTTGTAACTTGATTGCACTGTTACCGCCCTCATCATGTATTTATTTATTTTTTTAAATGAAGTATAGGTGATTTATAGTATTATATTAGTTTCGGGTCTACAGCATAGTGATTCAGTATTTTTACAGTTTATACTCCATTAAAAGCTATTACAAGATGATGGCTGTAATTTCCTGTGGTGTACAACTATCCTTGTTGCTTATCTATTTTATACATAGTAGTTTTTGCCTCTTAATCCCCGTACCCCTAATGTGCCCCTCCTCCTTCCCTCTCTCCACTGGTAACCTCTAGTTTGTTCTCTAGATCTGAGTCTGCTTGTGTTTAGCTATATACATTTGTTTGTATTTCGCTTTTAGATTCCATGTATAAGTGATACCATACAGTGTTTCTCTCTGTTGGACTTATCTCACTAAGCATAACATTCTCTAAGTCCATCCATGTTGCTGCACATGGCAGAATTTCATTATTTTTTAGGGTTGAGTAATATTTCACTATATATATATATACTGCATTTCGTTATCCATTCATCTGTTGATGGACACTTGAGTAGCTTCCATATCATGGCTATTGTAAATTGTGCTGCAGTAAACATGGGGGTGCAAGCATTTTTCCAAATTAGTGATTTCGCTTTTTCCAGAGATATATCCAGGAGTGGTCTGTCTCCTCTGTTCTGCTCTCTGAGGACAAGATTCAGGTATTTCATTTTCTGTATTTTCAGTGCCTAGCATGGTGACTGGCTCATACTAAGTAGTGAATGAACTGAGGCTTAAATAGAGTGGGGAGCAGAGGTCATTATAGGAAAGCAAGGTTTTGAGAAGCTCCCTCCCTCTAAACCCTATTCAGGATTTAACTTGTTCCAAGATCTCCCCCAGAATAACAGCCTGCTCGCTCCCTAATTCAACAGCCATCATTTCTTTATTTGTCATTCTTCCAGCTGTTAACATTCTTTGTATCAAATGATTTTTTTGCTCCTGTGCACATACTGCTTTGCATTTTTAACCTCATCTTACTAATAATTTTGCCTGTTTAGGCAAATTCTTAGGCCTCCCTAATAAAATTTTTGCCTTCTTAAATGGAAGTCCCTATTTTGTATATATCTTTTCTGCCTCTCCTCTCTCATGTTGCATTGTGTACAGTGCCCTGCTCAGGGGAGGGACTGAGTACACTCTTGTTGAAGAAATGAAATTAAAGTGGTTATCTGGTATATTGAAATTTTGTTTTTGATTTTCTTCTCTCATCTCATTATTCAGCAAGAAATCAAAATGGTAATCAGTACACCGTTAATTTTAAAAAGTTGATTTATATTCAAAAAATCAGTGTGGTCATTATCTTGAATTTATAAGGAGAGCGGCTCTTTGAATTGCTGTGAAAAGTAAAGGTCAAACCATAAATAATTAAGTGTGTTAATATTGGCTATTCCTGTCAGTCATGAAACAGAGTGAATGTGTATATTTTCTATGGAAAGAGCTTTTAATTGCAAATCACTCTTTTCAGACATCCTTGACAAATTGATAGCAAGGACTTTTTTTTGAAACCTGGATTTACTGATCTTTTCTTTAAGGATTTCATTTGGCTTATTTCTTAAAGTGATATGGATGAGTTTCTTACATCCTAAATGATGTGACCTTTGAAGGTGTGCAACAGCTGGTGAGAAAAGGAGATGTAATGTCATCATCAGGCAAACTGTTTCTTGGAATTCAGGCAATTTGATCTCACTGCATTTCTCTGGCACACTAAAAACGCATCTCTTGTGCATTAATGCCTGCAGCTCTGGTGTGCATCTGAGGCTTTCTTACAGATGACCATAGAGGTGCTCCTGGAGCAGCAGACCTCCTGACAGCACCGACTTTGTGCTCGGCGTGGCTCGTCTGCTAGCTCGGGGGTCACAGCAGAGGAAGTCCCACCTCCTTGGCTTAATCCACTGCTTATGTAACTCTTGTCCTCTGACCTTGCTTTCAGCCCTTGGGGGCTCATAAAAACATACATTTTGGTTATAGTCCAAATAGATTATACAGAAGCATTTCCTCTTTAAGAGACTATTTCTGTTATACTGTCTTTACTAATTCGCTCCATCACCTGTGCACAAGTCTCTGCCGGAGCCCGGAGCTCTCGGCGGGGCTGTAGTGGTGAGGGCTGGAGCAACACGTCTGTAACAGAGGGGGCTCCTTGCCGGCTTCACTGTCCCTCGACAGAATATGATTTAAGGCTTTGTTGTGAATGTGGACGTATGAAGGAGGACTTTCCATCTCGAGTTTTATCCTGTCCAGAGCCTCCGTTTTGCTTTCAGTTCAATAAATGTTGTGTTTTGGTTGATCAGCATGTTGGCCTCGCCTCATTCTTATTTCCAAGGAGTATTGTGGGGAGATTTAAATGTTTTCTTTGCAAAATTCCTCCTCAAGCAGTCTTCCTCTATTTGAAAAGCCCCACACGTGGATTATGTCCAACAAAGTATCTGACTAGGGCGTAGGTGGCACAGGAAGTGGAACTGCAACAGCTCAATTCAGTTTTTTTTTTTTTCCGGGGTGGGAGCTGGGGGAGATCTTTTAAAGTTGTTTTAATTCTATCTGTATCACTTCTCCTGACATGTTCCTCTTACTTGTGTGTTTGGGTAAGTTGCTGTTTCCCACAAAATATGGAACCACTCGGTTTCATTCCAGTATTATGTTTCATATTATTTACTTCATCATGTTGATTAGAGCATGAATTCAGGGCTGTCTGGGCTGATTCAATGACCAAGTCCTTTTAGTCAGACGGGAAGCAGCGTGCTGCTGTGAAATCATTGCCTGTCCTCATCTGTCGGTCTCTCCCAGGCTCATTTCTAAATCAAGCCTGCCCCGAGTCTTCACTGACCTGCGCCCGCTCTGGCAAGAAGGCAGTCGCGAAGCCGACTGCGCCTAGTGGGAATGCAATGATACTAAAAATTACTCAGACTCTCTTTCCCACCATCTCTCTCCCCTTCAGAAGAAAATCAAAGTAATGAAATGAAACGGAAATATATGCATAGGCACCAAAAAGCCAAGAAAAGCCAACACGTAAAAGACGGCAAAGGAACTTACTCAGCTTCATCCCCAACACCAGAAAGTGCCCACTTGGATTTGACACCTTAGAGACAAAGTTCAAAGAGCATGGTTTTTGTCCTTTGGGGGTTCTTAACATGTCAACAGATGTGTAAAAGATTTGTTAAAAATCAAATACTGAATATTAAACAAATAGACAAATAAATATTCATATTTTACGAATAGTAGTTAATGATGGACTAATGCCATTAACATCTATAGCATAAACGTGCTTTAGAATTATTTTTCTACAGTTTGCTTTTAGAATTCTGTTTGTTAGCTTTCGCCAGAGCATAATTAGAAATTCATCTTGCCGACTGTTTCATGGGTTTGCACCTGGCTTTATTTGTATGTAACATATGCCTGTGTACCACCTATCATGTGCCAGGCTGTTCTCAGCCCATTATGAGTAGTAACTCATTTACTCTTCATAACAACTCTAGAGTGAGTGCCATTATTCTTTTCTTTCCATACATGGGGAAGTTGGGACTCAACGCAATTAATCAGCTTGCCCAGGTCACTCACCTGGTGAGGGGCAGAGCCAAAATAGAACCCAGACTCCCTGGGGCTCAGGAGGCCAACACTTAACCACTATGCATATACTATGCATATACCTCTTGATGTTCAGAGACATTTCCAAAAGATGAGTTCCGAAGCTGATGGGATCAATGTCAATGCTATATATGTATTACTGACATTGACATCAGCAACTTATGTATGTGGCCTCCCGAAAAGGCCGTACTGATTTTGCTGTCTTCCTGTCATTGAAAAGTCCATTTTATTCCTATCTGGATGTAGCTCATATTTGAATTCAATTTATTATATAAACTACTTGAGATATTGACAACTTGAGTTGTTGATATGAAGTGCAAGCCACATTAAATTCTTGTTAATTCAAGCACAACTTTGACACAAATGATAATTATGAAAATAAAAGATTGTTATTGGCAATAATTATTGGCCTGGATGCTCACAAGTCCTATGACCAGAGGCAGGACCTTCTGTCTCTCCATGTGTAAAATGTGGTTATTGGAGAGACAATCTTAAACTGTCCTTTCCAGAACTGGTACTATACTGGTTTATAATTCTGTGTACAAATATTAATTTGCAAATCAGTTTTCCATACTGTCAACCATAATGCACAGTCGTTAGCTGCTATGGATGTTTAGAATATCAATCCAGCCCTCTCTGTATATATTTATAATTTATAAGCACACACACACACGTCTCACTCTTTAATGGCTTCCAGTCATTTTCAGGGTAAAAGCACCTTGGCTTGGCACACAAGGTCCACCAGCATCTACCCTTTGCCCATCTCTCCAGTGTCTTCTCTTGCCACGCCCCCTCCTCTTATGCCTTACAAACCCATTATTCCATCAAAATGTGCGTTTTGACACAAGTCTCTGCCTTTGAACACTATTCTCTCTCCCTGGAAAAATTTCCTCCTTTTCCCCTGACCCAGTAAACTTACCTCTTTGGGGAAGCCTTCTTTGAGTTTCCCCTTCCACTTCCCCTCTGTAGAATGAATCAGAGCCCATCCTCTGTGCCCCCATAGGACCCCCTGTACCCCATTCATGACATCTGCCACATTCTGTGGCAGTCACTGGCTTTCTTGCTTGTCTTCCCCATTGGGCTGTGATTGGAAGACAGACTGAATATTTCAGGTGTGTCCATCTAGTGGCTCCAAGTGTTCGGCAAAGTGACAAACTTCAATGAATTTTAGCTGAGTAGAAGGCCAAATGGAATACAAAGCTTATTTCTGTTTCTGCAGGATGTAGTTAAAAATGATAAATTATTTTTAGCTTTAGTTCAGGAATGGATTCAATGTTGAGAGAGAGAGAGAGGTGGTGGTGGTGGGGTTGAGTCCTGATACACTTACAGAATGAATATAATGTAAAAAAAAAAAACAGAACAAAACCCTGAAGAGTCTAAGAAACAATTGATAACTTTTTTGTTGACTGAAAATTACTAATTTTTTTCAGTCCAGACATTGTGGAGAACACTGACCAAAAGGAGTCACATGGTTCTTGTCCTCCGAGTTGACTAACACTGAGGTCAGAAGCCCCATAAAAAAAGATGTCAGGACCCCTAGGCAGGGCCACTACTCTCCTGCCAGCACCATTTGGTTCCCTGGCCAAGTGGCGTTATCTCGCTTTTTAACTCTGAAACAGCTTCTAGGAAAGCTGCACTTACCCTGAAGATTCTATTGGTTCCCTCAGCTAACTCCTGATTGGCCCATTTGTAGCCCCTCATTTGCATGGAGCTCTCTCCTGATTGGTCCATTTCTGTCACTCCTGATTGGTCCACTTCTATCACTCCTGATTGGTCCATTTCTACAAAGCTCATTCCTAATTAGTCAATTTTGTTACACCTTATTTACATATGGTGTTGCAAAGTATAGACTGGCAGCCTGTAAAAGCCTGTGTAAACCTACAGAGGGGGTGCAGAGCTTGGAGTGTTAACTCCTCTGGGCCTGGCAGTGTAATAAACCTGAGTTCTCCAACTCTCTGAGTTCTGCTTGGTCTCTCGCCCGGATCCAGGTTGCTGCTGTAACACACTTTGCTGCAACAACATAGGAAAAATGATAATTTTAGGTTAAAGTACATACATATCGGCAATTTCATCTACTTCAGCCTATTTAAGGCAGAGTAAGAGGATAAATGAAAAAGTTCATCAGTGAGAGTTCAGGCAAGAATGAAATCTTATTCAATTGGAGGAACCAGAAAAGGTCTTTAAGAGTGAGGTGAGTCTGAGGACATCAGAGGGAGAGAGAGCATACAAGGGGCCAGTTCTACAGAAGTGAGAACCACCAGAGCATGTTCCAGAGAGAACAGTAATCCATTATACAGGGGAGAGAGGGGTTACTGATGAGGGTTTTGAATGCCAACCCAAAGGCAGGCAATATGCGGCCCTTGGTTTCTGAGTCAAGGAGAGGTTTGATGGGAACTTCACTGTGGGAAGACTCTGCCGTCACTTTGGGACGGGACCAGTATGCCCTCTCCTACTCCTCTGCCCTTGCCTTCCGCATGCCTTTCAGCCGCGCCCATGAAAATAGCACGTGGTTGCTGAGCCTCTGCCACGGGGACAGTGTGCTAGGTTGTGGGATAGAAAGAAGAGAGAAATCTAATTTCTGTGCGTGAGAGGCTCAAATGGGTGTCCACCCAGTCTGCTGTCCAAATTGGTGCTTTTCTCTGGTTTGCCCTCGATCCAGTTAGGTGGGTGTTTACACGGGGTCTTGCAGAGCAGTGCTTCGGAGAGCTACTTACCGGGTGTCCCCTCATGCTGTGCAGCCAGCCGGCAGTGCTCCCACGCCTTGAGAAAGGAGGCCGTTTCTGGTTCTGAATCCGCCACTGCTGGGCTAGTGTTGACACGGACTCCCGGGTAAATGTGACGTGGAAAGAGTTCTAAACCAGGGTGAGAGGTTCTGTGCTCAGCCTGACTCCACCACTGACGGAAACTGTGGCTTCGCGAAGTCTCAATTTCCTAATTCTTAATACTTAATACCAGTGACTGCCCACCTTGCAGAGCTCTAGTGGGGTAAATGAGATAAGCGGAGGGATTCGTGTTTAGATTGTGGCAACGACTTATGCACTTTTATTGGCTCTTTTATATTTACCACTGGAGAAGATTCTTCTGGAACTTACCTGCTGTGTTTATTACATAAGGAATATTGCTTAATTTTAAGACTTAAAAAAAAATCTAGTAAACCAACCCGGAAAGCTTCAATTTGCCTCCAGTGTCAGGTGGACTCAAAAAAAAAAAAAAAAAAATTAAAGATTTAAATCAAAGCTGGGCCAACACTTAGTCCTGTAACAGGCGCTAGGACGTGACCGCTAAGGCTGCTGTAGCTGTTTCTCCTGCAGTGAATTTGCTAAAAGCAATTTCCTGTTTTTAACCCAAGCAGACAGCTCTGGTCCCCCAGGGGTTCATTAGCTTGGTGGTCCATGGGCAGTCTCGTTCCTGTTCTTTGTCTGCAGCGCGGAGTTACAACAACAGATGGGGAAGGTTCAGCCTCACCTTTGTGGTTAATGCTTACAATCTTATTAAAGGCTAAGGAAATACACGCTCAGCTAACTCTTTGTATCACTGAAAACTGATTTTCCAGCATCACATCAAATATTTACCTTGCCCTAAGCTACCAGTAATTACAAGCTGATATTGTTCAGCCTCAAACAAACACAGAGTAATGAATTTCTGCTAATTATTAGGCACCGATGAAAAATGTGATTTGCCCACTCCCAGAGCTATCCCGGGCACCTCATCTTTCTGCACGAGGGAAAGCTTCAATTGATATGAATATATTCAGTGCTGCTGAAAGGCACTTCAGTGGTGTCAACCAAAAGTAATTACCAGCGTGTCTGGGAAAGTGATTAAAATGGCTTAAAATTAAGATTTTGGTTTGCTATAGTTATTTCTATGCAAATATGCCACATTTTTCAACTGACATGGGGTGTCTTAATTAAAAACAGGCTAAAGTTGTCGAATAACAAAAGATTTTTAAATTCTGCCAAACCTCACACTATAAAAAATAATGATTCCAGCCTTAGCTGCAAATGAAAGTAATCTTTCTCTGTAGGTCTTATTGGGTTTTTTAGAAAATTATGCTGCAGACTGTTACTGAATCAGGCATTTCCTGATGGAATACTCAAATATTTGAGATACTTCTCTTTACTTTGTGGTCCCTTTGTTCAAAGAAGGGAGAAGAGTGTGTCTCCTGTCTGCCCGCCCCCTGAGGAAGAGTCCGGTGATGCCTTCTTATATTTCTCCTGCAGTTGGCACCAGTCCGTTACCTCCAGAGGTGACTGATTTTTTTTCTAACTTGAAGGGAGAGAGGAGAGAATAGAAACGTAGGTTGGCCCAGACCCCAGACCCCACCTTGAGACCCTCCTCTTTCTTTGCATCTCCTGTTTCTGTTTCTCTTAACTCTTTAATCAGGTAGGAGGGCTTCAAAAGGTATATATATCAGGGGACCTTTAATCCTCTCTAATTCTATCAGGCCCAACCCGAGAAATCAATTATAGACCAAGGATTTTTAAGGTGGTCACAGATCCAGCAGGGTAGCTCCTGTTTTCTTCTTTCATTTCCCCAGTCCCTTTTTTTCTTTTGAGAATTTTTTTTAAATTGAGATATAGTCAGTTGACAATGGTTTCTGGTGCACAGCACAATGCTTCAGTCATACGTGAACATACATAGATTCGTTTTCATATTCTTTTTCACCGTAAGCTACTACAGTCCCCTCTCGTTTTTGAAAATTATGTGCTCTGTTTTCTAGGTGGTTATCCCAGCTGTATTAACAGGTACACTGACTGTCTAAAGTTGTACAGGTAGCATTTGCATTACATCAAAATGCTTTTAGTGATTTAATCCGAGGCAGAAGTAATATGAAAATTCTGGGAGTTCAAAAAAAAATGTAGGAGTTGTTGTAAGCTCAGTAAGGAAGTATTTTAGGGCCAGGATTAATTTTTCAAGTTGCACTGGAGAGAATGCCTAATGGTATCAGTTCCGCATTCAGCCTTCTCTCTCCTCTCTCTGCACACCCTCTGGGCACGCTTGTTAATTCCCAGGGCTTCAACCGTCCCTTGTACCTTCCAAAGCCACTTCATCAGTCCAGACCTCTTGTGAGATTCGGATCCTGGTGTCCGCTGGATATTGCCACATCAGTGTCACTATGTCTGCCCGGGGCTGGGCCCTGAACATGTTCTCTGCCTTGTTGTGATAGGTCCTCTGGGTATGGAGTTCCCTCTTCTTGGGACATACTTCCCCGCAGTCCGTCTGGTGAAAATCCACTCATTCCTTAACACAAAGTTCAAGTGCCACCTCAAGTTTGCCTGAATGACACCTGTGGTTATTTCCTTTGTTCCAGATTTTTTTTCTTTAAATTTTCAAATAAATGAAATAACATTCAGTTGCAATGCTGTTAAATTCGTACTCAGCCTATTCTGCTTTGCAGAGTTAGAAATTTTCATCCCCAAATAATGTCCTATAAAGTATAATGCAACTTGACTGTGGAAATTAAAGACTTGGAACACTCCGATGGTGAGTAGTGCCAAATTCTAGACGCCTCTTCAGAGAGGAACTCAGTGTCTTTCTCTCTCCCTCTCTTTCTCTTAATACACACTGGTCCAATAGTGGAAATTTTCTTCTTATAAAATAAATATGGTATTTGATACCATAGATGGTGAATGCTGGGTTTTCTATGTCTTTGCCAGTCCTAAAGCCTCATGGTTATAAAGCAGAAAATGAACAAAGGGAATCATTTAGTAGACCCTAGACTTTTGAGATTTAAGAACTCTCTTCCATGGTATTTTTTTTTTGGTGCATGAACTCACAATTAAGCACAGATTATAAATTCCTTGGGACAGCATCTTCCCCTTCCAGCTTCTGTATTACACTGTGTGCTCTAGAGCTTCCGAATATGTGCTAATTCAGCTGCTGCGCGGCGGGGGGAATGAGTCATCTCTTTACAAGGTTAGTGCCCAAAATACCATCCCAAGTGTAATGAATCCACCTTCGTTCCTACAGTTCTCCATCATACACTTGGATTTCTTAAGCTATAGAAAGAAAGGTAACGAAACCATAAAGGGCAAAAAGCAAGCCTGACACTTGGAGGTCTTTCCAGTGTCTTCAGAGACTAAAGTTGGAGCATCAAAAGTTTCTGCTAAATGACACGCTTGCTCCATCACTCACAGCCCCCAGTTCCCGGGTCTGGCCCCTCAGAGGTCCTGGGCCGCTCAGTTAAGTCTCTCCGGACCCTTTCCTGGAGCCTGCTGTCACTCCAGGTAATGGATATGAGGGAAGGCAGGATCTGCCAAGATCTAATGACAATATAGGGCTGGGGGATTAAGACGTACGAACTGTTATGTGTAAAGTGAGCTGCAGGGATCTGTTGTACCACAGGGGGAATATAGCCAATATTTTATAATAACTATAGATGGAGTATAACCTTTAAAAATTGTGAATCGCTGTGTTATACACCTGTAACTCATATAATGTACATCAGCTACACTTCAATTAAAAAAAGATTGAATGACACTGGAATTGGCTTCTGGGAAGGTGAGGTGGGGAGAAGGCGCAGGGTTCACCCTGGGGAGTCCTTTAAAGCAGGCCCCCTTCCTGTGTCCCGCTTTGTGTCTCAGTTTCTTTGCTGCTTGTGAGACCCCTGTGCCCGCCCTCTCATGCTGTGAAGCATGTAGAGCTCCCCACCGTCCTCGAAGATGCCCGTGCTCCAGAATCACCTCCTCTCCTTCCTGGAGCAGCCGTGCCCATTAGTGCCAGAGACCTGGGGGCCGTCTTGCCAGGCCACTTAACAGTTCCCGTCTTGGGTAAGATTTCCTCTAGGTTTTTGATCTGTCAGGTTAAGAACGTGGATTGTTGCTGAATTTTATAAAATCGTGGATCAGTGTTGAATTTGAGAAAATAATTTTTCTGCACTTTTTAAGATGGTTATGTGGAAATTCTCATTTAATTCATTAATGTGGTAAATTACATTTATGGGTTTTCTAATATTGAACCATCCATGGAGCAACCCTAAGTTGGTAATGGTATATTGGGGTATATATTGAAAATGCTGCTCCATTGTCTTGTATCCAGTGTTATCCAGTTTCTTTTTGTTCCTTTTTATGTTGATGACTCTTTCTCTAAGATTTAGAATTTTCTCTTTGTTTTTGACATTCTTAACTTACACTACGAATGAGGCTTTTCTTATCTTTCCTCATTGGCACCTTACAGCATTTCAGTCCAAGGACTTTCTTTTATTTTTCATGTCAGGAAATTTATTTTCATTATTTTTTTCAAATATTTCTAATTTCCTTAAAATGTTTATTACTGAAATTTCAAACACAAACACAAGACAGATAATTAAAAATAAAATTAAAAAAATAAACAAATCTTTATTTTTACATTTTTCGTTGTCTCGGATTCCTGTTGTCTGGGTATTAGCTCTTCAGCCACGGGCCTCCCCCCTTGCGAGCTTCTATTTCCTATTGTCTGTTTCTTTGTCCTTTCTTTCCTCCCTTGGGAGGTTTCCGTAACCTGTCCCTTCTGATCTCTGATTTGTCCCCTGGATGTTTCCGTTCTGCCATTTATTTTTTTCACTTACTACATTCATGGTGTTACTGTTGTGTATTTAATCCTTCACGTTTCTTTGTGGTTTTATGTTTTCTCCTCACCCATAAAACAACTGCCCAGGTCTGAGTCTTGCTCTTTGTCCCTCCTCCCCAAGAAGAAGCAACCCCGGGGCGCTCTCCTCTGCGTGGCAGCTCTCCGCCCTGGTCCGGGTTGGAGGAGCAAGCGTCTGGGTCAGTCAGTCCTCACCTGTCCTCCTCCACTCTTCTCACAAGCACGGGTTTCCGTCCCGCCCTCATCTCCCTCTGGGGCACGGACCCACCTGCACCAGGTGCGGGGCAGGCTCCGCTCGTCCCAGGGCAACGGCGAGGAGCGGGGGCGAGCGGGGCCCAGACCGCCACGGTCCCGTTGCTGCTGCTTCCTTCCCCAGCTGGGCGTTACCTTCCGCTGCCGCAGCCATCGTCCCACCAAGCCCTCATCCGAGCAGCGCTGCACCGCAGCCTCAGCCGGGGCCCTCAGACTCGGCTCCGCTTGCCCTCGGGAGGCGCTGCTCCTGGAGGCCGGAGCCCAGACGTGCTGGTTTAGCACTCTGGCCCGTTAGCTGTTCCTTTGTTTTGCCTCGATAGCTAACTCCAAACAGGCTTGACCAGAGGTTGAGAAAGGCCTCAGGCCATTTTTTTCAAGCTCCTTTTATGTTAAGAGATGAGGAAATTGAGTCCCGAGACCGGGAGCGGGGCTAGTGCACCGGATAGCTGTCCCCAGGGGCAGCGAGGGAACGGCATTAGCCATGTGTCCTCGATCAGGAAGGTGACCAGCACTGCCAAGGCCCCAGCGGCCACTGGTCCCTACAGCCAGGCTGTGTGAGTCGACAGGACACATTTACATTTCAGGACAGCTAGGCATGGACCCTGCAAGGAGACAGCTGGTGCCAGGAGGGGTGGCGGAAGAAGCTAAACAGGCCCTTACAAGCACGAGTGAAAGTCTGAAAGCTGCAGGCTGTGGCTTTACAAACGTGGTAAAGACAGCTGTTTGGCTGGCTGCCATAAATGACTTCAGCACTGTCAGTGACATCCACAAAGAGAATTTCAAGAACAGGTTTCTGGCGACAGCTGCCTCCCAGGTTGCTGCTTTGCCCAAAGGAGGCGGGGTTGAGACTGAGGCAGTAGCTCCAGACGGCGTCGCTCCGAGTGGGTCCACTGTTACTCAGTCTGGGATTTTAATAATGTTTTAAATTAATCCAATTAATGTCTTCATTTTTATAATTGATGTTGGGAAGTGTAGAGTTGACGGGCATATCTGAAGCTACTATGGAAATACCATATAATAAGGGGGATTGACACAGGTTGACGATTAATGATGAATCTAGTTACTGACGTAAGTTACACTTACAACCCTCGTATCGCTGGATGTGGGAAAAGAGACACGCATTACGCAGTTACTCAGCTAAGTAAAAGTAAAGGGAAATAACACGTAGGAAAGACGAGTCACTAATTCCTGAGAACAATAAAGAGCACACCTAATTCAATTAAACCCTATTAATTTAATGAAATATTTAGCTCTCATGTCAGATACATGACTCTGCTTTCCCTTGAATAAAATTAAAGTGTTTAAGTTTGAATGGTAGAGATAAAGGAGAAGAAATTGGGCCAAAATTTTATATAGATGATACTTTTCTAATGCAAATAAAATGGCATGCAGATTTAAAAAAAAAAAAGAGAGAGAGAGATGAGGAAATTGCAAATTAAGACTAAGAAAAGTGGGCTCCATTTCAAAAATTTACTTTTGGTAAATTAACACTTTTAATATAACTAATGCACTGATTATACCTTACACTTAATTTAGAGAAGGTGTAACAGATGTAAATTTGGGTCTTTTCATGGGTGTGAGACAGTCCCCCTGTCCTCACCCATGGTAACCCTGCCCGAGTCTGGTGGACTCTGGTTTGAGGCCACAAAGTTAGGTCATCTGACTCTCCTTTTCAATTGAGTCTCAGATGGTTGTATTTTTTTTTTTAAACTTAGGCCCCTCTTTTAATTTATTATAGGTCCTTTATCTTGAGGAAGACTGAAGATTTTCCTGGGGGTACACAGGAAGGCAGTTTGAAATTGAGTGTGTTTTTCTCCTGTCCAAGTTCTTTAGTCGGGCAAACAGTAGCTCCAGACTGAGGCTGTTCACTGAACTTTCTCTTCTCTCCAGTGAGTGCCTTCTGCCCTGTATACAGCAACCAGGAGATGGTTTCTTCCTGGCCTGTGGGTCAGAGACCTGGGCCAGCGGCTCCAGCCTGACAGGTTACTGTCTGTCTCAGGCTGAGGAGGCCTCATGCCGAGTTGGCCCGACTCAAGGACTTCCCTGAATTTCCAGTGGACACTGAAGCTAGGCCAGGGGTCAAACTCACATGCCCAAAGAGGCAGTTCACAAAAGCTGGTAGGGTCGAAAAGTTCCAATTAGGAAGACTAGTTTTGCCCAGACACCACCACTCTGTAATTTCTGAAACTTGTGCTCTCTACCAACAAGAAAACCGAGGCTCAGAGAGGTCATGCCAGAGCAACGAGTAAGACCTGTGTGCCAGAACCCAGATCCTAAAAATCTGGATGTTTTTCCCTATCAGATTTTTCTGTGAGCAAGAAAAGATTACTCAAAAGAATTATGTGGGAAGGCCCATCTAATTTTCCCAAACAGATGAAAAAACGTACAAACTACTCTGTATTCTGAGAACTGCTGACTGCTAAAATTGTGTCTTGTTTATTTGCTGATAGAAAAACAAAAAGCTCAGGAAAATTTCAGGGAGAAAAAGATTTTTCCTTAGCTTTTCACATTTCTAAACATTCTGAGCATGAAAATTTAGTGAGTAAGCCACATGTATATAAACAGTTATAAATTCCTGCATTTAGACAATGATTGCATACCTGTCTTGCATATATAGGTCTCTATTTACAGACTTCTAGGTCTGTCTTAAAGAAACCTCTTGCCCTACACACTCGTGGTTTCAGGACTTACTCTTCCTTCTCCTTTATCAAAACCCTTCTTGGGCGGGGAGGGTGTAGCTCAGTGGTAGAGCCGTACTTAGCATGCATGAGGTCCTGGTTTCAATCCCCAGCACCTCTGTTAAAAAAAAACAGATAAATATATAAATAAATCTAATCACCACCCCGCCCTCCCCCAGAAAACCCCTCTTCTGTTGACGTATCTAATATAATCTGATAAAACAACCTTAAGCTTCCTTTTGACTGTTCTACAAGGTGTTTCCCCTTGCCCTAGTGGGTTTCTAAAGGGAAAAGTACCTATCAAGTGGTGAGAAGGTTTTGTGTGTGTGAGAAATAGGTGGGCATCAATACCTGAGCTATAGACAAGGTTTTAGGGGGGACTTGGCGCCGGATTTCTCAGTTTGGGGACTGCTGACATTTTGAGCCGGGTAATTCTCTCTTTCAGGGGCTGTCCTGTGTACGGACGGATGCTCAGCAGAATCTCTGGCCTCTACTCAATGGATTAGTAGGTGCCGGTAGCAGCCCCCCCTACCCCCAGCTGTGACAGTCAGAAACGCCTGCCACACGTCCTTGCAGTTGTGTATGTGTGTGCACACAAATCACCCCTGGTTGAGAGCCACTGCCTTTAAGGGTTTCCTTTTCATAACAAAGCAAAAATGGCAGCTGAAGTGCTTTACTGAGTGCACCCCATGTGACAGATGCTGTGTTAATAAGATCTCTCTCTCTCTATGTATATATTTATGTGTATGTGTGTGTGTGTGTGTATGTGTAATCTCAGTGCTTCTCAAAGTGTGGTTCCTGGGTCAGAAGCATGAGCAAATTTCAGGGCTCCTCTGCTGAGTCAGGAGCTGGGGGTAGAGGGCTAGGATGGGGTCCAGCACTCTGAATTTTAGCAAGTCCTCCAGATGATTCTGATGCCTGATTCAGTTTGAAAGTTAAAGTTTCAAAACCTCTGAGATATATGTGTATGTGTGTGTGTGTGTATATATATATCTCGTTGCATGTTCCTGCCTAATCTGAGTGATATTTAATATACTTTATAGATATTGAAACTGAGGCTCAGAGAGATTAAGTAATTTGTCCCAGATTACTAGGTAGATAACCAACTTGTCCAAGGTGACATTGCTAATATCAGAATTTGTATTTAGGGGTGTTTGAGTTGTGCAATAAACAACATTCTTCTTACCTGCCTGAGTTTCTGTTACATTAAGAACAAAACGGGGAAGGGGTAGTATAGTTTAGTGGTGGAGCGCATGCTTAGTGCTTAGCGTGCACAAGGTCCTGAGTTCAATCCCCAGTACCGCCATTAAAACAAAACAAAACAAAGGAAGCAGATGGAGGCCAAATGATCACCTTAATTACCAGCAAAGGCAGGGTTAGAATATATGGCTTAATGAGAAAGCCAAAAATCCTGCTGACTCAGCCCACAAACTGGAGAGAGTGGCCCTCACAGTAGTGGCAGCCCTGGGTTTGGGAAGACCTCCCTGTGTGAGGGCAGAGCAGCAGGGAACACAGATTCCTTCAGGCGTCCCCACTCCCACAAGGAGACGGGGCAGAGCAGAGACGACAGATACAGGCATTACGTGGGTGGGCTCCGGGGGGAGTGTGTGGGGTGTTGCCATGCTGTGAACTGCCAGAGACTCACACTTAATGATGATGACAGCGCGGTGCGAACTGTACCACATTGAATCCTCCAATCACCCTGTGTGGGAGGAGTCATTACACACATTTTATCAATGTGTAACACTAGACTGTGGGAAGATAAAACTTGCTTAGAATCACACATACTCTTTTTTTTTTTTAACATTTTTTTATTGAGTAATAGTCATTTTATAATGTTGTGTCCAATTCCAGTGTAGAGCACAATTTTTCAGCTATATGTGAACATACATATATTCATTGTCACTTTTTTTTTGTGCTGTGAGCTACCACAAGATCTTGTATACATTTCCCTGTGCTACACAGTATAATCTTGTTTATCTATTCTACATATGCCTGTCAGTACCTACAAATTTTGAACTCCCAGTCTATCCCTTCCCAACCCCCACCCCCTTGGCAACAAGTTTGTATTCTATGTCTATGAGTCTGTTTCTGTTTTGTATTTCTGTTCTTTTTTTTTAGATTCCACATATGAGCGATCTCATATGGTATTTTTCTTTCTCTTTCTGGCTGACTTCACTTAGACTGATGGGCTCCAGGTCCATCTGTGTTGCTGCAAACGGCATTATTTTATTCTTTTTTTGTTAGTATTATTAGTAGTATTCCCTTGTATAAATACACCACAGCTTCTTTATCCAGGCATCTGTCAGTGGACATTTAGGTTGCTTCCATGTCTTGGCTATTGTAAACAGTGCTGCTGTGAACATTGGGGTGCATGTGTCTTTTCAAATTAGAGTTCCCTCTGGATATGTGCCCAGGAGTGGGATTGCTGGATCATATGCTAAGTCTATTCCTAGTCTTTTGAGGAATCTCCCTACTGTTTTCCACAGTGGCTGCACCAACCTGCATTCCCACCAACAGTGTAGGAGGGTCCCCTTTTCTCCACAGCCTCTCCAGCATTTATCTTTTGTGGACTTTTTATTGATGGCCATTCTGACTGGTGTGAGATGATACCTCATTGTAGTTTTGATTTGCATTTCTCTGATAATTAGTAATACTGAGCATTTATATGTCTTCACTGGAGAGTTGCTTGTTTAGGTCTTCTGCCCATTTTTGGATTGGTTTTTTTTTTGGTTTTTTTTTTTTGTTATTAAGCTGTATGAGCTGTTTGTATATTCTGGAAATTAAATCCTTGTCAGTCGCATCATTTGCGAGTGTTTCCTCCCAGCCCGTAGGTGGCGTTTGGCTTTGCTCGCAGTTTCCTTTGCTGTGCCCGACTCGTGCTCATTAAAATGCACATGGAGCTGATTTAAGCACCAAAATGTCAGTTGACTAATTTACAGTGAGAAAGAACTTCACAGGAACCAGAACGAGCTGTCTGATCAGGGCCGTGTGAGCGGATCGTTTTTCCCCTACTCCTGACCAAATCAGTAAGTAGGTGAAAATGAAATGGATTTAGTTAATCTCAGGAAAAATTCTTGAACAAAAATCTCTTCAGAGCCTTCTCGCCTCTGGGGCAGCCTTGACTTGGGCCCAATATACTCCAAGAACGTGGCCAGGGCACCCTAGTCTTCACTGGTGTCTGCTTTGCTTTTTCCATGGGCAGTTCTGAGTATTTCCTACGGCTTCTATCTCTGGACGTTAGATGTCCCACAGCTTTAACACGATAACATAATAAATTTTGCTTTGAGTTGCTCTCAGATTACTTAATTTGAGGAAGTTTTTCAGCCCTTTCTCCCAGTAAAAGTTCATTTCTTAGTCTAACTCTCGAAGGGAGACCTTATTTCTCTCATTCCCAAGTTCTTGGGAGATGGCTTTCTGTAGTCTTCCAGTATTAATAAGAGATTAATGGACAAAATGTAAATACAATTATATAACTCAATTAAGAAAACATATATACTGGGATAATAATGTCCTATAAATATTAATTCTAGTTCGCCAAACTGTGTGAACAAGAGTGTGCGTAAGAAAAAAATCCAAACATTTAGTGAGCTTTTTATCAGCACTGCTAATGTCGCCAGCATGCTGCGGTAGATTCCTGCTAACAGTTTATAGCTGTTGTTTGTTGCGATTGGTGGCTGAGCGCGCCACACTGAATGCAAAGTGTTTTGAATATCATCCCTGGCTTCTGCCAGATTCTGGGCACAGTTTTAGCTGCTTTTACATATGGGTCAATCGAATCTCAAAGTATTAAATTCTGTTTTCTCCTAGAGTCCTGATAGTGCTCTGGCACTTTTGAAAGTTTACTACCTGCTCTGAATCTACAGTAGTTTGAAGATCAGAGGTCAGGAATAAAGGTGTGCATGCACAGTGCTTGAACGTGTGTGTGTGTGTGTGCACGTGTGTGTGTGTTTACAGGAGTACAAAATGCATGACAGATTTGAAAGAAGCATAAAGCTTGAAGGGAATACCAGAGAGCCTCCTGTCCTCTCTCTGTTACAGGAAGAAAATGTTTGATATATTTTATACTATGTGGTAACCGACCTGTGACATAATAAGGAATACGTATTTGGTCTGTGCCTCCAGCTCCTGATACAGGGCTCCTGAAACCCTTGTAATTTCCTAAGTGATGGGGGAGATAGAAGCGTCTTACACAGAACTCCCAAATCCTGTGGAAAGTCCTGGGTGATAGGAATGTCTTTTGTTCTAATGAGGTGACTCTTTGTGGACTCCTGGATGACTTCAGGATGGGGCTGCTCGCCTACAACCATGACTTGATGAGAAGCTTGGAACTTTCAGCCCATTCCTTATCCTCTGAGGAGGGTAGAGAGGCTGGGGATTGAGTTAATAATCATTTGTGGCTATGTGATGAAGCCGCCATAAAAATCCCTAAACTGTAGTGTTCAGAGAGCTTCCGGGATGCTGACTGTATCCGTGTGCTGGGAGAATGGAGCACCCCAGCTCCATGGGTCCTCACTAAGGACCCTTCCAGACCTCGCCCTGTGGAACCACTTCATCTGACTGTTCATTCGTATACTTTGTAATTCATCAAGGAAGCATTAGTAGCATGTTTCCCTGAGTTCTGTGAGCAATTATAGCAGATTATTGAACCTGGGGAGGGGTTGTGGGTACTCCTGATTTGTAGCCAAGTCAGACGGAAGTGTGGGGAACCTGGGAGCCCACTCTTTGAGGTTGACATCTGAAGTGGGGGCAGCCTTATGGGGCTGAGCCATTAACCTGTGGGGTCTGTGGAAACTCAGGGTAGTTAGAATTTAATTAAATTTTAAGCCTCCCAGTTGGAGTCTACAGAGAACTGGAGAATTGCTTGGTGTGGAACATGCACCCCTACATTCGTGCTGGCAGTGTTGTGAGTGGAGAAACAGTTTTCCTTTACCACCCTAAGTTCAAAACACTTGAGGGATGGACACCCCAGTTAGAGACCTTTTAAGAACCATTTCTTCACATATAACTGGCTGAACTTTCTGGCTGAACTCCTTTATTCAAAGTACATTCAAGGGAGGAGGGTATAGCTCAGTGGTAGAGTGCGTGGTCAGCATGAGCGAGGTCCTGGGTTCAATCCCCAGTACTTCCTCTAAAAATAAATAAACAAACCTAATTACCTCCCCCTGCAAACAAACAAACAAACAAAAAAATGAAACAAACAAAAAACAAACCCCCAAAACAAAGTACATTCAGAATATATAATGGAATTTACATTTTGGGTCCTAACCCCTGGAAACAAGATTGGCATTTGGTTGCACAAGAATCTTCCCCGTCAACTTACAATGCAAAAGCTGTCAGCTAGCTTAAATATGGTATTCAAGACAAGAAATCAGATTTTGAGAGATGGTAAGGATGGGGTATACCACGTGGTGGCATTGCTTGACAGCCTCCCCGTTTCCTCTGGAGATGAGACAGCCTCTGTGCCAGCCAGAAGGTGTGCGTGAGGAGGGCAGCAGCGGAGCTGGGCTTCAGATGACAGTGAGTGCAGTTGTCCTTCTCAGCTGGGGCTTCGGGTGCACGATTGTTGATTTAAATTGTCCTCCTTCTTGTATTATTTGGATTAAATGATTAGCTTTTGGAAAACATGGGAGACAGAGACAACGTGGGAGGCCTTCATGGGAAATCACAGTGTGAAGGAAGCAGTGTCATTTGAACCGATCTGTGAGTCAGTCACAAGGACCCTGTCTTTCACACTGGTCGCTGCAGTTGACGAGGGTAGCTGGGGGTAATGACTCCAGGTGTCCTTATCAATATTTTAATTATCTTTATAATAACTTATAAAGATGGTGTATGATCACTGTGAAAATTAAAACATGGAAAGGCTGTATAAAGTAAAATAAAAAGTGACCCCTACTTCACCTTTTTCCCTCACTTTGAGGGTAACCGCTGCTAACAGTTTGGTGTGGATCATTCCAGTTCGTTGTGTTTGAACTTGTAAAGCACGTGCACATTATCAGTACATATGTATGTATTTATGGATGCGTTTTTTATTTGTATAAAAGTGAAGTTTCTCTGTATAATAGAGTACATCTTCATTATATTAAATGTGCAAGAAACTTATGGAGGATGGTTTTCAAGATTCTGGACACCAGACAGCACAGGCCAGGGGTTCCGGAGAGACAGGAGACAAATGAGCTGAGTTCTGTGATTGCCCCAGCTTGTCGCTGTTTGCATCTGCGTGAATCTTTAGGCCATCGCTGTGCTAAAGATATACATAGAACTATTGAAGATACTATGTGTACGAGGAAAGTTTTGGTGTGTTGAGTAGAAGGCCTTTCTTCCAACGGTATGAACAGCAGAGGTATTATGTGGTAATTTAAAACTGTAGGGTGAAATATTTCACAAACAAACTCAAAGAACAAAAGATGTGTCCGGCAGAACGCTGGAGATGGCGACTCAGCTCTCAGTGCTTCAGGGCTCGAGTCTGGGCCCTCTCCCCCTTTTAGTTCCATGACTTCAGACACCATGTGTGTGCCGGTGACTCCCAAATCACTCTCTCTAGTCCAGCGTATAGACACGGTGTCTACTTGGCGATCATCTTGGGCACTTGGGTACCTTATGGGCATGTAAGACTTGACGTGTCCAGAATGCTCGGTTCCTAATTACATGCCCTCATCCCCAGGTCTTTCCTTCTCCATCCCCTCTGCCTTCATTTGAGTAAATGATAACTCATCTACCTGGCTGTCCAGCTGAAATATCTAGTGGTGGTTTTTGATTCCTCCCTTCGTGTCCCACGGTCAGTCTATCATGGGACTACCTGCAAGACGTGTCCCGAATTCAGTCCCGTCTTTTCTGTCTTCCCCCTCCCAGTGGCACCCCCGCTTGCTTGGACCATGGTAACAGCACCTCATTGTGCCTCCTGATTTCTGCTCTGCTGCCCTATTATCCAGTCTGCACAGAGCAGCCAGGTTAGTGGTCTTAGTGTTAATTCAACTCACTCTACTTGCTTAAAAGCTTCTAGTGACTTCCCAGTGGACACGTTAAGATATCGTTTGTCCATCTGCTTTCCGTATTAGAAAAATTTGTGTCATGTCTTGTCTGGGATTATTTCCAATTCTGTTTTCTTTGTCTCTGCTTTTTAGTACCTTTTTAGTCTTTGTCAGTCATTTTACTGGGATTTAGGAGAGAGCAGCGTCTATAAGGACCTGTTTTCAATTAACTATGATTCTCCAGTCTCTTAATTTTTTGCTTCTATTCCACCCCTTCCATATAAACACCTTCTTTTGTTTATTATTCTGAATCAGGCCTCTAACAGTGCCTGACAGAGTCTGGGCTTAAAAAATGCATGTTGAATGAATGGATAAAGCAATTTCGTACATGTGGTTGCCTTGTGACTTTACTTTAAAAAGTATGTTGAGATACAATTCACATATCATATATGCCACTCATTTAAAGTGTACAGTTCAGTGGTTTTTAGTATAGCCACAGAATTGTGAAGTCATCACTGTAATCAAGTTTAGAACATTTTCAATAACCCTCAAAAGAAACCCTGTACCTGTTAGGAGTCCCTCTCCCTTTCCCTCCGTCCCGCAGCCCTAGGCAACCACTAATCTACTTTCTGTCTCTAGAGAGTTACCTGTTATGCATATTTCATATAAGTGGAATAGGCCATATTTCATCTTTTGTACTTGTTTCTTTCACTTAATGCTTTCAAAGTTCATCCGTGTTGGTGGGGGGAGGCCAAGATGGCAGCACAGGGAGACCCTGCGCTCACCTCCTCCCCGGGGCCCCTAGACCTGCACTGCGTGTAGAGCAGCCCCTCCTGAGGACGACCTGAGAGCTGAGTGGACAGCTACCGCCCCTGGGAGGACCACGCAGAAACTGGGAGCATCCACGGGAACCCCACCTGGAATGGGGAGGGGTAGAACTGAGGGGTCTGAGCACAGGACGCGGTGGAAAAACAGCGATTTAAAGGGTGCCTAGACTACATGGGAAGGAAATCCGTTCACTGACTTCAGAGCTTCTGCCAAACGAGAGCCCTCTCTGGGCTTGGAGGCACTGGCGAGTGCCGCTATTGAGCCCCCGCGGGTTGCCCCCCAGCCCACGCCTGCTCCAGCTCCAACGCCAGCTTTCCCACCAGGGCAGCCCCTGGTGGAGTGCTCTCGGGGGCTGCCCGCCGCCTGGACCGCGGGCACGAGCCGTCTGCACGGGGGAGGCTCCCGCACACGGCCGCTCCCCCGGGACCAGCAGAGGTCGCTGTTCCGCCTAATTCATAGAAACAAAACTGGAAGTCACACAAAATGAGAGACACAGGGGTGTGTTCCAAATGAAAGAACAACATGAAACCCAGAAAAAAAAAAAAAAACGCTAATAAGGTGGAGATAAATAATTTACCTGATAAAAAATTCAAAGAAATAATCATAAAGAGGCTCACTGAATTCAGGAGAAGAATAGGGGAACTCAGTGACTAAACAAAAGCAAAAATAAACAAGTGGGACTGTGTCAAACTAAAAGCTTGATGGGAACCACTAACAAAATGAAAAGGCAGCCTCCCAAATGGGAGAAGGTATTTGCAAATGGTATATCTGATAAGGGGTTAAGATCCAAAATATACAAAAAATTAATACAAGGCAACATAAAAAACAATTTTATTAAAACTTGGGCAAAAGACCTGAATAAACATTTTTCCAAGGAGACATATAGACAGCCAAGAGGCACATGAAAAAGTGCTCAGGGTCACAAATCATCAGAGAAAGGCAAATCAAAATCACAGTAAGATATCACCTCATACCTGTCCCAATGGCTATTATCAAAAAGACAAGAAACCACAAGTGCTGACAAGGATGTGGAGAAAAGGGAACCCTCATGCACTGTTGGTGGGAATGTAAATTGGTGCAGCTACTATGGAGAACAATACGGAGGTTTCTCAAAAAACTGAAAATAGAAGTTCCATAAAATCGAGCAAATCTACTGGGATATGTACACACACACAACACACACATATATATATATATATATATATATATATATGTACACATATCTAGGAGTATTATATATATATAAATTTGTATATATATATAAATTTTTTTATGGTTGAGTAGTATTCCGTTTTATATATATATATATATATATATGAGGAATGAAATCTTGCCATTTGTGACAGCATGGATGGACCATATGATTTCACTCATATGTGGAATCCAAAAAACAAAACAAATGAACCAACAAAAGAATATAGAAATAGATTCATAGATACAGAGAACAAGCTCTTGGTTGCCAGTGGGGTAGGGGGATGGACAAAATAGTTGGCGATTAATAGGCGCGAACTTCCAGCTATAAGACAAATGTCACAGGGTTGTAGTGTACACACAAGAAACATAGTCGATAATACCGTTACAGCTTTGTATGGTGATGGATGGTAACTGGGTTTACAGTGGTGATTATCTCACAAGGCATAAAAGTATAGAATCACTATGTTGTACACTACTTGAAACTAATATAACATGTCAAGTACAACATAATTATAAAAAAACAAAGTTTACCCGTGTTGTAAGAAGTATCAGTACTTCATTTTTTTATGGCAGAATTCCATTGTATGGATACATTGTATGGATGTAATTCCATTGTATGGACAGATCGCATTTTATTTATCATTCATTAGTTGGTGGACATTTGGGTTGTGTTCACTTTTCGGCTATTATGAATATGCTGCTGTGGACATTGTGGTACACTTTTTTGTGTGTGGCTGTGTTTTCATTTCTCCTGGGTGTATACCTTGAAGTGGCATTGCAGGGTCATATGGCCAACCCCATGCTTAACTTTCTGAAGAACTGCCAAAGTGTTCTCTAAAGTTCTTGTGCCATTTTACATTCCTACCAACAGGGGATTAGGGTTCCAATTTCTCCACATCCTCCTACATCCACACTTCTTATTACATGTCTTTTTTGTTGTGGCCATGCTTGTGATTATAAAGTGGTATCTCATTGTGGAAATTTGTGACTTTTACTCAAATAAACATTTGCCACACACTGTGCTCAGAAAATTCTGAAAGTGGAGAGTCAAGAACCCCGTCTCCTACGGGGGTGGCAAACACACGGCGTTTGAGCTGGGTCTTCTTGTCCCATTTCGGTTCTTGCACTACCCAAGGAAACATCCGACTCCAGCTGAATTGAGGTCACAGCCCCGCTGCAGCCCCTTGTCTTCTTTTGCTCCTTTTTCCCCCTTTTTGTTCATAGCTAAATCCAGTCTTTATTAGACTGAGGAGGATGAGCCGTGCTAGTGAAATCTCTGTATTAAGCAAAAAGGGAAGCTCCACATTCTTAAGTGAAATGAGACATAATTAGTCCCCGAGAGTGTGCAAATTCTCATCAGAATGGCCTCCGCGCATTTCTCTCTGTTTTCCTGGAGGGACATTCCTTTCTTCATCTTCCTGTCAAACTCCTGCTCATCCTTTGAGGACAGAATCAGAAGTCACCTCCTCTACAAGGACCCTCTTGATCTCCCCAGGTGTGTTCCTCAGCACTTAGGGCATATCTCTAACCTTTTCATAGTCTTTGTTTTCGTGTCCCTTCCAGGCTTCTGTAGCTTGTTGGGGGCACACAGTCAATCTGGTGGTAGCCAGTATGTTCTCATTAAATGAATACTTATTAAAACTGCTTTTCTTTATGCATCAGCATTCAAGAAACTGAACCCTGATACTTTACTTTGGAATGGGTTGCTTTTATATTTTTTCTTAATTGTAAGAATTGCAAAAGTATTGCTGTTGACTATATTTTCTGTAATACCTGTGGCATTGAAGTTTGATCCTAATTTAAATACATTTCTCTAAGTTGTTTTGGCCCCAACCCACTGTTTCTAATATTGTTTCTATGGGAAAAGTAGAGTTCAAGTTCTAAACCACGGATTTACAAAGATTTTGAATACAACTTGGTTGTAACTGCAGAGGTCCTTATCAGTTAAACCAGGGTAAAGAGTGTAATATCCTTTCAGTCGAAAAAGGAGAACCAGTCTTCCAGAGGCTGCACTGGAAATGGCATTTCACTCAGCGAGTTTCCATCTGAGGTCACTGCCGGTCATATAGTGGAAAGAGTATCTCTAAGGACAGGGGTGACCTTGGGCAAGTCACCAGTGCTCTTTGGAGCCCCTCTTCCCTGGCTGTACACGGAAAAAACAGGCTGAGGTGATGTCAAAGCTTCTAGCTCTTCTGGTTCCCACCGGCTACTGTACATAAAAGCCAGAATCACTGTGTTAACTTGTGAGTTTTCATCCCCAGCTCAAGACCTTTTGTTTTAATAATTGATTCTTCATTCCTCAAACAGACTCATAAAAACACTACCCAAGGAAACATCCGACTCCAGCTGAATTGAGGTCACAGCCCCGCTGCAGAAAGTTGGAGCATGTTGGAGATTTTCCATTTATCTGCTGGAAGTGCTTCCTCCAGGTTTATCCTTGAAGTCATCGGACTGCTGACCAAAGTAATTAAATCCAAGTGTACAACTCACCCAGTCTGCTTTTGCATAATAAAAATCAATAGTTCCTTGCCCCATGGATGGACTACTCTGATATATTTACCTCATCCAGGAAAGGGCACTTTACGGATGTTAAGTAAATAAATCCCCAATTTGCAGCCAAGACTGGGGCTCCAGAGCGCCTAAGTACAGTGTGTCAACTTGGGGTGTGGGCTGCTGGTCTTCCTCTGACACTGTGGGTGTTTTCAGGACCTGGTAGAAATTTCCTTTAATATCGTAACCTCGGGAGTAGGAGCCTTTGGGATAAGTTTCAGCTGCACCTGCTTTCCTGTGATGGATGGTGAGGGGATTAGACTTAAGGCGGCTCTCTGTGTTGCAGCTGTGTTTTGTTAACCTTCTGATCATACTCAACTTCTTCCCCGATGAAGTTCCTGGATTTTGGCCTGGCAGGTGACAGTTAGTTTGTCCAAATGTTTGGATGCTTTATGTAAGTGAGGCTGTCTATACACAGATCACATTTCTTGAAAAAGGTGGCATTCAGTCAAACACTAGGCTCTTTGGTGAAATACTTGTTTGTGACCATTCGCATTTTGGTTCTTTGACTCAGTGCATCCATTTCTATAGAGTGTCCTGAAGCAGTGTTTTTGAATTTTCGCAGATGGTCATTCTTGGGGCCTTTTCATTTTCTGGAGTCTTTAGCTCTGGGCACTTGCAGAAAAGCCACGGCGCAGTGGGATATTATGCTTGGCGCTGACCTCCAGTCACTGTCGGAGGAGTTCGGGAACCTAAGGGTTAGATGAGGCCCCGCCCACAGGGCAAGTACAGGCCCCATAGTCCTTGTTTGTTTTAAACAGAGTCGTTGCCCCACTTCTCCAGCCAAATTGTCTAGTCCTGACCCTCCTGTGCAGCTGGCTCCTGCCGCCCTACCCCTGTGACCTACGATGCCCCCACCCTTCCCAGGGAGGCGGGCTCATTCCGCCCACCAGCCTCTGCAGCTATGTGTACCCTGGACGTCTCAAGCCCGTGACATCCTTAAGGTGCTCCAACAATAAAATAGGGCGGTGTGAGCTGTGCTTTGGCAACACTACTCTAGTAAGTGGTATTTGGCCTGTGTGTGTGTGTGTGATCAAAGCGCAGTCTTCTCTGAAACACGTACATCTGCTTTTCACATTCTGAGAATCAGACTTCAGTTACCTTGGCCTTTTCCAGGCCTGCACTCTCGGTGCCAGATCCCCACAAAAGTCAATTCTCACTCCTTTCTCCGTTCCCCTTCCCACACAAGTGGGCTTGATTTCCAACTCTCCCCTGGGATGTTGTTGAGGTACTCAGCACAGGGCTCTGGGAGGGTTCTTCCTTATTAAAAAACCCAGACAATTTGAGGGTGAAATTTTCTGGTTTTCTCTTACACACACACACACACACACACACACACACACACACACACACACACACACACCCTGGGGTAGGGAGGGCTTGTGTCTTCCCGTCTCTGAATGCGGTACAGAGCAGTATAGCTGAACTCGATTTCCACATCAGTGTCATTGTAAAATTATAGGTGATAGTAGAAGTCCTCTCCAGGGCTCACGGGGCTAAATTCTTTATCCTTTTTATCTGCATCACCTCATTTCTTCTCTCCAAGAACCCTGCAAGTCAGGTACTACTAGCATTCCCAGTTTACAGACAAGAAAACTGAGGGCCGGAGAGGTTGTAACTTGCCCCAGGTCACACAGCCAATAAGTGTGTACACAAACTGGCAGAGGACTCCAAACATGTGTGTTTACATTGTGCTCACTGCCTATGAGTCCGCTGAATCCCTAAGAAACCTGGTGCCTCCTTTTTCCTCACCAGTTGACCTTCACCTTCTGCAGGGGAGCATGAGGGGTGGGGGCAGGGAGATGGCGGGGTGTGCAGACTTCTTCCCATTTTCAAGATCCATTGATCCTTTCTCTTGGCCAAGCTCCTGCTACTAACACTTCCTGCCACCACATCATTTTCATTCTTTATTCCTCTGTTTATTTGACTTTGAATGTATCAGCAATTAAATCTTCCAAGGAGGCTGGGTAGGGAGAAAATGACCTGTCAGGTATTGAATCAAGTTTCAGATGTTGGCAGCAGCCTGTGAAGAGGGAAGCAAAGAGTGGGAGGATTGGCCGCTGCATTCATGAACGCAGATCACACTCTGCGGTTTAATTTTGGACCTTTCCACTCAATGGAAACAGCTCTTTCAAAGGTCACCTGTGGGACACAGAATCCTCACCGTGGTGTGCCAGGCCCTCCACAGTGTGGCACCAATCAACAGGATTTCAACCTGCAGCCCCGGAATCCAAATGCCTGTTCTGGAGGATGCCCACCCTTTTATGCCTTTGCTGGCTCCCCGTCTCTTCCTGTTGACATTCCACCCCGTCAGCCTATCCCAGATGGTCCCACAGGGTCCTTGTTGTTACTCTGAGCACGTCAGAATCCTCCTTTGACATGGATGGTGTTACCTACAGATGCAGCGACAAGTGTACTTGCCGTATCTCCCGCCTCCTCTCCCCGACTAGGCTGTGAGCTCTCGGAAGGCCGTGCCTGTCGCCGAGTCGACTGCAGAACTCCAGTGCACCGTACAGGGCTTCGCACTTGCCTCGTGCTCTGGGGCTGGAGGCAGGGAATCAGATGGGGAAGCAGCGCGTTGTCACACGCGTCTGGCGACCTTTTCTTCTGGGACCACGCCCCTTCATTCTCCGTGTGTCCCCTTTCTGCTGGTTTTCGGGGAAAGAACAGGTGTGCAGGTATCGAAATGATGCCCGCGCTCTGTCTCTAAATTTCAGTGCCTGGCTCACCGTCACAGAGAAGGTGGCGCTGTATCAGTCTCAACAGAGACTTCTTTTATTCTATTTTTTCTGTTGCTTCTGCTAGTTGTTCTCAGTAGATAATTGTTCTGGAAAATGCCCTAGAGCTCATCCTATAGTTGGACGAAAAAGTACTGTAAGTCACTTTGTGACTCTGTAATTCCGTGCTAAACTGGATGTTTCGCACATTTTTATCTATGGCATCGTGACTAGGTTGAAGGCTCTAGGATCTTTGTGGGACAAGTGTGGGAAAAGGCGCTGATGATGGCGTCCTGGCTCCTCCCTTCCCCCTCCCGGTGTCACAGTATCTCTGTCCTCACAAACTGGTCAACAAGGGAGGCTTCGTTTAGGGGGGCCACATGGCATGGTGAAAAGACCGTGGCCTTTAGAGTCAGACTCACTATAAACTCCCGCTAAGCCGCTTAGAAAGTCATTCTGAGCCTCAGTTTCTTAATCTGTAAAATAGAAAGAAAAATACTCCCTGCATGTGGTTATGCAATAAGATAACTTGTTAAAAGTGAGTAACAAAATGAGGGCAGTGCTTAGTATCAGTCCTCTTCCTCCTAATCAAAACGAATGTCACTCAGTATCTAAAATGTGAGAAATTCATCTGCTACATTTAAATAGTAACATTCATATGGCCCATCGTGATACTGAGGAGGATTTATATGAGGATAATACAATTTTTTTTTAAAACCCAAGCTTATCTTATGAAGATAGTGTTTAAACCTTTAATAAACGTTTTCTGTGGATGTGCATAAAGCCGTAAATGTGCTGCTCTTTCCCATAGAAAGTGTTGAATATCATGAGTTGCTTGTTCTTAGTATAGAGTAAACTTAAAAAATTGTAATTGTTTATTTTGCAAAGATTTAGCATTTTTTTTTTTTACTGCTTTTCAGATTAATGTCGTCAATCGACATCTGCAACCATTAAGAAGCATTATGGTAGGAATCAGAGACTTGAGAAAATTTTTTTAAAAAAGGGAGAAGCTAATTTAAGTAGCTGGCTGATGTGACTGTAGATAATGAGGTAACATACTGAATTCATTATTTTGGGTGCTTTTGAAGGTGAACACTACACACATTAATCTTTTAATAGATTATAGATGAGAGAAATCTAATCTTCTGGAACTAAACCAAATCAGAAACATTCAAAAAATAGCTATCTTACTGTTCAAAAAATAGTGTAATACAGAAATGATGTTAATTACTTTCATTTGATAACTACATATATTTTCTGAGTCTGAAATGAATTTTTAAGGAAAAATATAGGAAACAAGCGACCTTAGCTCTTTCATTGGAAATATTTGGTAGTGTAGCAACGAAGGAGAAAGCAGTAAAGCTGGCGCACCAGCCACGTGGACACAGCAGAATGGGGCGGACTGCAGCAGTGCCCCAGTGCAGAAGAGTCACTTCTCAGTTAGGAGGAAGCAGCCTCATTCTCATGCTGCCCCAAATTATTTGCGATCATTAGTTCCAGGCTGAAGTCCTTTCTTTAGATCTGTGGAATGTTAGGATGCTGGAAAACCATTCCTTGGGGGAATAAGTTGGAGATGGAGATCTAACGTACAATGCACGGAGTGCCTTAGCTCAGTTTATCCTTGGAACTGGGCTGGGTGTACCCTCTGCTCCTCCTGCCTAGCCAACCTGGGCATCCAGAAGTCAGGCAGCATACACAGTCTGTGCAGTGTCGATGTGTGTGACACACACACACATGCACACACTCTGTGATTTATATAAACACGCTGTGGAGGTTCTGAAGGGGAACGTTTCACCCGTTAGTGAGGGTGTTTACAGAGGAGATGATATAAGAGTTGGGTCTTGAATGGTGGGGACTATTTAGCCAAGCTGTTACGTAAAAGGAAACAAAATCAACAAAGGTAAGGAGATGGGAAAACACTTGGATATTTGGCACAAAAGGTATTTAGAAATGAGAAAGCCACAATTTCATAGAATAAGGTTAGAATTTGTGAGCTGAGTCCTAGAGTGTGTGTGGGGTCGGTGGTTACAGGAACCTTGCGTAGATGCAGGGAAAGCGGTGGGCTCCATGTTTACTGGCTGCACATCCAGAGACTTCTGACGCCTTCTCCTCACCCTCAGGCTCCGGCTTCAGCCCTCAGAGCTGTAAGTTCAGGCAAAGTTGTAAAATAGGTTAAGATTATCAATAGTGAGCCCCGTGTCCTTTCTTTCCAGAGCCTCCTTTTTTCCTTCCTCCCTTGCAGACAGACACCCACTGTTCTGTGGTGACTGTCCAGACCCTCACTCCAGCTAACCCTGCCCTCATGAGCAGTACCGTGTCTTGGATGTTTGGTTGCGGGCAAAGCCATCACTCAGTGACTCGTGTGCGGCAGGCACTGGGGGAGGCAGCTCTGGCTGGTGCGGAGGAAGCCTGTGGGCCCTGGCGTCTTTCACAGGACACCATCCTGGGGCCAGTCATACATTCAGGGGGGTGTCGGGCACCACCCCGGGAGGAAATCATGGTCACAGCCGGTGCTGCTGGCCTCTCCAGGCCACGGGAAGGAGGTCTTGCCTTCCTGAGGGAGAAGATACTCCTCCTCCTGGGTACGGTTAGTGTTCGTGCCTCCCACGTGCAGTCCTCTGAGCCTGGTGGTGGGAGGGGAAAGCCGAGAGCCTGGAACGGAACTTGTCACCTCGAACACCCCATCGTAATTGATAACCGGAGCGCACTTTGTGTTTGAGACCTATTTGATGTTTGAGAGATTTTGGAATAGAAATGTTTTCCAGCTCTTTGTCTTGACAGACTGAGATGATTAATGATGTGTGATGTCTAAGGAGATGAAATGAGCGAGGCTGCGACGTGTGGCATTTTCCTGACAGCGGGCTTTTAGAAGGCATTAGAGAAGCATGGATATGTTTCTTTACCTGACACCTTGGCTTTCTCTCTTTCACCCTGACTGACAAACAAGAGGCCTCCCAGCCCCCCGCTCTCAGGGGGGTGAACCGACGGTGCTGCAGTGGCCGGGGCTTAGGGTCGAATCCTGCTTGCTTACTTTTAAATCAAGTGGAGCTTTAGTTTCAGTTACTTCACTGTGAAAAACTGAAAAAATCATGTTTGAAAAAGATTTCCTCCCTTCCATTGAGATGCCCTTTCTCCTTAAAAGTTCAGCCTGTTATTTTAAAAAGAGATGATTTTCGAGCTTCTTAAAATGAATGCTGATGTTTGCGATGCTATGACTACTTTTGCTGGGGATTAAAATCTTTCATCTTGCAAGGACTTGATTAACCAAAGTAATCTTGGTGGAAAGCTTTTGAGGCACCAGGTGAGTTCATGATGATCAGCAAGAAATTTCCTTTCAAGGCATCAGTCACTGTGGGTGTAGCTGGGGAGAGGAGCGACAACCCCTGTTCATTTTGGGGTTCTTCCAGCTATAAACTGGGCTCCCCATCTCAGATTCGGGAGACTATTACAATATCCTATTTGAGTCTGTTGCTTCTGAGTGGGACGTATGAGGTTCCTGACGGCCTCTGTTCACCACATCTCTTGGTTATATTAGTTATAACCTCTACTCCCCCACTACCCTCTGCCCAAAAAGAATGCTTTAGTGCTGTTTCCCCAGGGAGACTATAAAATTCCTGCGGAAGCTTTCACAGATTCATTCACTCACTGGAGAAATTGTTGGGTGCTTCTGTTTGCTTGGCACTGCATCAAGGGCTGGGGGAAAGAAAGAGGGGCTGGGCACAGATTTGCCTTCAGACTCCTCAAAGACTGGTAGGCGAGGCAGGAGACACACACACACACACACACACACACACACACAGGTGTATCGTATTTACGTAGCCCTCTACTTTATCCTGCACTGAGTCGGACTTAAAGTAGGTGCTCAGTCAATGCTTTCTGGCTGAGAGTTAACTAGAATTTATAGTAATTGGAGTGAAAGCCTGTCCAATTCATCCACATCACTGGGGAGGGAAACACTCAGAATGGTTTAGTGACGTGCCCGAGGCAACACAGCCAATTAGAGGCCAAACCAAAGAGGTCTGTTTCCGAGTCTGCGGCATTTCTGCCTTCTAGAGAAGCTGTGTTTCCTGATTTCGCTGCATCCAAGTTCATACTGCAGATTCATAATCAGCCTTAACTCACTGACTTCCCTTGACAATTTTGCCACACCCAAAGTTAAGTTAGAAGTTAGGAACTCTGGATTGAGTTAACACAAAGAGATCACATTTGGCTTTTGTATGTTACAAAATCTCATTCAAATATGTAATAGATTCTCCATTTCTTCAATTTTTTTTTTTTTGTGTGCCTCTCACCTTTTTGTCTTTAGAGATGGAATTGGTAAGAAGATTGAAGATGTCAGTTTCAGGGCCTGCCAGCCCTGCTACCAAAGCGAATTATTTTTCAGTGTGCAAATAATATGGTTGAGGCAGGGGGAGTATGGAGAGAAGAGGTGGAAAGCATCTCAGGAAATATATTTGTGATCATTTCTACATTTTTTTGCCTTTAATGAAAAATCAGGTAGAAATTATTCCTGGTTTGCAATCAGTCTTTTTCATTGAGCAGTTATTGATAAATTCTCTGGTTTCAACTTATTTTGCTTATGGCTGTCATAGTTGGTCTGATGCTAGACTAATGTGTGTGAAATAGATTTCTGACAACCAGAATACCCAGATCTATTTGGGATAATGTATGTTCTGTATATGCCTGCTTCCCCAAATGTAACACAAAACTTGTATATTTAAAATACATAAAAGACAGCTCAAAAGCACATTGCAAATGTGGAAAGGGGGAAAATCAATACTCTATTAGCCATAACATTACACAGAATTTCTATTCATAGGTAAGGAAAAAAATGCCTCTTGGACTTCATCTTTTGTCAAAATAAATAACTAGCTTTATTTCAAAATCAATTTCTCCCTTTTAAATTTAAGTTCTCGAGCCTTTAAAACTATATACAAGATGACAAAACAGGAACTTAAATAATTAATACCATCAATAAGCTGCAATTATCATGTGCTGCAATTAAAAAAAAATCCATTCTCTAATGCTGTCTCTGGTGGCGTGAAATGCAGAACACAAATGAGCACATTAAATTCAACACAGCCTCGCTATGTGAGAAGTTAATATTATAAGAACTACTTTTCTTTCATTGTCAAAAGAAAGTGGCTACCTAATTAGAGAAGAGGGGACCCAGGGAGTATTGCCAAATTATTGGCTAAATAGGCCTTTGTCTCCTTCTGTCTTAACTCAGATTGTCTTCACAGAGAGGGATGAGGTTTGCGTGTCGGAGGGTAGGAGGGAAATGGTCTTCGGTCCACTTGCATTTGTCCCTGCCCCCTGCTTCCCTCCTGCTCTCTTTTCCCCAGTGTGACCTGGATTAGCAGAGGGACTGCGCTCGGCAGGGAGGGAGAAACAGACGGAACAGCTCGTGGTCCACCTCGTCCTTGGCTTTTCAGCTTTGGGAGGAATGTATTAAAGTAGCTTCTGAAATCAGTTATAAACTTAGAGAAACTCAGTTTTCAGCATATTTCTGCTGCTGATTTCTGCCAAGGCAAACTACCTACAATATATTTGCATGTTTGATGATTTGGAGAGAGAAGTCTTTTAAATAATCATATTTTACTCTTGATAACACTTTTCCAGCAAATGTCTTTCAAAATGTATAGTAATTGGACTGAAAGCCCGTGGATGACAAGCTGTACCCCAGGCCTCAGCTGGACCACTTAGAAGGCCCTGCAGGGAGGTCTGATAACAGGACAGAGGTGCCCAAGGCCGCCGGCTGCGCACGCACCCCACCCCGCGCCCGAGTGCCTTAGAATCCCGTGCAGGAGGAGAGGGGCCGCCCCACCCCCAGGGCCAGCGAGGTAATCAGTCCCCAGCATCGTGGAGTTCCATGCCTACTGCTGCATGAGGACCAGAGAGCCCATGAGAGGGACCACTTAAAATAAACACAGATGCTTCCAGTGTCAGGGAAAAAGATCGGCAGAAATATCCTGAAAGCACTAATAACGCTTTATGTTTTTCTCTGAGTCGGGATCTGTTGCTGGGACTATTTAATCCATCAGTTATTGAGAAAGTGCTTAATGGACTAACAAGCTTTTCAAGGATCTACAATGTTTGAAATTAAAAAATTTTTTCTTGTCTCCAAAATTAAAAAAAAGCAATTTTACAAAATCAAAATTAATTTTTAATTTAAATATCTTTAGAACATAACATGACACCATCTAGTCTACTGCAACTCAACCAAAGTTGTATGTCATTTGCATGATTTAATTTAATATGTTTGATATATTCTGGTGGTGTGCCTCTGAAGTGAGAACTCCTAAATCTTTGAAAGGCCTTAAAATTCTGTGTGTGTGTGTGTGTGTGTGTGTTGAGGGGTGGTGGTGGTGGAGGAGGATGGGTGGGAGTGAGGGTGGCATAGGGTGCAGGGAGGAGAAGAGATTTTCGATGGAGGGAAAGCTCCTTGAAAACTGTGGCCGAAATTAAAAGCAATGGTATTAAATAAGATAATTTCTGAGAAACTCATATGTGACTTCCAAAGATGCTTCTTAAAGACCAAATTGTTTCCTTTTGAACAAAGACGACAACTTAATTTTGAAATGATAAACAGGAGTAAGTAGAAGTTGTGATGTACGACTCAAGTTCCGGAGCTGGCAGTCATCATTCCCGGAGCAGTGGGTCAGAAAATCTGTTCTTAATGACCAGAATGAGCGTGCGGGCAGATGCGCTTTTCTTGGAGGAAAACCTGTTATGCTGAGATTGGAATTCACAAAACAGACATGCCAAGGAGTTGCTCTGTCAAACGATTCTGTGCTTTATAAAACGGGTTTCTTGCAAATTAGGTCATTTTAAGGACATGCACATGCTTGAAACATTTGTTTAGAGACCACTCACTGCCTGCTTGGGGAGATGATTAGAGAGTCGTAAAGCCAAACCCAACCCGCCTGCCTCAGTCTGCTTGGGCGGCTGTGACAGACCAGCGCAGCCGGGGCGGCTTGTCACCAGGAGCAATGTATTGCTCCCAGTCTGTAGGCTGGAAGTCCAAGATCAGGGTGACAGCATCGTCAGGGTTCTGGTGACACTTTGGTGCATTTCCCTGAGTCCTCACGTGGTGGAAGGGGCTAAGGTGCTCTGTGGGGTCTCTTTTATGAGAGCCCTCATGACCTACACAAATTCACCCCACAAAGGTCCCACCTCCTAATGCTTTCAACTTGAGGACTAGGATTTCAACGTATGAATTTTGTGGGGGGTGCAAGCATTCAGGCCACAGCTCAGTCCATCACCATCCAGGATTAAACCGCTTGTCATCCTTCCTCATAGCCTCTGCTCTTCCTGGCCTCCACCTTGCCTTTCCCAGTTCAAGGCACCTTTGGTCACTCAGTTGCTTAAACCAGAAGACTCTCTCCCCCTTCAGCCAGCGCTCTTCTTCTCCCCTTGCAGTTACCAAGTAACTCTGTTACCTGTGACTCCTCCACGGGCTCTGTCTCGGCAGGAGATCTCTTAGTTACATATTTTTCTTTCGGCAATCCGTTTGCCTGTGGGAGGATTTTTGCAATGAGTCAGATGCTCCAGACATTTTCTCTACATCATCCTAAAATCAGTCCTATGGTTCTCTTGCAATATAGGTTATCCAGATTAGGAACCAAGGCAGAGAGATTAGGGAGGTGGAGGGCAGAGATGTGTGAGGAGCTAATAAACTAGCATTCGCCCAGCCCCCGGGGTGAGTCTGGCGTTCTGCTGGGCGCCTCGTATGTTACCTAGTTTCTTACATCCACTCTTGCGGTAGGAATTCTACTCATTTTTAACTAATGAGGTGGAAACTGAGGCCCAGGGGTTAAAGCACGCGTTCTAGCTCACACGAGCAGTAGCTGGTGAAGCCAGACTTGAGAGCCAGGCTGCGTTTTCAGCATTATACCATTCTTCTGTCTCTGCTTTCCCCAGCAAGGGAAAAAATGCTTAAAATTGAAGTGTTTTGATTTCTCTTCTAGTTTCCAAATTTCTTTCTGCTAGTATATCCTTTTAACAAGTTAACATAGCAGACAGAAATGAATAAAATACATGTTTACAATTAGTAGTAGTTTCAATGATAGAGGATTCAGGCATTTTGAAGTGACCTGCTGGCTTTACTTTTTAAAGATCGATCTGTCTATCTATCTATCTATCTATCTATCTATCTATCTATCTATCTATCTATTTTAGTTACTTTTTAAAGGAATCTTGCTTCTCCAAAAAGTGCCCTAATAACTCCCCAGAAACTGCAATTGTTTTTAAACACTTAGTGGAATGTCAATGGATTTTCAGTGGAATTTTTAAACCTAGGAGTTAAATATATGAGGACACAGCCAAAGCTGAGCAGCCCGGACACTTTTCCTTGTTAATCATGGTGCTGAAAACCTGTACAAAAAGGCTGATTCATAATTTTGGACAACATTAATGGAGCTGAGAACTGTTTGACAGTGGGATTTGTATGGCATACAAATAGACAAAAAGTAGATAAATACCAAAAAGTGGCCGAGCTCACAATAGGTAATCAAAAGTCATTTATATTTAGTTTAAGGTCCCATGTTAAGTGTGTTGAAGAGGCCTCTTGATTGTTTAGAAAACCTGGAATTCGGAGAAAATTTTTTGCCCCTCTTTGAGTCAATGAAAAGATCCCTGATTTTGGGAGTTCAAGGGTCTGTACCATCTTTGCAATTAATGCACCAGTAAAGGAGGTTGATTCTCCTAAAAATGGAAGGGTTGGACGAACTCTCTGGGGCCTTTGGCTCCCACATCCCAGTACACACCAAGGCTCACATTTGTTGTGACACCTCATAAAGAGAAAGCTAACAACCCTTTCCATCATGTTCATGGAGTGGTAATGTCATAACAGCTCTCAGTCTTCATGTCTGTTCTCTTTATGAATTGCAACCCCAGAACTTATGCTGCACTGGATTCGTGGAAAAATAAATGACTTTCATGCATAGTGAGCCTCGTACCCTGCTAATCTGTCCTGTAGAGACGAAGTCCCCGACGTATAGCAATCATTCTTAACGACACATTTGTTTACGATTCCTGACATGCAACTGTAGGTATTTAAGAAGAGGCTTATGCTTTTATAATTCTGGAATAAGTCAGTGATTTGTTATTATTACTTCTCTGGAAATGATTCCGTCTATTTGCAACACCACAGTGGAATGGAAAATCACCTGAAGTCGTATCAGTAGGTATCACGGATGAAGGCAACAGTTCAAACTGCCCCCTAGAACATGCCTTCTTTTGCTAGTAAATTGATATTCATATGCCAATTGAGATTCGAGGTCAGAATTGATTTCATAACCCTGGAAAAGAGCTGAGGCATTGCTAGGAGGGCCGACTGCGAAAGGTGAGTCCTGACAGGGACGTGCAGCAGCCTGCCCGCCCCCCCCACCGCCGCCCCCCATCTCGGTCCCCAGGCGGGTCACTGCCGCCCTCCTCGCTCTCCGCGGGGGAGGAGACGGAAGCGTCCCAAGGCCCAGGCAGCCCTGTGGAGGCTGCTTCACAGGACATTTCTGAGGAGATTTTGTTTTTGAGCCACAAAATTGGATCCATCCCAAAGCAGGTGACTGAAGGCAGACAAAAGCCAGACATTTACAGGGCGGACTGAAGTGCTGGAAAATTCTCCGTTGAGGGAGAATATTTTATGAAGTTGCAGGAAGCAGGCTGTAGAAGATCGGTCCATGCAAGACGTTTGAAGCATAACTTGGCCTTATTCAATTTTTAAGACAAACTGATCCCTTTAAGTGTTGGGCAACTAAAAAGAAAGCTTCTCTATAGGCAGGTGAGCCGTTGGCAGCTCCGTCCCAGGGCGGTGAGGCTGGGTCTCTGCGCTGAGGTGCTGGCGGGGTTTCCCATCTCCAGCCCCTCGGCCCTGCCCCGCCGGGCTCTAACGTCCCATCTTCAATTGTTCTGCAGTCTCCTTACTGTCCTGTTTTTCACTGTCGCCCTCTGTGAACATTCCTGATGTTTTACAGTGTATCAAGGAACACTTCATGTCGCTTGCCTGACCGCATGGCGGCCGTGTTATCACCAAGGGAATCTGTTACACCGTCATTGTTTTTTTATGAGGATGACGTGCGGCGTGCAGTCTGTGGAGCAGAAGATAAAGGTCCCTTGAAACTGAGCTCAAGAAGCCTTCTCTGGTAATTTCTCTGGCCTCCCCAGGGAGAGGAGCAGTAAACGTTAACATTTATTAAGGAGCTTACGGTGTGCCAGGCACCATAATTTAAATGCATTAAGTCATCGAATCCTGATGGTGGCCTCCCGGGAGCACTGCAGGTGTAGCTCCTTTTATTGCACTTCACAGACAGTGCTTTTTTTTTTTTCTTTCCAAATCAAAGATTTGTAACTTGGCAACTTGGCATCAAGCAAGTCTATTGATGTCATTTTTCCAACAGCATTTGCTCAATTCACAGTCTCTGTGTCACATTTTGGTAATTCTTGCGGTATTTCAAATCCTCCACCAGCAAAAAGATTATGGCTTGCTAAAGGCTCAGACAATGGTTAGCATTTTTTAACAAGAAAGTTTTTTTTAAAATGAAGGTATGTACTTTACTTTCAGACATAATGCTTTTGCATTCTTAATAGACTGCAGTATAGTGTAAACATAACTTCTCGGGGGGAGAAGCAAGATGGCAGAGTAGAAGGACACTTGTAGCTCACCCTCTCCCACAAACACACCAAAACCCACATCTACGGACCCACCCAGCCAACCAGAGCAGCTGCCAAACTCCGACAGAACATCGCCCTCTTTGAAAGACAAAGACGCCATGAATCTAGTAGGAGAAAAGGAAAAAAGAAAGAAGAAAAAGCAAAACAGTGTGGGACAGGTCCCGCGGGGAGGGAGCGGCAAAGGAGGACTTGCGCTCGCTCGCTGAGTCTCCCCCCTCCAACAGAGAGGCCAGTGGGATGGAGGGGGAGCCTCCAAGGCTCAGATCTGCCCCAAGCATCCCTTGACCGACAGAACTGAGTTAAACACATGCACAGAGGGCTGTGACACCCAGCCTGAGACGTGAGCCGGCAGCTGGGGGCCGGGACAGGCCGCCCGAGCCGGGCGGAGGACGGGGGTGGCTGCGCTGAGGCAGCCCCGGGGGACTGCAGGGGGCTGTGCGCTGGGGCTGGGAGGGGATACGGGCAGAACAACCTCGGTCCCCCATAAATTGTGGGAAAAAAGGCTAAGCAACATGGCTGGTGTGCCCTGGGGTGAGGGGCGCCGTAGCCTTTGTCTCCTCAGACCCGTGGCGCCATTACTGGTGCTTCTCGCGAGAAGAGAGGCAGGCGCGGCCACAGCCGCCACCTCCTCCTGTGCCAAGCACCCGGGCGGCACCCGGGTGCTCTGCAACCTCCTAGATAAGACTGAGACTTGTTTACAGCCCGAGGCAGAGAGGATCTTTCTGCCCTGGCACCTCAGAGAACTCACACTGTCAAGACAAACAAGGAGCTGAGATTTGGAACAGAGCAGGGGCAGGGCCGTTCCACGGTTTTCTCCGAGCCCGCCTTTGGAGCGCCGACCAGAGGTGGAGCGGGCAGCAGCACAGAGCATCAGAGCAACTGGTGCCGGGAGAGGGCAGGCAGCTACCCACCTTCCTGGCAGGAACGCAGCACCTGACCGCGGTGCTGGGATGGGGCGAGATCCACCCACCTGCCTCGCACGAGTGCAGCATCTGACTGCGGCATCGGGAGGGGGAGTGACCCGCCTGCCCACTGGGTAAGAGCTCAGCTCCTGACCCAGTGTTGGGAGGGGGTGCGATCTGCTAGCCGACAGCCACTGGGAGCAGCAAAGACAAGGGTGCCAATAGAGGGCCTCTGGAAACAGCAAGCTGAGTTCGCAAAACAGGACGAAGGCACAAAGACCTCTCGATAAAATCATTAAGAGCACATCCTCTCCAGGAGAACTAGATAACTGATACTCCGTAAGCCACAGTGCCAGAGAGATGTGAGCAATATGAAGAAGCAGAGGAACCACTCCCAATTAAAAGATCAAGAGAAATCCCCTGAAAGCACGAGCAAGGAAATAGACATTGATGGCCTACTAGATCAAGATTTCAAAAAAAGAAGTGATCAAAGTACTGAAGGAACTAAAAGAAATAGAGTTTAGAGATATAAAATATGTCAAAATGAAATAGAAGCTATAAAGAAGAACCAAGCAGAATTAGTAAACTCATTTGCTGAGATGAGAGCTGACCTAAAGGCTGTGCAAAGCAGGCTAGATAATGCAGAGGAACGAATAAGTGACCTAGAAGACAGGACAACAGAAAGCACCCAATCAGAACAGCTGAGAGAAAAACAAATAAAAAAACAATATAAGGGACCTATGGGATAATATAAAGTGTGCCCGTCTATGCATAATAGGGGTTCCAGAAGGGGAAGAAAGAACAAAGGGGATTGAAAAGGTATTTGAAGAAATCATGACTGCAAACTTCACAAACCTAAAGAAGGAATCAGATATCCAAGTACAGGAGGCTCAGAGGGTCCCAAACAGGAAGAACCCAAACAGACCCACACCAAGACATATCATCATCAAGATGGCCAGAGTCAAGGATAAAGAAATGATCCTAAAGGCAGCAAGAGAAAAACAGAGAGTGAGTTACAAGGGAACCCCCATAAGGCTCTCAGCTGATTTCTCAACACAAACACTACAGGCCAGAAGGGAGTGGCAAGATATATTCAAAGTCCTGAATGAAAAAAAGATGAAGCCTAGGATACTCTATCCAGCAAGACTGTCCTTTAGAATAGAAGGAGAGATAAAGAACTTCACAGAGAAGCAAAAACTAAAAGCGTTCAGCAACACTAAACCCATGACAAAAGAAATACTGACAGGTCTACTCTAAATAGAAAAGCAGCAGGATGCTACAGAAATGAGAAACTCATAACTGGAAAGGTGATTACTACCATGAATTCTGAATAGAATAAACACAGAATTGTAAAAGAAGACATCTAAATCATTAAGTGTGGGAGACGGAAGCACGTAAACCACTGTGGAAAGCAGTATGGAGATTCCTCAAAAGACTAGGAATAGACTTACCATGTGACCCAGGAATCCCGCTCCTGGGCATAAATCCAGAAGGAAGCCTACTTCAAAATGATACCTGCACCGTAGTGTTCATAGCAGCACTATTTACAATGGCCAAGACATGGAAACAGCCTAAATGTCCATCAACAGATGACTGGATAAAGAAGAGGTGGTATATTTATACGATGGAATACTATTCAGCCACAAAAACTGACAACATAACGCCATTTGCAGCAACATGGATGTTCCTGGAGAATGTCACTCTAAGTGACGTTAGCCAGAAAGAGAAAGAAAAATACCATATGAGATCACTCATATGAGGAATCTAAAAGAACATAAATACAAAACAGAAACAGACTCATAGACATAGAATACAAACTTATGGTTGCCAAGGGGGTGGGGCGTGGGAAGAGATACACTGGGATTTTAAAATGCAGAATAGATAAACAAGATTATACTGTCTAGCACAGGGAAATATATACAAGATCTTGTGGTAGTTCATTGTGAAAAAAAATGTGACAATGAATATATATATATGTTCATATATAACTGAAAAATTGTGCTCTACAGTAGAATTTGACACAACATTGTAAAATGACTATTACTCAATAAAAATGTGAAATGAAAAAAAAAAAAACTTCTCTAGGCACTAAGAAACCAAAAAATTTGTGTGACTTGCTTTACTGTGGTATTTGCTTTATTGTGGTGGTCTGGAGCCAAACCCGCAATATGTCTGTGGTGTGCCTGTCATTTTGGTTCCATTTTACAGATGAAGAAGCTGAGACACATGGCTGGTAAGAGGTAGAGTCTGGTTGTTCCACTGTGCTGGTCTAGACTCCCTCCCTCTCCTCTGCCACCTGCTTGGTGGACTTAACTCTTACCTCTAGCCCAGTGTCAGCCTGGTGTTAGTGGAAGCTCTTCTTAGTTTTGGTGACCTAGATGAGTGAATTACTTGGCTCCTGGGTCCCATGCACCTTTGGATTTGTCTTCAGATCACTCTCTTGTCTTGGTGACACACTTTCTCCATAACTTGAATGGCCCCATCTTTTCCCCTCCCTCTGCTGCAGTTTATTGCCTGGCCACAGCTGTATAAGGGAGCAAGTTGGGACAGCATCCAGTGATGCCACCTCCTCTGCTCCAGAATACTGGCAGGAGCCTGGCTTCTGAGTTGACCTGAATGACTTAGATTTGAGGACAGCAGCTCCAGTTCTAGAAACTATGTGCCTGACTGAAGGCTCCTTGAGGACTGAGCAGCACACGTCCCCCCCCCCCCCCCCCATATTCCTGGCACCAGCTTGGTGCTTGGCACATGCTAAGAGTTCAGTATGGAAGGAAGGAAGACATGAATCTAAGGAAGGAAGGAACCATACTGAAGGAAGACATGAAGGAATGGCTTAGTAGGAGGAGGCGTCCTGCGTTCTGAGGTCCTTGGGCATTTTCCTGAGCCAGCCTCTATCAACATGCTGTTCAAAGCCCTCACAGCCACTGTGCTTGCAGTCCTGGGGCCTCTCACACTCTCCCCAGGTGTCTTACCTTGTATTTGGTATCCTCAGTGTCTAACGCGGTGCCCAGAGTAGGGCTGGTACTCAAGACATGCTTCCTGAATGAATACGTGAGACATACGACTTCAGCACATACTGAAAAGGTCAGCAGGGCAGGTGCCCAGCATCCTGTAGCTCTGACATCAAGCTGTTGCACACAAAGATCTATCTTTATTTTTAATCGATTCTCCATTTCAGATTTTTCTCAATTGAGTTCTTAGGACTTTTCACTTCTTGTACTTCGTTACTATGGATATATTGTTTTGTGCTTGAATAAGGCAGACATTTAAGGTTTTCACAAGCATTTAAAATTTTGAACTACAATTTTTTAAATGAATAGTGAAGGCTTTGCATCTCACCTCAAGAAATAAACATCTTGAGAGAAAGTCTTGAATGAACAAGCAGAACGAACGGGTCATTTTGATTCTCTCAAAAATAAAAATACTAAACATTTTTATTGAACCTTATTCCCTTGACTTATAATGTTGAAATTATTACACTAAATATTAATTTGTGTTTATTACTATACATTTTTTTCTTTAATTCAGCCTGTATAATGAATTTGGATGATTAAATTGCATGTCTCAATATGAAACATACTCTTTTTTTGTTAAAGGTTTGTAGGCTGTTTTAAAAATTTTTTAATTTATTTTTAATTTTAATTTTTTATTTTTTGTGGGGAGGTAGTTAGGTTTATTTAGTTAGTTATTTTAATGGAGGTACTGGGGCTTGAACCCAGGACCTCCTGCATGCTAAGCATGTGCTCTAAACCACTGTGCTATACCCTCCCCCCCAAACCTACTCTTGAATGTAAAAAATATTGAAGGACAAGAATAGCAGAGGTAACTGAAATGCCCCACAAATCTACACATCTAATTTTAATAAATTTTTTTTCAATCTCACTAAGCTTTTTAGCAAATGGCAGGCAAGCAGAATGACTGAGGGCTTCCCTGCTCCCTGCTCCCTGTTCCCCGTCCCCCAGAAGTCCCGAGCTGCAGTGCAGGGGTCACGAGCCCTGAACGGGGGGGCATACGGAGAAGCAGAGATTCCAGTTAATTCATAGATTGCCCAGTCAGCTCCTGGAGTAATTGAGAGTCAACTGTAACAAATCTAGTTTCCATCCCGGGCACGAATAACGCTAGGCATCAACCCTATATTTTTATTTATTTATTTATTGTCTCAAAAGCATTCCCGGCCATAAGATGCCTTTTCTATTACTTTAAAAATAGTCCAGTAAAACATAAACATGTATCTTTTTTAGCCCCCAATACCTGGCATTTCATCTAGAGAAATAAAAATCTTAAGAGCTGTTCAGCATAAGAACAAATGAAACCTTTTAAAAAACATTTCAGTATGACAGCTGGGATGAGCATACGTATCTTTTTTTCTGATTTTTGTGTGTGTCTGAGAAATGAAGGAACTAGTTCTGATTCGTTACTTGCAAATGCATGGGAGATTTACTGCTCTGTCAGGAAAAAAATATATATACAAAGTCATGGGTATTTGCAATTGTATGTGCCCGTTACCTTCCACGGAGGAACGAGCCTTTGTCCTCTTGCCTTGTGACGGGGCGTCTGTTGGGCTGAATGAGGTGTGGGGTGGGGAGTGGGGAGGAGAAAGGCAGAATTGGAGAATAATTTAGGTTACTCTGTGTTAGAAAGGAGAGGTCAGGACAAGGAGGTTCAAGGGCATAGAGTGGGAGGGAGGGAGAAAGAGAGAGACCGAGTCAGAGAGACAGAGAATAGGAAAGAACACGTCTGGGGTTGGAGGGGAGAGGATGGTGAGCCCCTGGGACGGGAGGGACAGACCTGCTGTGCCCAGTGCTCAGGCTGGATGCCAGGGAGCCCAGTTTTATGCCGGTTACACTGTGAAACACAGAGGGCTCAGCTTTCATAAGTGTTACAGTTCTCACACCTTCATGACTTTGTCTTTGCCAGATATCTTCTCTGTAGCGTACGTTTGCGTTTTCTTTCATTTTTTTGAGCAGGACCAAAACAACATGATAGACATGTTGTTTCTATAACATACAGTTCTACTGAGGGTGAAATTTAATTTTTATAGTCTGGAACTGGAGTGGCTCCTCTCAGGAACTCTTAAGTATACTTTTTCCTTTAACATATTTTATATGCTTATAAATTTTTATCAGTTGAGAAAGCTTCATTGGGAAAATTGACTAAGTCAAGGTCTGTACTCCTAGAATGTTATTACATGTCAATATTAACACGACTTTGATATCATACCAACGTGAATGTCTTTTCCTGTTTTTTTAAAACAGAAACCAGTATTTTTGCACTGGTTCCTAATATAATTTAAAAAATTTATGTTTATCTATTTCTGAATTATTCTTTCCTTGTCATTAATTCTGTTTTATTCATTAGATATTTCTACTTTTGCTGGTGCCTCACATCTTATTCCTTTTTGTAGATTTCTGTGCAGTAAATTAACTTTCCTCTAGTGCATAGCATGGGGCTTTGCATAAAGTAAATGCTCAGGTATTGAATAAATGTAGATTAGTAGAGTTCCCCAATTAGTTTTAGGGGACAGTGGGTATGATGGCTTCTTGATGTGTCAGCTTGGCTGGGCTGAACAGCAGCCCTTAGCTATTCAATCAAGCACTAATTTAGATGCTACCACGAAGAGATCTGAAGTTTAAAGTCCTTAACCAGTTGACTTTAAGTTAATCAAAAGGAAGATTATTCTGGGTGGGCCTGGCCTAATCAGGTGAACCATTTCAAGGCGCTCTTCCCTCAGGTCAAGACTCCAACAGCTGCTGGATCTACATTTGCTGTGCCTCTTCCTTGGATCTTAGGGTGGCAGCTTGCTTATCATTTTCCCCTTCTTAATTACCTGGGGACAATAAACTTCAGCTTTTGCCTATGGGGCTCCAGCCTGCTTGTAATCTTTCTTTGAGATTGCCTGTGGACAGGAGCTTCCACCTATGCCCACAGGGAACAGCTTTCTCATTTCCTCCCTTTTGAGTGCCAGCCCTGGGGACTTCGGGCTTGTGTAACTGGCCTTCACAATTGCACAAACCAATTCCTTGTTAACACATGCAAACAGTCTCCTACTGGTTCTGCTTCCTTGATTGAACTCTAACTGAGTGGATATCTGATTTTTCCTCTTTTATCCCCAGTGATACCCGTTAAGGTTAGTTCTCGTAAATCTTGGCTGAATGATTCCTGGAATCCTTAAGATCTAAAATGGACTTGATTTGAAGTATAATTTTAATAAACATGTAGGTTTTGGACAAACTAGTGTACCTTGAGAAGTCAGTGTTTCCTTTTTTATTTCAAATATTTTCCCTTTTATTATTTATTATTTTTTGCTTTCCCTTTTATTTTGGGGAAAGGAAAATAGCTGAAAACTTTGGAACACATTCAGAGAACAAAGAAACTAATCATAGACCCAACCCAGAAAAGACTGCCCTGTTGGAGCGACTAACAGCTCCATCCCAATTAGCGAAAGACGCTTGAGGCTGAGGGCTGGTTTTATCTGAGGACGCTGAGCCAGGAGGGTATTCAGCACATGCTCTCATTTCCCTCCCTCCCTCTTTTGATTCCTCCCCCCGACCCCCTCCCTCCCTCTTTTTCTTCCCTCTCTTCTTCTCTTCCCTTCCACAAGCACTTACGGTGAGGTAAAATTGAGATAAGATAGGTCAGGAAATACTTCTCATTGGCAGGTTATCAGGGACTTTGGAAGACCAAGCCAGGCCCGGTCGGGGTGGAGGTTGGGGGTCAAGACGTGAAGAAAAGAAGCAGGAAGTGGACAGTTTGATCCTGATTTGATCAGGGGCTGGGCTAAAGGCATTACTTATCTGTATTTCTGCTTGTTTTTCTCTCGGGAAGCTGGTGTTAGGAGTGCCTCGAGCCTGGAGGCACCCTGGGGGAGAAGCAGGACCACAGTGGGGCCCAGGTGGAAGAGGGCGGGGGGCTGGCCATCATCCAGACTAGTGCCAAAGGCAAGGGAGAGTCTGAGGCCCACCGCTGGCCTGGCCCAGGCACCACGGCTGGAGGGAGGCAAGTTCGGGTGTCAGGCCACAACGCACATTTTCCTGGAATGCCTTCTTGCTTGTGTCTGGGGAAATACACACGTGGACTGACCATGGTGCTGGAGAAGGTCACTGCTGTGTGGCTGTCGGGGCAGGCAGGTGGTCCTGGATTTAGGGACTCAGAATCCTGTCTTTTGGACACACAACTAACGGAAAGGTGTCCTGCTTCTGGCTGATGGGCTGGAAGGGTAGGAAAGCCTCTTCAAAGATGTCTTATTTTACTCAGCGTTTGCTTTGTAGAAGCCAACTAAATAGAGGAATAAGAGAAAGAAAAGCTTACTTAGACTTCTTCTGAGGACTTGTTTAATTTGTCTTGTGATAAAGCGTAATTTTGAGGACCATCATGCTAGAGAGATTTAAGGGAGATTATGGAGATTATTAAAATGTTCTTTCTTGGATACAGGAGAGGTTTGTAACACTTTTAAATCACTGTTGAGAAAACAAAAGGACATGTTATTAGGGAGCATTGCATAAAATACACAGAGCAGGATATTTTAATATTAGTCTATGTTTTACCTCCAGGAGTAGCAAATGACGGAACAATTGTATTATGGACCCCCAAATTATAGTTTATCATAAAAGGGTCACATGCTGTATTACAAGAGAAATTTTATTTGAATTATAGTGCATTTCTAAACCTCATGAATGATTTGTAAGAGGTTTAGTCTTTGGTAACTCAGAAGGCTGCTGACTAGAATTACAGCTCCCATTAACAGGAGTATAAGTGAAATAATTTTGTTTCAACAGTCATATCCTAAGGGCAAATGGGTCATAGGGAGTGATTAAATTGAAAACATGAACCCACTAATATTCACTATGTATGTATCCCCTGTGGATGACCTCACTTTTTTTCCCTCAGGACTTTAGCTTTCTCAGACATTTACCATTGGATCAAGATATACTGGTAACAATAATAGGGTGATTGAATATGCCATTAGATTTTTCCCTATAAAAGTATTCTCGGCACAAGAGACAACATATTGATAGTCCTTTCTAAATTGAAATATTATACAGAGGGCAAGAGGACTACATAGATTTAGCAAATAATTTGATGGCCAGAAAAATACCATAGATCAGCAACAATGAGCTTTTGCAGTAAAAACCCAGAACCCTAATGATAAGAACAGTGCTTTGCAAAGTTATAGGGCATATATTTGAATCAGAACAGCTCTTCACTCATAAAATAATGAAAACATTATGAATGTTTACTTAAAGTAGTTCTTCTGACCCCATAATTCTGAACAATTGGCAAGAATCGGAATTTATATTTTAGTTCATAAAAGGGATATATTCTGCTTCAGGAAATTATGTATATCTTCAGAGCAGTATGACTCTCTGAAGACTGAGTATATCTAATGTATTTTTGGCGTTCCCTTGGCTTGGACCACAATGTCGCTCTGAATTTTTAATTCGAGGATTTATATGCACATTAACTGCTCGATACACCCTCTTTGCAGCTGGTGGAGGAGGAACACCTCGCCTGGCAGACTTGGCTGGCTGATTTGTGTAGGTTTCACGCGTGGTAATGGTGCACGAGACCTCTCGTGTGCTTTTGAGGATCAACGTAGGTGTGCAAGAAAAAGCGAGAGCAGGAGCTGGGCATGAGTGGAGAGACAGGCAGAGGCAAGGCACAGAGTGGCTTTTCTGGAGATGGCCATTCAGATTCACGAAGAAACACAAGGCGTGAGATGCAGCAGAATTAAGCCCCAGTCCTTTACTTTGAGTAGTTTTACTGTTCTAAACTGGTAGATACCCTCCTCGACCCGAAAGACACCTGATGTTTTGATCTGAGCTTTGCTGGCCTTTGGAAGAAGGCTCTGGAAGACAAGAAGAGGGTGAGAGGTGGTGGTGGGGCAGCCACAGTGGGGTAGTGCCGGGAGGTGGGGCGCCGCCTTACCTCATCCTTGTGCTCAGCCTTGTTTCCAGCCCTCCCTGTGCAGGGGCTTCCAGTGCACCCCCCGCAGGCCGTGCTGCGCTCACTGAGCGCCTCCACCTGTGGCTGTTTGGCAGCCCCTCTTTTCCATCCTGCACCATTCTCACAGCAGGACAAGGAGCTCTGCAGCATCTCCTCCCAACCCACCTATCCACCAGACAAACTCTCCGCAGAGTAGAAGGGAGAGGTGGTTTCATTCCTGCTGTTTGTTGAATGAATGACTGAGTGAATGAGTGGATGGCTTGTCTTCTCCTGACTACTCATTGCACGTGGCCATTTCCAGACTTCTAACCTCAGTTCTCCCCATACTGTTTTCCTCGGGGGATCTCCTGTTCCTCCCCGGGTGGAACTTATGGTACCACATACACGGCCCCAGATCTTATTCTTCAGGACTTGCTTCTCTCTCTCGAACTTCAGATCTGAATTTCCAACTGTCTGTTGTATGTGCTAAAAGTTTTTCAAACCCAACATGTTCACCTGAAATTCACTTCCGCCCTTTAGTCTGATCTTCCTTCTCCTTTCTTCAGTCAGCCTAAAAATTTTGTCATGCTCCTTACTTCCTGCATTAAGAAACCACACTCATTTTGCGTCTTCAAGATTTCTTGACTCATCCCCTCTTTGCCATTCCCAGGGATACTGCCCTAGTTCAGAACCTCATTATTTCTACATCAGTCATTTGAATTATTTTCTAACACCCATGTCATTTCCCCCCTGAAGTGCTTAGCAGACATGCAGTAGGAGAGAACTTGTCTCTGGTCCCCTGACTCTTTGAAAGGTCCAGAAGAGCCCAGTCTCTGAGGAGAGAGTCATGCTTTACATTTGAAGGTGTTCTACAAAACGCACAACTGAAAAATCCTTTTAAAAATTCAATACATTCTAGAGATGGAAGTTCCTCTGACTTGATTCAGCCGTGACCTAATTGTCTTGGTGAGAGCTATTAATATGTTGAAAGGAATTCCTTCAGGTCTTCTTCCCATAATGATTTTTTAAGGGCAACACTCAAAATCAAGGTCAACTCACAAAGGCATCATTTACCGTATAACAGATAGAAATTTTAAGCCAGTCTGATTCTGAGGTTTAAGAACTTTTTTTTCATGTTAAAACTAAAAGTTGATTAATTTCATTAAAAATCACAGTGCATATCATACAGAGAGGCCTAGTGACATTCATTTTTCCTGTACAAGTACCCACAGGTGTCTGAAATGGAGGTGGCCAGGCACTGGGCACGAGAGAAGGGCTTTCCAGACCATCAAAGAGCTGTCTTCCACCTTTATAATATGTGACAGTTTTTTCTGCTTTTCTCCATTGCCACCGTGGTCCTCTTTGCTTTACCGACATTTTCTTCTTTGTTGGGCTTTCTAGCTCAGATGAGCTTTCCAAACGTGTTTGTTTCAGTGAATTAAAATATTGAGTTGCATTTGACTAGGGCTTTTGAGTTAAGCGAATGTTATTGTGTTTTAATTTTAAGGATATGATACACACTATATATATATATCATATATATATATATATGATTTCAGCAACTCAGTCTGGCATCCAACCCTCAAATTGACAGACATCTAAAAATGTTTGCTTTATGCCTAACAGAGGGTAGACATAGCTTTTTTTTTTTTTTAATGAGAGGAGTTTTGGTTTTGATAAATGGCTTGCTTGTCTTTAATAATTGAAAATACGAATTTAAGAGTAGTAAGGGAACCAGTTTTAAAAAAGCAAGGTGTCCGGGTTCTCATCAGAGTGAGACTGACTCCATTACGGGGTCTGGTTTCGGGTGTGTGAGGTACAGAAACAGGAAGGTTTGCAGAGTTTCCTCAAGCACTAGGGAGGGTGGCGTGGGCTTGAAGAAGGGACCCATCTCTGCCCTTAATTAGGCGTGTAAAACTCTATTCACGTAGTCCCTTAATCCAAGGCATGAGGATGCATATCTCATGGAATCACGAACGTTGATGCTTGCCGTCTCAGAAGAGTACACATTTTATAAAGCAGAATTCTGGGTTCATCCCACCCTAAACATGTCATACATCAAAATCCAGTTTTACAAAACAAGAAAACTACGAGTTAATAATTTGCTTTACAGAAAGATTCATCGTAAGATTATTTAAAATTCAAACTCCCCTAGCCAATTTCAAATGTGTTAGATTTACATAATGCAACTGCCCAGAACTATCAGAAGTCTGCACAGAGTGTGGGGGTCTCTCTAGTAGCGCATATGAACTTGGTGCAAACTTGCGTCTGTGTAACCACAATCTGAACGAAGGGCGTCTGCAGATGATCCTTCAGTCCCACTTGGCTGTCAGTTTAGGTCAAGTTTTGGAAACCTTCAGTTTCCTAGAGGCATGATTTCCATGGTTATAACAGAGCCAAAGGCTGGGAATTAGGGTTCTATCAGCTAGATTTCTCTCTCTTTCTGACATCCAGGAAGGAAATCTTCTTCACTCTTAAAATGAGTGAAAACAGAGGATTTCTTTCCTTTGTCCACTCTCTAGTAAAGATGTGCTAAAAGGAGATAGAGTAGAAGAAAATTTTTAAAAATTAAGGATATATAGTGAGACTGTATAAGGTAATGTGTTTGAGAGCTGCACCTGTTTTCCCTGGGGTATTGAAATATCATTGACCTATAACAGTGCATAAGCTTAAGATGTACAGTGTGTTGATTGGATACACTTCTACATCGCAAAGTGATGATCGCCACAGCATTAGCTAACACGTCTGTCAAGCAACATAATTACTATTTTTTTTTTTTTGGTCTGTGTGTGGTGAAAACATTTAAGATCTACTCTCTTAGCAACTTTCAAGTACATAATAAAGTATTATTAACTGGAATCACCATGCTGTGTATTAGATGCCCAGAACATATTCATCTCATAACTAGAATTTTATGCCCTTTGACCAACATCTCCCCCATTTCCCCAGCTCCTAGCTCCTGGCAACCACCGTTCTAGTCAGTTTCTATGAATTTTGGATTTTTCAGATTCTGTATTAAGTGAGATCATAAGGTATTTGTCTTTTTCTGTCTAACTTATCTCACAGCATAATATCCTCAAGTTCCATCCATGCTGTTGAAAATGGTAGAGTTTTCTCCTTTCTTATGGCTGAATAATACTCGTGTGTGTGTGTGTGTGTGTGTGTGTGTGTGTGTGTGTGTATTAAGTAGCTTGCTCAGAGTTACACAGCTAGTTAAGTGGGGTTTCTGGGTGTGGACCATGACAGTTTGCTGTAGCATCTGTATTCTTAAGCTTTGCATTAAGCAGTGAAAGTTTATCCCTTGCTCAGATCACCAGTCCTATTCCATTTCTTAGAGGCACTTTTCTGTCAACTGGGAAGGTTATAAGCTTCAGACCTCCCTGGATGCAAACATATATTCTGCTACTAGAATCAGACCGTGCCATATGTATTGAATTTTTATATTTTGGCCATCATGTGTTTCATCTCCAAGCACTCTTTCTTGTTCCTGGTTGTTCAGTCTTCTTCGTAGTCAATTGAGAATGCTAACGTAATCTCTCTGAGGATGCTAATTAGACCACTGCCACTGAATAATACATTTCTTCTCTTCCCTGACTTGTTCCTCTTCTGTGCTCCAAACCGTCCCCAAATGCCTGCTGAGCTTTGGTATTCAGCGCGTGGTGAGCTGGCGTGATCAGTTTGGGCAGCAAGCTGGCTTCCCTCCGTGGCTCTGTGGATGTGTCCATTTTACTTGCTTTTTCAATGAGTAGCTTTTAGCTATAAATACTAGCGTTGGTTGTCTTCCCCTTTTCTAATTGGTCAGTTTATACCTTTACCTTTGAATCCCCTCTTCCTGCTTTCCCCGGGTTTATTTCGTTCTTTCATTCTTGCTTCAGAGCTCACTGCTTGTTCTGGCATACAGGCAAAGCACCGGCAAAGTCATTCGGGGCTTTTTCCAAGTGCATCTGTTTTTCTCAAAGACTGTAAAGAAAAAATAAATTTAGTTCTTTGCAACTAGCAGCTGGTATTGTGAAGTAGCATGCAGAATTTACAAATATATTAATGATGGAAGAGGGCCTTAAGGAGGATGAGGGGTTGGCAGATGGGGAGGGGCAGCTCTGGGCTGTATCCCATCTCCGGAAGTGGTCATGTTCCTCACTTATGCCTCTGTGGGCTTTTTGGTCCATACATCAAAACATCTGAAACCAAGTCATTTCACTGGCAGGGCGGAAGGGTCTGGTCCAGCCAAGGACTTGCCTGAATGGTGTGTGTGTGGTGGGATGGCTGGGGGCTGTTTGCTGCAGCTTCTTGGGGACTGTGGAATCTCCCACCGCAGCACCCAGAACTAGAGGATCAACCTTCTCTCCTTTGGTGAGCCTGCTCCTTCCTTCTTGGAAAAAAGCCTTCCTGCTTTCCTCTAAATAGGCTCTCTCCAGGGTCCTACCCCCCTGCTTAGCCAAACTTCATTCGCTTGCAAGATAAATACGGTGTGCTTTTCCTCTCTTGCTGTTAGACTTTGCTTCAGAGCCCCTTTTAACCTGTGTAAGCCTTGGATTTGCAGGAAAAAAATCTCAGAAGCAGCATGTTCATAGGGAACATCGGCCCCCTGCAGAATGAGCTCAGACTTAAGAGGTTCATCTTTCTAGACTGTTAAACTTTTCCTCCAAAGTACGTTCACCCCAAAGAGCAGAGCAGAGAGACCATGTTATGTGCCACCCGCTTCTGGTGGAGCCCAAAGCAGTTAATACGATGTCTGCGTGTGTTTCAGCATAAAAATCCTATTTTGCTTCCCCAGTCTTTGCATAAAATACTTAATAAAGATGTATCTCATGGTTTCTTCTCTTCCCCAGGCTCATTACCCTGGTTTGAGAGGGAGAGCTAATTATAAACCCTTTATATAATAATTTTTATTTTCATTTAGTCTTTCGAACAGACAAATAAAAACCTTAGGGGACCAACTGAGGGGGAGCTTAAGGAGACTGGGGACATTTAGGAGAGGAGGAAGCTGACATTTACTGAGTGCCTGCTGGGCGCCAAGTTCTATGCTTGTGGCTCCATAAGCATCATAAGATGCCTCCGTTTTTACAGACATCAGTGGCTGATGGTGCTCACTTTTCCCCATGCCTCTGGGTAGCACCCTCTCATCTGGCTCTGTACTGGGGTGTCACTCGCTTTGGCCATTTGGAGGTAAGCAAATGCGATGCAAGCAAGGGCTCGAACAAAATCTTACGCCACCAGGTTTTTGCTCTTCTAGTACCTTCACCACATCATGAGAATGAGCCCTGGCTGGCTGGAGGATGGGAGACACACGAAGTGGGGCAAAATTGCCCTAACTGTGTAAGCCGGGGTCACCCTAGATCAGCCAGTGGCAAGTCACAGCCTAGCAGAGCCAACCCACAGACGTGAGCAGGCCAGCCCCACTGCAGACACACACGTGTGCACAGCTAAAGCGACTGAAGCCCACAGACTTACTAGCTAAATACATGTTCACCATTGCCTGCTGTGGAGGTTTTGTGGTTATTCCTTACACAGCATTATTGGGGCAATAAATAACCCATACTGCAAGGTTTTGTTACCAAACATCTTTTTATTGATAAGAAAAATGAAGCTCAGAAAGGTTAATTAATGCACCAGAGGCGGGGCCAGGACTGGGACCAGGTCCTCCTGAATGCCTTGAATTGCACTGAATGGGGATCAGAGCCAGGCAAGGTGACATGTTAAGTTTATAATCTTTAAAGTAACAAGCTTAGGCTCCTCCTGGCCCCAATGCTGATCCTTTAAAAACATGGCCAAATAGGAAAAGAAACCTGAAAGTAGATTAGTTTTGAGGAAAGTAAAGACATTAAAAATGTATTTCTTGCATTTACTAAATTTGTTTTCCTTTTTTACATATTTTAAGCTGAAACTCACTCAAGTGTTCTTCCCTTTCTATGTATATGATATATGCCGTGAAGACTGTAAAAACATAAAAGGAACTCTTACTTTTCTTAGGCGAAGAGAATAAAAGTATTTATGTGGTTTTCTCTGTTGGCATAGATGAGCAGATTAACCATAAGTGGGAGATTCAGCAGATCTCTGTTTCCCCGACACATAAAATAGTGCGTTTGGCCCCTTTTTTGTGTTTATGTACATTTTTGTCAACAATTTTTTATTATATAAAAAAACCCATCTCTACTCCGTACAGAAGTTTTAAAATCATTTCACAGCTGAGTGGAACCCTAAACAGAGCTATCTTAGTGTAATGAAGCAGAAAACGATTGCTTCTTAACAAGGCTGCTATATGGTGACAAACAGCTCATAAAAATCCCATCTGCCACAAAACGCCTCTATTTTAGTTGCCTTAGAATCTAAATAGTATATTTCCTATTTCTTTTCAGAAACAACAGAGGACGTATAAAGCCTTCACCACCATCAAATTATACCCTGACAAGAAAAGCACTTGGTTCCTGATGTGCTGGCGTGGTCCATTCCCGGGCCCACACGTGTCTGGCATTGCCCTTCAGACCTGCAGGGCTTCTGACCACCCCCTCCCAGCGCCCGTTACCGGCTCCCGGAGGGTCGTGCAGTAACGAACGCGATGCCGCTTCTGATGCTTCAGCGTCAGAAGATGGCTTGTGTACCAACTGGCTGTAGGTTTTGTTTAGTAAAGATGAAAGACAGCTCCAGGGCTGGCAGAGACAAAGAAATGGGACTATTTGTAGAGTCACTGATCCTATGAAAACCTGCATTTTGTGGGGGGAGGCATTGCTGCCAACTTCGACTTATGGTTTTAGGTGACAACCTTATCTATCTATCTATCTGTGTGTGTATATATTTATCTACTTTATTTGGGTGGTCTTTTCAAAGTGTTTTCCCACCCGCTACGAATTCCACATACCCGTCTCAACCAAACAGCCTTCCATTTTCAAAACATTTCAGCCTAATAACTTGATAAAAGTATAAATTCCATCTATCTCTAGGTAATCTAGTATGCCTTTAAAATGCAAATATATTCTTTAGTAAAAGAAAGACGCCAACTCCTTCAGTTAGAATATAAAATATAATATTTACAAACGTATTCAAAGACATTTGCTTTTAGAAGATGGTGGGATATCTTCTTGGAAAGGGCCAATGAAAACTGATGTTTAAATACATTTAACTTTCAAGTAGAACGTTATGGAATTTTCTGGTCTGAGGATACGACGGGCTTCTGTGAACTGGCTGCGACCCAGCTCCCTGTCGTTTGATACCAGGTGGAATTTTACCTTAAAGGATGTAACTCTCTTGATTTTCATTGAGCGATTACAGTGCCACCGTCTCCGCTGTCTCTTGCGTGATTTCTTTTACCCTTTCAGCGAATCTCCGGTGTGCGTTCTGTTACGTCTTCACAACACAGAGGGAGGGCCACGGGCTAAGAGAGGTGAGGCCACACAGAGGTCACACGGCTGGTCAGTGGTGGAACCAAGGATTGATTCCAGAGCTCTTCCCATTATGTTGCATTGCCTCATGGAGCAGCAGAGGGACCAGTGCAGTAAAAGAGGGCTGAATTCGGAGTCAGGACGCCGGGGTACTTGCCTGGACTCTGCTGACAGCTGTGTAGCTCCAGGCATGTTGCTTCGTGTTGATGGGAGTTTTGTAGCAAGTGTTGCTGGGGCTTCATCAGGCCCATAATTCTGGGATCTAACTGGACATTTGGACACGAAAAGGTGCAGACCAAAGTGAAGGACTTCAGTACTGCGTGCCATGTACATCAATTAAAATGCTCCAGTTCTTTGCCTGCTTATAATGCACAAAATATTACTCTAACACTTAAAAATCCAAATAGTTTATCTAGTCTCCTGTTGATGGATATATAGGTTGATTCCGGTTTTTGGCTTTTCTGAATAAAGGTGCCAAGTACGTTCTTGTGGAAATCCTTTGCGGAAGTGTGCACTCATTTCTCGTTGGTTTATAAGTGGATGTGACATTTGCTCATTCAATAAGGGTTTATTGAACAGCTTCTCTGCGAGACACGTATGAAGTACTTTACTCCATTGTCTTACTTACACTTTGCAATATTTTATGATATGAACAGTATTGTGTGTATTTTAATTATTAGCAAACAAAGCCATAGAGGAGTTTAGTAAAGTTGCATAGTTTAGTAAGTCATGCCCACTCTGATCAGCTCCAAAGTCTGAGCCTTTTTCTACTGGGCTGCACTGTCTTGCTAATATGTTTTTATGTACCTGTAAACTTAAGTTGGTTTGGTTTGGGTTTTTCAAGCCAAGCCACTCAGTCTCCTTACTTGACCCTGCAATACACCTTTCTCTGCTCAAAAAAAAAAAAAAAAGTTGGCTTGCACATTTTATATTTTATTAGGTGAAAAAATACCTCTAGACATAACTTCAATTTTACAGGGTCATCAGAGTGTTGAATAAAATGACAACCCGTAAAAGAAGGGAGAGCACAATGCAGATAATGATTAAAATTGCCTTCTTACAATAGGCTTAGCCACTAAAGGGTTAAAAGAAGCCAAGCTGTGAAATGTGAACTTGTCGATTCTGTTTAGTAGAGTACATATTTTGATACAGAATATTTAATTCGTCTTGCCTCGCCAATTAGACTATAACTTCTAAAATTAATGTTCTGCACACTGGAAAGGAGAAAGAAGAGTTGTTAGGTGACCACAGGCTGAACACAGACGGGGAGGATCTCATTGGAAAGGAATGAGCGGGGGTAAAAGATGCTTATTTTTGCAAGAACCACCATATGTTCACAAAAATGAATCCAGCTATTCCTTATGTTATGTTTCTTGTTCTCTTTAAAAAAATAAGGAGAGGGATTTTGATCCACAGAGCTCAAATTCCCACTAAGTTTTGTCCCTTTTGCCATAAGAATCTGGCATATCCATAGACACATATGCATATTTTTTCATTTGCTTGCTTGCAGATTTTAGCTCTAATAGTTGCCGTCTTGGAGAGGAGAGCCGGCAGCTGCTGGCCTCTGTAATTTTTAATGATATAATGGGACAGGATGCATAATGTGCTGTGTCTCTTGACGGGTTCCAACCTTGGACTGTTTTCCCAATTTTCTAAAATGGAAAATGTCGTAGGCCCAGAATGCTCAAAAATAAGGCCCAAGTAAATGTCCACACAGATCACAGCCGCTCATGTGGCCGCAGCACCGGCAGCCGAGAAATCGTCGTGGCTCGGAAGCCTGTGTTTTCACCCTTTGTTCAGGGACTGTCTGTGATGCATCCTTCCGGATCTCCCTTCCCGTCACTTCCATCCCCGATCCGCGCTTTCCCTCCGCCTTCCCTTTTGGTGTGTGAAGGCACATTGTTCAGTTCCCCTCGTAATGAACAGGAGGCCGTGTGGTATTAAAACCATTCTTTTTAAGAAAAGAAGGACACCAGATTTCCCTCCCAATTCCTTTGTTCTGTCTGCCGGCTCCCATTCTCGTCTGATTCTCGGTTCCACCTGCCATTTGGAATGACAGGCAGGGTTGGAAGCGTTCACTCTTTTTTCAGAGGCTGCCATTATTTTGATGGGTGTCTTTGGTGGTGTGAAGATTGAGGCATCCATGGTTCGTATTCTGCTGCTTAAACCTAATGTCTTGGAGGCGAAGGAAGCGTCACGCTACCTTCCATCTTTTGTTGGCCCCCAGTATGATTAACTGCCGTATTATATCGCAATACTCTTATGCTGTATTTCTGCCAAAGTTACATGAGTGAGGCAGAAAAGTATTCAAGAGGGTAAAAATGAGGCTTCTTGGATCCAGCTTCCTGCTCTCTGTAAGTGGCAGGAGTTTCCTATGTGTGGCGGTAGTGATAGAAACTGACAGCACATGCTTCAGGTGTAAGGAAGAAGAGGGAAAACAGATCACACTGAATTAATAAAGTGAATTTCTGGCTTTGACACCTCCCCGACAGGAAGGAAACGGGACTGAATGACGCACACAGAATATAGTGGACGGTGCTGGCTACGTTCTCCCGCCCCCCAGTCTCGGGACGTCCTGGGCCTCTCGCTGTGACATCTAGCACCAATTCTTGTTTCTCTCATGGTGAACTCGGGGGGAAGTCTGCAAACTTGGACGTAGATAGCAACGAGGAGGCGGCTTTTAAAGGCTGATTTTGGCTGTATAAGTAAGCAGCTGTTATCCAGATAGGAAAAAATTCAGCCTGCCTGGAGGTGCTTAGTGGCTTTAGTCTGTCTGAAGTGGATTAAACCAAGAAGTAACAGGGTCTTCTCACCGTCCCCTGCTCATGGAATCTGCCAGAAACTCTTCACCTCCACTGTTATTTACAGTGGAATCTGCCAGAAACTTGTCTTTCTTTTCCTTAATAAGCCACCCCTTTTCTCTCCAGAATGAAGACAAATAAACAGCAAGCTCAGAACTCAAATGAGTGGCTTTCATAAGAGCTTAAATCAAAGAAAGGAGGCGTCCTTTCCCGAGAGGACCGCTAAGCGGTGGGAAGACGGCACACTCTGACGCAAAACGCAGAGAGCGCGGTGCTTAAGCAAAGCCCGTGAGAGCAGCTGGTACGTTTCGCATGACATTTAGCTTCGTTTGGGCAAAATGCTGAAGCTGATGGAAATATTCAGTTTAATTTCCATTTTTGTTTCCACAGATGAAGATGTCATCTGGTGTGCGTGCGGTTCAGACACAGGCATCGTCGGTGAGGGGTGGCACTGTGGAGACCAACCAGACCTTGGTACCAGTCAAGGTTATTTGGACGCGAGCCACAGAAACTGACTTTGGCTAAAAGGAGAATTTGTTGGAAGGATGAGGAGAGGCAGCCGAACTGGAAAATTAGGTTCAGAGCAGGAAAAGGACTGAGGGGGGCTCCAGGAATCCATGCGTGCTGCTTATGCATGAGTAGGGGCTCAGCACTCAAGCCCCCAGGAGGGGTATCTGGCTGGATCAGTATGATTATACCTTCTACTGCTTTCCCCCCAGGGTTTGCCAGCAGGGCTCCTTACTCAGCGATCTTGTTCTGCTGAACCCAGTGCAGGAGAGGTAATTCCTTAAAAAGAACACCATGGTGCTGTTATTAAAAGAAGGGAGGAACTCATGCTCATCTACCCAAAGACATAACTGTCCAGGGCACAGTGTAATGTGCTGTTGATTTTATGCCATATTTTCTATGGCTTTTAGTTCGTGGTCTGTGTAGTGTGTCAGAAGAAAGGGAGGGGATAGGGGAGAATGGGAAAATATTTTTCTCATTGTGCATTATATAACCTGATGTGGCGTAAGCAGTGCATGTGGGCACTGGCATAAAGGGTTACACTCTCAAACCTCTGATCTGTTGCCATCAGCAAAGATGTTGAGTTTTAATCCATGGGAAGTATCCTGCCCGTGACTTTCTGCTCCATGGAGAAATCTGTCTTAGCCGGCATCCGAGTTTTAAGATTTTCTTTTTACCAAATAGAGAAATTAACATCCTCTCCCTCCTTGACAAGGATGGGGCAGGACACAAAGGGAACTGAACAGGAGGACCCCCACCCCAACCCCAGGGGCAAAGCCACAGTGTCACAGACTGAAGGGGTACAAGTCCCCGGGTGAGAGTGGTGATTAGTGTCAAGTCTGTCTTGCAAAGCATGTGGGAAGGACAATATTGACGCATACCATGGACTTACAACTGCAGAGGTAAAGACTACCCATTTTATACAAATAGTGCCAAGGCCCAGATACTAAGGTGTGACTGTCCCAGAGCAGGTCGGCAAACGTCAGGAGCAGAAAAGGCTCAAGCAAAACCCCAGCAAAAAAGAAAAGAGGAGGAACCCAGAACACTTCATCCTGGAGACAGTTTATCTCAGGCAACTGTGTAAGAGTTTTTGGGGACTGAGAAAAAAGCATTAATTATACATGCATCTGTCTCTATTCTGCTTATTGTGTTTAGTTTTGCATGGATTAACTATGCAGTAAACAGCTCAAGGTGTTCATTTCATGGTGGTAGCTCAGTCTATCCCAAGTTAGCTTCGTGGTATTTCCAGGTAATTCCTGCAGGATCAGGCAAGAGCTTGGCAGATCTCCAAACGGACCCCGAGGTCTCTGCACTGTCGCTCAATGGGGTCAGAGGAAACGAGCAGCAGCAACTGCAAAACAGAATATGTTTGAGGACAGCATTGTTGAGACACAGAAAGAACAGGATTAGTGAAGCTTCTGGGGCTTTGACACAACTGGGTTTAAATCCTGGCTTTGCTGTTTACTAGCACCGTGACCTTGGAAAACTCATTCAATCTCTTGGAGCCTGACTTTCCTCATCTGAAAAACGGGTATGATGAGACAGTTGTTATCCTGTGGGGACGCCGGGAGGTCAGGCGTGTAAGGGGTCGGCACAGCTCCTGCGCGTAGTAAGAGCTCAATATATGGTAGCTGTTAGTTTTGTACAGAGTCAAGAGTCTGGTTATTCTTAGGGCAAAATAATGGGAAAGTAAATTTTGAGTAAAGCTTTGGCTGTAGAGCTGGAGGATGCTTCGGTCATTGACAGGGTACACGACAAATGTAATAAAGGAACTGTAAGCACATTAACGTGAATTCATGATCAGCGCTTTGTGAGCTCAATGCTTGAGCCGTGCGACTTGTCTGCCCCAAACTCAATGCAATCTTAGTTTGCGTCCATGACAGAATGATGTCCCGACTATAAGGTGGCATTCGCTCCACTGTGCTTGGCACTCCCTAGATGATGTCTGTGGCATTCTGAGCAGTTCTGGGGGCGGAATGCGTTTTAAGATGGTCGCTGACAGAACAGGTTGACAACCGGTAGAGGGTCTGGCTTTCCATGCCAAATGAGACATGTTTGGAGGAATTGGGGATGAGTTGGAGCATTTGAGACTGAAAGGAGATTTTGACTGCTGTCTTCGGAAGTTGAAAGGTTGACTGTGAAACTGCATACAGAGGTTGGAAATGAAAGAGAAGCAAGCTATGGCTGAGAATGAGGAGGCTAATAATTATAGCTGTTCTGTGTTCGGACGGCCCTCTGTGTAAGCTGACTTGGCTCCTGGAAGGTTCACACATGCTGGGACACACTGCCCAGAGATGCTGAGGGGGACATTTTTACCTGGAGTTGGAGTTGTTCATCAGAAAACCTTGGTAGGCTGTTCCAGCTTTTTGACTCCAAAATTAAATAACCATTCTCCATGGACAGAAGGAAAAAAGTAACAGCCGTGAAGCCACAGGAATCCTTAGTGCTTCTTAAGACTAAAGGAAAATTTCCTCAGAAGAGGGCCTGCTTTCCCTGAATCTCAGGGATCAGTGTCCCCGTGTCCAGCTGGACGGTTAGGGGCTCTGAGCATCAGGGGCTCAAAGTAGAACACTTATGAGCAGAAGTGGCTACACTTTCCTCACTGCATCCTATTGACTGTCAGCCTTTTTTATTGTTACTGTTGACTTCTAAAGTCAAGAGCGTTCACGGTGTTAAGATCAAGTTTCTCGATGCTAATTGGATCAGATCTGTAAGGGGCCCTATGTCGTCATGTTTAACCAATTTCTAAATTTCTGAACAACCGTCAGATATGTCGTGTTTTTTTTTTTTTTTTTTTTTAATGGCTAAAGAAGAATTGGGAGAGCATACTGTCTGTGTTCTTAACTACCACGTGGTCCTGCCTGGAGAAGAGAAAGGGGAGGGTCAAGGAGCAACAGTCCTTGGGGTCAGGCAGGCATGGCCTTCTGGAGACCGTGGGCAAACTGCTCCTACGAACGCGCAGGTCCCTCATCTCTCCAGGGGGCGCTGTAATGGTGTCTACTTCATAGGTTAGTTACGAGGACTGATGAAGGCATAATAAAGTGCTCAGAGTACTGCCTAGCACACTGCAAGCCCTCAATGAACGCTGCCTACTGTAATTAACTTTCACCCATTTCTCGTGCTCTGTCATGGTAAGAGTGACACAGATGGTCCACAATTTTAATACAACTTCAAATACTTATTTTTGTTTTTAACCACCTTCTAATTATTTGGGGAGAAATCAATTCAGAATCTGGCAATCTTTCTTTACCCAGAAATATTTACTAAATACTAATTGTTTCTAGCCTTCATAGAGCTCTTCAAGTCTTTGACATCTTTATTAAATCTTAGCACTCCAAATAGTAAATGCAATATTTATTTGCAGACTTTCCTGGAGTGTAATTCCATGTATAGAGCTAAACTGCATAAAGTAATAATTGAGAATTAGTTAGAAATTATTGAAGCTACAGTGGTTACAGCCACCCTAATAATTAGTCATGTAAGCCTGAAAATAAAATGCCTTAAGAATTTCATATGCCCTTAAACACTTACAAGTGAGGAAGGAAAGCACTGAATTTCTTTAATAGCTATTGAAAAATTTGTGTCAGAAAGACCTGTCTCAAAAGACTGATAGAAAAGGGGTCCAGTGGAATCCAATTACGTTTATGTTAAAAATTTCTTGCTTCCTCTCAATAATGTAAATTACTTCTTATAAATGTTATAAAGCAGCTGTTCTTTGGCCTTAAATTCATTATGTCCTTAATTATTACAGAAGAACATATTTCACAACCAAATGGAAATTTCAAGAACTTTCACAGATTATGTTGTATTTTTAAAAATTTGATTATTATTATGCTAAAATTTCTAAGCTTCCATCAAAAAGAATGAATTATACTCAGGCCTGACTGAAACATTTATAATCAAGCAATATGAAGAATTAAAGACAAAAGTTGATTGTTGTGAAATTCCACACCCAAAGTTACTTTGCGTGAGTCATTAATATTTACAACTAAACTGTCCTTTGATTTGCATTCATCATGTACCTTGGGATTACATAAAGACTAGTTTATAAATATTCTGAAAAAGGAGAAGATGCCATAATTAAATCACAGTAATTAACTTGGATATTGGGTTACTATTTGAATGAACCACAGATTCTTACTGTGCAGGTTGATTTTCCATGGTATTCGGAAGGTTAAGATTCAGCACGTGGAAGATATATGAAAGTAACTTTTTAGAAAAATAGCTCTTTTTCAGACCTATACTCACAGTGAATGTGAACTTGTCATTAAGAAAACATAACATGCAACAAAGTTTCATATCCATTTGTTAAATATTTAAGTGGTTTCTTATGGAGCACAATGTTAATTTCTTTAGTGAGAGTTGCAAAATATTGGTCCAGTCAAGTTTCACTGATGTTATGCTTTTTAACTGATTTTTAAAATGCAAATTTAAAAACCGGATATTGACTCATCTATCAAGAAACTGAAACAACGTATTTTAATATTTAATCTTTATTGTGTTTGGGAGTCCTTTAATCTTCAGGCAAAGCAATTTTGTTGAGACCAAATTTATTAATAATTTAATTTTTCTTCTAGACTTGAAAACCTTCTTTGTGTGCTGTTGTTATAGGGAAACTGTGTCAAGCCGCTGAAATGTATTATCGACATTCAAACTATAAACCGTAGCTGGAATTTTGATATATAGGTATTAATTTTGATCACTTCTGTGATATATTTGTATCATACTGGTGAGGGGACTTGGCAGCAGCTGAGATGGTTCCCAGAGCAGCTCCTCCGTCTCTTCCCCCCTTTTACTAGCACCTGCCTCGGCCACCTGACCTTGACGCCATGACTCCTTCCTCACTCCCACCTCCCGCCAGCAAACACAAAGCCCTTCTGCTGTCTCAGCATCTCCTGACAGCTTCCACTTCCTTCCACCTTTCCTCCTGCCAGTCTTGATCTGAACCCCCATGCCCTCGCAGGGTTTCAGCAATGGCCTCCCTTTCTCCAGCCTCCATCCCTCCCAGTCCTTCCTCCTCATTGTGGCTGGAAATTTCTAAAATACGGACCTGATCACAGTGTTTTATCTACTCCTTCTCAGTTCTGAGCACCTTCAACACCCTGTAGATGGCTTAACCAACCCTCTCAGTGTCTTGGCCGTCCCACCCCCACCTAGTGTTCCCTCCACTCCAACTCAGCTGTGCGTTCCCCTCACTCCTCCAATTTTAACATAGACATTTCAGAGTAAATTCGTGTGTCTCATTCTCTGAGCAGGGCCTTACCATTCCTGTTTACCTCCTCAGTCACCTATGAAGACCCTGTGAGCTTTGGCCGACTCTCTCTCTATCCCTCTGCCCTCTTTTGTCTTCATACCCCTCCTCCCCATCCACTCTGAACCCATGATAATTTAATCATATACCTTTTTATATAATGGCATTGTCACATTATCCCCTGGCAAGGCCATGCTCCTGGAAGGCCCAGGCTTCCGCCATCTCCCTGTGTCTGCCCACACAACCAAGTGTTGCTACATGACCGGAAGTTTGGAAAAGTGTCACTTCATGATCACCACCGTCAGTGCAGGCTGAGCCCTGGCACCCTCTCCTGCTGCTTCTCTCTGAAGCTTGATCTTTGATGTGCCCTCTGTGGACTCACATCTAGTTTCTCGAACTTGCACTGAAGACCTTGCTTCAGATTCGTTGGGAAAACAAAAATCAACAAAGGGGACCATCGTCAACCTTTCCTCCTAAACTTCCATGTCTGTATCATTTTATTCTTTTTTGAAACAATAGAAGTTTGTTTCTCCTTCCCTCAAGGACTTGTTTTTCCACATGTGCTGTGAGCCCTTATTCCTTATCAAAGCCCTTTCCTTACCAGAGACTGTTTTTAGGCTATTTCCTCTCTTTCCTATACCGTCCATCTTCCCTCTCATTTGGTTCATTTTCATTAGGTTACAAACACACCCAATGAGCTCCCTTTTTAAATAAAACCTCCTGGACCCCAATGAGTTTTTGACTCCATTGAGTTTTCTTTGCTTTTCATAGCCAGACTTCTCCAAAGAGTGATTTATACACTCTCTCTCTCCAGTTTCTCATCTTCCAGGTATTACTTAATAAAATTCTCAACTGAAGAGAGGTTAAGATTGATTTCTTGAGTGGCTCCAATGTACCAGGCACTGTTCTAGTGTTTTACATGCTTTAACTTATATTATCTAAGCCCAAACAGCCCTATTAGGTAGGAAATATTAATCACTAAAATTTACAGATAAGGACACTGGGACACAGAGAGTGGTGTGCTCAAGATTTGAACCCAGGCCGTCCAGCCCCTGAGGTTGTAGTCTTAATCGTGGTCCATTACTGTCTCTCTAGAAATAGAACATACGTATAAAGCCTTTTCCCAGTCCCCGGCCTCTTCCTCCACTGCCAGAGGCCACCATTATCATTATTTTGGCAAACATCCTTTCAATTTATGTTTTGACATTTTAAGGCATATATATCCAACTATAAATGATATATACAGTTTTTCATGTGTTTTCAGTATTTATGTAAATAAACATAAATTTGTTATACTTATAATTCAACCTCTTTTGTTACTCATTGTACTTTGGAGGGCTGTCATGCTGACATATAGTTCTCAATATTTTATTTTAGCTTTTCTGTAGTATTCTGTTACACATATTTATCACAATTTATCAATTTGTTCTTTTATTTGGGGACATGTAAGTTGTTTGCAGTTTTTATGACATCATAAAGGTGGATCAGTGAACACCCCACTAAGTGTTTATTTCTGCTTTCATAGCACTGTGTTCAGATCAATTTTTTTTCTATCATCAATTATTTGGACTTTGTTAACACTTCTTTTGATTTTTATTACCTGGTCAGTTTAGGTAAATGTATCATGCACCCCTGAAAAGAATACATATTTGATACCTGTGGATGAAGGAGTTCACTGTGTTCTTTCAAACTTCTACACTTGTTTAACCTTTTCTGCTTAATCTGTTACTTTCTATAAGCAATATATTAAAAAGCTATGATGTCAGGTACTTATTAATTCATAATTTTCCCCTTTGATCATTATAGGGTCTCTTCTTACCCTTGTTAATGCCTTTTTCCCTAGCTAATATTAAAATTCTACCTCATCTTTCTTTTGACTCTTAGTATTTTCCTGGTATGTAATTTTCCTTTTTCTGTTAATTTTACTTTAAAGATGTCTCTTATTAGAAGCTTATGCCTGGCTTTGTTTATGTTTTAATTTATCTTGTTTATTACCTTTTAATAGACAGATGTAGTTCACTTCCTCCAGCTGTTGTTAACGCTGTGTGTGTATGTATGTGTGCCATGGACTTGACCACGCTCCTTCCTTGTTTACTCCCTCCCCTGCTCTTTTCTGCCTTTTGTAGTGTGATTCCGGTTTCTTTATTCCTTTCTCTCCATTTGCTGTTTTGGAAGTCATATATTCTGTTTTTACACTTGTTTTCCTTAAATTTGATATTTATCCTTAACTTTATAATATTTAAAACTAATCAGTATCTCTATTTTCCTCTGGAACAATTTTGACGGGGGGGTTAGAAAGTTTTCACTCCATTCCTTAGCTTCCCCCAACAATCATACTCCATTTAAGTTTTGTTTGTTACGTTAGTTCAATCTTGTTTTTTATACTCTGCTTAAATTAGTCAGTTATTATTATAAATAAGTCAGGGCTTGCTTATATTTTCCCACATCTTCATAAAAATTTTTTTCTCAATATTGCTTCATTCTCTTTTTTTCCTTCCTTCTGGCCTTAATTTCCTTTTTGCTGAAATACATCCTTTTGTAGTTCTCTCATAGAAGGTCCTGAATACAAATGCTCTCAGCCTCTAATATTCTGAAAATGATTTTATTGTGCATTAACTCCTTTGTCCTAATTTAGACGAGAATAGCACTTTAGGTTGAGTTAATTTCTGTGAGTTCTTTTACACTATTATTTCCCATTTTCCCCTGGCATCTATTGTTGCAGATTCTCAGTCTAATTATCATTTCATAAGCTGTTTCTTTAGATTCCTCTTAACATCTTTTTTTTAAATATCTTTCAACTACTGCAGTGCCAAAAAGAAATTTCTAATTGTAAAGTTTCCTTTGTTCTTTTTTCTTTTCTTAAAAAGTGTAACTGACTTAATATAATAGTTTCAGATGTACAACATCGTGTTATGATATTTTTATACATTACAAAATAATCACCATGAGAAGTCTAGTTACCATCTGTCATCATACAAAGTTATTACAATATTATTGACTATATTCCCCAGGCTGTGATTTATTTATTTTATAACTGGAAGTTCGTACTTAATCTTCCTCACTCATTTCACACATCCCCCCAACCGCTTCCCCTTTGGCAACCACCAGTTAGTTCTCTGTATCTGTGAGTCTGTTTCTGTTTTGATATGTTTGTTTGTCTGTTTCGGTTTTAGATACCACATGTAAGTGAAGTCAACGGCATTTGTCTTTCTCTGCCTCCCTTAACTCACTTAGCATAATACCCTCTAGGTCTGTCCATGCTTTTGCAAATGGATAGATTTTATTTTTTCTTTTATGGCTGAGTAATATTCCATTGCATAGATAGATAGATAGATAGGTAGGCAGACCGTATCTTCTTTATCCATTTACCTATCGATGGACACTTAGGTGGTTTCAATATGTTGGCTATTGTAAATAATGCCACAGTGAACATAGGAGTGCATATATCTTTTTGAATTAGTGTTTTCATTTTCTTTGGGTAAATACCCAGAAGTGGAATTGCTGGATCATATGGTAGTTCTATTTTTAATTTTTTGAGGGATCTCCATATTGTTTTCCACAGTAGTTGTAGCAATTTACAATTCCACAAACAGTGCGAGGGTTCCCTTTTCTCCACAACCTTGCCAATTCTTGTTATTTCTTGTTTTTTTGATAATAGACATTTTGACAGGTGTGAAGTGATATCCCATTGTGTTTTTGACTTGCATTTCCCTGATGATTAGTGATGCTGAGCATCTTTTCATGTGCCTGTTGGCCATCTGTATGTGTTCTTTGGAAAAATGTCTATTCAGGTCCTCAATCCATCTTTAATAGGCTTTTAAAATGTTGAGTCCTTTGTGTATTTTGGATGCTAACCTCTTATTAGGTATATTGTTTGCAAATATCTTCTCCCATTCAGTTGGCTGCCTTTTCATTTTGTGGATAGTTTCCTTCACTGTGCAAAAGCTTTTTAGTTGGATTTAGTCCCACTTGTTTATTTTTGCTTTTGTTTTCCTTGCCTGAGGAGACGTGTCCAAAAAAACTTTTCTGAGACTGAAGCCAAAGAGCACATACTGCTTATGTTTTCTTCTAGAGGTTTTATGGTTTTAGGTCTTACATTTAAATCTTTAATCCATTTTGAGTTTAATTTTGTGTGTGGTGTGAGACAGCAGTCCAGTTTGATTCTTTTACATGAAGCCGTCCAGTTTCCCCAACACTGTTTATTGAAGAGGCTGTCTTTTCCCCCATTATATATTCTTGCCTCCTTTGTTATAGATTAGTTGACCACATAAGTGTGGGATCATTTCTGGGCTCTGTGTTCTGTTCCGTTGCTCTGTGGGTCTGCTTTTGTGCCTGTGCCATAGTGCTTTGATTACTGTAGCTCTGTAGTAATAGATTACTGTAGCATAGTTTGTAATCAGGGACTATGAATCTTCCAGCTTTCTTCTTCGTTTTCAAGGTTGTTTTGGCTATTTGGGATGTCATGGGCTTTCACACCAATTTTAGATTTGTTGTACTTCTGTGAAAAATGCCACTGGTATTTTGATAGAAACTACATTGAATCTGTAGATTGCTGTAGGTTGTATGGTCATTTTAACAATATTAATCTTCCAATACGTGAACATGGAATATTTTTCCAGTTGTTTGTATCATCTTCAATTCTCTCATCAATGTCTTAGGGTTTTTTGAGTACAATTTTTTCCCTCCTTTATTAGGTTTAGTCCCAGTTATTTTATTCTTTTTGGTAAAATTGTAAATGGGATTGGTTTCTTCATTTCTCTTTCTGATAGTTCATTGTTAGTGCATAGAAATGCAACTTATTTCTGTATGCTAACTTTACTGAATTTATTAGTTCTAATAGATTTTGGTGGCATCTTGAGGATTTTCTATATATAATGTCATCTGCAAACAGTGACAGTTGTATGTCTCTCTTTCCAAGTTAGATTCTTTTTATTTCTTCTTCTTGCCTTATTACTGTGTGGTTAGGACTCCCAATACTATGTTGAATAAAAGTGGTGAGAGTGGGCATCCTTGTCTTGTTTCTGATCTTAGAGGAGAAACTTTCAGATTTTCACCATTGAGTCTGATGTTAGCTGTGGGCGCGTCACACGTGGCCTTTCGTGTGTTGAGGAGAATTCCCGCCACGCCCACTTTGGTGAGAATTTACATCACAGATGAGTGTTGAATTCTGTCAAATGCTTCTTCTGCATCTATTGAGAAGATTATATGATTTTTGATCTTTGATTTGTTAATGTGTATGTCACATTGATTGCTTTGCAGTTATTGAACTATGTGCATCCCTGGGGCTAATCTCCACTTGACCATGGTGTGTGGTTCTTTTGATGTATTGTTGAATTTGGTTTGTCAATATTTTGCTGAGGATTTTTGCATTTATGTTGATCAGTGATATTGGCATATAATTTTCTCTTTTTTTGTGGTGTCTTTGCTTCATTTCGGTATCAGGGTGATGCTGGCTTTGTAGAATGAATTCAGAAACATTCCTTCCTCTTTAATTTTTTGGAATAATTTAAGAAAATAAGCATTAACTCTTTTTTAAATGTTTGGTAGAATTTACCTGTGAAACTGTCTGGTCCTGTACTTTTGTTTGTTTTAATTTTTTTTAATTAATTGATTTTTAAATTTTATTACTGATAATCATTTTGTACATATTTTCTGTTTCTTCCCAATTCAGTTTTGGGAGATTGTACATTTTTAAGAATTTGTCCATTTCCTCTAGATTGCCCATTTTATTGGTGTATAATTGTTTGTAGTAATTTCTTATGATCCTTTGTGTTACTGTGATGTTGATTTAACATTTCTCATTTCTGATTTTATTTATTTGAGCCCTCTCTTTTTTTCTTAATGAATCTGTTTAAAGCTTTATCAGTATTGTGTATCTTGTCAAAGAATCAGCTCTTAGTTTGATCATTTCTGTTTATTTTTAGTCTCTATTTCATTATTTCTGCTCTGATGTTTATTATTTCTTTCCCTCTACCAACTCCTCTGTTAGATGTTGGAGATATAACTGTGAGCAAAGACACAAATAGCTGCTACCTTTGTAGAGCTTTCAGTCTTGTGAGGAATACAAGCAACTGCAAAGTAATGTAAGTGTTTTATTGAGGAAGTGCAGGGTGCTATGGGAGCTCACAGAATGGAAACCATCGCCAATCTTGGTATTGGTGGGAAGGGTCAGACAGCGCCTTCTGGAGGAAGTGACATTGCAGATGAAGCCTGTTGGATCAATAGGAACTTGCCAGATAAAATGTGAAGGGAAAAGTATGTTGAAGATAGAGGTAACAGTATACACACGAGTCGGAGGTGCAATTGAGGAACTTAAAGGAGTTCGTTGAAGCTAGAACGTGAAGTGTAAAGGTGAGGAGGGGTGAGAGGTAAGTTTGGAGAGGTATCAGTCATGCAGTACCTTGAACTGTGTTAAAAAAAATTGACCTATTTTTCACAGAACAGTGAAGAGGATTGAATGATTTTTCAGGAGGTAATGGGTATGATTATATTTGTGTTAAAAGTCTCTGAGGATAAGCTCGATGGCTAAAGACAGGAGATTTCTGCTCAAAAATGGGCAAGATATTATAGGATGAATAATAGGGCAATAAGCATTATCCTCAGGTGGCTAATACAATTTAAAATGCTTACTTAAAATATAGTTATTCACTGGTATTACGTAGAAGTAATAGATTCACTGAAATAAATGAAATTCCGATCTTCATGGACTCCTTCGTTGGGAATAAGCTTGGAGGAAGGGAGAAAGAAGTAGAAGAAGCAGGGAACAAAGAGAGAGACGTTCATAATTTATCCACATGTGAATTTTGGCTCATAACGGGTGACTGCTCAGATTTCAGGTCCCAGGTTAAATGTCTTGCTTCAGCACAGCATCTTTATAGTTTGAAGCATGTGGATAACCAACATTTAGTTGTACTGATAAAGATTAGTCTCTGTCAACCCAGTGAAACACGAGGGCAAGTCATCTATGACTAGAAGGTTTTGTACTAACGACCTGCATCCCGTGATTATCATCCCTGTCTCCAAGCTACCCTGGCTGTCTCAGGGTGGCGGTGGCAGGTAGAGAGAACAGTGGAGGAGCACCGGGGTGGCACCGCTCGCGGTAAGGGACCTGGCTAGAGTGGTGAGGGGAGGTGATGTTGGTGGCGGTAGCAACGCAGGAGAAAATTCCCAAGCAGTGATAGGCTTGGAGGGATGTTCTTGATGAGCTGAAAAATTCTGTATCACTTTATAGTTACATGATGCTTTATAGTTTGAATGTCCTTTCTTATTTACTACTTATTTGAATGTCACAGTGACACTTTGACAGATAGGATTATCTCCATTTCCCTGGTGAGGAAACTAAGATTTCAGCTATGCAAGTGATTTGCCTTAATCCCACAGTTGTGAATGACGGTGTGGGGATTATGTCTTATTCTTTTCTTCATTTTTACCTCGAGAGAGTTTATCTCCATCTTTTTTTTTTTAATTGAAGTATAGTTGATGTACAATTTTATATAAGTTTCAGGTGTACAATATGGTGATTCACAATTTTTAAAGGTTATTCTCCATTTACAGTTATTATAAAATATTGGCTGTTATCTCCATTTTAAAATCTGCTCATAGTCTTTACTCAGATTAACCATATTTGATTAAAGGATCTTGAAAGAAAAACAGAAAGAAAATTACTTTACAAATTTTCATTGTAAGGGAATGAAGCATTCTGCCTAAGCTAATCATCCAAATAAAGGCATTAGAAAATCATTTTAAAGGAAATTTTCCAAATATGCATTTTATCACTTCCTGGTTAATTTATCCTTTTATCTGTGGGGACACAGTGCCCAGCAGATAGAAGGAACTCAGTGAATATCGTCATCGTAAACAACTGCTGTTGTACACCAAGGTCTCCCTGCTGAGATTGCAAGCCTTTCTGCTGAATAACTTCAAGTGACTGTGTTTTTATCTGCTTACTTGTCTCTGTGTTTGCTCTTTTGTTAAGTTGTTACCTGTTACATCTTTGCATTTATAGCAGTATTCCTCAATCCCCTACTGATTTGCTATTTCCAATCTTCTGTGGTCTAGGAAACCAAGTATTCAAATTTCTTGTAAGTAAACCTGCAACACGAATGAATGGGGTCCAAGTAAGAGCCCAGGTGTCTATTCTGCGGTTACAGGGCGTGGATTTATGATAAGCACAGGAAAGGACTCCTTGCCCTGGAGTCTTAAGCTCCTGGATCCACCTTCCCAAAAGTGGCCAAAGCAACGCGTCTGAAATGGAGGTTTGCACATGTCACCTCTGTTACTAAACACCTCTGGTGGCATCCTGTGACCTTTCTGATCAGAGTGAACTCTCTTATTTGCCATTCGAAGGCTTTGATGACTTTCCCTCTCCTCCTCTTTATCTTGTCACCTCGTTCCCCCAGGCCAGCTTATGCTTCACTTAAGCTAAATTGTATGCAAACCGTCTATAGCAGTGACCTGCTAGCTCCTGATGTATCTTTCAAGCTATTTATTTATTTATTTATTTATTTATTTATTTATTTATTTATTTATTTATTTATTTTTGATAGAGGGACTGAGGATGGAGCCCAGGACCCCATGCATGCTAAGCATATGCTCTACCACTGAGCTATACCCTCCCCACCATTTGATATTTTTAAAAATGAATTTCCGATCACAATGATTTATTTTTGCTATGTCTTTGAGTAGTTCTTGTTACTGTCCTTCCTTCTAGCATTATTTATTATTTTAACTTACTTTATTTCCTCTGCTTTTACTGTGCTTGCTGCTCTCATTCTGAACGAGTTTAAAATTTTTGCCTGAGTGTTAGGATGTGGTGATCCAATAAAAGACTCACTCAAATTAGGTCTTGGTATTTAGGCTCCCTGATGGATGCTTAATATGCTGGGTCTGGTTTCTCCTCCGGGGCTGAAGGTTTGGGACCAGAACGTGAGATAAACTTAACCCTAAATTATGTGCTGTCAGTATATTTTAATCAGAAGCCTAAAATCCCTGCAGACTTTGCTTCTGCAAGTCACCGATTTCGAACTCTGTCGCTGTGTTTGATTGCTCATGTAATATTAAATCCTAGCTGAGCCTTAATTTCAAGAAATAGGAACCAAACTCTGTAAATGAAGATTTCAAGAACTGCTGAACTATGGAAACTCATTTCTTTACAGCTGCTGTAATATACAAATAATGAGCGGTTTCTGATAGATGTTTTTGAATTCACTGGTCATATTTAAAAAATGGACAGGAGTTGGTCGTGGTCAGTATACTATTCCACACACTCCATTTATTTCATGATTCTCCATCTGCATGTCTGCTAGGCATCTCAAACATAATGCCAAAACTTCATTTTCACCTTTCCGCCCCCAACCTATTCTCCACAAGTCTTACATCTTAACAGGATCATCAGCCGCCACCCATTACTCCAGCCCCAAACCTGGAAGTCATTTTCAATTTCTTCCTTTCCTTCAGCTCCCATAAGCAATCCATCAGCAAGTTCTATTGTTTCAATCTCCCCCGCCAAAAAAAGTATATGTTCTCAGTCTTTCTTTCCAGCTCCTCCGCCACAGCCTTGGAGCCAGTCGGCACCACTCCTCTCCCGCCTGCTGCCTCGGCCCTCTCTGCAGCTGCTCTTCTGCTTCCCCGGGGCCGTCTGGCTGCGAAGTGTGTGTTTCTCACCACCACAGTTGGCTGCCTGCTGTCTGCTTCTCCCTGATCTTAGAACGAAATGCAAACTCCTTCCCAAGCCATTGCCCTTGGCACCATGGCGCTCTCTAGAAGCCCTGTGAGAACTTTAGTGAGGTTGGGCATGTGAGTGGAAGACTGCTGAGGGAGGAAGAGTGAGGGGTGGTGAGAAACTGTGGCTGGCAAGCCATCTTTTGGGGAATTTTGATGTGAAGAGGAGGAGAGAGCGAGGGGCGCAGTAAGAGAGGTCAGAAGGGATGAAAGAGTGGTTTTTGTTTATTTTTTGAGAAAAAGGAGACTTGAGCAATTTCATATAGGGAGGGAGGTGGAATAGAAAAAGTTGAAATATGGGGTGCAAGAGATGAACTGGCAAAACCTCTGAAGGGGCAAGGAGAGGTGGGTGGTTTAATCTTAGACTCTGCACTAGTAATCTGCTGCTGTGTAACAAATTACCTTAAAATGCAGCAGCTTATATGAGAGACATTTATCATCTCACAGTTTCTGGGGTGTAGGAATCTGGGAGCTGCCTAGCTGGTGGTTCTGGCTCAAGATCTCTCGGGAGATTGCACTTGAGCTGGTGGCCAGAGCTACCGTCTCTGAAGATTTGACTAGAGCTGGAGCAGCTGCTTCCATGCTGCTGGCAAGAAGCTTACGTGGCCTCCCCACAGAGTGCTTGTGACAAGCTTTCACGTAGGGCAAGTGATCCGAGACAGAAAGGAAGTAAAAGCCCAAATAGAAGCTGCCATGCCTTTTGTAACCTAGTGTTGGAGTAAAGCCATCACTTACCACCCCTTCTGTTCATAGAGATGAATCCTGGTACAACATGGGAGGAGCTACAAAAGGGTGTGGGTACCAGGAGGCAGGGGTCATTGGGGTCCGTCTTAGAGGTGTGCTGCCACAGAACCCAAAAAGACTGGTTTGCTCTGTGAAAAAGAAGAAAAAGGGGAAGAGATTGAGAGAGAGGCTGACCTGTGGCTTGAGTTCTCTCAGTGAAGCTGGGGGCGAAGTCTTCTTCTGAGAGTGAAAGAGGGGGAAAAGGGAGTTTGGAAAGAGAAGCTGAGGTTTGGAATCACCACTCGGGAGAACGGGAGAGGTCCAGCAATCTGTGTTTTGACAACCTCTTTAGGTGATTTTGATACCCTCTAAAGTTTGGAAGATATTCGAATAATAATAAAACAAAGACAAAACCGAAAACTAGATAGGAGGATCCTTCACTCTGGATTTTAGTTTCTACTTCAGAATTACTGACGAAAGCTATTTTCTTTTCATTTTGTCACAAATAGCTCAGTGAAAACAATATAAAATCAGAAGATCGCTTGGTAAACTGACCAGTTTGATTTTTCTCTATTGAAGTTCTGTTTAAAACTTCATATATCATACATTTTATAACGTGTTTTTCCTCTAATTAAATAAATGTTTATTGAGCACCTACTGCTTTTCCTTCCTCCTCAGATTCACTGAATGTGAAGCTACACATGGATCAGTTTCCTCTGAGAGAAATCTAGGAACATGTTGACTGAACCCTACACAATGGGCAGCTGAGGAAATACCCACGTTGAACCAGGTAAGAAAGGCTGAGACACTCTCTCACCAGCAACGCCCCCTGCAGGCACGGTGCCTTGCAGTCAGGAGGGAACCAGCCAGTCCCCCTGAGGCCTCAAGGGTTTGGACCACGTGTACAGTGCCCCAACTTTTATGTGCCAGCTACTGCTACGGGGTTTACCTGAGTGCTTTGAACTTGTTACCGTTCATTTTACATGTGAACTATTCTTAGTTGAGAGGACCGATCCCTGACTTTTCCCCTTAAGCACGCTACTTGGCAGGGGTAGCGTTCTGGAATGAAGTGCGGAATTAGAGCCCGCTGCAACCACACTGGGTTTGCTGCTGAATGTCAGCTGCTCGCATTACTGATCCTGCAGGGCTGCATGTGGGTTTGCATAGACGATACCTGCATGTGAACCAGATTCTACATACATGACTTTAAAGGACCCTAACCCTGCTTATCTGCTTGGCTTCAATGCTTTCCCCTACCCGTGATACTATTATTAGCTTGAGACAACCCAGTGTTCTTGAACTTAGTCCAGACATTTTGCAGAACTTTTTAATTTTTTGCAAATTTGCATGATTAGTCAGACCTACTGGACCTGGAGCGGATATGGCAAATTCAGTGCTTCAGGAAAGCCAGGAAATGCCAAATTTCAATCTCCTTATCATCAGAGGAAATGGGGATGGGCTGAACAGATATTGCCAGTGGTGAGAGAGAGAGACATGAACGATGGAATCAGAATTTAAAATTCACAGCATGAGTCTGAATATTAGGGAATAACTTATACGTTGACCCTGCTGATGTTTACCAGAGAGAAGCATTCAATATGCATTTCATAAAATATTAGAAATCAGGTAGGATTTCTATTTCTATTTCTCTCCAGATTTATAATGCAACATATAATAAGTTTCTTATTTATAATGGCTCTAAGAAGTGATCATAAGGGATCAGCAAATGTTAAAACTAGTTTAGTGGATTTCATATGGCATTTTTCTTTCTCTTTCTGGCTTACTTTGCTTAGAATGACATTCTCACTTACATGTAGGATCTAAAAAAAAAAAAAAGAAGACAAATGAACTTAAATATAAAACAGAAACAGACTCACAGACATAGAATACAGACTTGTGGTTGCCAGGGGAGGTGGGTGGGAAGGGACAGACTGGGAGTTTGAGATCTGTAGATACTGACAGGTAGATATAGAATAGATAAACAAGTTTATGCTGTATAGCACAGGGAAATATATCCAAGATCTTGTAGTAGCTCACGGTGAAAAAGAATATGAAAATGAATATATATGTTCACGTATGACTGAAAAATTGTGCTGTACATCAGAAATTGACACAACATTGTAAACTGGCTATAACTCAATAAAAAAAAAAAAGATGATAGAAAAATGGGGGAAAAAAACTAGTTTAGTGGAAAGTTAGCCAGCTTTCATTATAGAGATATTTTACCTATCTTTAGCTCAAGAATGTGTTGAATTCTTGGTTCACAGTTCTTATTTAAGTAGACACATAAAAAAGCCATGTTGCCTGTGGCATGCAAGTAGAATATTGATAGCATTTATTTGTGGTTTCTGCCTGTTTGTTTTTTTTTTTCTTTTCTGTTTCCTCTATCGTTTTTAAAGACTAAGAGATGATTTAAGGATTGTGGAAGTTGTCCTAAATCATTTGCTGGTGAAACATTACTATTCTTGTAATTTTAGTTTTTGTTCTTCTGTTGACAACTTGGTACTGTAAATAAACTGACACTGATAAATTTTATAATTTTATATTTAAATTGACTATCAGAATTTAGATAAATTTGGAATATTTCATAATCATATTTTTATTTTTATATTTATGCTGTTAGCTATATTGTTTGGTGATTTCTTTCATCAAAACTTTCTTGTTCTGTGTACCTTAGCCTAATTCTTGGTCAGTTGACAGTAATACAGTATAATAAACAATTCTAATTTATGTTACTCCGTTAAAGGCCAGAAATTGCTTCTTATTCATCTGAGGCATCCGGTAGCATATGATTTGTTAATATTTTTCAAGATAAAATAACCTGGTTTTGTTGGATAATCCAAAGGATGTCTGCAGTAGGATTTTACAGACCAGTAGAAATGCAAGCTTGTAACACTGCCGATTGATTTAGGATATGTTTCTGTGCAGTGTAATCTCTCTAAGATTATAATATAATAAAGACTATTGTTTACAATAATAGCTATTCTTAGAAACATATTTGATAAATTGTTAGACATTATATAATCAATCCAGTGCCTTTTTTTTTTTTCCTCGCATGTGATGAACCAGACATCTAGGGAGATTAAAATGCCTTGCCCAAGGTTGGACAGCGCATTGGTATGAGAACCGAATCAGCAAAATCCTGAGTTTTCCTTCATTCTGTTTCCGGACAGTGTTCTTACATCTATGGGTTGATATTTTTCATCAGGTGTGGAAAGTTTGTGCTATTATGTTTTAACATTGTTTCTGCCCTTTCCCCTCCTTTCTTTCTGGGACTCCAACGAAATGCACGTTGAATATACGTATTCTCTCTGCTTCGTACACTTGCTTCTGCGTTTTCTATTCTTTTGTCTTCTGTGCTTTATTCTGGTTAGTTTCTTCTGACTTTTATTGCAGTTCACTAATTTTTGTTTGATTGTATCTAATAGGCTACTAAATCTGTTAGTTCATAATTTTGGTTATTGTTTAAATCTTTGCTGTATTCTCTGAGTTTCTTTCTGCTGAAAATGAAATTTTGTCTCTTAGCTCCTTGAACATGGCAAGCAGGTTTACTTTAAAAACTCTGATATCTGGAGCTTCTGTACATCTGTTTCACTCCGTTGTTTTTGCTGGGTTTTGTTCATGTGGTCTCCTAGCTTTGCATGTCTGGTCATCTTTGATTGTATGTACCCCAGGAGGGCTGGCTTACTTACAATTTTCCCTTATGCATACGGTGCAGGTCTTTGGAATTCCAGCCCAAGACACTACGGATTTATCTGAACTCAGCAGATCTGGACTCCTGATTTATCCCACTAGGTGAAGAGACTGTCGACAGTTCTGGGTTGCATTCAGCAGCCTCTTCTGGAATTTGTCCTCAGGCAAAAGTTGATCCAAAGGAAAAGCTCACTTCTTTACATTTACATGCTTTCCAAGATCGGAGTTCAGTTATTCTTCACTGTTTTGTCAAGTCTCTGATGCCTTCAAGCCAATGTTTTTATACTTGATTCAACTTTTTATTGTCCTCAGCAAAGGGGTTGGTTTTAATTACTGAGTTCTCCATTACTAGAACTAAAAGTGGCCTTTCCTTTCCTTTATTTTAAAAAAGATTTATAATTTTCAAATATCATAATTACAAAAAATTTAAATGCCTAAAAATAGAAGAATAGAAACTCTCTCATAAACTCACTCCTTAATTGTATTTTTGTCAATTGCCTCCCAATCTGTTCTCAGTAAGTTTTACATGATATTGTTTATATTATATTGCATTCTGTATGTATATTTTTGTATCTTTTAAAAACTTAATATATACCATATGCATTGCATGCTATTATGCAGTATACTTAAATTACCATTTTGCTTAACTACATGGTCTACTCATTAGATATATTAATTCAGTTTGTGGAATCATTGTTTTATGTTTTGTCGTTTAGGTTTTATTCAGTTTTCACTATTGTAAATAATACATTAGTAAACATTTATGCTCAAATAATTTTGTCTCAAAATTAGAATTATTAATTAGGATACATTCTTAGAAGTTGATTTGCTGGGTCAAGGGAATGAATATTTTTAAGGCTCCTGGAACATATCACTGAATTACCTTTCTTTTTTTTTTTTTAACATTTTTTATTGATTTATAATAATTTTACAATGTTGTGTCAAATTCCAGTGTAGAGCCCAATTTTTCAGTTATACATGAACATATATATATATTCATTGTCACATTTTTTTCTCTGTGAGCTACCATAAGATCTTGTGTATATTTCCCTGTGCTATACAGTATAATCTTGTTTATCTATTCTACATTTTGAAATCCCAGTCTATCCCTTCCCAACCCCTACCCCCTTGGCAACCACAAGTTTGTATTCTATGTCTATGAGTCTGTTTCTGTTTTGTATTTCTGTTTTGTTTATTTTGTTTGTTTGTTTTTGTTTTTTTCAGATTCCACATATGAGCGATCTCATATGGTATTTTTCTTTCTCTTTCTGGCTTACTTCACTTAGAATGACATTCTCCAGGAGCATCCATGTTGCTGCAAATGGCGTTATGTTGTCCGTGTTTATGGCTGAGTAGTATTCCATTGTATAAATATACCACCTCTTCTTTATCCAGTCATCCGTTGATGGACATTTAGGCTGTCTCCATGTCTTGGCTATTGTAGATAGTGCTGCTATGAACACTGGGATACAGGTGTCTTTTTGAAGTAGGGTTCCTTCTGGATATAAGCCCAGGAGCAGGATTCCTGGGTCATACAGTAAGTCTATTCCTAGGCTTTTGAGGAATCTCTGTACTGTTTTCCACAGTGGCTGCACCAAACTGCATTCCCACCAGCAGTGTAGGAGGGTCCCCTTTCTCCACAGCCTCTCCAGCATTTGTCATTTGTGGACTTTTGAATGATGGCCATTCTGACTGGTGTGAGGTGATACCTCATTATAGTTTTGATTTGCATTTCTCTGATAATTAGTGATATGGAGCATATTTTCACGTGCCTGTTGATCATTTGTATTTCTTCCTTGGAGAATTGCTTGTTTGGGTCTTCTGCCCATTTTTGGATTGGGTTGTTTATTTTCTTCTTATTGAGTCGTATGAGCTGCTTATATATTCTGGAGATCAAGCCTTTGTCAGTTTCATTTCCAAAAATGTTTTCCCATTCCATAGGTTGTCATTTTGTTTTTCTTATGGTTTCCTTTGCTGTGCAGAAGCTTGTAAGTTTCATTAGGTCCCATTTGTTTGTTCTTGCTTTTATTTCTATTGCTTGGGTAGACTGCCCTAGGAGAACGTTTTTGAGATGTATGTGAGATAATGTTTTGCCTATATTTTCTTCTAGGAGGTTTATTTTGTCTTGTCTTATGTGTAAGTCTTTGATCCATTTTGAGTTTATTTTTGTATATGGTGTAAGAGAGTGTTCTAGCTTCACTGATTTACATGCTGCTGTCCAGTTTTCCCAACATCATTTGCTGAAGAGACTGTCTATTCCATTGTATACACTCTTGCCTCCTTTGTCAAAGATTAGTTGACCAAAAGTTTGTGGGCTCATTTCTGGGCTCTCTATTCTGTTCCATTGGTCTATATGTCTGTTTTTGTACCAATACCATGCTGTCTTGATGACTATAGCTCTATAGTATTGTCTGAAGTCTGGGAGAGTTATTCCTCCAGCCTCTTTCTTTTTCTTGAATGACCTTTCTTAAGACATAGATATAAGAACCTTTTACTCCATCTCCATGTTCCCACTCCTTTGCCATATTGTTTTTGGGCCAAATTTGTTTTTAACATTCATGTCAAAATAAACATTGCCTTTAGGATAGTCTAATATAATTAAGAATGATATTGAAAGACTATTTTAATTTTTAACTACACTGTGAGGATGACCATAAATGTTTTTTCTTAGTAAGAAGGGAATCAGTTGGATGTTATAGCTTTTTGCAATGACAGTTTAGTGATGACCCTCTGGATACTATTTTATTAAAAATTTTTTTTGTTTTCACATTCTTTTTCTTTATAGGTTACTACAAAATACTGAATATAGTTCCCTGTGCCGTACAGAAGAAACTTGTTGTTTATCTGTTTTATATGTAGTAAGTATTTGCAAATCTCAAGCTCCCAATTTATCCCTTCCTACTCCCTTTGCCCCCGTAACCATAAGTTTGTTTACTGTAACTGTAATTCTGTTTCTATTTTGTAGATAAATTCATTTGTGTCTTTTTTTTTTTTTTGAGATTCAACAGATGAGTGATATTTTATGGTATTTTCTTTCTTTCTGGCTTACTTCACTTAGAATGATGGGATTATGGATCATATGGTAAGTCTTTTAGTTTTTTGAGGAATCTCCATACTGTTTTCTGTGGCGGCTGCACCAAAACTACATTCTCCCGAACAGTGTAGGAGGCTTTTCTCCACAGTCTCTCCAGCATTTGTCATTTGTGGACTTTTTAATGATGGCCATTCTGACTGTGTGAGATGATACCTCATTGTAGTTTTGATTTGCATTTCTCTGACAATTAGCAATATTGAGCGTTTTTTCATGTGTCTATTATTTGTATGTCTTCACTGGAGAGTTGCTTGTTTAGGTCTTCTGCCCATTTTTTGGATTGGGTTGCTTGTTTTTTTTGTATTAAGTTGTATGAGCTGCTTATAAATTCTGGAAATTAAGCCCTTGTCAGTGTCATCATTTGCAAATATTTTCTCCTGCTCCATAAGTTATTGCTATTGTTTTGCTTATGGTTTCCTTTGCTGTGCAAAAACTTATAAGTTTAATTAGGTCCCATTTGTTTATTTTTGCTCTTATTTCTATTCCCTGGGTAGACTGCCCTAGGAGGACATTGCTAAGATTTATGTCAGAAAGTGTTCTGCCTATGTTTTCTTCTAGGAGGTTTATAGTGTTTTATATTTTATGTCTATAAGCCATTTTGAGTTTATTTTTGTGTGTGGTGTGAGGGAGTCTTCTAACTTCATTGATTTACATGCTGCTGTCCAGTTTTCCCAACGCCACTTGCTGGAGAGGCTATTTTTTTTTCCATTGTATATTCTTGCCTTCTTTATCAAAATTAATTGACTGTAAGTGTGTGGGTTTATTTCTGGGCTCTCTGTTCTGTTCCATTGATCCATATGTCTGTTTTTTTGCCAATACCACGCTGTTTGATACTATTTTAGATGCTACATTTATTCGCATCTAGTAGAATTGACTTTGATTTTGACAAATTTCAGAATTCCAATTTTCTTTTAGAAATAATTGTTATGTTTTTGTATTTCCACATTTTTGGCTATTTTGCTTGACTGAACTGAGTAAAACAGGAGATCTTCTCTGTCTGTCTTAGCCATGTGATGGTAGAGAAATCATTTCTTCTCTCTGATCCTTAGTTTCCTCCTTTGTAAAATTGAGATAAACTGAGGTACCTTGTGCTTATAAGTATCTGGTGTTACTTAATGTGGGAAAATCATTAAACTTTCTTCTGACCATGTTTAAGGTGAAAAAAACCTGTTAAATATCTTAACAGCAACAATAACAAAGTATCTTAAGTATTGTGAAATATCTTATGCTCTTAGGATGACTTATTAGGATAAATGCAGGTTCGGGCATGTTAATTATTAAAGTGAATAATATAAAGATTTTGTGCAGAATTTGATGACAATATCCAGAAGTCATGACATTTCTGTTTGATGTGCTGGGTCTAATTTATATGTAAATATAGGCCCTGTAGTATGACCTAGACATTTGAGGACTGTTTTAATGGTTTATTCTGGGAAACCAGTGTATTTCTCTACTTGAACATTATGCTTGAAAGCACTCTGTAAAGGGTATTTTAATATGTACATTTTGAAAAATACAAAGAAGAGGCACAGCTTGGAAACTCTCTGGTCCAAATACGTTCTAAAAATATTGAGATGTGTAAGTATAATTAATTTTCAGTCAAGTCACTTTTGTGCCTATTCTGGAGTTTACAGGACAATGGTCAGCTAGAGGAACAGCAGAGGTCTGTGTTCCTTTGCCCTTTGCCTACCAAGTGAGTTTACAATTCTACACCCTGATTCCACAGTGTCTTGGGGTATGCTGAAGACATTCAGCTGAATTCTGGCCAATTTAAAACAGGAAAATAAAAAAGTAAATTAATAGAGCTTATCAGCTGGGATCCCTTGAGCAGACCCTCACATGCCTCCAAATGTAAAGCTTCAGCTCCGCCGTGCAGTATGACATTTTACCTCGTTCAGTGTTCCTAAACTATTTCATGGTGTGGGAAACTTGTGAGCTTGTCTAATGCTTTCAGTACTCATTATAGCCGGTTATCAGTTCATCCCCCATCTGCCGAAGCATCTGCCTTGTGCAGGGGTGAAAAGCCTGCCTACCAAGGGAGTATTTGGGGCAACTGGCAAAAAGTGTGATTCAGCTGAGGGTGGTTCTCTGCAGGCTTTGAAAGTGCCTCAGCACAAGAACACCTTTGTTTGGGATACACAGACCTGCCATCATAAATTTCAGAAATGCAGTTCTGTGCTAATAGACCACTAATTTTTATATTTTTAAGAAATAGAGCATAATATTATCTACAAATCTTCATTCTAGCAACCATATCCTGAACAAGGGCACCTGTACACGTTGAAAGAGGCCACATATAAAGTTGCAATTAAAGTTGTCTTTGTAGAGTCAAGAAATCTAAACCTGGGGATAAAAATGACACCTGTGCCCTTCGCATCCTTCAGATAGAAAGGAGCAAGTTTCAGAAGTTAGGGGGATAAAGACAGGTATTTCAAAAATAAAGTTTGGGAATATAAAAAACAGAAGGACATTGCGAGCCTGGATGGCCATATTTGACACACAAAGCCTTCCACAGTGACTGCCAAGGACGGTTCTTTTATCTGCAGGCTGCAGGCTGAAAGGAGACAGCTTTGGAGTGCAAATCTAATGATACAAATCTGTAATTTTGGGGACGGCTGAGGTGCTAATCACTCTAGGATTCTGATTGCCACCCGTGGGCTAACCAGGCTTGTTCTTGGTGTCATGCTCCCACAGAACACCTCTCTCTTTTTAGTAAACTTGGAATTTTCTTGGGAAATTGAAAATTGCTGGTGAAACCCCAGTCCTTGATACATGGCCACACAGATATGGAGCAGCTTTAAAAAAAAAGCCACATATAGCAAGCAGATAATCAAGGGCTGATTTTTATTAAAGGATTATTTAGTTTTATGAAAGTTTTACGGTGGAGTCCCTTGGGTTCGTCCACAATTTATCAGAGAGGCTAGAGGAGGGAGGGAAAAGACAGAGGAATTTAGAATTACAGTGTCAGGAATAGTTCTCATTGGAAGACCTATTGGAGATGAAAACAAAATATATCTGGAGCTAAGTGGAAGGACCAGGTTTGACGTGCGCCCAGTTTTCCAGGAGCTCATTTATTTATGAAACAGAGCTCCCCCTGTAGGAAAGGCAGCGCATAACTGACCAGATGACGGCACCTCCTGGGACCTGCCTCAGCCAATGTAGCTGGGGGCGATCATGATTCTTACACTAAGACTATTGTTTAGATTCAAATTTCGCTTTCAGAGTGAATTGTTTTAGGGCAGTAATTACTCATTTTCAGTTGCCTTTAAGTGACAAGGTGGTAGATGAGACTGTTGGTCTGACTGTCCATGACAACCTTTGGTTTGAAAAATCTAGCAAATCTCAAGTAATTTCTCTGAGTCCCACACTGGTGAAGACCAGTTTTTGATAAATCTTTAACAGGAATCAAACGCATAAATCTTTAAACCAAATGAGTATTTGCTTTGTCTTGAGGGCTTCATTACTTCTCTCGTTTGAGGACAGATAATGATCATACTATTTTTTGGAGGGAAGGGAGAAAGTTTTGGCTTTGCTTTTGTGCAAGATGAACAAAAGGCAGAAGCATTTCAAATCACTGTCTCATTCTCTTCATGAAAATACAAACAGAAACATCCTTGAACCAATACAAACACTAATGTCCTCATGCACTTTTGTTTCCCTTACAAATGTTGAAATAAAATGTGGATTGTTTTCTAATTTGACCCAATTTTCTTCACTACTCCTAAGAAGAACTCATATTTCTGTTCTTCCTGTCTTTCCTTTACTCTGTGAATAGCAAAGCAGGGTTTGCATACCTGGTTCTAGACAGTCTCTGGCTTTAGGAAAAAGTATAGAAAAGTTAGTACACAGGTCTTACGCTGTCCCAGATGCCATGGGTTAGTAAAGACAAGAACTTCTTTATTGTTCAACATAGACTTCTTTATTTAGAAGCGAATTTTATTCTTTATGCTGTCTTTTTTTCACTAATGTTCATTAATTGCTCTTCCCTGTACTGTTCATAACACAAAGCTGAAATCCCTCTTTTTATTTAATTGTTTAATTGATGTACAGTTCATTTACAACGTTGTGTTAGTTTCTTGTATGCAGCATATTGATTTAGTTATATATATATATTCATTTTCATATTCTTTATCACAAAATCTATCTTGATTAGATCTATCAGTGCCCATGTGCCCTGTCCACTGAGAACAGGATGTTGTAGGACCAGGGTGGATCCCAATAGCAAGCAAGTCTTTGGGTGATGGAGCTGAGTATCGTTTTAGAGTCTTGCAGGGACTGAGTGCTGATTTCAATGTTATATCCTGAGACCCGCAAGCTAGGATGCTCTGTCCCAGTGTTTGCAGAGGTGAGCCTGGTCTGCAAGTTCATAATCTCAGATCATGGACTGGAGTTAAGTATCAGTGCGTAGTGTTGTTGGGTGTCAAGACAGCACCAAATATTAAATAGCACATCAGGAGAAATGTATCTACACACACGCTGACAGTTCATTTCCAGGCGGGAGCCTCACGTCTGCTCCGTACACTGCAACTTCAATCTTCTGCTGTGAAATTTTAGACAGCTTGTCTTCAGAGGCTCTGCCAGACCTATTAATATTTATACATTCCATTCACACTCCAGTCAGAGTGTGTAAGTTGCAGATCTTTCTGATTTGGAAGCTATTAAGATTCATGACCCTTTAGCTATTTACTCCGTGTGGTCCAGGAGCCTTTGCAATCAGCTTACACTTAAGGAGAAAGCACAAATCATTACTGTTCAAATGTTGTCCTGTATTGTGACCATTTGTAGTCCATCAAAGGGGTGTTAAGGGCTTTAATGCATTCATTTATCTCAGAGACACAGGCTATTAGATGAGGCATTCTTCTCTTGGAAAGGGATAGAGTAAGTGTTACTTACACCAAAAATTGCTTTTTTAATTCCAAATTAGTGACTCTGACTGAAGCTTCATATGTTATTAAGAAGCAATAGCTAATCAGTTTTTCTTCTTGAGAGCAGATGTTGATTGAACCAATGATGGAGGTGATGTATCGAATAGGATAGAACAGAGACAATCCAATATCTAGCTGTGCATTAGACCTGTCTCTGAAGAAGTTCCGTTCTTTTAACATATTAAGTCTTATGTGTCTGTGGCTTACAAAGGGCTTTGCAATTGAAGATCGGTCTCATATTGAATTTGTTTGTGAGATTATTCAATATGGGCTTTAGTGTTTCCCAGACATTTAATCCTTGTATCAAAATAGTCCTATTCAACTGGAAAAAAAAAATGAGAATGCTCAAGGGAAAATGGAAGGGAGGAGAGGAAATTGATATTTATTCAGTGCTTCTTTGGGCTGAGTACTTTACATTTATTCATTATTTCAAACCTTCCAACAACCCTTGAGGTGCGTACTGTTACTCCCATTTGCTGAGTAGACAATGGATCTTAGAGGTCAAGTAGCTTGTCCAAGATCATACATTTAATAAATAAAATTGTAACACAGGTTCCGTTGTAATATTTCCAGGATTTTGTTCTTTGGATGCTGTTTCATCTATGTTTCTCATAGAAATATCATGTTCTAGCTCTCAACAGATCACATTCTGGCTAGACTACCTAGCTCTGCGAAGTGTTTCTAATGCAAAATTTGAGTCTTGTCAATTTCCACAGTAACCCAGGCCTGCTGCTTTTTTTCTGGTTCATTTTCTATTTCCTAACTTTCAAATAAAAAAAAGCCAACTCATTGTTTAAAAACCAGTATCACCACCACCATCACCACCTTTACCGTTATCTCCACCACCAGCTTTTCTGCACTCATCTTACTACTTACAGGGTAAATCATTAAATTCAATTAGACCAAAGCAGTTTTTATTTTCTATCCTTGAGTTGTCAAATAAAAATGTACCATGTATTTTGAAGTCAAAGACCAAAACAGTTTTGTGGCCTATAAAAAAACACCTGCAAACACAACCTTCTGAAAGATGTTTACCCTTGCCCATATTTCAAAATGTTGTTATACAAAATAAAATCAATGGCTTAATTGACATTATTTTTCTTGCTTTGGAGATGAGTCAGATTCAAGTATGTAATTTCTTTAGCCTCGAATTACCTTTGTGCTGATAAAAACAGCAGATGTGTGACATCCTGCTTTCCTGAAATGATTTACCACGCGAGGTGCATGGGGAGCTGCAGCCTCACGGAGGCTAGGCTGGCTTTTCTTTAGGAAGATCTGGGGAGGAGTCAATCCCCCCATGATGAGCACAAGGCCTTAGTACCTGTCATCTCAACTGTCGAAAATAGGACCCTCTGGTAACTCCTAGTTGAATTTATTCAGTGTTTAGTCAGTTTTACAGCACACTGAAATGGGTGAAATGAACTTGAGGGACAAAAGCTCAAGAAAACAAAACAATTCCTTTAATATGAAACAAACAAACAAAGAAAAAACCAAAAACAAAACTCCCCAAACCAAGAGCAAGAAAAGAAAGCCCGAATATCATTATATACCAAAATCAGAATGGGCTTTCAAAGGCTGTTTCTTTCGGGGAAAAGACAAATTATTGATTCTTTGCTGCTTTTTCTTTTGTCCATCTCGTTTTCTGAAAAGTGGGCAGAGGATGAAGGACTGACAAGATTAAACTCTTACAGCCTTGATTTTCCTTTTCATGTTTGCTCGTTCTCTGGCATTCCCTGGTTTGATGAGCAGTAGCTATTTGATGAGGACAAACTTTATTCTTGAGAACCATTCTCTCTCCTTCAAGCCTCAAGTTTAAAGACTCCAGGTGGTTCTGCTTCATTTACATGCTGGCATTCACAGCCCAGGGGGTCCCTTCAAGACAACTCAGGCTTTGTTGTGATAAAGGAAAAACATGCCAGGAATTGTGCACTGCTTGGTCCAAAACTAATTTGGCCATACTTTAGATTTCTCGTCAGTAGGAGGTTAAAGAGGGTAAATGTTTACTCTCTGTTTAATCCTCAAAGTATCTGCTAAGAAAGAATTTCATTTCATAGTCAAGCTTTTCCTCGCATATTTTCACCAGAAAAAGGTTTAAGTGGGATTTTGAAATATCTTCAGTCATCCCTTTATCCGTCTCTGCTGCTCTCATCTCTGGTACCATGTGCAGCTTGTCAGATATGTTCAGGGGCAGAGGCAGGCTCACTGGAAATTTAAAAGTAAGAGAGACATGAGGCAGGCTTTTTCCTTAGTTGGATCATACTTGCGTCTTGAAAAGGTGGTGACACTTCGGAAACAGTAACATAAAGACAGATACCTAGCATATTATTATTAAGAATTGTAATATTGTTCATTTCTGCCACCCAGCTACCACGCAGCAAAGCCGTGATTCTGACTCCAGTCTTTCTGAGCCCAGAGCCCAAGCTGCCTCTTAAGCACCATGTTACACTGTGTCCCTGACTCTCTTCCTCCCTCACCTCTAAGCCACCACTCCAGGGCAGGTGGTGGCCCCATCTCAGCACCTGTCCCCCGGCTACGCATGTTTGTGCCCATTTGTAGCTCTGTGTTTATGTGATGGTCTCGCCCACTGGCCTGTCACCTCTTTGAGAACAGGTGCCTCATATGTTACTATATTTTAGACCATTAATTTATAGTTCCCATTAGCTTGGCACATGGTTGTCTCTTCATAAATATGTATCTAGTGGATGATTACTCTATTTTATCACTTTATGTTTTGATGCATTTGTTCACAGTACAAAATTTTCAGAAATAGAACCAACATCTTTAATGATTTTCAGGCTTGACACGGAAAGAGGAGACGAGTGAAAGTAGCCCATTTCCAGAATGAACGTTTATGGTTCCCCCATTCTGAACCATCATGAAAAACAGAAACAGTAATAGCTCACCGCAAGCATGAAGCCGACCCTGCAGTTTTATGAGACACCTACTGCTAAAAAAGACCACAGTTTGGGGTGGAAATAGTTTTGATACTCAGGTTAGTGTTATTCTGATTACAGCAGGATCGTATCGACAGTTTTTATTGAATTTGCTTTTAAGGAAATACACACATCCCTTTTGGTGCAGGTTCCCTGTAGTATTAAAGCAATAGTCCCATTAGACACCATATTATATTCACCCATTAAAAACATAAGCAGTAGCTTGAGCATGCCGATTTCCACGTGCACCTTTGTTAGCAATTGCAGAGTGGTTACTTGACTTGACGAAGGTCACATGGCTGAGAAGAGGATTCAGTGCCACACCCCAGGCCTTGGGGACCCTAAGCTGTGCACTTTTCATTACACCAGCTCTCTCTGGCTAGAAATACTGAGGTCATGTTTTCTGCTTTCCTTACTTCAAGGGGTGATGGTATCTCATGAGGTTAATATATACAAATGAGCAGTGTTAATACTGAATCTGTAAAAAGCTTTCCTCTCTGTAGGCTCAAGCAGAAAAATCTGGTTTAAGTTTCCTGAATAACTTCCCTCTAGGTAAATGCTACATTAAAAAAATTCCCAAATCCCAAAATCATAAAAATAAAAATCAGGAGAATGCGTGTCCTGTTGACATTCAAGAATAGATAAAATTTTAGAAAAGTCAGTATTGCTAGCAAAACAGAGATTGAAGAGAGATTTGTAAAGCTCAAATTTTTATGATCAACTTTTTTTTTTTTTTTTTTTTTTGCCTTTTAATTTTATCATCCCGCCTCTATCCACAATGGAGCTGTGCCTCTGGGTCCTGAAACAATGACTGTATTTCCAAGTCTCCCATTCAGCGAGGTGTGGCCACGTGACCAGGCACCGGCCAGTGAGACGCGAGGAGCTAGGATGCGTGTGACTCTAAAAATTACTTTTAAAGGGAGGAGGATGCTGCTGTTTCTCGCTCCCTTTCTTCATCTTGCTGCTCAGAAGGTGGGTTGGAGCTGAGCTTCCTTGAGCCATGTGACCGAGGGCGGAAACCTAGGCAAGGCGGAGAAATGGAAAGGGCTCTGGGTCTTCTGATGACTTTGCAAGGCCCTACCAGCCTTCCCCACCTGTGCCTGGAGAGAAGTGAACTTCTGCTTTACTAAGGACACTGCTGTTTTTGACCTCTGGAACATGTAACAGAATCTATATATTCCCTAATACAAAGGCAGAGAAGGTGGGAGATTATCTTCAGACCAGTAATTAGTTTGGACGATGCTTATAATAAACTAATGATAAAATAAGATCAGAAAACTCTCTTGTCCATAGACCAAATATTCTATGGTGGGTAAACTCACAATATGGGCTTGAACATTGGCTGATGGACCAAAGCAAAGAGAGATAGTGTGCAGAGCTCTATAAATTAAGGTTTATTTTATTACATATCAGCACAGAACATATTAGGTACTCTAGTCTTTTACAGTGACGACAGCCAGCTCTCAGGTCTGTGCTTCAAGAAACTGGCGTTGCTGATAGATTGTGTCATCAGCACAGCACTCAGCTCCCCAGCTTCTCTCACTTTCGAGGGGAGAACACTTGCTGGTACTGGGGGATGCTGCCTTCCCAAGACTGAGGCCTTTAGAAGGAAGATCTGACTCATTAATAGTTTGAAAATATCTTAAACCAACGTCAAAGAAGTTGCAGTAGATTTCTCATGTATTATTCAAATTAACAAATGTTCATGCATTAATTTTAATGTGGGTTGTACTGAGAGGTTTAGGGAATGAAAACGACCTGAGGAGATTAGGAGCCAGAGTGGGCACCTGGACCCCACGGAGAGGGAGAGAGCCAAAGCGTGATGATGAAGTCAGGAGGAAGATGCTATAAAGGTGAAAAAATGAAAGCAGGCTTTCTGCTAGATGGTGGCCACTGCACAGCTTCCCAGGGCATTGCTTACAATGCAATGAAATAGGATCTTTCTTTAAAATTTTCTATTTTTAGTGAAGTATAGTCAGTTTACAATGTTGTGTCAGTTTCTGGTGTACAGCACAGTGCTTCGGTCATACATGAACATACATATATTCGTTTTCCGTATTCTCTTTCACCATAAGTTACTACAAGATATTGGATATAGTTTCCTGTGCTATACAGTATAAACTTGTTGTTTATCCATTTTATGTATATTAGTTAGTATCTGCAAATCTTGAACTCCTAGGATCTTATCAGGTTATATCAACCAGGTAGACTGTGGGACATGTGGCAAACCAGCTTTTTAATTTTGTGCATTTCCCAACGTAGCAATTTAGTTCTTTCCCAGTCTGTATAACGGTTCGGGAAGTAAAATCAAATAAACATACTCACTTTGGCAGACACACGTGCACGCCCGTGAATGCACACACGCACGTGCATTTACCTGTAGCATTTACCTGTCTCACCATCTGCTGGACCTCAGGTGCGGTGCCTGTGCACGTCCTCAGGCATTCATCAGTGCGGCTCTACAAAGCCTGGGAGGTGGGTGGTTTGTTACCCTCAACGTATCAGCGAAGAACGAGCAACCATTTCTGAATGCCCTCCCTGCTGCAAAATGCTTCAAATACGTTATCCCATTTGGTATTTACCTCTGCAGTAGTGTTTATACCCACTTTACAGGTGAAAGAAAGCTGCGTCCAGGAGAAGTTAAGGAAGGTTCCCAAGGGTGCACAAAGGGATTCACCTCCACTGTGCTGTGCTCCAAGCTGGTGCCGCTTCGCAACCTCTCTCCTGCCCCCTCCGCAGTCTCCCACGCCCCACCACCCAACACACCAGCTTCACAAAGGTAAGGAACCAGCCCGTCTCGGATTTATCTGACAGTTGAACGCAGGAGTCTGACTTTACCCTGTATCTCCTTTTAAAGACTGTATTGAACTATTTGAAAGCAAGATTCCACTATTGGTTTCAAAAATAACTCAAAATAGAGGATGAAAATAAAGAATCAGTAAATGCTTTGGTAGACTTTGCATACTGAAGGCAGCCTTTGGGAACAATTTTTTTAGTAAAATGAAAATTTATTTTATCATTTATTTTCCATCATTTATTCTTCACTAAGGATTGTACATACATTTGGTCTCTAATAATAGGCACATCCTGAAGAAGTAGGTAAGAAATAAATGAAAAGAATGCAATAGGCATTTAACCCTTGTCCAGTCTTTCTTTGAAATGCAATAGTGTGTGTGTCAATACTGATCTACATATTTCAGGGGAATTACATCATTGGTCCACTTTTTATTTAATTTAGTATACATTAGAATTGAGTACATATTTTGTACATCACATTACATAAACTTGCTGGGCTAAGATCCTATATGACTCACGACTGTAGTTTCCAAGGTGCCCGGCAGAGACCCTTGCAGACTTGCTGGTACCGAGTGAGTAAAGGAAGGGAGGAGGAGAGATGTTCAACTTGCAGAGTATTGGTTCGTTTTTCTTGTTACCGTTAGTTACATATGTGATGTGCTAGAGATATTTGAAATAATTATCTAAAAAATAAATGTTAAATGTTTCTCCTCCCACTTTTATCATAATAGCTAAATTATTAAAGCAGAACGTTTGTTCAACTCTAGTTTTTTTTTTTAGTGGAGGGACTGGGAATTGAACCCATGACCACGTGCACGCTAAGCATGTGCTCTACCACTGAGCTATACCCTCCCCACAACTCTTTTTTATAGAAGAAAATATTTTGCGGGTTCTGCTTTGGTTTTATCTGATCGTTGTGGCAATAGCCTCACGTCTTTGTGTAGATTTCTCGGATGATTCTGAGCATTCCTTTAGCTTGGTTTTGACCAGTGGTAATGTTAGGAGTGAAAAGGAGTTTTGACGAGAGTAAAGGAACACTGAATCATTGCTTTTTGCACACTGGTGAAAATTAAGCACAATTTTTTTTTAACCTATGTTAAAAGCTGCAAAGTAAGGCTCCTGGTACTCCCTTCTTGCCTCGAATTGCATTTGGCAAAGCTAAAACTCATGCATGTCAACACTGTGCTCTATTAATGGCTTTCCGTTCTGAAGTGCAAAATTCTTAAAATTTCAGTCGTGGTACATCCCAGAGCAGACATGGTCCTACATATCATTGTCAACTTGCCAGATATTCCTGAGAAATAGGACTTATGCTGGCAGATTACATTGTGAAGAATAAATTATTCATTTATTTATTCTTGCTGTGGCCCATAGTTGAATTTAACCAGGAAAATCTTGTCAGTGATTTCTTGATAAAGGGCTGCATTGCCTGGACACCCAGGCTTAACCTCTTTGAGAACCTCCTCGGTAGATTTATGCAGAAAATATACACATGCTAAGGAGGTGGAGCTGCAGACACACTCAGTAGAAATCCATTTATGCTTGAGCTCAGGGCCATCAGCCTGACTTAAGTAAGATAAGTGGCGGGCATTGCAGACAAGGTGCTCTTCTGCTCTGAAAATCCTGTTTGCCTTTCTGAAAAATGCCCAAGCCAGGCCTTCGCAATTATTTTTAAGCCTCAGCGGTGTGTCTCAAGACTGCAGCAGGGGGTCTCAAGACCCAGGAGGAGGTGTACCAATTAGACTAATTTTTTTTTCTTTTTAAATAGTATTATTTCAGGTGCTGTGTTGACAACTTTGCACTAAAATCCCCAACGATGAATAAAATTGCAGTAAGATTATTCGTACTCTGTAGCCCCTTATGTATCCACCCCAGGCAAGACAGCAGTAGCTCAGGCACCTGTGTGTGGGGCACACCCTCAAGGTGAACCCTAGTGAGTCATGCCCTCGAGTGTGGGCGGAGTCTATGCCTCTCTTCTAACCAATAGAATATGGCAAAGGGGGTGGGGTGTCACTCCAGTGACTATGATTTGTTATACAAGACATCACCTTAACAAATCAAAGGAAGAGAATCTCCTCCTGGACTTGGAGAAGCAAAACCCACGCTGTGAGCAGCTTACTGAGAGGGCCATGTGGCAGGGCACTGTGCTGGCCTCTTGTCCTAAGGATGCGTGGCATGGTGTCCAGCTGACAGCCAGTAAGAAGCCGGGTCCCTTCGTCACACAGATGCAAGGAAATGAATTCCACCGACAACTAAATGAACTTATAAGCAGATTCTTCCCCCTTTGAACCCCTAGATGAAAATGCAGCCTGGTGGCACTTCGGCTGCAGCTCTGCCAGACCCTGAGTGGAGGATGCAGTCACGCTCTGCCCAGACTCCTATTCATGGTCGCTGTGGGATGATAACTGTGTGTTCTAAGCTGCAAGTTTGTGGTAACTTGTTATGCAGGAAGAAAAAAATGAGTACAGCCTACCACTAAGGTCAAAACATTAAGGATCTAGCTTCACCATATTGATTCTATAACATTAATAAAAAGTTTGATATATCTTGTTACTTGTCATGGAGAGGAATTAAATGTCTTAGGGGCTGACTGAGTTTTTCCTTCTCAGATAAATGCTTTGCAGTCATGTGGTCACGGTCCAAGTCTACTCACTTGAACGCCACGGAGCTGTGGAGAGTAATTCAAACAACTGCCATCGGAGTATTTGTGACATTCAGAGGGAGGCATGGGACTCATGAGGAGCAAAGTTTGAGTAGGGCAGCATTTTGTTGAGAAAGGATGGCTTTTAGGGACAGGTAGCAGTTGTAATGAGAGACTAGAAACAGACTCATAGCAAAGGACATTTAAATTTCATCTCTTGGTTTGGGAGCAGTTCTTTTCTGCACCTAACATGCACTGTTCTAGGAGGTATTCATAGTGTTCTGAGTTGTAAGGAACCTCCTTGGACAATTGTCTTGGCTTTGTAATGTAAAGATCTGTTCCAAAATATACAGGAACGGAAGTGAGAAGGCATCAAACATAGAATTACTAAATATATAAGGGAGAACTTGACCTAAGGGGTTAACTGCTCACGGGATTGAACCATGCGAGAATATTTTTTAAAAAGTACTTTACCCTATAATTTTAAGCCAGTTAAAATATCAGCTAAAACATTTTAAGACTTTGGAAAAGATTCATACTAATATAATTCATAACACTAATGGGAATTTTATTATCCATTATGAAATTATTTGACACCATTACCAATCTAAAGGAAGGAAAAGGTTACTTCTGAAATGTAATTAACCTGTTTTCACTTGGGAAGAACGGGAAGTTAAAAATAGAGTTATGATTCTCATCTGTATCTCTGGGCAGATTCACATCATGAATGAGGAAAATTTAATAGAACAATGAAGGCTGCCGCATTACTAATTTTCTAGTAGAGCTGATCACATATGGATGGTCTGACGTTCTCTTTAGCTGTAGCACTCATAGTGGGATCTGGAGTCCGCGTGTAGTGTTACAGCCATTCTTTTGAGGAAACTTCATTGAGGGTACTAAGGCTGGCTTGGTGGCAGAGCAAGGAGCGGGTCCCGGACAAAGCCGTACTGGGTGCGGTGACAACAGATAATGGGAAAGCACGTAGGGTGGTGGTTTCCTCTCCTTTTCTGCAGGTGTTGAAATTTGGAGCTGCCTGACACATGTTCAATTTCTATCCTAAGGCCATAACGATCTTTTCAAAATGCAAGTTATTCGGTGGAGCCTCTGACTTTATTGTTCAAGTCCACATCCCTTCAGGGTGGCATGTCATCATCAGCCCCTCGGGCTTCGGCCTCTCCCGCTGCGCTGGAGCTTTGGCCATTCCTCGGGCAGTTGTTCAGCCTTCTGCCTCCAGGCTTTCGTGATGCCATCTCTGGCTGTGATGTCTTCTCCATGCTTTTTGTTTGGTCCCTGTAGAAATTCTCCCAAGGCTTTCAGCCTAATTTAAACATTTTGCTCTGTCTGTGCTTCCCCCCTCCCTTTTTTTTTGCAAGATTTTTGTTTTATTTTTGATCGGGGAGGTAATTAAGTTTATTTATTTATTTTTCAAGGGGCTACTGGGGACTGAACCCGGGACCTCGTGCATGCTAAGCACGCGCTCTGAGCTACATCCTCCCCCGGTGCTTCCCTTTGTCATAACACCTGTGCTGTAAGTAACGGCTTCCAGTCTGCTTTCCTTACTAGACTGGGATTTCCCTGAGGGTAGGTTACTTAATCAGTTTTGTATCCCCAAGACGAGCACTATTTATTGAGCATTGTCTGTGCGCTAGGTGCTATCCTAAAAGATGCATGTTAGCTGTTCTAATCCTTAAAATACCCTTGTGAAGTAGGTACTAAGTTAGTCTCCATTGTATCAATGAGGAAACTGAGGTCCAGAGAGGTTAAGTAACTTTTTCCATGCCCCCCAGCTAGTAGCAGGTGGAGCTAGGATATGGTCACATAAGTAGTCTGGCTTCACAGTCTGTTCTCTTAACCACAGTGCTCTGCTGCCTTACCGGTGCTTGGCATATGGTGGGTCCTTAATGCATGATGGTGGATGCATGACTGGTTAACAGAGGCGGGTGACAATGAGGCAGTGACACCTCATTGTGGGCCAGCACACAGGCTCAGAGAGCCGTGACACCAGGTCAGTTAGAGTAGAGACAGTGGAGGAAGAGGAGGTTACCTGGGGAAGCCGCTTTATTCTCTACCAGACTCATAATTTTAGTATCCCGTGGCTCACCAGGGAATGTCCTTGGGTTCAGGAAACCATCTGATTTGTAGAAGGACGTGAATGAAAAACATTTGGAAGAGGGCAGTGTTATCAAGTCAAGAATCACTCGTTTTTCAGATGCAAAGTGTTTTTTACCAGCGTACACACGCTGACGCATCTTGCTGAGCAACAAGAAAATGTTAGATGCCTTTTTGGACCCCAGACTCTTCTAAGTTCTCTGGGAGATGTGCAGAAAAGTAGAGGCAGTGCCCAAGTCTGAGTGCAGGTGTGTCACAGTGTATGAAGAAAATCGTGTTTTCACACAGAGAAAACGCTGTACGTGGATACATGCTTCACAGTCAGCTCTGGGCGCCCCAGCACTGTTAACATTAGTAACAATCCGATGATGCTACAGCCACCATAAACATTTATAATCATTTAAAATAATAAAATTCTGATCCAAATGCTGTAAAAATGGACATAAATGTCCCACGTACTTTGATTGTAGTTGAGGCACTGCTGTTGGATCAAGTATACACATAACACTTAAAAATGTAATTCCACGCTCTCATAAATGTGATTGAAAACAAATATGCCAGTTTTAATTAACACTAAACATTTAAGTAGCGGCAATTTTCTGTGCCTCCTTGGAGTTCAGAAGGGCTTTGCTGGAGTGAGTTGGATGGCCCAAGTTTTTTAGAAGTCCGGTCCTGAGGAAGTTCTGCTAATAACTTCTTTTTTCCTTCGTGATTTTGCTGAAGCAAGCAGAGGCGTTGAAAATGATTCGACGCTTTTAAATTGACCTTAAAGTACTATAGAAGCTACTGAAATGTTGCTGGAGATTCTCTGGTAATAAAGCTGTGGTTTTTTTTCCCACTGACAAGCATTTAGGAAGAAGTTAGGGTTAACCCTCACGTTCTTTCTCCTCTTCGCCCTTTCTCATTGTTTCTACTTCATCAGTGTCATGAGTGCAGTTGCCCTGGTTCAGTTAAGGCAGTCAACAAACAGTGAGAGCTGCTCCCTTCCTGCTGACATGTCCCTAGCCACAGAGTACTGAAGGCAGCTCTGGACCCCTGTCCTTCACTGCAGAGCCTAGATTCCACTGTCTGTTGGTTATCGCCACCTGGAGAACCTACAAGCGTGTTATCGCAACCAAACATCATTATCTTTCCTTTGAGACATTCTTTTCTTCTCTACTTACCTGTTCACTCAGAAAATGTCCATTCTGAGTTGCGAATGAGTGAATAAAATTTAAAAAAGTAACGGTTGGTCAGCAGAGGCTTAAAGAAAGAAAGCTGCATGGTACATACACCAGTCATGGTTCTATGCAGGCAACAGAGACCTACGGGGCATCCTACCCCGGAAGGGAGTTACTGCTTACAAAATCATTGAAAGGCCTGGAGGCGGGGCTGCCTCTGGACTTTTGGACCATGCCTGAGCCGTGACCTGAGGCCAGAAAACTGCTGCTACTGCCATCATTACTGCCTTTGTGACTTCCTTGCAGCCTTGAAGCTGGTGGGCTGCCAGTGCTCATGTTGGCTGGGGCCTGTTTCTCCCCAATCACAAGTGAAAAAACAAGTATTCCACTTCTTGTCTACCTTCCAGATCTCATATGTCTTACTAGCAGAACCTAAAGTATATCCAGAATCATAGCTGCAAGGGAGTCTGGGAACTACAGTTTTCAGCCTTGGTGACCCAGAATCCAGGGGGGGGACCTGGGAAGAGACTGAAAATTGATGATGACTGTCAGATACAGTATCTAGCATAGAGCACACCTGAGAATTGCTAAAATGGTCGTGAGAGAGGGTCCTGTTGCTAATAAATGAATATCAGGAAATAAGGATGGGGGTGAAGTGAGAAGTAGAGGATTATTTTAAAAAACATGCTCTGTTCTCAAAGTACTTTGGGAGATTGAACTAATTCCTCGTTAGTAGCCCTACTCTGTGGTATAGAATCCAGTGCAATAGATGTTGAGAAAGATAGAGCCATGCTGGTGCTGGTGAGGTTTGAAAAAGTTTTGGGAAGGAATTGAGCTGGGCCATGAAGAACGAATGAAGTCTACACGTTGACCTAGGTAGAAGGAAGGAAGAAGGAAGATGGGATTTCAGGGCCAGGACATGGCCTGAGCAGGAAGTATAGCCTCAAATTTTGGTTACTTGAGCTCACATTCACGGGTGATGGCTGGACCTCGTCAGTGGGGCACCTTTCAGGGTCTGGTTGTAATACCTGAAGAGACTTTTATTTCTTGTCTGCTTTTGAGCATGATCGGTCTTTTCTATACTGACTGCAGATGAATCACAATCTGTTTTTATGTAAACCACTTTGCATATTAGATGTCAGTGAGTCTGTGTAACAAATTACTCCATTGGTTAGTGTATTAAAGTAACAAACATCTGTTATCTCACATATTTCTCAGCTGGGTGGTTCTGGCCCTGGGTCTCTCAGGAGGTTGCAGTCAAACCACTGACCAGACTCCAGTCTTCTGAGGATGTGGATGTTGGCAGGAGGCTCAGTGCCTCACCCCTGGGGCCCCTTCACAACAAGGTCATGATTTGACAGTGGACACACTGAGCAAGTAAGCTAAGAGTAGAACCAGACGGAGCAACCAAGATAGAGGCTGCAGTGTCTTTCAGAACGTAATTTCAGAAGTTACGTGCCATCACTTGTGCTTTGTTTTGTTGGTCACACAGCCTAGCCCTGGTACAAGGTGGGAAGGGACGACGCCAGGTGGTGGGGCTCATTGGAGACTGTCTTGGAGACTGGCTACTACAGTCTTGGGGATGGGCTGTGACCCCCAAATTTGTGAGCACTGATACACAAGTAGTGTTTCAGTAGGGAAGAGTTCCAACACCTCATTCAAGAATCACACACTCAGAGAATCTGAGACCCTGTTCCATTCCTGTGATTCTGCTGTTGTAGGAATTTTAGGATTCCAGTCTGAAGCACTCACTTGTGTTTTTGTTTTGTTTTGTTTTGTTTTGTTTTTTAAACATTTTTTATTGATTTATAATCATTTTACAATGTTGTGTCAAATTCCAGTGTTCAGCACAATTTTTCAGTCATACATGGACATATACACACTCATTGTCACATTTTTTTCTCTGTCAGCTACCATAACATTTTGTGTATATTTCCCTGTGCTATACAGTATAATCTTGTTTATCTATTCTACAATTTTGAAATCCCAGTCTATCCCTTCCCACCCTCCGCCCCCCTGGCAACCACAAGTCTGTATTCTCTGTCAATGAGTCTATTTCTGTCCTGTATTTATGCTTTGTTTTTGTTTGTTTGTTTGTTTGTTTTGTTTTTGTTTTTGTTTTTAGATTCCACATATGAGCGATCTCATATGGTATTTTTCTTTCTCTTTCTGGCTTACTTCACTTAGAATGACATTCTCCAGGAGCATCCATGTTGCTGCAAATGGCATTATGTTGTCGGTTTTTATGGCTGAGTAGTATTCCATTGTATAAATATACCACCCCTTCTTTATCCAGTCACCTGTTGATGGACATTTAGGCTGTTTCCATTCACTGGTGTTTTAAGTCCTTATCTATGGTCACTAAAATTTGAATATCTGTTTTAAAATCCCCAAATACTATTTCTAGCATCTCTTTTTTACAGGCTAAGAATATTGTGGTTGAGCAAAACTGTAGCATGTAGGTAAATTCCTCAAATTTGGAAATCTGTTTTAAATATAGCGGTTGTATTTGTTATTCTGACAGAAGATATCATAAACATATGCTTTTTTTGTTTGTTTTCTTTGTATGAGGTTTCTTGTTGGATACTCCACACTGTTTGGGTAAATGATTTTTTTGGCCCATGGTAGGCTATTAGTAGGACTATTTATTTACTATAAATGATTTTACTGGTGTTTCTTATTTAATAGTCTCTCATCTGTAACTTTAATTTATCCAGAATTTATAAATAAGCAGTCAGTTCAGTATATGTTTTCTGAAGACTCAGAGTTTTGTATCTGTGGAAGTAAGGATAAAACAGCCTTAGTCAGGCCTAAGCTCTAGAGGTGGGGTCAGTAAACTATGGCCTGCAGGCCAAATCCAGCCCTCTGCCTGGTTTTGTGAATGATGTTTCATTGGACCACAGCCACGCTCATTTATTTACAGAGTATCTCATGGCTGGGCTCTGGTGCTGCAATGGCAGAGCTGAGCAGTTGTCACAGAGTTTATGGCTCATAAAGCCTACAGTGTGTCCTACCTGGCACTTTACAGAAAAACTTGCTGAACTCTGCTCCAGGAGTCATGTCTTCTTAAATAAGAAGAAAATCAGGGTAAGTTAGAAAGATATATTTTACTTACATGTAGGGGTGTTTTTTGAGTGAGCTTGTTAAATATGTTTCCTTATGTTTTTAATTAATTGAGAATGGGAGTAGAGAAGTTTCAGTTTACAAATCAAGCAAAAGGCATTATTTTGGCCAGAACAGACTACTTCTGACTCCAAGTCCAGGAAGAATTCTTGCCTTTGTATAGCAGGGCCGATTCCTGAGTGGGTGGTGTGCTGTGTCTAATCAATGTAAGACAGACAGAAACCTCAATTTTTGCAAAAATCAATAGAAAATAGTGGTTCTAATATTGGTTTATTGACTCCTTAATAGTATCTTAGTCTGGTGTGGAGTGAGTCTCCTCTTTAAAGTTTCATCTCAGGTAGATTAGGAGAGCTTTGGAAGAGAGGCTACAGATAGATTTCTGGATCGTCACATTTTTAAAGGGAAGCAAGTGTGCAGCCCAGATGACCAGAGACAGTCTTCTTAGATCTTAAAATAACAGTGTAGCAATAACGCATCCTAAATTTTAGAAGCTAGTTAAAAGAAATAAGATTTTATATTGAGGAAAGTGAGTTTATAGGCAACTTCTGATAACAATGCAAAATATGGCCAACTGGACGTTTCCAGTGCTGCTGTTGCAGCAAAGTGTGTTACAGCTCAGTGTCACAGCTCAGTTGTGACAGCAACCTGGATCCTGGCGAGAGTCCATGCAGCACTCAGAGGGTTGGAGAACTCAGGTTTATTATGCTGGTGGGACCAGAGGAGTTAACACCCCAAGCTCTGGACCCAGTCTGCAGGTTTACATAGGCTTATGTAAGCTTCCAGTCAAGACTTTGCAACATTTATGCAAATAAGGTTTTAGAAATGGACCAATTAGGAGTGAGCCTTATGGACCAATCAGGAGTTAGGGATAAGCTAGTTGTTTTACAGAAGCACAAAAGCAAGATAATGCCTCTGGTTCAGGGCTTCCCACCTCACCACAGCAATGAAATGTGCAGAATGTCTCACAAAATTACCATAAGGAAAGTCACAAATTAAATTCTGTAATATTTCTGCCAGAGAATTCCTTAGTTTTTTCTTTTCAAAGAGTCTCCTTCAAGGTTCTTTCGTGATTAATGGAGAAAACCTTTAAAACTCTGGTTCTAGAAATACTTGAACAGTAATAATTTCCTTTTCCAGTTGCTCACTTGAGTCCTGAAATAAGACATTTCTGCAAGAAGACAAACACTGAATGACAATTCTGTAGGAGTAGAGCTTCCTTTATTCAAAGGGTGTGAAGGAATAAACAAGTTCTGAACATGAGGAGACAGCATGGAAGTGGGGTCAGCAGGGGGAGAACTTTTTATTAGTGAGTGACGTTTGTATCTCTAGCCCAATCTCTTCCTCCAGTTCTAGACCTGCATGTCCAGGTCCTTACACCCAGCATTTTTATTTGAACATTTGAGAAGCAACTCAAGATTTAACACACCCCACACTGAACTTCTGATCATCTGTTGTTGCTTCTCTTTGTGTTTTGCATTTCAGTTCATCCTTCCAGCTATTTAGGTTCATAACCTTGAAGTCTTTGACTTCTTTCTTTTACATCCAATTTATCTGCCAATCTTACTGACTTGATCTGCAGACATATCCACAACCCATCATTCTCTCTGTCACTACTGCTCCCCTCGTGGTCTGAGTCACAATCATGCAATAGCTTCCCACTCGGTCTCCCTACCCTACCTCCACTCCCCTCTTCTTCAGCCCCTATTCAGTCTATTTTCAACACAGCAGCCAGAATAAACCTTTTAAAATGTAAGTCAGATCATGTCACTCAGAGTAAAAGTCTTTCCTCTGATTTCCAAGACCCCGCAGTTTCTCTCTCTGTCCTCACCACCTACTAAATCTCCTCTCTTCTCCACCATTCCAGCCACACCGGCTTCCTTGCAATTCCTCCGGCATGTCGGGTCTGCTCCTGCCTCAGGGCCTTTGAACTTGCTCTTTCCCCTGCTGTTGTCCCAGATGGTTGTCTGGTTCACTCACCCACATCCTACAGGGCTTGACTCAAATGTCACCTTTTTACTAAGGCTTTCCTTGGACACCTTATTTAAAATTACAAACTGGCTCGTCCTCCCAAGTCCCTGTCTCTCTCTCTCTCACTTTATTTCTTTTCTTTCCGTAGTAATTTTTATCCTCTGACATACTTGATATTTGCTCAGTTTCCTGGTCTGTTTGTTCACTGCTGTCGCTCTCGCACCTAGAACAGTGCCTGGCTTGGAGTAGCCACTCAATAAATACTTCCTGACCAGATGAATAAATGACCACTATTGTTACTTGATCTGGTTGGAAAATTCTGAGGTTGAGCTTTGTCATCTCCCTTTCCCTGCAAATTTGGAGCGTTCAGAAACCTTATTCCTGCCATCGTGAGGGTTCTCACCTGGTTTATATAGAAACTGCCTTGGAGGAGTACCCTGTTGCTAGGAGAAAAGCCAATCTTTCTTTGGAATTTGGTGCCCAAGTGTCCCAGTGAGGAAGACCACCCACAGGGAGCAGTTTCTTCTGCTTGACCCCATTATCACATCTGTAACTAGTCTCGGAGTTGACAATATTTTGGAAAACCTAAAATTTGAGGGGAGTGTGGGGGGGTAAATATTTTGTAGCTGGATGTTAAATTTTTTTTTTTTGGTGGGGGGATGTAATTAGGTTTATTTATTTATTCTTGGAGGAGGTACGGGGGATTGAACCCAAGACCTCATGCATGCTAAACATGTGCTCTACCACTTGAGCTATACCCTCCCTGCTGGATGTTAAATTTGTAATGAATTCTCTTATTCTGCATACAAAAAATTCCACCTGTCTTGCTGAAAAATTTGGCATCCTAACCTTTACTGGATGCTACAAAGGAGACAACAGATCATAGTAAATCCACTAACAAATAGACTTCATCAGCACAATCATTATACTGGTACCCTAGCAAATGCCTATCCTGTAGGACCCCAATACTGTGTTCAGAATAGAAAAGCCAAATCGGGCCTGCGGTGAAATTCCGATGAAATGGGAAAAAAGAACATTTTGAAAATTGAGCTTTTAAAAATATTTTTTGAATGTGACTGAGTGCATTTATGTTCCCTATATTTCTGTGTTCGTGGGCTAAATATCATGGAATAAATATTCTAACAGCATTCCTTTCCCCAAATAGTTGCCGCATCTCTCCCGGCTTTAGCTTTGGGCAGCCTTTCTTGGAGGTTGGCTCAAGTCCTACACACCTTCCGTCACTGACCCGTAAGCTCCTCTTGGGCAAGACTAAGGGATCTGACAGGTGCGGTTTGGTGGGAGGTATCGTGCCGAGACCTGAGGGCATCGCACGAGAGACATTCCTTGGGGATGTGGTTTTATAATTCCTCACACTTTGTGAGGCTCTGTCCCCAGCTCAGCCTCTCACTAGCTGTGGGGTCCTGGACAAATCACTTCACCTTATTAGCCCTCAGTTTCCTCATTTTCCAGATGAACTGGGCTGGATTAATTTTCTCTGTTGTCCTTTGCAGTAAAGTGCAGTTACCAAGCCGCCCACCGGTAACGACCATTCACCTTCCTTATTCATCGTAATAACATTAATACAATACCTTTGACGTGTACAATGCTTTATTAGCTTTTAACATCCGCAGAAACCACTGCAGCTCACTTTAGCTAGGAATCATTCAGCACTTCTACACATAGATTTCCCCTTTCAAGCAGTGGTGTTTAGGAAAGCTTTATAAATGAAATGATCTCAGAGCAAGTGCTTGGAAGACATTTAAGAAGAGAAAGGAGGAAAGAAAGCACAGGGAAGAGGCAAACCATTTTCCCTTCGACGAGGAATGAAAGTCAGCTTGTGTACATGCTCCTTTACATCCCTAACACTTTAAAAAGCTTTGTTGCTTAAACTGTAATTTCACAGTCAATTAATCTACCATGTATTATATGCTGTTTTCTGTAGGTGGCTGTTCTAATGCACCTAAATCCCACAAACGGCAGGTTTTCTCTATGTTTTAGGCTGATTTGAATGTGACTGGTGAGAGTGAGCACCACCTGGTTTGTAGGGGGAGAAAAAAGCTTTTAAAATGGACTCAAGAAACAGAAAAGCCTTCTGTCAAAGATGGCTCCATGTTAAATCTGGCCAAGTTTTGATTCTGCGCTATTGGAATCTAGGATTTGGACCTTAGGAGGTGGCCTCTGATCTCCTTCCCTGATGCTGTTGTCACAGTGCAGCACAATGTGGATGACTCTCAGAGGAAACAGTGTACAGGAGTCACACGGTTTCCATGAAAATCAACGAGGAAATCAACAAATGGAACTTCTGAGCGAATTTGCTTCTGGTGGAGGAACGGGGAGGAGAACGAACTGTGCCTTGTTCTCATGTGCAAGTTCCAGTGACGGTAATTGGTGGAATGACCTTGTGGCAATGACCTTGTGGGAACGACTTCACCTTCACCTTGCTGGTCATCAGTGCCATCTGAAAAGTGAGTTGGTTGGGCCACTTGATTGCTATGGTTCTACCATCCTTATTCTGTGATCTGAGTCTTTTAATAAATTCCAATTGTTATCAGAGAAGTAACAATGAAAATAAACCCATTTTCTTTTCCCAAATATTTCAGAATGTATATGCAACACAGATAAAGAGGACTTGGTAAGTAACCCCCGTCTGTAACAAGGTTTTCTACTGGGGTTGTGCACCGGCATGTGTGAAAGAAACATCGATCCATTGTTTGGCCGTGCTCACGTCTTCTCTGATCGCTTTGGCTGGAGAAAATATTTCAGGGTCATCATCCAGTGTTTTAGTTTATGTCTGAAAGAGACTATAAACTTCACAGGACAGGAATTCTGTCTTTTGTGCTTTATGTTCTATAAAGTACCATATACGTTTACACAGCTCTATAAATTATAAGAATAAAAATAAGTGCTGATCCAACACATTCATCCATTTAATATTTAGCAGATTTTAGTGATGACTCCAATATTTTATCCTCAGATACTTTACAGTGTTTGGAGTTTTTACGGCGGCCTCTCGGAGACGGACTTTAAGCTTTAATTTTGCGGTTTGGAGAGGCATCAATCCTGAATGCCCCATCTGGGGCCCATTCTTTAGCCATTGGAAGACTCACAGCTGACTTACCTCGGGATCCTCTTTAGGGCCATTTTCTGTTGCATTAGTCGGTTCCCTCTGGGTGACATCCAGCACTTCTCATTGCTATGTATACTTTTCCAATTTTACACAATTTATGAGCAGCTCTTTCCAGACGAATCTTCCTAAAACACTGACTTCATCATGTCATCTCCTGGCTTAAAAACTTGCAATGCCTCCAAAATCAAATCTCAGCCTCTCGACTTGGAATTCAAGGTCTTTCAATAGCAGAGAAGCATATTCTAGTGTCTCCCATTTACAGAGCAAGCAGGAAAGCAAGCCGACCAGCAACAACTCTTGAAGTCACGTAGCCTTTGTTATCGCTTTATCTCCTTTTTTTTTTTTTTTTTTTTTTTTAGCAAAACTTCTTAGTTATAATTGTCTATACTCAGCCTCCCTTTCTTGCTTTCTGGCCACTATTTAATCCTCTCCAACCTGGCCCTTGGATTCATTACTGCAATGAAACTACTCTTTTCCTGGTTACCAACAACCTCTGTGTTGCCAAATCCAGTGGCGCCTCCTCTGACCTCACTGACGTGACTTCTCAGCAGCAGTCCAGCACATTCTTCTGGTTTTCTCTCTGTCTTTCTGACTTCTCCTTTCAGTTGTCTTTGCTGCCTCCTTTATTGGACTTGAGAATGTTGAAAGGTTTCCAGGCTCAGTCTGTAGTCCTCTTCTCTTTCTTGACTTTTTGCCTAACTCATTTCACTGAGTCCCATGGCACTAAATTCCCTCTGCAGGCTGATGACTATTTGTGGTATCTGTAACTGCTGCCCGGACTCCAGACACCTAATACCAGCTGTCTTCTTTGTACTTGGATTTTGTGGCTCACACAGCTGGCTACCTTCCCAGTATCCACTTTCCCCAATGGAACCCCAATATTATTTGGGGTAACAATATGCCCAGCTAAGAACTACATTTTTTACAGACTCCCTTGCAGCTATGGGTTGTCATGGGAGATGTCAATCAAAGTCTGCTGGAGATTTCTGGGAAACTTCCAGTCTTGATATAGACACACGTCCTCCCTCATTTGGTGTCCTTCTTATTCCTGCCAGAAACATGGACCAGAAGCTCCAGATAGAGCACACATTGTAATCACGGGGTGGCCATGAGAATGAAAGGCAGTTCTTTTTTGGTACTTGAGCAGAACAGGAAAGGGGGCTTTGAGTAGCTCTGCCAGCCCCCAGCTTCCAACCCCTCCCTGGGCTCTTTGCTACATGAGAAAAATAAACACCTGAGTGGTTAATCCCTTGCTATCACATTTCCTATGCATGAGCCATGCAAACATAGAACAGGCACAAAAAATTATCATGTCTAATAAGAAACTCCTGGTTTCCCCCCCACCCTTTCCTCCCCCAATTCTCCTTTTTCAAGTCTTCCCCAGGTTCACCACCCCCAGAACTGCATGAGTAAAAAGACTAGATGTTATCCTTGTTCTTCGTCTTCCCTCCTCCCTCCTCTGCCGTCACAGTTCCTTGCCAGTCCTGGAGGTGTTTTTTGTCTGGAGGCATTTTTGCTTCGCTTAGTCTTGCTGCTGCCTCCCTGGCCCCAGCCTGTATCAGGACCCTCCTAGCCATCTCCCTGCTTCTGTTCCTGCCTCTTCCGTCACCACCCATTCTTCTCAGGGCCACCACAGGGATCTTTTAAAAATATACATGACATCGCTTAACTTCCCTGTCTGAATCCCTTATCCAAATCTAAAGTAGTTCACTGACTTTCTACTGGAACTAAAATAAAAGGCCGATCCCTTACTGTGGTGGAAGACAGTTGTCTGAATCCATCCCTGCCTGCTTTTTCAGCTTCACCCTACACCCCTCTCCCTGCCTGACTGTGCACCTGCCATACTGGCCTCCTTTCTGTCTTTGAAAATGAACATGAACTCTTTTTCTCCTAAGGTCATACATATACCCTTGCTGTTCCCTCTGCCTGGCGCCTGCAGGTTGACTCCTCGTAATTTAGGTCTCAGCTCGAACGCCATCTGCTCAGAGCAGTTTCCCTTAGCATCCTAACTAAAGTAAGCAACCTCCTTTGACCTGGAGTACCTGTTCCTTTATTTACCTCAGAATCAAATCAAGTCTACCTCATCTCCAGGAAGCTTTTCTTTGATTACTTTAGTCCACAAAGATCCTTATGCTTCATCATCTGCATAGTACTTATCTGTGCTATCTTTTCCAGAACACGATGAAGCACTTTCTCTGCTGTTCACAAGGTGTTTTGGTACACATGCCTCACTTTTCTAAGCAGAGTGTAAGCTTTTTGAAAAAAGCACATTTTGAATTTCCTTTAGTAACTTGAGTGCTTGGCTCATGGCTAGAGCTTAAAAATATATATTAATTTAGTGATGTTCATATTTTCAGTAAATGGTGCCTTCATATTAATCACCTGCTTTTGTCTTTACACTGTAGGGCTTTTGGCAGAAGTATTTCTCTGCTTGATTATAAAAAGAATCTCCTAATGTTTTAATTTTCTCTTTTGTCTCTCTGGCCAAAATCAAGATACAACCCTAGTAGATTAGAAAAAAAAACATTTTTTTTTTTTTTTTTGCAATAAACTTCTTTCAGTTGGATTTAGAACTGAAAGTGAAGATAGTCATGGCATTGAGTGACTTTACTCTGTTCCGCGAATATGCGTAAACGTGGTGGGTAAGGCAGGCTCCGACACGTGACGGTGAGCTTCAGCGTTCAGAATTTTTATTGCAATGTAGGAGGAAGGCACATTTGTTCCTATTCAAAATGATGCTATGGATCACTTTCAGTATGGCTTGAAGTTCTGGTTGATTTTTCCAGAAGTGATAAGTGATTATGGACTCGTGCAGATCCACCCATACTTCTCTGGTATCCATGGCAACAAAAAAATGTTACATCTTTGAGAGGCTTAACAGGGGCAATCAAGGGAGGTTTTCTTGGTGCAAAGCAAGCTGGTCCATTTGAGTTCAAATCCCCACTGCAGGCCTCATTAGGACCAGACATTATCCGGCTGAATGAACCAACCCAGGAAATGAACGATTACTCTAGGAAAGTATCATATTCCTGTTTTTATTTGAGATTCTGTTAGAGAAGTAATAACTTGCTTAAATCTAGTCAAGATTCAGTAGACCTAGGACTAACCATCTCTTCCCAATTTGTTCCTTTTTTGGGTCAGCTAGGTCAGCAGTCCCACAAATGCACGCTGCTCAACCTTATTTAGATCAGCCTTTGCTTTACATTCAGAAAAGTTCAGCTGAAATTTAAATCAAATCTATAATGAAAGGGATGAATCTTTAATAATATGAAAGATCAAAACCCAGAGAAGCGTACATTTAAATTGGGGTTATCACAGAACACTCTCGGTAGAGTTACCGTATTTTAAGGGGATTGTAGAATTCTCTGCATGTTTACAAGAAGGATGTAATGAGCAGTAATCTCAAAGCAGGCACTCAGGAAGCATGAAGTAAATTAATACTCTTTCTTACTGGTAAAAGTAAAGAAATCTTCGACATAACAATTTGAAAATTGTGAAGGGCATGTATCCAGGCTAAATATTGTAAATCAGTAGAAATTGCTCTGAAATATCATAGTTATATTTCTTATAAGAAAGATGTCTTTTAAAAAACATCCCAGTTATGCATTTTTACATTTTTTATTTTAATTGAGGTCTAGGAGAAAAATGGTTTTCTCCGTCGGATGTGTGCACTGATTTGGCGTCCTGTCTAATCTAGGGCATTCCGGCGTCTAAGCAAGGAAAGGTCGTCTACTGCTAATAGTTGCCAAACGTCTGCTGGTGTTTACTGCCTGGGTGGTGGGAGCCTACAGGACAGTGTGCATGTATGTGCTGGTGCTGACGGTTTTCCATGAACAGATGGCAAAACGATAAACGAAAAACGTATGGACTACATTGTAAACATTTCATCCCCAGTGGTTTGGCAGACTGACAGTGATCAGACAAGAACGGTAAGGGTGTTCAGAGCCTTGGGAAAAATTTAACCCTAGAACGTAAGGGGCGGGACAGGAGGTTATTTGCATGTTTAACTCTTAAAACCAAGAAGGGAACTCTTGTAGCTAAGAGATGTTATTTTTGAACCCAACTGCGGAGGACTGATGATCTGTATCTGGGGCTTGGTACACTCTGTTGGTTGTAATTACTTGCGAGTCTCCTACACAGATTTTTGGGAGGATTTCATTACGTAGCTTATTTTAAGTTCTGTCCTGTTTCAGAAAATCCTGAGTACGGTTGTTCCTCAGTATCCGCGGGGGACTGATTCCAGGACCCGCCTCCCTGCAGGGATACCCAGCCCACGGACGCTCAAGTCCCTTATGAAGTGGCCCAGTGTTTGCATACAACCTGTGCACGTGCACCTTCTCCCGTACACTTTACAGCATCTCTAGATTACTTCTATTACCTAGCCCAATGTAAATGCTTCATAACTAGTTGTGAAACAATGTAAATACTATGTAAATAGTTGCCAGTAGGTGGCAAATTCACGTTTTGCTTTTCGGAACTTTCTGGAATTTTTTTCTGAATAGTTTCGATCCCTGGTTGGTTGAATTCACAGATGTGGAACCCATGGATGTGGAGGGCCGACTACACTTTAATGTGGACTGCTTTCAGGGATTGCCCAAGTAGATTTTTCCTAATGGACCTTTCTGAATAAGACTCAAGAAGGTCTGGAGAGACCTGGACTCTGAGTGTCATTTTTGTGACAAAACCTTCACAAAGGAGGAAACGAAGGGACAGGTTCAGAAGAACAATTTCTCTGGACAATCAGTCAAAGCAGGGAGGGTCATTTTCCCTCAAGGCCCACCTTGCCCCTGGTTTCTGTTCAGGTCAGGCCTTCGTCTGGACGCCTGGAGACCCTGCAGTCAGTTCTGAGCTCTTTTGCAAGGTATCCTTTTGGGAACACTGTCATCACCTTCAGGTCATCATTTTCCCGTGGAGCAGCCTCTGTCACCTGCTAGGATGTTCTGCTGAAGTTCTCCGTGAAGATCCCCACTTGGGGATGAGAGGACTGTCTGTGTTCTGGGCCTCTCACGAGGCCACCTAATTTCCCACATAGCACAGGGCTCTGTGACGTGGGCAGAAGAATAACCAGAGGGAAAGGGTGGAAATTAACCCCAAGTAAACAGAATGATGGCCAGGAAGAAAGAGAGAGGGTCACAATCCACGTGGGGAGGACAAGGACACATCTTTCCTGGCCTTCTGGTCCTCTGGCACCCACAACTGCCGTAGGGGTTCGGGGTGGGGGTGCTGCCAGTGGCCACTTCTATGTGGAATGGAAAGTAATTTTTAAAAACATTTATAGACTATATGTGATTGAGCAGTTTTAGGTTTGTAGGGAAAATAAGGAGAATGAACAGAGTTCCCACATACTCCACCCCCTTCTCCGAGTCTCCCCTGTTATTGACTTCTGGCACTGGTGGGCGCCTTTACGACAACTGAGAATCCAATCCTGATACTCTGACCAAGATCCATAGTTTACATTAGAGTCATTCTTTGTTTTGCAAAGTCCTGTGGGTTTTGCCAAATGCACACTGTCGTGTATCCACCATCACGGTATCATACAGAATAGTTCCATTGCCCTAAACACGCACTCTGCTCCAGGTCTTTATCCTTCCTCCCCCTCCGCCTGCCACTCCTTGGAAACCATGGGGCTTCCTACTGTCTCTGTAAGTTTTGCCTTTTCCAGAATGTCATATAGTCAGAATCATACAGTACGTAGCCTTTTCAGACTGGCTTTTCTCACTTAGCAGCGTGCCTTTAAGGTTCCTCTACATCTTTTGGTGGCTTGGTAGCTCATTCCTTTACATCGCTGAGTCATGCTCAGTTGTACCGCTACTTAACTCATTCACCTGTGGATGATCGAGTTGATTCTAATTTTTGGCAATTATGAGTAAAGCGGCTATAAATCTCTGTGTGTAGGGGTGTTTAGGGGGATGCAATTTTTTGACTCATTTGGATAAATATCAAGGATTGTGATTGCTGGATTGTATGGTAAGAGTATGTTTAGTTTTGTAAAAAACCGCCAAACACTCTTCCAAAGCAGTCCACACTGTTTTGCATTCTCACCAGCGATGAACGAAAGTTCCTGTTTCTCCCTATCTTCGCATACACTTGGTATTGTCAGTGTTTTGGATTTTAGCCATTCAGATTGGTGTGTAGTGGTAGCTTTCTGTTTTAATTTGCAGCTAAATTTGCAATGTAATGTTGAGCATCTTTTCATACACGTATTTGCCATCTGTATATATATTTTTGGTGAGGTGTCTGTTCAGATTTTTTGTCCACTTTTTAATTCAGTTGTTTGTTTTCCTGTGCTGGATTTTAAGAGTTCCTTGTATATTTTGGATACAAGTCCTTTATCAGGTATGTGCTTGGCAAATATTTCTTCCCAGTGGATGCATTTCTCCCAGTCTATGGCTTATCTTTTTATCCTCTTAACAGTGTCTTTGGAGTAGAAATTTTTAATTGGGAAAAACAATTGTCTTTGTGCAAGATGAGAATTTTGCGAGATGAGAGGTGCTGAAATAGGTGTGGTTGGTGAGGGAAGTAAAGGAGAGAGGGAAAAAGGGTTTTAAAGAGTGCTGCTGTGACCTACACGCTCCCAGCAGAATATTTGAGAAATCCAGGTAGAGAGTTTAGTTCATCGGAACCAACTTTGTGTTGTCAGACTTGACGTCTTGGATGGGAGAACGCTGTGCCCCTGAGCCGCACAGCCACAGCTTCCAGTTCCCTGTGACCTGGGCATGAGCACTAAACGGGTGGCATCTGTGAGGGGCATGTGGCCATCGGTGGGGGTCCTGTGGATGTTCGTTCTCTCCTGTAGACGAATATCACGGGCACGTGTGGCTGCTGGAGAGCAGGTCCAACGCCCCAAATGCCATCCCAAGAGGCCACGCTGCCGTTCTTGCTCTTACGTCCCTCTTTCCATCCCTCTGCTCTGGGAGGGGAAGAGAGGGACTGCCCTGCCTGCAGTTTTACAGAGTATTTAGCATCCTTACTCTCAGTGTCATAGTTTCCAGCTTCCACAAATTCCACATGCAAGAGAGGATTGTGGTTTGAGAAGTCGGAAAGAGTTTGGGTCATTTAATTGCAATCATGAGGTGCTCAGAAGCTATATGTTTTACATTTGTGATCACTGAGACACAAACTTGATTGAAATGCACCACCATTCTTTCCACGAGGAAACGGTTTTCTTTTTCTTAATAAGTGAATAGAGGAAACATGATGGCAAAGGAAAAGATTTTCTCACTTTAAAAAATACAGTCCGCACAGGACAACTGATTGGGTTCAGATCTTGTCTTATCTACTTATTGGCCAAGAATCTTCCCCTTTGAGACGTTCAGCTTCCTCATCTTCAAATGAGGTCAATGGCACCTGTAATCTCAGGGTTGTGAGAGTGAGATGGGCATGTAAACCTGCCGATGTGGTGACTGGGACATGGAACGATGCTCGGCATGTCCTTTCTGCCCTCTTCCCTTGTGTGACAGGAAACCCTAAACCCTCTGCTGGAACCATCTCCTCTCGGTCCTTTGGGAGAACCGTTTGAGCTCCTGCCTCTGTAATTTGCTTCTGTTATTCACTCTGTCTTGAATATATCTTTCCTCTCGTCTGCAGCTGCCATTCTCTTTGACGGCTCTCCTGATTGCTTTCCTAGAGGGCTGGCTGCTTCCACCCTTAGGATTTCCTTAGACCATTGTGTTATTTACTTCAGTGCACCGTCTTGCATCGTTTGTACTCGCATCGTTTGTACTTGCATCAGTTTGCGCTTTTAAATTACCTTGATCATGTCCCTCCAGCATCCCTTCTTTTGTTGGCTCCTTCACAGAGTGTATTTAACATTAAGTTTGAATAGAGTAGGGATCATTGAATAATTGATATTTTGATTACAAATCATCTCTATGAGTTTCTTTTTTTTTTTTTTTAACATTTTTTGATTTATAATCATTTTACAATGTTGTGTCAAATTACAGACTAAAGCACAATTTTTCAGTTATACATGAACATACATACATTCATTGTCACATTTTTTTCTCTGTGCGCTACCACAAGATCTTGTGTATATTTCCCTGTGCTATACAGTATAATCTTGTTTATCTATTCTACAATTTTGAAATCCCGTCTATCCCTTCCCACCCTCCGCCCCCTTGGCAACCACAAGTTTGTATTCTATGTCTATGAGTCTATTTCTGTTTTGTATTTATGCTTTGTTTTTTTGTTTTTGTTTTTGTTTTTTTAGATTCCACATATGAGCGATCTCACATGGTATTTTAATGGAATACTACTCAGCCATAAAAACTGACAACATAACGCCATTTGCAGCAACATGGATGCTCCTGGAGAATGTCATTCTAAGTGAAGTAAGCCAGAAAGTATGAGTTTCTTAAAGTAACTGCCCAAGGACTTCCCTTACCTTGAAATGCTGCACGAATCCTATTTGGATTCCTTTGTAAAATGTTTGTTTCTTTTAAAATATTTTTAATTCTTTGAAAGTTTCTTAGAAAATGAAAAAGTTAAATAAATCATAGCACATCACAAAAAAATGTTTATGAAGATTTTTGAATAATGTGAGGAAATGCCTGAGTTGTCATGTTTAAGGTCATCACGCAAAATCATGCACATGGCACAATTACAAACACATAAACTATCACTTAAAAACATAAAACTGCTAGTAAGAAAGCAAGTTGGGTCCAGGCATGAATATTATATTATTTTTTGTAAGCAACAATACTATTATTTCTTCCTATTTCATTTGTAGAAAGAGAATGTTTTTGCCCTCAAATGCTCTTAGCAGTTAACTAGTTACTGCGTATGAGGAACAATCCTGCTTCTTCCCAGTAGGGGTCACTGTGGTTCTTTAATATTTTTCCCATTTGGCATCCATGTTAGCAGGGGCAAAAGCATTCTGTCACGGTTATTATTTTTAGCAAAGTTAAGAGAAATGTTAAAATGATAGCCTCCTTTTTTAAATACAAAGAAACATTTTCCAGAGATTGTACTTATTTTTCAGATTCCAAATTCCAGGCCATAACTATCAGAAATGTTTCTATTTTACATCGGCGACTCAAATTTAATTTATTAGTGTGAAACATTAGCACTATACCATTTATTCTGCTATTAAAACAGGATTGCTACCGTGCTTTCTGTGGTGAGAGAATAATAGAGGACTAACCGTTTTCTACTTCTGGTTCAGCTTTTTTTTTTTTTTTTTTTTTTGATTGTTTCCCAGCGGTACAGAAATATGGCTTCTAGAAGAACTCATTAGTATTGAAGTATTAAAATTAATTAATGACACATGAAATGTACATGTATAAGGACCATTTTACAGTTAACTGCAGAAGATCCAACAGATTCGAGGGATACACTGCTGTGTCTTTGAAAGAATTTCTCCCTGGTAAATTCAGTGGGGATAAAGACTGTTTTTCTGTCTGAAAAATGATCAAATATTAAGAATTAGAAAAGGACATGTAGACCCCAGTATTAATAGGCTGCATGCTTCGTACAGCATCGTCTGAAATGCCTAAGTGACCTGATGGTCCAGGTCCTTAGCTTTCCCACTGGTCTTACATTCATTTGACTATAAACCAGGAAGCTCTAAATTGTATGTTGCTTCAAAAACCTCATCTTTTTCTCTCATCCTCTTTTTACTATTTTTGGCCTTGAAAAGTGGTGTCACAGCCGCCTCTCAAGAGCGCGTTTACCTTCCACACCCCGGGTCACGTGGTTCCCTGGGTGTTCTTATTCCTCTAGCATTCTGGCCGGATTCACCAAAATTTCCCCCAACTCAGCGCGTCTCTCAGTGAAGCTCAAAGTTGATTGCCCATTATTTATCATGGACCCTGAATTTATCAGGAGTAGAAGACAGGGTATGCGATGCATGTTGGAAACCCACGGACCACACCAGCAGTCTACAGTACCCTTAAAAACTCTGCAGGATTCTTGCTCTGCCTAAAGCGTCCAGCTCCGTTTCCCTAATTTTGCTGAACGCTCGGCGGGCAGAGGCTGCGCGCAGCAGGCAGGGCTGAGCGTCGTGCGGGGAGTCCTGCTGCGCTTGGCAGCCGTTTTCTCTCAGTCAGTGCATTTCTTGCAAACCCACCCCCTGTCCCGGCTTTGGGAGGCCACATTCACCACTGGGTCTCCCGGAAGTGGGGTGACTGACGAGTGTCCTGACACACCGTGAACAGGGGACGACCTGCTGGCTAAGGCTTTTCTTTTTTGGAAAAGCGCTATCCATTTTGCCTTCAAAGGGTGCATTCACCTTCCTGCCTGTAATCCAGAATCCTCCACAGCTGTTTAGAAATGTTTTCTTCACGCAGTTGGGGTTTCCATTGTTTAGTTCAGTGTTTCTCAGACGTTTAAATGAGACGCTTGGAAATGCTTTTGACAGGGGAGGGAGGATGTCACGGTGGTGTTTAGGAGTCAGACAAAACTGGATTCGGGCTCTGGTCCTACCACTTACTAGCTGTCTGACTTTTAAGCCCTATAACCTCATTAAATTAATTCTGGGATCCTCTTCTTTAAAATAAAGATCGAAACAGTGGTAAATGGAATAATGTGTATCAAATGGTTAGTACCTGGTGTACAGCAAGCACGTAACATGTGATAGGCACCAGCAGTGGACATAACAGAAGTATACGCCAGTGCGATTGACGTGCTGCCGCAACGAGGGTGCGTCTGGCTCGGGACGGTGCTCCCCGAAGACAGCCGGTGCACCAGGGGCTGCGTGGTGCAGTGGACTGATGCACCCAGTGGCCACCCGAGGGCGGCCGAGGAGCCAGGCGCCGTGCCAGGTCCCAGGGCTCAGGAGGCGGACATCCTGGTAGGGGAGACAGGTGGTAACTAAGAAAACTGCTGATGGCGAGAAGCGCTCCGTGCGAGACGGGCAGGGTGCTGGGGTCCAGGGGCAGGAGTGCGGGACTGGGGTGGTCAGCCAAGGCCTCTTTGAGGAAGTGGAGATGGCTCAGAATCGCACCTACAGCCCTTGAGAAGGAGCCAAGGGCCCTTGACTGTAATGGCTAAACTGTTATTATTTTGTCTCGCTTGGCTCTTTTCCTGTTTCTACATTTTCTCCCTTCTCTGATTACATCTTGCTCTTTGGAACTCAGGGAAGACATCGGAGGCTCCAGTTTCCCTGCAGACAAGAAGCAGGCGGAGGACATGGAGGTCTGTCCGGGGAAGGCCCCTCGGGGTCCCCTGCTCGGTCACAAACGCAGTGGAGAGTGTAAGCACAGGCTCTGCATTTGATTGAACTGGGGTAAAATTCCAGCTGTTATTTGGTAGTTTGGGCTTATTAACTTGTTAATCATGAGATTCTTAAGAGGATTAAAGAAAACAGCATCTGTAAAAGAGCTACTATTAGCGAACCTTTCTAACTTGGAGCGCTGAGCGCATCGGTCCCTCATGACGACCCAGTGAGACAATCACCCCTCCAGGAACGTCGGTGTGACTGGGACAGCCATGCGTGGCCTCGGGTGTTGTGCTTGGTCCCTGACACTGACCTTCTTGTCGGTGTTCATTAAAAGGCAACCAGTAATGAACAGGCAAATGTTGTCTCGAGGACATTGACCCGCATTTTCCCGCCGGGGGTGTGACGAAGCCTCGGAATGAATGTGGAGCATTAGCTCGTACGTGTAGAGGTCAGTGGGGCAGGGGTGAGGTTGGAGCGTCTGTTCTCATAATTGTTTTCGTGACAAAAATGCACAGAATGCACACGGACATCCACTAAACCCACCTTTTCTGTGTTGGCCAGCTTCATCCTTTCTTGCCAACTCAAAGAGTACATGGTTGGAAGAGCTGGTACTTACTTCTTTTGTGTTATCAAGAAACTGGGCTATGAGAGAATCGGTTACATCAAAATGAACCAGACATTTTGTTCTGGAAGAACGTATGCTAATTTTATGGGTCCCAAGGGCTGGTACGAACTTTCCAGAGCTGAGGGGATAGACTGGCCTTGGCCGAACCCCACAGCCAGTCTTTGAAAAATGAGTTTTGTCACCTTATGAACCGGTGTTTTTGAACTTCTAATTATTCCAAATTAAAAAAACCAATAAAATAAATACCAATTGGCTCCCGCGTATCGGTGTGGCTTCTTGTCACACTGGCACTGGATCAAATATTTTGTTTATGCCTGGAGAAAAACGAGAACGTAGATAACATATTTTGTTCTTGCTATAAGTAACTTGACATATTACAGTTCCTTAAAAATATGAAAATAGACACAAGTATATTATCGCCTGGAGGGTAGAATTCACCTAGATGTTTACGATGAAAGAACCCACATTAAATTAAACTTTGGACTTACCTGATTCCACTTTAGGCTGTTCTCCGAGGCCCTGGAGGGTTGGATTTGATCTTTTCTTTCCTTTTAAGGGAACCAGTTTAGAAAGAATAGATTTAGGTGTTGCGACGTGATTAGCCCTTACCACCAGAGCTCGCATCAGCCTCATCAATTTTGCAGCCCAGAGAGTGGGAATAGAGAGAGACACAGGCCACAGGCTGAGACGCAGGGTCCTGGGGCGCGGGCAGTGCTGAGAAGAGAGGGCTCGTCCTGGCGCGCTCTCAGGGGCTGGTGGCTGAGGACCGACTGGAGGTACTAGGGAAGAGGGACCTCCGCAGAGGGGTGGCCGGGCGCTGCACCTACTTTGCAGGCGTCCCCGTGCTCGCCCCTCAGCCAGACCCTCCCACGGCTGCAGGGCGGATCGGCATGTTCTCTTCTGTCCTCCCCTCCTCGCGAAGCCCTTCTCCCACCACCATGACCTCACGAACCTGCTTGGTCCATGCTTGGTCCATTGTTTGACAGGTTCTTAAGGGATCTTGGAGGCCACGTGGTCCAGCCTCCTTGTTCTCTGCACCTTAGCAGCCTGAGCCATCAGGGCCAGGGCCACCCGCGGGTGTGTGACCTGTGCCGCTGCCCCGGGCTCTGCGTTTAGAAGGGCCTCTTGTTGGTTTTAGTGCTCTGCTTTTGCTGCCTTGAAATCCTTACTTTTTGAACGAGGGGCTCTCTGTTTTCAGTTCATCCCGGGCCTCGCAAATTATGTTGCTGATCCTGTGAGCCATACTGATACGCCTGTGACTTAGTGCATCACAAAACTATTTGATTTTAAAAGAGAGTGTTAGGGAGTGTGGGAAGGATGAGTGATGGAGGAGACTGGGAGCTCTCTAAAGGCCAGCAGAGAGGAGAAGCCTGTGGCGGAGCCGGGGCCCTCCTGGGAACCTGCAGAGCACCACATGCACCAGGGATCTGTCCCCTCTGCACGCTGCCCCGGTCCTGTCTCTAGATTGTAATTCATTCCTTATCTCTGTTCAGAATCTCCACGTTCCCTCTTGAAACCTATTTCCTTTTGTTCTGTTCTCCCTGAAGTTGCCGACAACCAGCCATTATCTCCTGTGTGCTTAAAAGCCATGGTAGTCACCCCTCCACACTTTTCCAGGCTAAGAGATCCTGATTCTTTTATCCACCAGCTTGAATGCTTTTTCTTTTTTTTAATTGATGCTTCCTCAAAGAAGAACAGCTAGCCAGCTCAGGCGGCACTGCTACAATCAGGGCACGATTCATTTCACGTCTGGCTGTCATGTCGCCAAGGAAAGGAACAAAGACGAAGATGGCACCGGTGAAAGTCGCTTTTTGGAATAAAGCTAACATTAGCTAAACATTTCATAATTACAAAGTAATTTGAAAGTCAAGTAGCTAGACTAAAACACTGATCAGGAAAGGGACCATGGGAAAGAACAGAAAAATTCACTGGAAACAGCCTCCCCTGCAGACCAGAGGGAGTTTTTGAGAGCAAGCAGACTGCTGCTGATAGGCATACCAAAGCCTGTTAGTTAGGTGAAGGCTTGGAGAACAAAAACTGTGGCCTTCACAGACCAGGGGACTAAGTTCTACCCAGTCAAGGGTACAGCTGAGCCTGTGTGTGAATAACTTCCTTACACATACCCACCAGGAGACGTAAAAAGACCTATTATATTTTATGTTTCAATGCTAGTGTTTGAATACCGAATGCAAACAGGTGACCTGACTGGATACGCAGAAAGGGGAAGAATAACGAAGTAGTAACACAAGGAGTAGGGGCTTGACTTGTGCAATAGCATGTGTTCCTCTGGCAAGTCACTTCAGAAAGACGGTGATTTAATTTCCGCAAAACAGGGGCCCAAATATGCATTCAAGGTAGATGCATCAGAAAGCCTTTATTTTTTTTCCCTAAAAGAATAGTTAATATTTCATATCTCTCTGGGGTTGACAGTCCAGTGGCGACTGAGTGAAATAAAGGGAAGTGACTCAGTGCGGACGACCAAGCCCCTCGCGGAGATGCTGGCAGGGCCCCCGGTGTCAGGTGGAGTGAGGTCGGCGCACGGTGGGGTGAGATGTTTGAGATGCTGGAAGCCTGTTCCTTGCCGGATCCTACCTGAGCACTGTTGTGAAAATAAAATAAATTAATAGGTGAGGAGAGGGCTAGGAATAATGACAACATAATATTTTTATACATTTGAAATAGTCCTTCTTTTGAGAGGAAGGTAATTAGGTTTGTTTATTTATTTTAATGGAAGTGCTAGGGACTGAACCCAGGACCTTGTGCATGCTAGTAAAATAGTCCTTTAATAATACAAAAAAAAAAAAAAAATCAAGCCCTTTATTGGGGGTTGGGCATTCCCTGTGCTCCCGGATGGGAACTGGACTGGTGTTTGCTCTGAGAGAACTTCCCATGTGTGGAGGCGCAAAAACGGTATCGGTGGCAGCAAGCTGTGACGTTAGGGTTCCATTTTCTATGCATGAAAATTCAGCTGACTCTGCCTAGTCAAGAAGGGCGGATCACAAGCCCTGCCTGGATTTGAATCCTAGTTTACAGATAAGAAAATTGAGGCTTAAGGGGGTCAAATACCTCAACTTGCCTATTTTTCTCTGTAGACCAGATATGAATAGTACCTCTTAGGGCTGTTCTGAGTGCTGGGGCTCAGGGCAGTCTCCCCAGAATACACCAAAGTGCCACATTGATTTTTCTGGATTAAAGTTATTCAAGAAACAGCCAGTGCAAGAGAGCTGCTCTGACCCTCCCCGTCTGCCCCTCTGAAAACAGGAAGTAAATCTCCCGTGTGAAAGGTACCCTCGCTGTGCCAGGAGGCAGAGACACAGCCTTGTCATCAGACACACAGCCTTGTCATCAGACACAGGAAATTGAGGGCTGAGAAGGCTGTGCAAACAAACCTGGTTACTTCTTTACTAATTTACTACCCCAAGCCCAACCTTCTTTGTCTTTTCAGTTCTTCACAGATTTATTGTTTCTTCACCTAAAACATATAAAAGCTGTCTGCTTTGGTCATTTCTTTAGGTCCTCCATCTACGAGACCTTCATGCATATGCCCTTAGCACATATGAAATGAGATTTGATTCTCTCCTGTTAATCCATCTTGTGTCAATTTAATTATTAGACCAACCAGAAGAACTCAAGAAGGGTAGGGGGAAAATTTCCCCCTCCCCGACATGAGGATTCATTGGAACGACAATAGATGTAAAGCTAATGGCTGGTACACACCTTCAAAAGTTGTTCATTGTTGTCATTTTATATACAGACATAGATACAGGTATAGATATCCATCCCCCAAACTTAACAAACTTATTTGATGCCACTAAGTTGTTCCTTCATTTTTTCTTGTGAGGGACACTCTTAGAGGACGGTTGTGGGTGATGAGTACATTAGAATTTCAGAGAATGGAGTGAGCGGCTGGGACTTGGTCATGAGGAAAGTCTTCATGGGGTGAGGGAATTCAAACTGGTGCTTTAAAAAGTGCAGGGTGTGGCTGGGCAGAAGAAACGCAGCAGGCACATTTGGGGGTACAGGGAGCAGCACACCCCAGTTTGATGTAAGGAATATGGAAACTAAACTGGGAAAGACAGGACCAGAGACCACTGAGCTCCTGCACTCGGGTTTTATCTCATGGGTAGAGGGGAAGCTGCTGGTGGGATTTTTAGCAAGAATAAGCTGATGTTTTTACCCACAGTGAACGGATGTTAAGAGGTATTAAAAGTGCCTGGAGGTCGGGACCCTGGCTGGGAAGTTACTGAATGAGATTCAAGGCCCAGCCTTGACTGGATCAGTGGGGGTGGAGACATAAACCAGGAGAAATGTGAGGGATTAGAAGAAAGAAGGAAGACAGACGGGGGGGTTAACTCTGGGTTTGATGGGAGGGGCAATGACTCTCAGGGTTCACAGTGTGGTGATCTGAGGAATCACGTCCCTTAACATTGCTTTATTCTTTCAGTGATTCATTGACCAAGTACTTTCTGAGTGTGTACTATGTTGAGGACACTGTTTAGGTGCTGAGATTGTTAAAAAAAAAAGTGTGAGCCATGGTCTCTGTATTTAGAGTGTTCAAAGACTTGTTTCCTTTTCCTGTACCCGTAATTGTGCGTTGGGTGTTATAATGTAGACACGAAAAAAACAGAAGAGGGTGAACTGGGAAGACTTGGTGGTGGGCTGCCATTTGAGCAGGGCCTTGCCCGTGGCCGGGGGCTCACCAGGGGATGGGGAAGTGCCACTTCAGAAGTGAAGAAGAAGTCAAGAAAGTAAACTGGTGCGGGTTGGGGAGGACCTGACTGAACTCCATTTTGGAGGGACTAAGTACAGAGTGGCCATGGAACACCAGAGTGGACGTGGCTAGCAGGCCCCTGGAGACAAGGACTGGGAGGGAATCTCATTTATAACAAATCTGCCAAATTGGCGATAGCTTGAACGCTCCTCGTGGCAGAACGCTCCTCACTCACAGGTCGGCTCATTGACCTGCCAGACATTCCCAGCGCCAGAGCGTGAACTTGGTCCTTGAGTGGGTTGCAGGCTGTTAGAGGTGTTCATACCGGGGATGCCTGGATTGCAGGGCTGTTGCCTAAGGAAGATTCTGCGAGTCCTGTGCAGGATGGACCTGAGAGGGGAGCCGGCCGCCGGGACTCGGGCCGGCAGCGAGGCGGCTCTGGTTGTTGAGCATTTCCTGAGCTCCTGGTTGGGTTAGAGTCTGCCTCCTTGTCACTTTCATTTATGGGTCTAGTTTAACTTGACTGGAGCAACACAAAATCTCCTCTTCCTTCCACGTGACAAGCTCCACATTGTTTCAAGGTCCTTCTTTTTAAAAGCAAATCTTGCCCTGGGTCTTGATGTACCATCTGTAGACTTTCAACATCCTTATCCGTTCATTCAAGTATTGGTCAAAGCTTACGTGTATAGGGAGCAGAGGCGAGGGATGGGGGAGCCACACAAGGGAGGGGGGAGAGTCAGTAAAAGATGCGTTTTCAGGTTGGCCATTGCCAGGGGGGACAGGGTGCAAGCATTCTATGGCGGGGCCCAAGGAGCTGTATGGGAAGTGTCTCCAGGCTGTCTGTCCAAGGGAAGCATTTACTCATTGGCTCCCATCCCAGTGGGGCCTTAACTCTCCCTCACTGTCGGCGGAGTTCCGCCAGCCTCCCCTCTATCTCAGCAGTGAAGCCCTGAGGGGGAAATGAAAGGCAGGGGGCTGTTTCTGAGGCAAGTGCAGACAGGTACACCTCTGGGAAGTCGATCTGGTCCTGGGGCAGTGGCTGGAATTGGCAACAGGTGGGACCAGAAGAATCTGAAATGCGGCACAAGAGGTATCTGACACATCTGCTACCCACCAGGCTCTCTGCTGGGCTCTGGACATGCTCCAGTCTCTCCACCTACCTTTTAAGAGCTGGTGCTCGGAATTAAATAAACCCTCTAAATACAGTCGGTCCAGGGAAGATTTTAGGGCAGAGAGTAAGAGAAGTGTGAGGGTTGTGGAAAAATGATTTCAGATGAACATTGCACATATACTTGACACATGCACTCTCCCTAATTCTCCAGACATACCTTGTCACTGGTGAGTTTCACCAGCAAACACCAGGATTTGGCAGACTCTGTGCCAGGGGCTGGAGGTAGGGAGCATCCAGGTGAATACAGTATCTTCCTGACTTTAAAGAACGCCAGCCAGCCTGACTGGGGAGGCTGAAGACGTAGCCGAGCAATCCTAAGGCGGTGTGGGCTGCGATGGATGGAGAAAGGGTCCAGAGAAGAGTGTGATCAGCGTTCCGTCAGGCGGAGGAGTCAGAGAAGGCTTCAGGGCACTTTGAGGTGGTCTGGTTCCCATCACATGTGCCGAGATGGAGAGGCAGAGCGCTGCGAGGGACCCCCGAGCCTCGACTGAGGGGCAACCTGAACTGGCAAAATTTAAGCATCCTAGGATTCCTGCTTTCAAGTCAACTGTGACAGTACGGGACACTCTTAATGTTAGAAGCTACATTCAATGCAATTTCATTTTAAACAAATATTCCTAGCTTAAAAACTGCAGCCTTTTACTGGTGTGTGCTTTAGAGTATTTGGAGCCCACTGTTCCATTTCTTATGACTCAGTGTCTTTCCCATATGAATCGTATTTTCCTGGTGTACTGAAAGAGAGCTTGATTGTAAAAGGTTAAATTGAAGATGAAGTGGGTGGTTTTCCCCTCGTCTTCCCTTGTCAAGGAACACCGCAGAGTCTCTATAAACAAAGGCAGAATGTAGACAGTCTAAGGGCGGTTTCAGCTGAAAAAATTGTACTCTGTGTGTGTGTGCATGTGCGTGTGTGTGTTTTAGCATGGTGAACTGAAGAACAGTTCAGGAAAATAAGGAGCAGGTGGCTGCCACAGCCTGGAGGGCAGAAGGCCTCGCAAGAAGAGAGAGCACGTGTCCGCGGCAGGGCACTTGCGGCTGGTCAGTGGTTCCACGCAGGCCTTAGCCCTTGGGCAGAGGGTAGCTCGGAGCCTCCTGTCTCCTGCCCTTCACTCCAGGCCCCCACGACTGACAGATGGGAAGGATTTAGGGACAAGGGAAAAGCCCAGAATTCATATGTGGAGAGAAATTATGGGGCTAACAGCTGGAATTCATGAAGTTCCATATTAAGTGAAGGATTGATAGCAAGAAATCCAAAATACCCTTTCCCCAAAGACAGACACGTTAATAGCTCGAGGACAGGAAAGGCTTCTCAGGGTTCTTGGCTTCTCTTTAAATATAACTGTTTAAGCTTACGTTTGTTTATATAAGGGATAGCTATGGCTATATTTATCGTAAATTTGGAATTATTGGATTCAGAGATGAATGTGGTGTGATGTGCGATGTGCCAGAAATGAATCTGAAATTGGACCACATGCCTGTTTTGAGCCTTTTTTATTGAGATGTGTTAATGTGAAATGAAAATAATTATTTATGAATATTTTCACCTAAGTTATCTCATTTAGTTCTCTCTGCTACATACCAAGACGTAAGAATTTTATAACCTCTCTCTGCTTAAGAGGAAACCGGTGCTCCGAGGGACTAATTTGCCCAACGCCACACACTGGCAGACAAGAACTTAAACCCAGGTCTCCTGCCCTCGGCACCCATGGGTGTGCCCCCTGCCGGGACTCCTAAACCTCGGTGAGTTTCCAAACTAGCAGGGGGGCTTTTTCAATGTACCGATTCCTGGAGTGGGCTCTGGAATGTGTGCTTAAAAATCTCTGAAGTGATTCTGATGATCAACCTGGTTTGGGACTAACTGTTCAGATAAATGAAACAGCATTCTCTCACCAATCAGTACAAATTCTTCCTTACTCTGGGGATGTCGGCGGAGCAGATATTTTGAAGGTCAACAGAGCCACACCGGGAAGAATTAGAATCCGCTTGACCACATGGCTGGTAACAATCAGGGATGAGCTGGTTCAGTGCGATTACTGGCACCTGGGAGCACGTGATGAGGGAAACTGGATCATAACAAGTGAAGTTTCTCAATCTGTAACCGAGCAGGACCCTGCGGGGCCTTCCAGGGTCAGACCCGTCCCTGATACCCTCTGCTGCAGCCCCTCTCTGAAGTGCCCAGGTAACAATATCTCACGTATATATATTTTCTGAGTTTTTCAGATACTAAGAATCTCCACCAAAGGGAGGAAATTAACTACTGGATAATTGGGACCTGGCGCCTGGGGGTTGATTATGTTGACCTGTGACCTCAACAGCGGCCAATCAGAATTGTGCTCAAGCCTTTAAATACGCTTTGCTGAAACCCTTCCTCGTTCGGGGTTTTCTTCGGCGTGAACCGCTTCGCCCTCCTTGCTTGGCTCTGCCGTAAACATTTCTCTGCTCCAAACTTGGATGTTTGAGTCTGTTTGGCCTCAGGGTGCGGAGAAGAGCACACGAACTTGCCGTCGGTAACAGTTTTGGGGACCCAGTGCAGGAGTCTGTGCCCGTGGCAGGGGGACCCCAGCAGCCCCTTCCCTGGGTCCCAACAGCTGCAGGAGCGCGCTCGGCTCCGGGGATCCGGGACAGACTCCCCGACAGGCGCCGGCCCCCCCACCGCACGAGGCTGCCTGGAGCCCAGGACTGCCCGGAGCTGCGCCCACACCCGAAGTCGCCCGTGGGTGAGTCGCTCCCGCTCGCGCCGGCGGGGAGTTCTCTCCATTCTGTCTGGGCTCCTTCCCGCCGGGAACGGAGCCGCTCTGCGTCCGTTCTCCGGGCCCATCTGTTTAGAGGCCCCCGTGTGGGAGTGGAAGTTGAATTTTTAGACCACATCTCCTCTGATTTTCTGTCTGTGCGACCGTAGCTTACTTAGTGTTTGTGTTTTTGTGTGTGTGGTTTCAGATGAGCCACTCCGGCTTGAGCAGGATGAGAAAATTCTACCCGCTTCGCCCTGTGGGGAGTGAGCATTCTGGGCTCACTGTGAGCCAGTCTGGTTCCATTCTCTTTGGAGAGCTGGGGCAGTCTGTTTGGAGGCCTCTGTGTGGAAGTGGAAATTTTGGGCCACACCTGTAAGATCTTTTACTTGTGAGACCGTGTTTGTTGTCAGTACGTGTGTGTATCAGGACTTGAATTGGCCAAATGAGGTGTCATTGAGTAACAGGGCTCACGTGTGATGACACCAGGGCATCCTTCCCTGTGGCTTTGGCCTCCTCTGTGGCAGAGTGTTGGTAGGGTTTTTCCTTTCTAGGCTTGGTCTTTCGTTCAGCTTCTGGTCGGGCATTGGTTGTTGGGGGGGGTCTTCCCTTGTGGATTGATGGGGCATTGGTTGGGAATCCCTCTTCTGGGGCTGGGGGACTGTGACCTTGAGAGACCGCTTTGAATTGTCTGCTTGGTATTTGATAACATTCGCTGTAAATAATTAAATATGAATGATCAGAGTTCTGTTCCATCATATATACAGTCCTCCTGGAGTATATTTTATAAAACTGGGAGCTCTTCAGTGATGCTCCCATAAATTAAAGAAAATGATATTTTTACTGTCACACTGAGACCTCAGTGCTCCCTGAGGTGTGTAGAACGATGGCCCTGATGCATCTGCTGTTATGTCAAAGTGGGCCTTTTGCTACTTGCCTTTTGTCTTGGTGGGGCCTGGGGTGTGTGTCTTGGTACCTGACTCCAAATCCTATTCTCTCTCCCTAGTTTTGCTGAAAGGGAGGCTTCTGAATGTGACTGAATGACATATCATTGTCTATTACTGTTATTTTTTTAAACTGAAGTGGAAATTTGGAAACTGGGGGGGGAGGGAAAAATCACTGAAAATGGCCAAGATGATTGGGCTTTTGTATAAACCATTAGAGGAGGAATTGGTGTATCTCTTCCTGTGGCTTTTTGAGATGTAAACGACTTACCTGGGTTCTCAAAGAAAAAGGTTTTCTTTTTAAACTCAGGCAGAAAAACTGAGATCTCCAGTTCTGTTTGTCTCTAGGTAAAAATTAACATGTAAAAAGCTTTACTTAATTGACTTAAAAGTAAGCACTTACAAATTTAATACTTCTAAGTATGAAAGAAGCTAGACAAGAGATTTTTGGCTCATGTGATCTAGGAAATATTCAGTATTAAATTAATATGGATATTAAAGCTAGCTTAAGCTTGTTGGTATAATCCACACAGACATGTCTTTTATTGTATCTGGGTTTCCTGAAATTTCCTTAAAATGTCGGTAAGTTCATGTTGTTGTTGCAGAGTTTGTCGGAAAGAAAAAAACTCAGTTAACTTGGTATGACAAAATTCTTGTCAGTGAATTAAATGCAAATAACATAGGAGCTTTTGGGCGAACTCTTTGGAAATAATTCTGTTTTAGGAATGTCTACTTAAAAATGATCTCTCCAGATATTTGGTAACGTGAAATTTTAGAGTGGTACCAAAGTTAAGTGATGGAAGTTTGTTGAATAACTAGATCATTACCAAACAAAGTGAGATCCTGGAACATGATGTACTGAACACCAGCTTCCTGTTACGGAGCAGCTAAAGGTGTTTAGGACTATTATTAAATGTTTGCCACCTGAGAGATTTTCTATAAAAGCACATATTTTTAGAAACAATTATTGGTACTTACATTTGCCAGTCTACAGAACGCCAACGTAAAAAGATGGTTCATGCTTGCTTACTGCTTTGCTTTCACTAGAAATTAAAGTTTTTAAGAGTTGAGGATTCTAATTTATATATGTCATTAAAGCTATTAAAGATAATAAAGGAAACATTTCAGTTTATAGTAGAAAAATAGGTTATATATTTTGAGTTGAAAAGAAATGTTTTTGTCCTAAAGCTGGCTATTTCTAGATGAAAAAAAAAATAAGGGAGAAACTACAGAAATAGAGGATACAGAAAGTATTGTGGAAAGTTTGCAGAAAGGGAGCCCTAAAAAAGGAGTTCTGTGCACGGTCGGGCTGAGGTTCAGGTTAAGTTTAAGGAGGGACTGGTGCGGGACTGGATTTGCCTCCTCTGTTAAGAGAAAAAGTTTGTGGTAACAGATGCTTCTGATGACAGAGTGTATGAAACTTTCTGATGTTGTTGACAAACTTCCTGTCAGATTCTAATCAAAGTTCTTTGGACTTCAGCTAACTCTGGGAGGCTTCAGAGGGCCCCTGAGACAGCTCAGAAAAAGATGAAACTTGCTAGGACGGGTTGGTATGCTAAGTTACACAGCATTGTCCAGTGAGTGATAAGCCTCCTCAGACTGTACGGTAGAGATACATGTTGTTGCTATAGACATTCTGGAAATTATTTAAGGTTTCTGAAATTTAGGTATGTCCTGGTATAACGCTTTCAGTCACAATTCTAATTGTTCTGGACATAATTCTAGTGATCTTAAAATGTCATTTGCCACAGCAACATCATTACGCTTCTTTGTCAAAAGCGTTGTAACCAGATCTTTAACCTCGCCTTTTCGAGTCTTTCATCGTTCATAGACAGTTAAGCTGGTGCTTTGCAAACCTTTGCTTTGCTTCATCTTCAGTAAGATTCACAAAAAGGGCTTTTTGACAAGTACAGGTTTCTTTTAAATCATCCTGCTCAACTGGGAAAGATGTTTAAAAGGTCTAATGAAAACTCTGATTTCATAAAACTAGTAGTAAAAAGGATTAATTACTATCCTATGTAAACTGGTGAATATTGTTATAACTTTTTGATTTTGTCTGAAATATTAGTGGCTTTTAATCTATTTTCTAATTGAATTATTTATCAGGTGTTTGTCTGCTTGTCAATATTAAGTTATTGTTTTACTTCCAACCACGCTGTTGCCCCTAGTGTTTAGGATGGAAGGAGAATTGTCTGATGGTGTCGTCGCACAGTATAACTACTCACAATGTGTAACAGTGCTGGCTCTAAGTCTGCTGGTAAAAGCACGTGGAGAATGCTTGTGTAACGATTGGGTGTAAGTGATAAAATGTGTGCCTAATAATGTGTTGCCCCATTAACATACCTCTCACCCTGTTCATGAGATCTGATTAGTTCCTCCCGGTGTGGATGACTAGGCAAATACAAAGGAGGCCCAGCAGGAGGGACGTGATCTGACCCTGGGGCAGGAGCTGCCACCCCAGCATTGAGGGACGAATATTTTGATCATCAGTGCTTTGTTGAAAGATTTGCAATCAAAAGGGGGAAATGATGGGAAAATCTGCACTTACTGAGGTATGGGGAAGTCATTCTGGCTTGTACATAGTTTAACTTAAACTTCACTTACTGAAATGGCCTATTTTATGGCCTTTGGACATGAATTGTACCTCTGCTTTGGCCATGAGGAGGGGAATGTGTTTGAAATTCAGAATGGAGTCGTTGTGGTTCAGACATTCAAGGTAAACTAGGTGGCCGTCGTGTGTGGGGGGTGATTTCAGACACGTTCTTGTATGTTGAGAACTTGAGTTATCCTTAATTTCCTTAACCAGTGTTTTATAGTTCTCCACGTATAAGTCTTTCACCCCCTTGGTCGGATTTATTCCTAAGTATTTTATTGTTTTGGGTGCAATTTTTAAAAGGATTGTTTCTTTACTTTTCCTGCTAATTCATTGTTAGTGTAAAGGAATGCAACTGATTTTCATGTCAGTCTTGTACCCTGCTACCTTGCCGAATTCTTTTATCAGCTCTAGTAGTTTTCATGTGGAGCTTTTAGGATTTTCTATATACAGTATCATGTCATCTGCATATAGAGACACTTTTACCTCTTCTCTTCCAATTTGAATCCCTTTTATCTTTTTCTGAGCTGTGTCATATGTGGGTGACCACCAACCATTCTCAAAGCAGTGTCTGATGGAAGCTGCAACCTATGACTTCAAGGTCTCCTCTTGTAACTGTTAAACTTTTAGACAATAAAATTGTTTTAGATCAGATGTTAGTAGAAAGAAGATGTGTCATGGCCAGTAGCTCCCATTATGGGTGTGTTACTCCCACATCAGAAGTTGAAGCCTCCTTAGATAAAAGCAGACAACTGGCTGCACGTCTCCCCTGAAGTGTCAGGTCCACACTGGTTTTCAGGCTCATTCTCCTGAATTCCTCTAGGGGTGGGGAAAGAGATCTATCTTGTCTGCTAAAGTTCTGGTTGTCACTCCCCCAACTACTTCTAATTGGGTCCGGTGGCACCAACAGTGTGGACTAAATAAAGGACTGGGATCTGAATCATACAAGACTTGGATCCAGGACTTCAAACGTGGGGATGTTTTCAGTTTGGTGTCCATCCCCCAAGTTGGAGCAGGCCTGCACCCCATTTCAGCAGGAAGTAGCCAGAGCAGTTGTGCCTTATTCCTGAAAGACTTGGGGAGGATGGATAGGACTGGAGATCGAAACCAAGTCCCTCTAGAACCGGGTTCCTCTGCTGAGTTTGTGGTTAACCTCTCTGTCCAAAACTGTATTCTCTTTCTTGCCCAACACCTTCTCAAGATTGAGGAGTATCAAAGAAAAGAGGGGAATTATAACCGAGCAGGACCCTGTGGGGCTTTCTAGGGTCAAATCTGTCCCCCATATCCTCTGCTGCAGCTCCTCTCTGAAGTACTCAGATAATAGTATCTCATGTATATACATTTCCTGAGGTTTTCAGTTGCTAAAAAATCCCCACCAAAGGAAAGAAATTAACTACTTCATTGAGAGCACGTGGTCCCTGGACCTGGCACCTAGGGGTTAGTAGTATTGACCCATTACCTCAACATCAACTAATCAGAATTGTGCACGAGCTGACGATGTACCTGCTACCAGCCCTCTCCCCTCACCTGGCCCTTAAATATGTTTTACTGAGACCCTTCAGGGAGTTTGGGGTTTTCTTGGGCGTGAACCACTTCGCCCTCCTTGCTTGGCTCTGCAGTAAACATTTCTCTGCTCCAAGCTTCGATGTTTCAGCTTGTTTGGCCTCAGGATGCAGCGGGCACAGGAACTTGCCTTTGGCAACAAATCTTTCCTTGGACAATGATACACCCGTAAAAGTGGCTGAGACACACCGCGGGGCGGCCGACGTCAGGGAGGTAGAGCCGCTCTGCAGGTTGGGAACACTTGGACAGACCCCAAATCGAGCAGCCAGATAGGCTACCTTCAACATCGGCATGCTCACCCTTTCAGTTTCTGGACAGACTTGAAGTGCAGTGAATATGGGAAAGCTGGGTTCCGCTCTCAGAGTAGCCAGGCTGGTTCTCCTCTAGTGCTTGTCAACACCGGAGGGGGTCTACATGCTTTGTTTGGTGGGCCTACTTTTGAGTCCCAGCTGTGTCACTTGGTGCCCTCAGGTGACCACGTTTCTTCCAGCCCCAGTTTCCCCGAACATAAAGGGAGGGTAATGATGCTTTCATCAGAGTATTTAGAGGCTCCAAAGAAATACTGTGTGTTAAGTCACTAGTCCAGTGCCTGTGAATAGTGAGCACTGTGGTGAGTTGCAATGTTAATTTCTGTCTCTTCCATCCAAGAGCTCTTAAAATGTAATCAGTAAAGGATATAAATGCTTTAATGGGATCTTAAGCAAACAAGGCTTCAAATGCAGAAAAATCACTCTAGTAAAAAGCAAGGAAAGTACATGATGCACTAGGTCCTATCTTAAGTCCTGAGTCCAGCTTCTAGATATAGTGGGGGCAGGGGACAAGCCTTTGAACATTAGGAACTGTATCTGCACAGGGAAGCAAGAGGAAAGTGCATTGAAGAATTTGGAAACCAGGGGATAAAAGCACCTAGCAGGCACAAACACATGAAAGTCACTTTGGAGAATGACTTTAAATGAAGTCAGCAAGGCTGGACTGTAACCTGATTAACTCTATTAACATATCCAAAGAGAGAGCTTATCATTCAGAACTGCAGTCTGACAGCAGCAGAAGAACAGAAAATGGAAAGTCAGAGAGGCAAATGTGGGCACCTGCCCTCCTGGAGCTACCCAGGGTGGGGGGAGCCTTAGCTGAGGGACTTTGAATACTTCCACATCGGCAAGACCATCTGCACTGTGGGGTGTCTGTCCCAGGCTGTCAACTCAATGTCACTACACAGTCAAAGCATATAACTAATTTATTTTGTGTAAGTTCTGTACATCTCCTGAAATGTTATGATTATAACTTAGCTTCCAAGAGGCTCATAGGGAAAAGTACACACTGGACCTAAGATGCTGCTAACCTTTCTGCTGCTTATGTTCATCCTTGTAAAATAAGAAGCTGGTTTATGCTTCAGTCTCTTGTGAACTTAGCAAGCCTGACTCAGCCTCCCCGAGTCTGCTGATCTCTAGGACCTGAGATGGGCATGTGCAGGGTTCGTGCCAGACCTTGGGCAGTGAGGAGGGGAGCAAGAGGGTGTGTGCCCCCCGTCCCGCCTCCCGCCAGTGGCTCCGCTGGCCTTGCTGGTGACCCGTGGCTTTGCTGCACACCTTCTACTCGCCGTGGGGAAAGAGGGAAGTCTAGGAACAGAAACCACACGTTGGGTTTGAGCTTCAGACGAACGGGAGGAGTTCTGTCCTGAATCATGAATCGGCTTTAGGTGAAAGCGGTTTTCAGAGAAGGTAAAGCGTTCCTTTCCCCTCGCTGACCAGTTGCCTGGACCTTCTGAGGTGTGTACTTAAGAGCTGCAGTTACTCTAACAGTAACTTCAGATGCCGCAGGCTCTGCTGACGCCGCGTTCCTGCCCGCTGCGTGGCTGCAGCCCGTCTGTCCGCCGCGTTGCCCTCCCGCCCCTCCTGCGCTTTGGCGTAATCACTTGTCGTGCATCAGCCTGAGGGGCACAGATGCCCAGGGCCCTGAAACCACTCCCGCGAGGGGACCTGGGCTTTGCTTACTCCTCGAGGGGGAGGCGTGCTTGTGCCGCTCTGCAGGGTCTCTGCACTGCGTGCCCATTGGCCCTGGGCCCCTGGCCCGCCAGTCTCCACGCCACGGCCACGCTGTCTTCCTACAGCGTGCATCTAAACACGTCCCACTCAACCCTGAAAGCTGTCAGTGGCTCCCCGTTCAAGTCCCCACTCAGCAGCGTGTCTTAATAGATAGACCCTGCGAGGTCTGCCCTTTCTTAACTGTTCCAGCCCCGTTCTTCACCCTTCCTGCCTGTCACCCTATGATCTCCCGATCTCTTGTATTGAAAATACCCCACGGATTCACTGGCCTCTTGGCCTTTGCACATACACTTCCTCCCCCATCCACTACCTTTTCCTAGTTGCCTAGAAAGTTCTTAAATTTTTTGTTTAGACACCCTATCCTTTGGGAAATTCATTACAAAATACCTTTTGAACATCTCCGTTGTGCCAGACACTATTCTGGGTGCTGGGGATACAAGTGCACGAAACAAGGAAAGATCTTCCCTCATTCTATGTTCATGGCCTGCTGGTCCTGTCTTTCCTAAACTGCCAGCTCCCTGAAGACAGGGCATGCGCATTAGTTACGGTGTTCTCAAAGCCTAGAAGAACGCTTTGGTGCACAGGCAGCACTCAGCATAAGTGAACAGCCCTTAGAGGTCCGAGAACTTTCTGCAAAGAGAAGAATTTTCTGTAAAGGCAATATTTTCAGATTTTTTTGCTCTTTATGGCCTCTTTCATAGCGATTCAATTTTGTGGTTGTGATGCTAGCAGTCAGGGACAGGAGGTAAGCGAATGAGCATGGGTGTGTCCCAGTCAAACTTAGAAAATCCCTGAAGTGTCTTGCAGGTTTGCAGCACTTGATTTTATCTCTTTTGCTTATTGTTACTCTCAGCATCCAGAACCTCTTCTGGAACATACACTGTGCATAGCAGATGCATGATATATCCTTGTTGACTGAGGGATTAAAGTGGATTTCAGGCCATTTGGAATTGAACCCAGTCTTTGTGACTTCACAGTCAGCGGTCGTGTATGTCACATCCTGCTGGTTGTTTAACTGAATAAGGACATTGGGGATCAGAATTCCCAGGACACAGGGACCCACAGTGCTGGTCAGTTGATCTAGAGCTGCTATGCTTTTTCTAATCTTGAGAGGTCGTGTGCAGCTGGGTTCCTGCCAAGAGTCCTTTGTTAGCCCTAAACAGGGATGGACCCCTCTTCATAACATCTGAAGAACTGGGTAGTGAACAGGCAGATAGGACCAGCTGGTAAACCACTAGCACAAACAGGTAAGTGCAAATGGGGTTATACCGATGGGATGAGGCTGTGCAGAGAGTTGAGTAACTTACTCTCCAACAAGGGCAAGGGTCCGAGAAGCCTTCAGGAATGTAGTCAGGTGCATCTGAGTATTTTAGGTCGTTGTTCTCTCTCTCTCTCAGAAGTTATTTCCCCAGAAATCCCTCTCCCTTTGTTCTAGTTTGCTAACAGAGGCCTGGATTGTAAGAGGCTAACTGGAAGTTGAAACAGAGGGAAGCACCTGGGCTGCTCGCTCTGCAAACTCTGGAAGTGATGAGTTGGCTGCTTGAGCTGTTCAGTGGGGCCCGGGCAGCCTGTTCCTCTGCAGCCTGAATCTGTTCCCTGTGTCTCTGGTTCCGTGTTGGCTTATGACCAATGACTAATGCTTCATCCATGAGTCATTAAACCCATTCTGCACTTTCCTGGTTCCCTAATCTTGGAATTCATCCTTGAGTCCAATGGTCCAACGCTCTAGCTTGGTATTCGGATGACTGAGTGAACAGAAATAGCAATAAAAATGTATATGTTCATGTAACAGTTTAAAATGCAGTTCCCTTTAGAGAAGGCTTCTGAGCAAATAAAAATCCTCCCAAACCATTTCAAGTCCTTTGACATATTTGAAGCTTTCCATTTCCTTTGCACCCTCATGAGAGGTCAGCCAATCTAGCGAGGGTACCTGCTAGCTCTGCACACACTTTGCCACAAAATTCAGACTTCATGAGGTAGCTCTCCTTTCTAATGCTTTTGATTAACTGCCCTAATGGAAGAAGGCAGAAGCATGGATAATCTAATAGAGATGGCAGCTGATGAATATGTATGTGTTTGATGTTCTAGAAAACAACTTTAAAGGGAGCGGTGAAATGCCATGGATGGCTAAACTTAGGATGAGAAGAAAAGATGTCCAACTTCTTGACTGCTGCTCACTTCTCTGAAATCTGTGTCATTTTAAGAGCAGCTGTTTTCACGGGGAGAGCCAGGAATGGCCTGGTAACTGTGAAAGGATGTGGCAGACTTAAGTGGAAGGGAGGCGACGTGGGGTGGGGGAGGAAGAAGGTTTCAGTGAGACATGGGAATGTCCTATTCATACAAGTCGGGTGGGTGCTGGGGGTGGGGGAGCAGGGAAGGGGTAGATTTAGCTGCTAATGCTGGCCAGCATTCAGCTTTGCCTGTCCAGACGTAAGATCCAAAGGTCACAGCCTACGCAGGAAGCCCGAAGTACCTGACGAGGATCCTATAAGCAGGCAGATGGAGCACAGTGGTGGAGAATCCGAGCAAATGTGATTGAAATGCAGGAGTGCAGGCAGGAAATGTGTGGTTTTCCTCTTCTGGAGGGACGGCGGAGAGAGGGCGCCAGCCTGCACAGCCAGGGGTGAGGCTGAGTGGGACAGAGTAGGGTATCCCTTAGTACGAGGGTACGAAGTCATGTAAGAGGGTTCAAACTGGTTGCAGAGAGGAGCTCTTGATATTGATGCTGAGAACCTGATTGTGAAGCCAGGAGAATCATGGAACCCGGGTCCAGACGGGAGGGTGGTCCTGGGGTATACCTGACACAGAATGTGGCCCCCATGACTCTTGTCTGTTCTCTTTAGAGTGACATTCAGGGTCTTCAGCCACAATTAAGGGCAGAGGATATGGACAGACAAGTGATTAATTGTCACCAACAAAAGTCTGTTCTCCCATCCGGCATACCTAAGTGCCGCTGCCTAGATCTGAGTCCCAGGTGCTCTGGGTGGGTTACCTCTGGTGGGCCTGGAGTGGTCATGGATCGTGCTCAGCCAGACATTTTGATCTCCTCCTTCCTCTTTAGTACGCGGCGTGGATGGGCAGTGATGGTACCAGAGGGGATGACCACGGTGGAGGAGCTGACCAGAGGAGAATGACTGGGAAGAAGATCGGGCAGGCAGATTGTATCGATTTCTCAGTGATTCAGATAAGAGAGTCTATAAAAATATCCCATAATGGAAAATTAACAGTTACTGAATAGTCACATATTCTCGACTTCCTAAAAACGTGCCACTAAAAAATTTGGCTTTCAACATTTGTTGACACATAAAATAAATGCATAAACTGCACGGCATTTCTCTCTGGAACCTTATGCTACTCTTTATGTTTACTTAATGAGGGTTAGTCCTTCAATATTTTCTTATTTTTCAAGTAGAAAATAAAATAAGAGTTCTATCCATCATACCTCCATTTCTAAAGGGGCTGCTCCTGGGGAGGCCTGGTTAAGAGAGGTTCTGTGACTGTGGGGCCACCAGGCTTAAATTAATTGGTAAAATCCAGTTCAAAAAGATGCCAGCGTCAATGCAGGAGAGTTTAACATCCATTTACTGACACCCACCATGGGGAGCAGTTAGCCTCGGGGCTTACAGGTGAAGTGGGCTAGTGATATCAACAAATAGAGCATAGCGTTTGAGACTGGACGTGTTGGAACGGTGACAGGCATGAGAACGTGAGAGTAAGATTGAGATTATGTGAGTTAAGGGATAATGTTTCTTGTAGGATTTCACAAAGTCAGGTCACTTCTGTCTAGTGATGCTCAGTCATCTTGAGCTTCTAGGACTCATTTGCAAGGTGAGCACCACTGACACGTGATAAAACCATCCATTCACTATTTACCCACAGTTCTCTGCGTGGTTTCTCACTAGCACACTGTACTAACTCCGCTGTCAAAACCCAGTTTCACAAGTGCCCAAGCAGATCAGTCTAGGGTACTGATCGTTCAGTGGCTGCTAATTGCTGTAGTTTAGAATTGGATTCAGTAGTGGAGGGGAAAAAAACCCCAGAGGTCCATTTGTTCCATCCTTGCTATGTGTTTTTCTAGGAAGATGCTTGCTTTTGTTATATTAGCCATTCATTTTTTAAATGTAAAAAAATCAGCTGGAAAAAATTTGTAAAGATGTTATGATTTGTTGGCATTAAAGCTGTGGTTGCCTTCAGGGCGCATTAACTTCCATATCCTCTTTTACTTAATTCCTCTGTTTTGTTTTAATTTATCAGCTGTCGCTTGCAAGATAGAAGACCTATTTTTCAAGCAAGATTACCTTTTCTGATAATAGGCAACCCATCTTATTCTCTCCAGAGCACATTTTTGTAGGAGGAGAAAGATAGATTTTTCTTAAAAGTCATCAACTGTGTCTCCAGATGTACAGGTGCAGTGAAAGTCTGCAGAAGGAAGGGCGAGAAACTGATTTGTTGATGTAGATTTTGATGACAACGTCTTTCCATTGTTGGCTCATCTTTTACTAGCATAAATCTGAAAATTATTTCCTGGGTCGAGAAGATGAATTTTCCTTGGTAATTTATGGGACCAGCCTTTGCATGCCCACTGAGACAGAGGATGACAGTCGAGTTGTAGTGATTTGCTCTCAGGAGCAGAGGTCACTTTGTGGCCAGTGCATTCATGTGAACCCAGAAGTGCAGTAAGGGAAGGGGGAGGTTTACTCGAGAGAGGCCAACCTGGAATGTGTAAGAGCTGGAGACTTTAAAATGCAGCTCTGAGTGACCAGGTTTGTGATATTCTAAAAGGAAAGTTTTTTTTTTTGGTGGGGGGGACCCTAGAATGAAACCTGCGATATAAGGGTAAATCGTGGCTGTAGATTAATAATACCATCTCCTGTGCAAGATAACATTATCCACATTTGGGTTCAGGAGTAATGTCTTCAAAGTTTACATCCCCTGAATAAAACATTTCCCAACGGCAGCACATATGCGCGCGCGCGCACACACACACACACACACACACACACACAAACACAAACACAACATCCACGTTTCCCACCGTATCCAGATTACTGCCTATAACTTAAGACTGCATTGTTTAATGTCATGACCACTAGCCACATGTGGCTAGTCTGACCTGAGCTTTGTTTTAAGTGTAAAATAAACAGTAGGTTTCAAAGACAGTATCAAAATAGAAAAAAAAATCTTAATTTTCTATATGGATTAAATGTTGAAACAGTAACACTTTGGATATATTGGATTACTAAAATATATTTTTGCAAGTCATTTCACCTGTCAACTTATAGTCTTTTGATGAAGCTACAAGAAAGTTCTCTTATGTGGCTTGCAGTGTGTACAGGGTGGGTCTAGGAGCATAGGTCATGATGGTGATCCTCTGGCATTCCACAGTGGGCTCCGAAAAGTTACTGGAACTTGGGTTACCAGGTCCTGACATGCAGGGATCCTGTCCCTGGTGTCTCCTCTGGGCTCTTCAGGAGCATCCAGTCTGCCTTGAGCCATGACTACAGGCAGAATCCATTCTCCTGCCTTCACTCCAGGCTCGCTCTGCTCTCCCAGCTGTAGCCTAACGACCTTAGGCTGTCATGTTGTGAGCAAAGTCTGGGGACATGATGCCTCCAGGGTCAGGCAAGAGAAGGTTCTGGGTTCCGACGACAATGATAAGTCACTCGCGTTGGGCAGGACGACCTCCGCCCCGGCTGTTCCTAAGGATGCACTCCTGCTTCTGGTTACTCTTTATTGAAGACTGAGCCGTTGAGGTGGCTGCCTGGTTTGAATCTGTTTTCTCCTCCTCTAAAGGTGACAAGCTCTGATTTTATTTTATTCTTGGTAAACTTAAATGAAAGGTCTTGCCTGGGCTGTGGGGGAGAAGCTGTGTGTGCCTTTGCATTCAAGGTGAGCAGCATATAAATGTTTTCTTAATGTGCTTCAGACACGTTAGGAGGCATAAAGAAGGGAACAGACCTGGCAGGTTAGTGACCCCCTCTCGCTTCCTTTGCATTGATTGAAACCGCCTTACTCGAGCTTGCCTTTTGGAATTTTGAGCAAACTAATTTTCTATGTCCCCAGGAGCTGATACTTGTCACAATTCTATTTCAGAATGTTTTTTTCCTAACATGGCAGACCTCATTGTCAAGATATTTTCCTGCATCTTTTCTCTCTCTCTCTCTTTTTTTTTAATCTTGGCTCTCCAGGCCCGTCCATGAGACCAGACCCCATCCTAGAGCTGAGGTGAGAGACCAAAGCCTGGAGAATGACTGTGTTACGTTAGAATTTTACTCTATGAAGTCACATTTCAAGAGATGTGATTTAACACTTAATAGCCTCCAAACCCACTTAATAAGAAGTTAAATTATATTTTGTATTTTGACTGCATTTATTAGCATTTTTCCTTTTTTATATGCCTGGGGTTTCCCCACATGCTGAATATTTTGGTTACTTTCTTTTACACACTTATACTGTTTTCCACATTTTTAAAGCCCCAAACAATATTGTCATTTCAAATTAATTTGATTCACATATGTAAAAAATACTGTTAGCTACCACGGAGCTCCAGCTTTCAAAGAGCTGATGATGGAAAGATACCCTAGGTTAATTTAATAGAGCACGAGAAAGACGCAATAGATCAGAGATTCCATTTTTACCAAAAGACTAAATAGTAGAATGAGAGCCCTCAGACAGCAAAACCAAAGGGGAGAGGGAGGTGGGGGGAACTCAAGCGAGCACAGTGTTGTGACAACAAGCAAATAGAAGGAAAAACCAGCCCTAGGGGAATAAAGAAAGGACATAGTTGGCATTTTGGAAGTTACTAATAAAAGAATCCCTCCTTACAAGTGCCATTAATAAAGGCTGCATTTATAATGCACACTGAACAAGTGCACAAGGAGAAACTATTTCTCTGTTATTGGTAACATCGGCCCTGAAATGCTAAGAAGCAATTTTTTTTTTTGATCCAGAACAATGTGGGACACATGGATCAGCTGAAACTGAGAGGAGAGAATATCTAACTAAAAGAAAGACTATCTTTTAGCTTCTGTCAAAGCTTTTTTCCTTCCACTATTTCCAGTGTGAGGAGTTATAAATTAATTTCTTTAACACTACTGTAAATGATCTATTGTTTCTATGTACAATTGTTTAAGTGAAAGGTGACTATTTCTGAAGTTATTTCACTTGAATACTATTCCTTTGTTAACTTATTAATTTTGCCATTCATTCATTTGTTCATACATCAGTCACTCACTGAATAAATAAAAATGACATTGTGAGGCCAGTCATTGTCTGTGTATCACACCATAGTTTTCATGGGAACACATAGATACACTGGCCAGGCAGCCAGCAAACATAGACTTCAAGTACTTTTACTAATTTATTTTTAATGATCGTATCTACAGCCAATGTGAAACATGACAATGACGGCTGATTCTGAAAAACAGTAACCAGACAGACACTGCCATTTTTAAAACTTATAAGCCACCATGAAATATCAGAAAGTTTCCATGGAAAGGAATTAAATTCAGTGTATTTTCATTCCTTCAACCCAAAAGAGATAATGAGAAATTTGCAACAGGCATAGGTCTGAAAAGTGTTTACCTGAATGTAAATGACAGCGTAGATTCTATCTGCGGGGAGAGGTGTGTTGACTCAGGTAGATGTGAAAACATTTGACAACTTGTTAATTGTTTTAGTCACTCTATCTAAACCTTTAAACACGGCTCCTTGGCGTATCTTATTAGGCAGAACTCTAATAAGTAACTGGTATGGAGTAAAAGATCACATCCTTCCAATGGGCTAAGAATGCATCAATTCAGTCAATGTAGTCACTTTTTAAATTTGATGGGGAGCAGATTGATTAACGGAATCTTTCACTTTGTCATCATATTTTGACCCAGTTGTTTGCTGAAACAGAGAGCTGCTCAAGTTGCCCCTGGAAGAGGGGGACTTGGTCACAGAGATACGCAGATAGCTACGGGAGCAGAGCAGCTCTGCGGACTGACTGCCACGTTCCACGTTTCCAGCTCCAGTGGGGCCTGGGGAGGGAACCCAATCACTCCAGCTCAGCTTTTCCCACCAGGCCGTAAACAAGCCCATGGATAATGGTCAACCAGTCTGATGAACTCTGGCTAGGGAGCCGAGGACGGAGGGGAGGCTGTGTTAACAGCAGAGTGAGGATGCTTTGGTAGTGATTGTGGAGGGGGAAGTAATGCCCTGGAAGTGGCATTCTGAGGGGGTGCCAGTAGCGTCTCGTTGGCATTGCAAGAACGGGCAAATTCACGATGTGTATGTCAAAACAGACCCATTACTTACTTTTAGTTTTTTCTATACTTTATAACTATTTATCACTTTTATAATTATAAAATTGAAACAACTTTATTGAAATCAATTTTGAAACTAAAAAGCACAATGAAGAAACCTTTATTGGATTTTTTTATTGGGCCTTAAAGAAGTTTAATTCATTTATATTGATCACAAATGATGGATTTGGTTCGGTGTAATTTTTCTATTTTTGGCTTTTGGGCTTCCTTAAATTTTTTGTTTGTTTGTTTGCTATAAGAGATTTTTCTTTGCTATTCAATAATTGAAAAGTTCTTATTCTATTTTTATTCAATGTAATTAATGTATATATTGTTAATTGAAATATATTTAAATCGGTTTTTCTTATTTAGTATTTAATTTCCCTCTTTTCTTTCTTCTAGGTATCCTTGATATAATCTGGTATATTATATTCAAATTTTTATTTTACATTTTTCTTTTTACATCATAGCTATTTTATTTAAAGAATTATTTTTTAAAACACATATTTTATTACACTGTTTTATACAGTTATTTAGATGGAATTCTATATTTAAATGTTCTCATTACTGATTACAATTTTTTTAATACCACAACTTACCAATGTGAGTTTTTAATTTTCACTTTTAAAGTAATTATTTTTAGAAAGAGTATATGGGTGTTACACATTCTGCACTTTTTATGTCTGAGAACGTCTCTGTTATCCTGGTTGTATATAGATTCTCTAGGTCGAATCTTTTTTTCCCCGGAAAACTGCAGACTTCTCGCAGGGAAAACATCTGGGGCTCAGCCATGTAGATGAGGACTCTAAACTGGCTTGATTTTATTGTTGTTACTTTGTTATTTTTTCCTACTGATAATGTAATTTTTCAGTCCTTAAAATGAAAAGAAATGACCACAAGGATCTTGGTTTTGGTATCTGCTATGAGCTGAATGGTGTCCCTCTGCGCCCCCCCCCCCCCAACATTCATTCACTGAGACCGTAACCCGTGGAACCTTAGAGCATGAGCATTTGGAGACAGGGTCTTTAAATATGTGATTAAGTGTAAATGAGACTGGTAGGGTGGACTGCACTCCAATCTGACTGGTGTCCTTATAAACAGAGGGGATTTCCACACGCTGTGAGGCCCCAGGTGTGTGTGCACACAGAGGGAGGACCGTGAGAGGACGCTGTCTGCGAGCCGAGGGGAGATCCTCAGAGGAAACCAAGCTGTGGCACCTTGACCTTGGACCTCCAGCCTTCAGAACTATGAGAACAAATTTCTCTTACGTCCCCAGGCTGTGATTTTTTTGTTACCAGAGCCCTAGCAGACGACTGCAGAGTCCGTTACCAGTTTATGTCCTGCTGCTTGTTAAGCCCTTTTAAAATGAATGCCTTGTGTCTCGTCAGCTTAGGAAAATTCTGTTATTTCTGATCTTTGCTCTTTCTCTGTTCTCACCTTCTGGAGTTCTTACCGTAATGAACTGCATCTCTAGGATCTGTTCTCGTTGCCTCCATCTTTTTGACCTGTTGGTCTCTTTCTTTTCTTACTTTTGCTTTTTTGAAACAGTGGATCTGTTGTTCACATACCTTCATTGTAGTATTTGATTTGGACTTTATGGTTGTCATTTCATGAGGTCTCATTATCTCAGATCCCCCCCTATCTGTCCTTCTTTCTTGGATGTAATGTCTCTTTGATTATTAAGAGCACAAATTACAAAGTTTTCTTTTAGTTTTCCTGGTTTAGTGGAGGACAGTTCTTTGGTTTCTTAGCACGATGTCCTCCCTTTGAACTGCCACATGATTGCAGGCTCCCTGTGACTTCTGTTCGTCCTTACGTGGTGTTGGTCTGTGCTTGTCAGAATTCCAAGTCCTCATGGATGCCTGTCCACTAATTTTCCCATCCCATCCAGCACTTCCCCCTCGTACAAGGAGCTGTGGGTCAGGTAGCCCCTGCTCCAGTCTGCTCTCATCCGCACCATATCCAGCAGATATTCCCCAGTGTTCATCATGTGGAGTTTGCTCTCCTCTAGTTTCTACCAACTCTGCAAATTTCCCCTAGTTTGGTATTCTGTTGGTCATTTAGATGGAATTTTGGGCAAATGAAGAATTAAAAGTAGGTATAAATGGAATGTTCCCCTAGTTAAGAGGACAGCTGCAGCTGGCTGTTTGCACAGGGTGGAAGTGGGGGTGACGGAACCAGGATTTTACCAGCTACTTGGAAATTTTCTTTGAAACATTCCCTAGCAATGATCGGCTTGTGTGTGTCTCTCCGTCACTGCACTCCCATAGCAGACTAGGTGCTCGGAAATGTTTGGTGGATCTGCACTGAGTCCTCCATGTGCCCAGAGCCTCAGTCTCCAGGACACCAATGACTGATGTTCATCAAGACACCCCTGGGGAAGATGTCTGACTCTTTGTTGCCATCCTGATGGCTTCTTTAAGCTTTTGGCTTAAGTTCTTTACTTGGGATTTTGAACATGGTTTGAGTACTTGTTTTAGTGCCTTTCTGGGAACCGAAATAAACTGACAAGCTTGTGTGCTAGTCCTGGACGTTACCTGCGCCTCTTCTAATCTTAGGGGAAATTTTATTTACATTCCGGGAGGTGTAAATGGTTGTCTGATCTATATTCCAAGTACTCTGGATGTGCTTTCTGAGACTTTGCTTTAAAAAAACAAAACAAAACAAACAAACAAAAGCTTTGAGCTTTTAAAGGTATTCCTTTACCTCTCACCTTGTATCTCTCTCTGCAGCCAGTCTTCTGCCTTATATTAATCAACTACTTACATGCCTGCTCTCTGTTTTTGGACTGTGATAACTGGAGGACGGGAGCTATGTGTCGCTCTACTAATGTCTAGCACAGTGCTTTGCTCTTTAGGTATTTAAATATTTTCCAGTAAATTAAAGTAGCTTGGTAAATTGCTCCCTTCCTGTCCTGCTTCTTCTGTGTATTGTGGACATTGCTTATTATCTGCCAACCATCCTTTTCCTTTTCTTGCCAGTACTCCTACTTTTATTTTGGTTATCTGCCCTGCCCCTTGTGGCCTGTATGCATCTGGGGAAGGTTTTCCTATCCTGAGCTTCACTGGCCCTCACTGACATAGGCCAAACAACGCTCCCTACAACCTGGCTCTGGTGTTTGGTTGAGACCCAGCCTGGACCAATTGCAGTGAATCGCAGGACTTGTCCTTGAAAGGCTGAGCTAGAGATGCTCTTTCTCTCATGTTGGATATGGGCGAAATAGCAGGTAGCCCTGGGATTTGTTGGCAGCCATGGTGCAACCATGAGGAAAGTAACTTTAGGATGAAGTAGACCTTATAGAAGGCAGAGCATAGAGACAGAGGTTGAGTTTCCTTGTGGACATTTCTGTGCTACTGGCTTAAATTAAACCTCAAACCCACATTATGCCTGAACTTTCCAGAGATGAAAACTAATACATTTAATTTTTTAGGTGGTTTGTGCTGGGTTTCTTTTGTTTACAACCCAAATCCTTATGACTGATACACTATATTTTCAGCCTATTTAATCATGAAAGCATTTTGGTGGCTTGCTTCATTGATTTTCCTCCTTGCCTAATTCCTTGCCTGAATTCAGTTTCATCTTCTCTCTTTAGGTTTTCCAGGTCATATTTGTTAGTGATGGTCAATTGCTTATAGCCTTATAGAATCACAGAATGACCGGGGATCAGTTGTTCCTACTCCCTTATTTTTAGACAGTAAAACTAAACACTAATGAGGCTAAATGATGCACCCAAGATCATTACAGTTTTAATATTTTATTCATGACTTAGGCTCATCATCAGCATTAATTATTAGGTTGTCCTGTGACACATAGGGGGTGAATTGCTCAGTGAAGACTATTCACCCCACCATGAATGGAGGTGTTTTTCTAGACAGGTTTCCATCTGTCTTTTTCAGTTAATTGTCACTTCCTTACCGCTGCTTTTGGGAGTCTTTGATCGCTCTTGTTGCCTCTAATCTTATGTCTACTGCATGATAGGAAAGGAATGAAGGCCACTAAGGCTAATCATGTTCCATAAGCTGATAACCTCAATTTTACACACAGTATTAAGTCAGTAGTCACCTGAGGGTGACAGTCACTGTCCTGTAACCTAGATGACCATTGAAGTTCTTTTCACCGATAGTCTTAAGCCTTCTTCTGCTTGCTTCTAGTTTTGGGCCGTATAACTTAGTTGACAGAAAAGAGAAAGATGAACAAGCATTAGTTCTCTTGTCATTTTTGAAGGTTGTTTTATGTTCAGTGTCACTGAATCTCATTTAAAAAGTAAAACAGGTAAACCCGAGTGAGACGGCACATTGGGAAGTTAACTCTGGTTAATTGAATTGTCCGGCTTACTGAAAGGGTGTTCTGAACATCCTTCCCGTTGCTGAGATCTTTCTGTAATATGCTGGCCCCCTTAGCTCTCCTCCTAAGTCTGCAGTATGGAAGAAAACCTTTTTCCCGATCAATTTGCATCTTGCAGTGCTTCATCCTGAATAACGCTAGGTGAAGCCCGAGAGGGCGGTGGCTTTGAGCTGTGCTAGTGTTGCTATATGTCAGACAGGATTACCCTCCTGGAAGGACTTGTCCTTCCCACCCCCTTACGATTAGGCCTGGCCCCATACTTTTTCTGGTCAAGGAAGTAGAAACAGAAGTGCTGAGTGTCATTCTGGGTAGAAGTCTTCAGCTGCCAGGCTTTAGGGTCTACTTCCCTCTTCTGTGGTTATGATAGAGGCATGTGTCCAGATGGAGCCTCCGTAGCCTAGAAGGGTAAGAACAAACCTTTGCTATTTGAAGCCACTGAGATTTGGGGTTTTCTTGATACCACAACATATCCCAACCTTATCTGGCTGATCCGCAGGGTAGAAGTGGACAGAGCTCTGGACTGAACTCCTGCCCGCCTCCCACCCTCATGCCTCCATTGTAATAATTCTGCCTTTTTTGTTTTATTTGGAAAAAAAGTCTATTGCTTAAAAAATGATTAAAACCCGTTGATGTAGGAGTTTGGTCTTAATGTGCACGGGGACCCTAGGGTTGAATGGATTTTCAAACGTTCACCCCTTGAGTGTTCTTGTGATTGGCTTCCCCCATAAAAGTAGGATGCGGTGCAAGTTTAGTTAACAGAGGGCTTGTGTGTTCTGCTTTTCCCTAATGGTATACCCAGGCTGTGCTTCTAAATTCACATGTCTGATGATGGCATGTGGTTTGTGAAATGAGGCTCATTGGTTGATAGTATATATTATAAAGCACAGCGTGACACATATTAAACACAGTAGAGAGGATCACTGAGTGGTAATTTCGAGGACCATAGAGTATCATTTCATATTATTTTATCATTTAAGACATCAATCAATGCACACACTGCCTTCCATTTAAGGCTGACTTTGAACTGAACCATGTGATTTGAGGGTCTTCGGAGACTCTTCAAGGATGGACTGAGAGGGACAGTCACATTTTTTACACAATAGACCCTGAAGGGAAATATCAGAGTCTGAATTGATTATTGGAAAAAAAAAATACCTTTTGAGAGTCTTTTCTCTCTGAGACTTGAGCATAAAATTCCTGAAAACAGAACTCATTCATGTGTTAACCATTTATTTAAAATCATGCAAGCTCATTTTCAGATGGAGACAATTTTGGATTACTCAAATGAAGGGGAAGAGACACATGAAATATGCCAAAGAATGGATAATTCCCAAACCACGTATAAAGTATTACAATGGTCCATAAAAATGAGGGAATGAGCTCTTGGTTAATTAACATGTTTACTTCATAGGAGATTTAAAAAAGCCCAGGTGTTTTTACTTTGACGGTTTTAAAAATTCTTGGTTTAGCAAGCAGAGCTTCGTGACTAATGTTGGATCTTTTTTTGAAGACTGAAGATCTTGCACCATTTCGGTGTCATGAATGTGAACATAAATGATCAACGTGAAAATAAGAATTGGCAGGGGACTGGGCTGAAGGTGCACCAGCCTCTGAATGTGCTCCCTGATGTGCTGGTTTCAAAAGCTAAATTCTTTCTTTTGTTGTTGAAATATAGTTGATTGACAATATTGTGTTAGTTTGAACTGCACAGCAAAATGATTTCTATAAACATAAATTTTTAAGTTACAGGTTATTATAAGATACTAAATACTGTTCCCTGTGCTATCCAGTAAATGCTTGTTGCTTATCTATTTTACATATAGTAGCGTATGTCTATTAATATCCTAAGTTATCTGCCCTCCCCTTTCCTTTTTGGTCACCATAAGTTTGTTTTCTATGTCTGTGAGTTGGTTTTGTAAATGGACTCATTTGTATTTTTTAGATCCCACATATCAGTGATACCATGTAGTATGTTTTTGTCTGGCTGACCTCACTTCGTATGATCTCTAGCGGCATCTATGTTGCTGCAAATGGCAATATTTCATTCTTTTTTATGACTGAGTAATACCCTGTTGTGTATATATGTATAGACACACCACAGCTTCTTTACCTGGTCATCTGCTGATGGACACTTCAGTTGCTTCCATGTCTTGGGTACTGTGAACAGCTAAAAAGCTACATTCTTGCTGTGAGGGTACTTACTGCTCTTGTGCTTAAAGTGGTTGCTGAGGTGACTGTGGGACCAGGAAGTGGAGAAAAACTGGAAAGTGAGGGATCACGCAAATGGGTTCCAGTTAATTGAAGTTTTATGTTGTGTGTTTCACTCTCATCATTCACGTGGCTCCCATGCACTTGGTTCTGAAGAACACGTGACAAAGAGTTATCCTGCAGTCAGTCAGGCTGCCGTATTGAACCCAGTGGAGACTGGATCCACACACTTCCTGTCAGTTCTGTACCAGCGGCGCTGTGTCCCCGCTTCCTGGTCTTGTGTATTACAAACACGTTTCGAGGGTGAACTCATTGGTTCTGACAGGATCCATATTTTCGATCTATACATGTCCAAAGGACATTAAATCTAACTGTGGGAAATGTTATCACATTACAATTATTATATTGACAAGCAAATTTCCCTGAGTAATCAGTCATGGAAATGGAAAGAATGTTCATTTTCTGAAATGCGTGATGGTCATGAAGAGGGCAGTGCGAGCTAATGGAAAGAATGCTAGATGGATGGTGTTGATTCTTATGATGACAGAAATCCATTCATTAGATGTCTCTTTACATGTGTTATCCTGCTAACCTCCACACAGAGGGACATACTCAGACTTTTTTTTTTTGGCCTTTGTAAAATATCCAAACTATGATATCTGGATACAAATATTTATAGATAGCAGGGGTAAATGCTATTAAATTCACCACATGGTCCTTAGAAATACTATAAAATCATTCAAATCAATAATTTATTTTGGGAAAGGTGAGAAATGATGGGGTAAGAAGACAAACTCACGATGTTTAGAAGAAAATCAAGAAAAGCAGCCATTGGGATTCTGCATCCCTGCTGGGTAGGTTGTGGGGGAGCAGCTGGGACATTTCTGGCTCATGCAGAGGGTTTGGATTTTTTTTGTTTTTGGAAACTTACCAGTGAAATGGATTAAAGGATGTGAAAGGAAACATGCACATAGTATAATTTTTTGTGACTTCTGTTCTACTCAGGTTTAGGTAGGTATGTTGATCTACCAATCAGATCTGAATTCATTAGAAAACATGAAGAAATGTATTCCAGTGACTCAGTGACTCAGATCTTCATAGGTTGATGGGAGGTTCAGGGGCCCAGAGTTAGGAGGAGGAACCCAGAAGTTCCCGTTGAGAAGAGGTGATTGTATTTGGTTTGGAGCAGGTGAAAGGGCAGAAGAACAGAGCACACCTCTAAAAATGACCAAAGAGCAGAGTTTCGGGGCAGGGCTTTGCACCCTTCTAAGCAACGACTGGGCGCACGTTGTCAGAAAGTGGTTGAAAGTGCCCTCCAGGTGGCTTGTGATGAGGGTTGGAGGAGGTGTGCGTGGTACTTCAGGAATAAGCCTCAGTGAATGCAGAGGTGCTCCCACTCCGAAGTGAACATGGAACTGAGGGCCTTGTTCTTGGGAAGAGATGAAACCATGACTGGATGAAGTTCCACAGTGACTAAAGTTAATTTCTATTAATATGCTAAGCGTATGTACTATGCCTTGGTTATTTTGTTTCTTTAAACCTTCCTTCCGGTTCTGTGCTCTTATGATGCTAGTAAGTAGTAGATTATGGTAGTTCTCTATCAGCAGAGAGCTACCATTAGATGATGAGTTGTGCTTAAATGAGGAATAGCGGAAGTGCCTTCTAGCTGACCCTGGTGCCCTGTGAACAGCTGCTGCGTCCTAGCTCTTGTGAGGGGACGTGAGCTGGCGACTTGACCCAGGGCTTCATAAAGGCACACTTCCCAGGGAGGGGAAGGAGGGAAAGGGGTCTTCAAGGCAGAGGACACTGCCCTACTGTCTTGTTCCCTAGAAGGGCTGGTGGGATGGAGTGGAGGGTGCAGCATCTCCTAGCTCAAATGAAGGAGTGGCATATACATTTTCAAACCTACTGGGGAAGGAGGGAGGAGTTCCCTACTTAGCTTTTAAAAGGTCTAGAAAAAATTTTAAAAAGCTCTTGATTCCCGATTATCCTTCAGACAGGTCACGTGACTTTTTTTTCTGAAAATGTAGCTCTGTTCTTTGGGAAATGGAGTTCAGAAATACGGAATAAAGATGATTCTTTTTGGGGGAGGGTATAGCTCGGTTGTAGAGCACATGCTTAGCAAGCACAAGGGCCTGGGTTCAATCCCCAGTACCTCCACTAAAACAATAAATAAAACCTAACTCCCCCCACCAACAAAAAATGAAAGTACACAGTGCTGTGTTGTATGTCAATTACATCTCAATAAAACTAGAAGGATAATTAAAAATTAGTTTTAAAGAAGATTCTTCGGGCTCCTCTTTCTTAGGCACGTAGGAGATCTAAGATGCGCTCTGGGTGAAACCTCGTTTCGCCCTCATGGCCAGGCCTTTCTCCTTGATGGAGCTGCCTTCAGGGTGCTCTGAGTCATTGATGTCAAGTAAATTGACAGTCACTGTAGGGTTAGAGACGAAACTTATCTGCAGGTTGGAAATCCTCTCAGGGTAAAATCTGTAAAGGGCAGAGGAGTGTCTGTCAGATGAGTAAGGGGCTGAGGCTGCCCCTGCCCGCCCAGCGCTTCCCCGTCTCACCCCTGCTCCTGTTCAGACGTTGCCTGGTACTCCCCGGGACTAAATTCAGGGTAACCTCTGGTGGGGGTTTCAGAAGGCTTCAAGTGGGTAACCCAGAGCCATACATTGACAGAAATTTGGGAATTGTCTTTCTTTAGGCAACTTATTTCTTTGTCCAAACAATGGGACAAAGGTTTACCACCTCTCTTGTTCCTTGACCTTATCAGTTTCCCAAAGGCTTACCTTTCAGGTTGTCCTTTCCGGTGTCTTTGTGGCCCCTTCGAGGCACCTGCTCCTTCTAGTATTTCTCTTCCTCACAGGATAGCACAGTCCTGTCCCCAGTTCCTTTTGGTGCCCTGTAAACCCTGTCTCCTTACGTTAGGTGGGTAATAAGTAGTGCTTTAGCCCCAGTTAACTCTTCACATGTGGCAGGTCTTCATTTACTTAAAACTCAATGCATAATGCAGTGAGAACTAACTTTCTTCTGGAGATTAGCTCATCTGGAGTGTGAAGGAGTGGCTATTCCTCCTGTGTCCTTGACCCTTTGGGCAATATCATAAATCTGACCCTGTTAAATTAAAGCATGTTTGCTGCTTCCTGATCTGGTTTTCGTTAGAAGGCTTTTATAGATTTTCCAGAAAATGCCTGAGGCGAAGCCACACAAGGTGATGGGTGGTTGGCACATCAGATTTCTCTCTGGTGCCCAAATTTCTCCTCCATTATCAGGGATGGGGATTTCATTCCATCCAACCACATATAAAAAGTCTGCAAGCCCTCAGCCATGATGTGAGCAGATTTTTCTCGCTTGTTCTTATGCAGCCTGATTGTGTATTTAGGGTAGATTTTTAGGGTAGTTCTCTTGCTGACAAAGGGAAATTAGGACGGAAGCAACGACTTAAGCTGTCCAGACCAGAGGAAGGACTCGTGTAGATTTTTTCAACTCATGATTTCTTTTTGGCTGGGTGTATCTGATCTTGGAGGAAATAAGCATGGTAGGATATTAGATTGGAATTACAAATTGTGTAATTAAGTTTATAGAATGAGATTAATACTATGAATATACAGTTACCAAAAATGTTAGGAAGTCAAAGACTGAGAAAATTATGAACATAATTTTGGCTAGATCTTTAATAACTGAAGGCCAGTGTTACGCAGCTTCCTTCTGTCTCTGTATCTGTCTCATGTATGTTTCATTTCAAAGCCAGCACCTTGTTCAGATCAGCTCCACGGGATACAAGGAGCAAGAGTGTGCGGCGCACACACACACACAATCACACGCACTCACACACACTCACACATACACTCCACCATGCGACAGTATAACAGTAAAATGTTTTTCTCTGTATCCAGCCTGCTTTCTTTCCTCTGAGTTCTTATTTTATGCATTTCATCTTGCTTATGCAATCCAAAGGGAAATGGGCTATATACGAATAAATGCTGAGACGACTAAAATCTGACTTTACAAACACATGCAAAGTTATTTCTAGTGACAACTGCAATAGACGCCCTATTGATGGGACTAAATTTGCTTTAATTTTTGTGAGATGAATGAATCCTAAACTGGGTTATGTAGTCAATTTGGTTAAATTTTATGGCTTTAGTTAAATGCTCAAAGAGGAAAACTTGAGCTTGCCGGTCACCCAAGAGGCTTTGAGTTTGTGTGTGTATCAGAGGGTAGGAATTTTTCTCCCTGCTTGTCTTGGGGAAGAGCATCAGTTACTCCTGGTGTATATTTGTGAAATCAGAGTGCTGGTTACTAGCCAAGCTTTCTTTTCAAAAACTGTAGAGAAGACTTGTGATAAAAGCTGAACCCTTTTGAAAAGGGACATTGGATATGACTCTTTCTGTGAATAAAAATAAAAGATGGTTTCCCCCTAAGCCTGTGTGACCAAAGGTAACGCATCTCATTCCAACGATAGGATTTCTCTCTCTCTCTCAGGTTCCATGTAAACAACAAGAAAAAACAGGAAGAGCTTAACATTCAAATGTAATTAACACCTCGAGCAAGTTGAGTTCATACATCTCATTAAGGCAGCCAAATATAGACTCTTAAAAAGGTGACCTTTAGGGTATTTTCATTCAACAGCTGTCACTGACCACACTGGATAATTCAGGCGCTGCTGGTGGTTGATGGGGTTGCACAGGATGCTGAAGGTAAGGAGCTCACCAGAGAAGGGAGGATTAGCGAGGATCAGAAACAACTGCAAGAGAGACCTGGCAGGTGCTGTGGCTGAGATGTGGGAAAGGCTCCAGAAGAAGGAAAGTCCAGGAAGCAGGTAGAGGAGGTGTAGGCACCGAAAGATGATGGACCTGGGTTTGAATACTGGCCGTGTTCCTTACTAACCTTGAGAGTTCTGAGTCTTTTTCCCTCTTTGTAAAATGGAGATGAAATGTCTGTATTAGGGGGTTGATGAGATCACTGGAAGTGCACGTAGAGCCCCTGGGACATGAAAGGTTTTTAATAAGCAGCAGCTGCAGTGATCACCATCCTTGTTAACATCACCAGGAGTTTTCTAGAGCAGCTGACACGTAAGCAGATCTTGTACAGGAAGGGTGCGGATAGGCAGCATTTGGATGTGAGGTCCTTCTAGACAGAAGGACTAGGTTAGTAAAAGCACTTTGAGGAAAACATGGAGAGTGTATGTGAATAAAGAACATCTCAAATGAAAGCTGGGGGTTAATGACGAATTTTGTTTCATTCGTTTTTGGCTTTGCCCCAGTCTATTTTAAGAATATGTTTGACAGCAGAACGCCTTTATTCAGCATTCTGATTCCAAGCTGCTCTCCATGCTGCTCCTTTTCACAAAACCTGCGTGGTTATTGCCTCAACTTTCCTTTTGTTTGAAATGCCTTCTCTCCAGATTCTATCTATCCTGCTAAGTTCATCACAAGTCACCAAGCCTTCTATAATTCTCCCAGGAGAATTAACCTATTGCTTTGATTCCCATAGCGCTCTCACTGCCCTTCCTCTCGGACCCCCTATGTATTCAGCACCATGGATGTGTCAGGTCCTCTGCTGGGCGTTGAGGAATCCCACCTGGAACACATCCCTAACCTGAAAGTTCTTTAGTCTAATGAGTGTCACAAACAAGGGAACAGATCACTGTAACACAGAAAGATACAAAAGGGGTAAACCAGAATGTCCTGGGGTCCCTGGGGAGGGGCACTGTGCCCAATAAGGGATGGCTTCCTGGAGGAAGTGTTGACCAATCTGAGATCTGAATGGTGAGTAGTTAAGCAGTCCGAATCAGGTGAAGCCTGGTGCGCAGAGGGAAGCTGTTCTGGGCCAGAGGTAAGAGCGTGGTGAGGAGAATGGCGCTCCTCCGGCCAGCGTCTCCCATGGATTACGCTCTCAATAGGTGTTTGTCAAATGAATGGGTTCTTCGGGAAAGGAACCAAGGCTGGCAGCTGGCTGTCAGATGGCACCTTTTCCTTTGATATAAGGAAGTGGTTGCTGAAAGGATGGAAAGAGTGTAGACAGGGAATGAAAGAAACTTACGGTTAACTTCACTTACTTCACAGAATCTGGCAGGCACATAACCGAAGTGGATTCATAGCGTCCCATAAAGCTTCCTCTGGAAGGAGTGATGAATAAATGAATACTGTATTCATTTTAAAACATTATTTTGCGGCCCGTTATCGGCTAAACATAATTCCTATGTAAAAACACGGAACAAAGCTTATCTTTTGGATCTCAATTTGGATCTCTTAGGGCTATTTTTGTGAAACTGTTAGAAAAGGGGGAAGAGAGGGAGAAAGCAAAAGCTAAAGCTAGAGGAGGAAGAAATTTAAGATATTTTAGGAAAGTAGAAAGAAGAAAATTCCCTGCCTTACTTACAGATAAAAGCAAAATATCAAAATTCTACTTATTTTAAGAATACACACCCTTAGGATCGAAAAACCACTAACTCTCAGATGACAAGGCTGCCCTGATGATGCAATGCTAATTATCTAATGTAATTGTAATTATTTAATGTATTTAATGTAAAACTAAAAATTCTTTAGTTTGACATTACTGGAAAAATGAATATAAAACAGGTAGAATTCATTAAAATGATATTATCTGCCTGCTTTCTGGATTCTTTGTGTCTGAAAAACGTAAAATTTAGAAGTGGTGCAGTTAGGAACATCTGTTGGGGGAAATGCAGCAAAGAGAGTTTGTTAGTACGTGACGAACACAGTAACGAAGAGCCGTCAACCTGACACACTTGACAAAATGTTTAGCTGTGTCTTTCACACTCCCAAGGACTGTAAACCATTACAACAATTTCATTATGCCCTTAGGAGCCACTGGCATTCTGACTAATCATACCTTAAGTCAAAGTTAGAACATCAGAGTGCATTTTCCACCAGATAACATGAAGACTATTATTGTTTCTGAAAGGAGAATAGAAAGCCCATGACATGACTTCTACTGGGACACAGGAGGGATTCTGGAGGCCCCATTTCCTGTGTTCCATTGAGCCAGACCTGTCAGGGATGGCTGAATGATTGTGTGCAGGGCTTAAAAATCATGGTTGAAATCGCATTACCTAAATCCTGAAGAAGTCATCCTCTTACGCGTTATTCTCCAGTGGAGAGAGTTCTCACTTAAATTTGCACCTAGCACTTTGTCAGTCACATTTTTATGTTCTTTGCAAATTTTATACACAATACTGACTATTGTCAAAGAAACAAATGTTTCTGTGCCTATGGATTTCCAGTGTGACCAGCTTGTACAGCTGAAGGGTTTTCTCAGTGACCACAAGGTAAGAATGGAGAAGGAAAACAGTTGAATTTATACAGGTTTGGGGATTTGCCAAGTATTTGCTGTGGAAGAAGATGGAACAGATGGTTGAGGATATTGGCAAGAAACTGGATGATGTGAAGGACCATGGATCCTCAGTTGACTATGGAAGGTTGTCCATCTAGAGAAAGTCAGCACATAGACAAGAAGAAGGGGCATCAGGGTCTGGAGGATTCTGTGAAGTCACATAGCTAAGGGGCAGAACTAGAAGAATAGGAGGTTTCAGAGAGATTTGGGTTGAAGATTTCAGAGGAAGATCTATGTCCTCGTTTTCTCATGCTGCATAACAAATTGGCCACAGTGACTTAAAGCAACACACATTGATTATCTTACAATTTCTGAGTGTTAGGAGTCTGGGCATGGCTCAGCTTGGTCACTCCTCAGGCTCCCACAAGGCCATAATGAAGGTGTCAGGCAGGCTGCCTTTTCATCTGGAGCTATGACAGGGAAAGAAGTCACTTCCAAGCTCACTCAGGTTCTTGGTGGAATTCGTTTCCTTGCAGCTGAGGGGCTGTAAGCCCACCTGGTTGATGGCTGTCAGCTGGGGGCCATCTTCACCTCGCAGAGGCAGCCATAGTTCCTAGACGTCCTTGCCATGTGGGCTTTCCGTCATGGCTGCTTGTTTTATGAAATGAGCAAGGAGAATTTTTAGGCTGCATGGCAAGATGGAGTCTTCTACAACTTAATGTAATCAAGGGTGTAACACCCCATGACTTTTGCTGTATCCTGTTGGTTAGAAGCAAGTCAGTGTTCCCGAGGGCAGGAGGTTCCACGGAGGCACGTGCACCAGGGGATGGAAATTGGCTGGGCGGAGGTGCATCTCAGAGTAAGTCTGCGGCAATGTGTAATGCCAGGAGATCAACCGATGGCTCTGCCCTTGTGCAGAGGCAGGAAGTGATGGGTCCTTATGGGCTGGAGTATCATCTAAGTTGTTAATACATGGGAACTGGCAGGATCTCAGGAAATAGAAATAGGATGAGGAGAGCTGAAGAAGAAATAGAGGGGAGGAATACTAGTGATTTGGAGGTCCATTAGAAATGAGTGCTGCTGGAGTGGACTTATTCTGATTAATTTTTATCGAAAAGGAGCATAAATTCACAAGTCCTTAACCTTACACCCGACTTGCTATTTTAGGTAAGTTCCACTGTAAAGAAAAATAGGTGTATGTGTGTGGGGTTTTCTCCTCTTTTCCTGAGAGGATTAGCTAGAAAATTTGATTTGAATAGAACGTAAAATGTTTATTTTTATAATTTTGTTTTTAACTGCACAGTAAAATACATGCACTAAAATATGGCAAGCTTTTAGAATCTAACTCTATAAACTGAATTTTATGGTTGAAATGAGTGATGTAGATTTGAAAAAAGGCACATAAGATAGTTTGAAATGCAGGCCCTCTGTTCTTAACATTCTCTCGTTCCCAAAGGCTGCAATACTCTCAAATCCATTTACAAACTCTTTGCCCCAAAGAGTGGCTGTCTTTTACAAAAGTGGGCCAGTTAATTGTTAGCTATCCTTTTTTTTTTTTCACAGTAATAAATTGCAGCTTTGCAGACAGAACCTGAAATCATGTTAATATTTTTATAATTAAACTGGAAGGTTTTTACCCCAGTTTTTTATTCTTCTGCTGGTTCCACCTATTACACTTGCAGACCATGATTCCTTCATCCTCAGATACAATCCTTAATCCTCCTGAAATGAGAGGAGACACTGAATCGTGGTTAAAGTGGTGACTCTGGTCAGACCTCTTGACTGCTTACTGGCTGGGTGATGCTGAGAAAGATACCTGAACTCTGGGCCTCAGTCTCCTCATCTGGAAAATGGGTTGTTGTCAATATAAAATGTGACTATAGACATTAACAGAGCTGGATATATAATAAAAGTTCAGCTAATGTTAGCTATTATAACCATAACTTCAAGGTTAGTTATTCTCTGCCGTTTAACTTGCCATCAATGAATTTTCTGATCATGCCGCCTGTGTAGGGGAAATGTTGGCACTCTGGTTCTCAGGCCTCCACACTTGGACTGACTTTCCAGAGGTCTCCAGTATTCATACCACTGGCTTTCCAGTTTGCAGACAGCAGATCATGGAACTTCTCAGCCTCCATAACTGTGTGGGCCAATTCCTTGTAATATAATCTCTCATCTCTCTCTATGTATATATAAAATCTTTAATGTTATATGTGAATCTCTCTCTCTCTATTTTATAGATATATATTTCTTTTGGTTCTGTTTCTCTGAAGAGCCCTAATACTTAATACAACTGCTGATTTAAAACCTATGTTTCTAGATTTTACACATATCATCCCTGCAATTGGATCTAGTCATCCAAAACTAATCAATTGTTGGGGTCTTTAAATTGCTCCATACCTCCACTCTGCTTATTATCTTAACTTCTGTTTGTCTGAGAAATAAGCTGGAAATTTGATTATCTCGAATAATGAGACTTAAAGTCTGGAATACGATGCTCAGAAAAAGTAATCGACCTTTAATGCTCTTTCTCATGATTCCTAAGGCTCTGTTTGGACCCAGTGGAAATGCCAGAGACACTTGGAAGTTTGTCTCTTAAAAGCTTTCATCATAATTGATTTTATTCAGAAAAATCACTCACTAACCCCACTTTATTCCCTAGGCTGGATATTGAAATATGAAGTTATTTCCTCTTAGTCACAGAGCAGACTGGGCCACTCATGCCTGTTCCAGCTATAGCAGCTGGCTTCTGCGGGGTCAAGTAGTTCTAAATGAAGTTGAATAAATATGGACTCTTCAGACACCATGGATTGTATTTATGTCGTAGACCTTACAATTTACATGGATTTGAGACATCCTTTATAAAGAATAACATAGCGGGAAGGCTTCCTCCTTCGATAACCTCAAAGTTAATGTTTTAGAATCTCATGGTACAGAGCTGACTAGTTTCTGAAAAGAAAGAATAAACCTGTAATTGTAATTTATCATTCTTGACATTTTCCTTTCAGTTTAATTATTGCTGAGCACCAGAACTGACATTTAATAAGAGTAAAAAGCATTTTAAACCCCTCATAGGCAATCCTCACCTTATAGGAGAATTGGAAAGCTGCAAAATACACCTGACCACACCCATCATTTTATTTTGTGGCTGAATTTTAAAGCACATCATTACAAAGCTTTAAAAGAGTGGTGCTCGGAAACCAGTAATGTGCCGACGGCCAGTAAGACACCTGCTTCAGAGACTCCACCGCGTCTTTAATTTTTTAAAGATATTTTTTTTATCTTACTCTCTTCTCTTCTCATTAGGAGAATATGGAACCCTGTGGCCAAAATTCAGAGGGAAGTTTCACTGTTCCCAAGTGTCTCATACAATTTCAAATATCCTGAAAAACTCAACTTTTTGATCTCTTTGTGCCTATCAGAGTGAGCCCAGAGGATGGACCCTTGTGGGAGGGCAGAAGCCACTGCCCCAAGCAGTGCAATGTGACAGGACCTGGAGATTTCCTGGCCTCAGAATTCTCCCCCGTTACCTCTCCTGGGGCCCCTGATTCATTTCTTCTAAACATTAACTTTTTTTCAGACATTCAGAGTCTCCTATTAAAAGTACCCTCTTACAGGATCATTAGCTAGTCTGAAAGTAAGGCCCTTAGGCTGAAGAACAGGAACAGGAGGAGAGGAGAACCTCCAAACAGATGATTAAGAAAGACAACAAGCCTTTATTTAACTCTATTATATGGTAGGTGCCTCTCCTGAAACTTTCCTAAACATTTTCTTATACAGATCTTCCAGCAACCCTGTGACTCAGGTACAGAGGAGGAAGCTGAAGTTCAGAGAGGACCAGTGATTTGCCCGAAGTCACACAGATGGTTAATGCAAGTAGAAGTGACCAAAGATAAGCACAGTCAAGCGTCTGTGCTGCACACGAGCGGCACTGGGGCCTGTTTTGCACACTTACCCATTTCTAGATCATTGCAGTAACTGGCAGCTGCACCAGAGACCCCCAAAGACCTGGGGCATAATGGGCATCTGAATGTTTGTTGAATGAGATTGTAATGAGCTTAATTGGGTTTCTGCTATTTAAAAAAAAAAAGTGAAAATCTCCTGAAATGGAAGCCTTCATTCATTGTAGATTAAACACCCTTGGAAAGATAATAAGGAATATTCTTCAAGTGTAAGAAGTATAAACCTAACTCACAAATGCAACGTCAGAAACAAGTGCATCAAAGCCTGTGAGTTAGCAACAAAGGATGTGGCGAGAAAATGATGCTTTGGAGAAAGAAATCAATTTCCATTAGTCAAATTTCATGGATTAAACGAATGAGCGTGCTAGATAAAAAGTAAAAGTTAATGGAATTTTGAAGCAATTCAATAACTATTTAAAGACACTCTAGCTACACGATGGCAAAACAGTCCATAAGGTTTTGGGGGAAAAATAATCAAAAGCACAATTATATTAGAATCAAATATTGTTGATGTCATGGATTTAAACATCAATTAAACAATGAAAAATATTTAGTGAGCTCTATTTAAATGCTTGACATTTCAATTCTCTTGACAGCCACCCTCCTCCAGAAAAATATCAAGAGATGTGAGGATGCAGTGCGCCAGGTGGCTGGACACTGTGCGGGACGCAGAGGTGGGAAGAGGTGGTCCCTGTCCACACTCTCGGAGTTCACAATTTGTTGTGGTGACAGATACATGGACTGATGTCTCTAATGTCAAGTAGAGCGTGGGAACTGTTCTGAGAGCTTTGGACCTTGTGCTGTGGCAGGCTTGTGAGGTGGTAGGTTAACATTCACTGGTGCTGTCGGTTGTGGTCTTTGAAGGAGAGAAGTGGGTGGGAGATAGCACCTGGGTCCCCACTCACCTGCAGGCTGGTTGGGACAGGGCTGACACACCGGGATGGAGACTGTGATTTAGCCAGACTCGTTCTGCCTGTGGGGGAGACAGCATCCAATCTAAAGCAATTTCGTTTCCTGCTTTCCTCAACTTCTCCCTGGTCTTGAGGGCCTCCCAACATTATAGTACTTGCTTCAGTTTTAAGGACAGGAGGCTGAGATGATTTGTCTGGGGACCACAATCATTTGGACTCCTCTTTGAAGACATGGTGGTGGTTGAATTCATACTAGATGTTTAAAATTGCCTTGGATGAAACCAGAGGTAACTGATCAGACAAAGATAAGGTAAGAATACATATAAACAAAAGAAACCAAGTCAGAACCCTTCCCTCAAACCTATAAAGAAACTCACGCCGACATGGTGATGAACCGCATACAGAATGACGCTCTGGCCTTCATCAGCTGATTGGTGAGTGGTTTCCCCGGTGGTGACGCTATCCTGTGAGTCACCTTTGTTCTCTTGCCTTCATCTGTATGTTCTCAGCAGCAGACTGAGTCCAGATACGTGAGCTGGAGAAAAATCTGGCAACAAGGCCTGAGTGGGGACACGAGGCTACCTGTCTGCACCTGCTTTTAGACACTTGTTCATTCAGTAGACTTCTACTGAGTGCCTGTGTTGTGCCACGCACAGTTACAGGCTCGAGGGATGCATGTGGATAAGGCAGGCAGAGCTTCTGCTCTCATGGAGTTTGCCATGGGATTGGGGAGGGGAGAGGATGGTACCAATGGGCAAGTGTGAGTTGGGCTAAATTGTGCATGTGATGAGGGCTTGATGAGGGAAACAGACAAAGCCCAGAGGTGAGATACCTAACCCGGAAGTGATGTCCAAGCTGTGTCCTGAAGAACAAATAGGAGTTACACAGAGGGCAAGAGTGGGATGGAGGCGTGTTCCAGGCAGGGGAGCAACACGCGTAAAATTAAGAGGTTAGAGAGAGCATGGCTTGATGGGGCAACAGCCCGAAGTGGGGAGCCCACAGGAGGTGAGGCTGGAGAGGAAAGGGGGACCGGATCCTGAAGGACCTGGAGTTTTCATTGAAATCTTCTTCCAGACCTCAGCTCGGGGAGGTGAGTATTTGAGAGTTGTTTTCTTGTTCTGTGAGATCTTTCTCATGATCCCACTCCAACCTGTCGTGGAGACACAGCTGGGAAGGAGGCTCAGGGTCTCTAGGCTTTATTCCCTGTCATCCTGAGAACGAGCTTGAAATGTGGATCGAGGGGGTCTAGGAGCTGAGGGTGTTGTTTGGTGCCTGGTTCAATAGAGTGAACAGAAGAATTATTTATGCTTTCGAGGAGCTATGAGTTCATACACCATGAGTCTGAAAGTTTTCTTTCGGATTGGGACCACGGCGTAACTTTTCAGAGAATTTAGAGGATTGGCGGAGGATGCGTTATGTCCCCCCCACCCCCCACCCCCGCAAGTGATTTCTTGAGGCCCATCCCTTGGCTGGTTCCTTCATGCGAGACTATAGCTGCTGCTCTAGGTGTATTTGCAAGCTGACCTGGGGACAGCAGCCCTGTTTGTTGGTCTTTTTTCCCATAGCCACGAGGTTGGTGCTCGGGAGCGGTGGGGGGAGGCGGGAGCACATCAGGAGACTTACTCGCTGGGAGGCAGCGTGGGTGTGGTGACCTTGTATGGATTTCACTGTGCAGATGGGCAGAGCTCAGGTGCCATCTTGATATTGAAGGTCATGAAAAACCACCGATCCAGTTTAATCTTTTGGTTTGGAGATGCCTTCTCATGAAGGGGGAGGGGTAGCTTTCCTTGGCAGGGCGTGAGACTGATTAAAAGCACCTTTCTCCAAGGTGAATGACATCACCGGCCTGACAGCAAGGGTCCAATTCAGTTCAGGAGGCTGAAGGGCAGTTGGGCTCTAGGTGGTCATTGAAAGACTTCCTGTTTTTGTAAATCTCTGGAGGGAGGTGATGCAGGATGAAGGTTTCAGCGAGAAGCCTTGGCTGTCATTCATTCCGAGTCTCAGGGAGTGAGCGGCCCAGGGCGGAGTGTTCCGGGTGCTTGCCCCGTCTCCGGTTTCCATCCTGCCTTACTCCCGGAGTTTTCTGAGAGCGGCATTATGTCTAGCTGAGGAAAAAAAAAAAAAAATCCGTACATTTGCAGACCTCTCTTGCGCCTCGGGGAGGCCGTGCGACAGAACATCGGCCAGTGACGCGTGAGCTAAATTGCGGGGTTTCTGGAAGCACTTGTGTTTTCCTGCTACCGATGCTGTGTTTCTCTGGCTTTTCCATTCCCTCCTTCCTCACGCCTGGGATGCAGGCTTGACTTTGGACCCTAGAGGCAAAGAGGAAAAGGCCAAGAGAATCGCAGAGACCTTGGCCCTGAAATCTCCGAGCTGCTGAGCCAGTGACAGTGGCTGCTCCCCTCAGGCTGCTGCTGCTTGATGACAACAAGCCGCGGGGCGTGTAAACTACTGTGGACACGTGTCTGTAGCTTGGAGACAAACCCCGCTCATAACCGACACCCGTGGCTTCAGAGGTGACGGTGACAGCTGGCAGAGGATCCCCCATGGGCAGAGGAGTCGCAGAGCACCCCCCCCCCCCGGACGCGGCTCTGCAGGTCTGCTCACCTCGGACGCCTGCGCTCAGGAAGGAGTGAAACCACGGCCGTGTGGCACACAGGCTGTGTGTGTGTCGGCCACCCCTGCTGGAGGGTCTGTCCTGCTCTCCCAGAACGGGCTCTGCATTCTCTACGCTCCCTGAGACTCTCATTTTGTCTGTCCAACAGCACATTGAGTCTTAGGACAACTTGGAGCAGGCTGGTTGGCTTGTCCTCTAGGCCGGGAGGAGACTCATTCCTCATGCTTAGGACTCTTTTTAAAAGAAAGCTTTCCCAGGCTAAATTGAGGTACTTCCGCGCCACCCTGTTCCAGGATCTTGACTCAGATTCTTGTGACCAGTGACATTAATGGGTGGGGATTATGTCCGCAGCCTTGACCCCAGGACCCTGCTCTGAGCTAATCCCTGTGGTGCGAGCATCACAGCAGCAGTCAGAGGAAAGGGGTAAAGAGCAGCTGCCAGCTCCTCAGGCACAACCGCGCTCACCGTCTTCTCTGCGGTTGGCTCGGCCAAGGGTCCTTTCCCCGGGGCGTTTCCAGGCAGGAGCCCATCCACCATGACGTTTTGCTAAGGACCGGCTTGGAGAAAACCAGCTTGTTGACTCCAAAAGGGGTCTGTGAAAGTGAGATTACACATTTCCTGTGCTCCTTAGAAAATGAAGGAGGGCATATTTTTAAACAGAGCTTGCTTTTTAAAAAGTTAAATCGAAAAAGCAGCTGTAAGGTCCATCTCTCGTAGACGCTAAAGAACACTCTCCTTGGAAACAGCCTGTTACGTCCTTATCCGCTTGTCATCTGTCTTCTTTTCTACAGATAATCTCTGTAGGTGACTAGGACAAACATCTCAGCCTTTTCCCTTTTATGTAGACAATCAATGAGATAATATTTCTCCTAGGTTCTTATCCTACCTTGGGAGTGACTGCCGTTCATCTCCAGATGTTTTGAGATAATGTCTTTCCTTTCCCCGTTTTCTGTTCTTTCAAAAAAATAGTACCTCTTATCCTTGTATAATTCAACAGATTATATCATATCTTTTCACATCGCATTCTTACACTTCCCTTTTCAAATTTAAGTCTTTGCTATCTCTTTTCAATGCTTTCATAATGATATTGAAATTTTAGAGGTAATTCACATCACTTTAGCTTGTAGCTTTGAAGCAGACACAGATTTCAAGGACACAGGAAGTTCTTGTGAACTATTTTTAAATATGCTCTAACTTTTCTGGTTTCTACTTAAAAAGTATTTAAAATATAATCTTCTATTTCTCTACAGTCTTAGAAAATGCTGACTCAATACTCATAAACTTAAATAAAATGTTTACTTCTGTTAGGAGTAAGACACTGAGTAATTTCTTTTTAAGCTGTCCGTCCCCTTTTTATGTTTTCATGTGAACTCTGGTTACAATGTGTCGCATTCTATAATATTAGAGATACTATATTCATGTCTATTAGGAAAAAAGGGTTTTATTTCTAATCTGTGGATATATTATTTTTCTTATAAGATGCTAATTGTTTTGGTGGAAAATTTCCGAAGAGAAGTTCCCGAGAGGAAGGTTTTATTATATTCATCAAACATTCACTAAGCAGAGACTATGTTCCTGGCTTTCAGGGAGAGAATCTAAGATGATTAAGACTCCAGCCCTTTTCTCAAGCTGCTTATGAGAGATTCGTAAGCAGAGTAAGATGTGAGCTATGAGAGGACGTGGGATGGGATTTTGGCTGAGGAAGTCAGGGAAGGTGGCACTTTAGGGGCTTAGAGCTCTGTGATGGATAGGGGAGGAGGGGAAGATCATTCTAGAAAGAGAGCAGAAGGTTGGGGACTTAAACACGCAGCCGGGAGTAGAATGGCCACATGTGCGGCCCTCCTGGAGCGCAAGGGGCAATGAGAGAGAGATTCGGAGGCCGGGTAAGCCAGACTCCGGGCGGCCTTGTACAGCACGCTAAAGGGACGGCATTCAGTCTGCAGTCAGTGAGGAGCTCTAGGGGAATTTGAGCAGGAGAGTGTCCTGGGCTTCCTGTGCTCTTACAGACAATGAGTTCAATAAGGCTGAGCCTGGAACCTGGGTCATTGCATAACTTTTGCAAAGAGAAAGATGTAGAGAAGTAGCATTTACTGACAGCCTGCTGCATTCCCAAAACCACATGGAGCATTTTCACAATGCATGGTCTTCACTACAAGAGGGCGCATTACAAGGAGGCAATTTGAACACAGATGGTCCACCTAAGGTGGCAGAGGTCACCAGTGTTTACTAATCTGCTCTTATTTTTGTGGACACAGAGCACCCGGCCTCCCAGGCCATTGCAGTTAGACGTGGCTGTCATTTCCAGGTGGCACTTAAGAGCTAGTGCATGATCCTCCATGCTCCCTCCCTGCTGCGGGGCCCGTGGTTGTACACGTGGAAATGGATGGGCCACGGAACGCAGTGGCCCATAATGCTGGACTCACATGTAGGGATGGTGCCCGGAGTCACCAGTGGACTCTGAGTGCACAAAGATAAACTTCTGACACTTTCACGTGGCTTGTTACCACGCACTCAGACCAGGTTGGTCTAATAAAACCTTGTGTAGTGTCAGAAATGTTCTGTGTCTGCACTAACCAACGTGGTATCCACTAGCCCCCCCCCCCCCCCGCGGCTATTGCGTACTTGAAATGTGGCCAATGCGACTGAGGAATTTAAATTCAAATTTTATTCAGATTTAATTAACTTAAATTTAAATAGGCAGCCTGACTGATGCTTAAAGTTTCTTTAACTGCTGGAGAAAACCTGCCAAAAGCCTTTCCATCTGGACAGAAAATACTGGAGTGGAAGAAGCTTTGAACCAAAGTGCATTGGAAGGGGATTTTTGGTTACAAAGATGTCATGTTCTTTCAGGAAAATACTTCATTGAAGAAGCTGTTGTTCAGTTTTAGAGTCAGGTATATAAAAATATGTGTTACAGAATAAAATTTAAAGTGAAGAAAACACGTAACGTGTGCCTACTACATGATACGCGTAATGTGAGGTGCTAGGATTTTATTCATCCACCCAGCCTTCCTCCACAACTTGGAGAGCATGCTGTGTACCAGGCATCTGTCCCCCAGGCCCTGGGATACTCCAGTGAGCAAAACAGACAGAAACCCCTGCCACTGCAGAGCTTCTATTCTAACTGATGCAAGAAAACAGATGTGGGGCATGAGGAGGGGAGGGCCGAGTCCCAGGCCTCAGTTGAGCCCCTGGGACGTGCCCTGCCAAGCGTGGGTCCTTGGCTTCATGCAGGAAAGAATTCAACAGCGAGCCACAGTTGAGTGAAGGTAGATTTATTCAGAGAGATACATTGAAAGGCAAGAGAAAGGCCACGAGGTGTGGGGGTTGGGTGCTTAGATTAAAAGTAGGTATATACTCCATAGACAGTGTGCGGGCCATCTCTAAAGAGGAGAGAGGGGCGGCAGCTGTGGGGTGCCGTGTTGCTGGATTTTATGGGCTTGGGGGCTTCATATGCTATTAAGTGGAAGGACCAGTCTAACTAGCCTGGGGATGGGGCTGGGATTCCCAGGGAGTCAGCCATTTCCCACTATTTGACCTTTTGTGGCTAGCCTTGGGACCGCCATGGTGCCTGTGGGCGTGTTATTCACCATGTTAATATATTACAATGGGCGTATAATGAAGCTCAAGGTCTGCTAGAAGTTAAATCTCCCATCATCTTGAGCCTCAAGGCCTCCTGGGGGTTGAATCTTCTACCATTTTGATGCTAATTGCTGTGGCATTCCTTGAATGGCTGTACCCCGCCCCCTTACTGTCCCACAACCACCTTGAGAGAGTATAAACGAACGAATAAAAATAATGTCAGACTCTGATAAATGCCGTGAATGCTAATAGTTAGCATTTATTGATCACTTCTACGTGGCAGGTGTGTTCCAGTCGTTTCGCATATAATAATTCATTTAATTCTCATAACCATCCTACAGGATAGGAATGCTTATCATTGTATTATAATGAGGAAATGGAGAGTCAGAGAGATCAAGTACAAATGCAAATTAGACAAAGTTTTGCCCCCTGGGCATTCCCAGGATGCTCTGGGGAGACAAACACCAGTGTCAGTCAGTGCGGTAAGTCCTGGTGAGACACAGTCCTGGGTACCCTGCGGGACAAAGGAGAGCAGGGCCAGGTCTGCGTGGGGGCAGTCACTTAGGAGAGGCTTCCCCGAGGTGGGCGTGGAGCTCAGCCCTGAGGGAGGAGTCAGTATCTCCCAGCAGACGGAGGAGAGACAAGGCCACCCTGTGTTCTGTGTGGAGGGCAGTGGGCAGAGGTGGACCGTGATAAGGAGAGAGAGGCAGCGGTTTTCCCAGCCAGTGAAGAGCAGACCGGTCTTGCTGAACCGCCTTCTACAAACAGCTTGTGAAGTGAGGCTCTCTCACAGGTGGGAGAGAATGAGGGCAGACCCAAGTGGGTTCTCAGGGGCAGGGGGCCCAGAGGAGCCCCACTGGCAGGAGCTGAGGCCGCTAGGGCTGGACTCGTGCCTCTGAGGACATCCCGTGTCCTTAATGGGAAACTTCTCTTTAGACGGGGACTCAGCAGGTGTGAAGGTTTTGAATCTTGCTTTGAACAGTGACATTTTAAAAGCCTGTAAATGTGCGTGGCTTACAGAGTTTTATCAGAAGGAGGGGATACTTGGAAATGGGAAAAATACTCAGAAAGGATTAAAGGGCTGGCGATTGTAGGATGTCAAGAGGAAGAAGTCAGCGTGATGGGCCAGCTGGTGGGGCAGCCCTGCGGCTCTGCAGGGACCGCTCAGGGTTTAAACGTGGGTAATTATACTGACCTCGCTGAGCTGTCCTGGTGGTGAAACAGGAAAGCACTTTGTAAAAAGTATCCTATTAATTTTTTTTTTACCAAAAGGGTCATATAATAAAATTTTCTTAAAAAAAAAAGTCACACAGTCTTGTACGGGTCAGAGAGCTCACTAGCACCATCCCAGCTAGGGGCAAAAAGTAATTAACAGCACCAGTGAAGGCTGCACTTGCTGGGTAGGCTGAGCAGTGGCCCCCAAAGACATTCATGTCCTGATCCCTGGAACCTGTGAGTAATGGCAAAATGGTGAATATTACTTTATGTAGGTAAAAAAAAAAAAAGTGATTAAGGATGATCCAGGTGATCCTAAATGTTGTCATCACATATCCTTAAAAGAGGGAGGTAGAGGGAGACTTGCTTTAGAGGAGGGGGTGATGGGGTGGCCCCGGATAGAGACTGGAAGGTGCTACTTGCTGACACTGAAGATGAAGGAAGGGACAATGACCCAAGGGATGCAAAGTCTGTAGCTGTAGAAGTGGCAAAGGTAAGGAAATGGCTTCCGTCCTAAAGCCTCCAGAGGGGGTGCAGCCCTGTTAACGCCTTGACTTCAGCCTAGGTCCATTTCTCTTGTAACATAAGGTACTTGGGTATGCTGGAAAGGAAGATCGGGGTTATGTCATGGAAAGCTTTGGATCCCAAACCAAGGGATTTATATTTTTTCCCTAGGCAATGGATCATCATTAAAGGTATTTGCACAGAATAGTCTATTTATTTTATATTACTGTATCTGGTTAGTCATAGCTTTAATTATAAGTGTTGCATATTAAAATAACTGCGGTGACTAAAAGGATTTGTGGTCAACTTTTGTGCAGTGCAGAATTTTCTTATGTATTATGATGACTAGGTACATTTTAAGTTCTTGAAATGTGCTTCTGCAATCAGAAAATGAGCAAGAAAAAAAGATCTACTTAAAGGAAGATGCTTTTTCCAGAATTAAAAAGTTACTGATTCTGTGCTTTGAAGAGAGAATCTAAGTGAAGACGTGGCCAGTGATAAACAACTGTTAACTCAAGGATTGGGTAGTTAGTCTGACAAACGTAAAAGTTTCTAATGTCATCAAGATGTTAGAATGATATAATAAGCAGAAGGAAAAGCCTGGCAGGTATACAGGCAGAGGCAGGATGGTTAGGAGGAAGCAGAATTAAAGCAGGGTGGTAAAAGTACTGAAATGAAGAAATAGTGGAATGTACTAAATATTTTACTTGTTTACGACAAGAGACCACCACCAGCCTTTTCCCCCAGGTAGTCTGTGGCAGGCAGGATTTAGGGAATATCTTCTGAACATATACTCAGTGCCAGGCACTAGGCTAGGATGGGAGATTCCACTCGCCCAGATTCCACTGGGTACAAGAACGAGACTTGGTGGAGGATGGTCCTTTAAACAGAAAATGGTGCTTTTATATGATGAAATTGTATGTTAGATAAATAATCTGAATGTGCTCTTTTTTAAAAAAATATTTTTTTATGGAGGTACTGGGGATTGAACCCAGGACCTCATGCGTGCCAAGGATGCACTCTCCTGCTGAGCTATACCCCCACCCCCGAAAGTGCTCTTAAAGGAGCTTTATGTTCACTGGCTCGTTGGCAGAATGCTGGCATTCCTACAGTGAGTCTTGCCTGTGCATGTGGGGAGAACTAGGGAAGATGTGCTGGTGTGTAGAGCATCAGACCAGGAAGTGAACCTTCCCAACGCTCAGTGTTTTACTTTTCACATTTTATAAATTTGAGTGTTTTGCAAGTCTGACTGTAAAAAGAATCTCAGAATGGGAAAAAAAAAAACCGTCTACAATAAAACGTACTTGCTAGACAACTAATGGGGTGTTTGTTCTCTGGGTAACTCTCCTGGAAAACACAAGAGGGACTTTAAAAGCATTCATTAAGAAAGCAGATTGCCTTGGAAAGAACATGAAAGAAATTAGTGACAAAACCAACCAACCAATTGGCAGAAAGAATCAAATCATACAGTAAGTCAAAATTTTGAAATATCCGTCTTTAAAGATGGAGTACAAGATAAAAGACAAAAAGCGGCTAGAGGAAGGAGCACCCTCCTTTCCAAGATAACTGCACTTGTGAGAATATATTCAAAACAGTGCAGAACATGCATCTGCGTTATGGGGTGATTTTGAGATTAAAAGGCAGTCTTCCTCTAGGATCCAAGTTCTATGTAACATGGGTTCGTATTTCCCATCTAAACATTTCCTTTGGGCAGAATATGGTCTAGTTCTCCCCTTTTCTTCAGAAAATACTCAGTTGCTAATTTGCACCAAAGCTCTCAAAGATATTTCAGCAATCTACATCAAGAACAAATAGTCTACTCTAGCATTTATCCTTTGTGAATTTTTTTATGATGGCCATTCTGTCTGGTGAAAGTCCACAAATGATAAATGCTGGAGAGGCTGTGGAGAAAAGGGGACCCTCCTACACTGTTGGTGGGAATGTAGTTTGGGGCAGCCACTGTGGAAAACAGTATGGAGAGTCCTCAAAAAACTAAAAATAGACTTGCCATATGATCCAGCAATCCCACTCTGGGGCATATATCTGGAGGGAACTCTAATTTGAAAAGATATATGCACCCCAGTAGCAGCACTATTTACATAGCCAAGACACGGAAACAACCTAAATGTCCATAGACAGATGACTGGATAAAGAAGTTGTGGTATATTTATACAATGGAATACTACTCAGCCATGAAGAATAATAAAATAATGCCATTTGCAGCAACATGGATGGACCTGGAGATTGTCATTCTGAGTGAAGTAAGCCAGAAAGCGAGAGGAAAAACCGTATGATATCACTCATGTGGAATCTTAAGTTCATTTGTGTCTTTTTTTATTTTTAAATTTACAAAACAGAAACAGCCTCACAGATATAGAAAACAAACTTATGGTTACCAGTGGGGAAAGGGGATGGGAAGGATAAATTGGGGGTTTGAGATTTGCAAATACTAACTACTATATATAAAATAGATAAACAAGTTTCTTCTGTAGAGCACAGGGAACTATATATTCAATATCTTGTAGTAACCTATAATGAAAAAATATGAAAACGAATATATGTATATGTATGACTGAAACATGCTGTACACCAGAAATTGATACAACATTGTAAACTGACTATACTTCAATAATAATAATATAAAAAACAAATAGTCTAGTGAAAGATTGGCTCCATACAGGCACAGTTATAGCAAAGAGATAATGACTTCTTTAAGAGTTTGGACTAAATATCCATGAATTATTTATAATTTATGTGAAAAGTTCTTAATTTCTAACTATGTGATCATTCCCTTCTCTCTCCCCTAGTACGCTATTCGGAGCAGGTTATTTCACATACAGTAAACTCAGGGAAGGGCTGAAGCCTTTTCAGCATCTGAACCCTGAATCCAAGATTCACTTCTGGATTACGCGCTGGCCACTCAGCTTCATCTCTACTGCAGATATTTCAGTTACTGTAAAGTTTCTATCAGTGTCGGCTCTACTGATGTTGACTGGTGTTAAGAATCTTTTTTTCTTTTTAATGTTGTTTAAAAAAAATGTGTAAGGCAGACTACTCAGGACCATCATGATAGGTGTAGGGCCATTGCAGAGGGGTTTGTTCAGTGGAGGAAGAGAGATTGTGCTCAACTCCGAATACAAGGAAAAGGGAGAATTTATAACCTAGGAGCAGGGTGGGCATCAGTGGATGGAAAATTATGAAGAGGAAACATTAGAGGTAAGGGGAGAGTCTAGCGGAAGTGACCCGACGGGGGTCTTGCTGAAGGCAGGCCGGGGTGCTCAGATGTCACCTGGAGGATGATGGGGCATGAGGTACCCGATCAGGTACTGAGGTGGCAGAGATTCTGGCCAAACTGACTTAGCAAGATGCTTGCTAAAATTGGACAATGCAGTGACTCACGTGGAAGCCCAGAAGTCAGAGCCTTGTTGAGAAGAGTTCAGGGGATCCTGACTAAGGTTTGGTCAAGGAGAGACTGTCACTTTATTTTATGGGTGTGTGTGTGTGTGTGTGTGGACGGATGGGGATGGGTGAGTGCGCATGCAGGCAGAGTGTAAACATCCTCAACACTAACAGTGTCAAAATGATAGACTTGGGTTTAGAGCATCCTTAAAAAGGACAGAGCAACCAGCAAGGGCTGTGCATTAGGTGTTGGCTTGACTGCAACAGAAAAAATAATAGCGGCTTAAATAAAACAGGAGTTTAATCCTCCCCAGGTAATGCTGGGGGCTGGCTGGAGCCCAGTGCTGACAGGCAGGACAATTAGCAGGCCTTGTCACAGGTTGTAATGGTCATTACTACTCCACTTAAAGGAGATACTCATTCATTGTACTTTATCATCATGAGCTATTGTGCAGGCCACGCCTGGGGTTCCATGCTAATGGTGGCATGACTTAAAATTAGTTAAGAAAAAAGAAATAAAGCAAACAGCAAATAAAGCAAACACACTGGCATCAGTAAGTTTGCTTGCTGCTGTTCATTTATTTTCCTATCACATTAGTTAAATTGTGAGCTTATTAAATGTATGGTGACAAGTTAATTAATGAAGCTCGGTGAAACACAGGGCCAAATTAGCACTCTTGGGCTAAATGGGTTCAAAAGCGCTAATTACTAGCGTTTTTTAGTTGATGAAACTGCTGACATGTATAAACCTTTCAACTGTATGAATCGGATCACATGATGATTTTAGAAATGTATACATTCCACTGTAAGTAGAGAAAAATATGTGAGTAGAGAAAAATATGTGAAAAGTTTTCAAGTGTAAAATTTACATTTTGATAACGAAACGCACCTTTTCAGGATTAATTATTCAAGATGTAATTAAGGGTACAAACACAATTGAATTCTTGAAAGTTTCATGTGGTTTATGGTTTTATTGTGTCTCTTTCCTTAAGGAACTTAAGTTCCTCCTGTGACCAATGAGTCCCAATCATCAGAATGACCTGTGGGGCATTAACAAAATAAAGACTCAAGAGCTCTATCCCTGGCCATTCTGATTTTGTGGGTCTGGGGTGAGGCTTAAGAATTTGTATTTTCAAAAAAAGCTTTCCAGATGTTAGAAATCTTTAGGTAATTTACTCAGGAGCACAGATTTATGTAAGAATAGTGTCTGACAGATTTGAAATGTTAGATGATCTGGAAAATATTTTTGGTTTGTTTTCTTCACGTTAAAAAATAATTCTGATACTATTTTGGCAAAAAAAAGGAAAAAGCTCCACTTGGCTTTTTAATGACTTATGAACCTGATGGCTAAAAACAGATTTCTTAGAAATTCTTCCAACACCTAAGATGTGATTTTTTTTTTTTTCCCCACTGCCATGTCTTAATTTTCAGGTATGTTTAGAGAGAAGCTCTATCAGGCTTTAACTCTAGCTGGACTGTTTTTCACTGGTTATGTCGTTTTCTTGCAGTTCTATATTTTAAGCCAGAAGGCTGTTAGATGGTGGTGACTGTAATGCTGTGGAGGTCTATGTAAGCAAACCAAAATCCTAACCAAAATCCAAGCCTGTAAGTGCCTCAAGGTTACAAAATCGAAACACTAAGGACAGCCGATCCCCGACAGCCGGCTAGGATTTAAGGTGTAGCCAATCAAAGAATTTCCTTTTTCTGCTTCCGCACTTTCTCTGTAATAAGTCTTTTCCCCGACCCTTGTTCACTGATGGATCTTAACCACTTCTGGTTTGGTGCTGCCCAATTCCAATAGATTTTTGCTCAAATAAACTCAACATTTTTATTTATTTTAAAAAAAATTTAAATATCTTTATTGAAGTATAGTCAGTTTACAGTGTTGTGTCAGTTTCTGGTGTACAGCACAGTGCTTCAGTCATACATGAACATACATATATTTGTTTTCGTATTTTTCACTGTAAGTTACTATGAGATATTGAACGTCATTCCCTGTGCTATACAATATGAACTGGTTGTTTTAAACTCAACATTTTCAGTACTCCTCAATTTATCTTGTGAAAGAATATTACTTAAAATGAGCTTTGCCTAAGGAACCTGTCACTCTTCTGCAAGTTGGTATTTCCAGCATGAAATAGTTAATCTTCACGTGCTATGGCACTTTCTCTATCTCCACCAGCCACTGTGAAGTACCGTCTGGGCAGGTTTCAAAGTTTGGCTGATATTCCAAAGCCAACAAGAAGTGTCCAGAATGGTCTCCAGCAATCTCTCCAGGGGTAAGGGTTGGGCCTGCTGCCACGGAGACCGGCCTTTACCAGCTTGGACACATCTGCCACAGGAATAAATCAGCGCCCTGGCTGTGGGCGTGGGGCTGAGGGCGGCTGCTCTGAGGGCATTGCCATCAGTCTGTTCAACAACTCTGCTGACTTGCTTCCTGACACTGTGCCATGGCTTTTGTGAGAGCACGATGCAGTCAGCCCACAGCCTCAGTGAGCTCCAGGTGGCCTCCACATGAGAATTTATAGCCTTTGCCAGCCCAGGCTCCATTTCTTTGTTTCCTTTTAGAATCAGAGAGTGATTCATTTTCAGTAAACAAAGAGAGGATTACCAACCTGTTTACTAGTCTGGAATTCACCTTTTCAATTCAATTCCTCCCGTTTCTAGGAAAGACCCTGTGCATTTCAAACAGTTCTTTCTTTTTTTTAATCCCTCATGGAAAAGATATATAATTTAGCCCTCACTCAAATCCAAACGAGATAACTTTCAAAGGCCATTCAGGCCCTAAATGTTTGTCCTTTGCAAGAACAAACTGTGAGTCTGAAGAATTTAAATGCAGATACTGTTGGCAGCCAGAGATGTTTCTCTGCTGCTGAAATGCAAAAGAAAATCTTACCTTACAAGTTCTCTGTGCCACTCCTGACATTGATGGGGCCTATATTCACCAGAGGGGGAAGAATTAAAATATCTTACCTGTCTGCACAATATCTTTAGTGGTTATACAGCGATAAAATTTTCAGGAGTCTGATACATTCCCCGTTAAAAGTGACAGACCAAGTTGGAACTCGTGGAGGATGTGTTCAGTGTCTCCTGTTCCTGCTTGCTTTAGATTAGCTTCCTATCATAACAGCTGCATTCAGGAGGGCTCTTACTGTCTCCATTATAAAGTCAGCTCAAACACATGAACGCTACTGCTGATGGCTTCAGCAAGTCTGAGACATTTTGAGCTGTTGACAAAAGGTTCGGTTTCATTATACTAAGTTCCGGGGTAAAGCTATGGTAATGTAATCACTCTCTCAGGGTTTCATCATTCGCGTGGTCCCAGAAAAATGATCCCTTTCTCGACTTAGCCCAAAATGGTCCAAAGGAAGCAGTTTTGCAGTCAGTGGGAATCACAGAGGCAGTTGATATTCACCTATCCATTTATTTATTAGAAATAGTTCACAGATAGCCGGTTTTTGACACGAGTCTTCTCATTTTCCAAAGAACGTTAGAAATAGCTCAGCTAATGTGCCATAAAAGTTCAATTCAAGTTTTGATAATGAACCTAGGGAACATGTTAACAAATGAACCGATTGCTTTATATGCCCAAAAGTGAAAGCTTTATTTTCCAAGTTTTTTCCTCTGTGGTATAAACACTTTCTCCCGACAGAGGCTCAGCATCAACTCAGAAACAATCTCTTCCACTAAATGTTTTTAGTCTTACGTCACCTGTGCAAGGCCAGCCCCAGAGACATCCTTAGGGGAGGGAGTGTTGGACCCTATGGTTCTGGGTTTTGAAACCACTGGCTTTGTTAGACTAACTGGGTGAATGTGTGGAGTGAAACCCTTCATTTTAAAATGCGGTTATTTCCATCTATTGACAGAGGGTCCAGTTTCTTTTTACTGAGGAGTGGACTAGCTCTGTCACCACGTAGTAAAATGGGGTTAAGCATGCTTTTCTCTCCTCCTGGCAAGATCTCTGTCCTAGTGCAAATAACCGCACAGTGAGGTGAATTTTATTTCTTCCTTTAGTACAGACTAGATATTTTGACTTTCTTTGATTGTGTTTCAAATTGCACGCTTTGATGACTTTACTCGCTGATCTCACTTTCTTATCTTAACCAGGGATGTGAGCATCAGTACACACATCTCTATATTGATTAGGATTTTTTGGTAACAAATTTGAGGATGTTTTGAAATTTTACTTGTTTTAGGGGAAATGAGTTTGATGACCTACAGTTTGAGAGTTCAGAGTTATTCTGATCTTGTATAGGTCAGGATTAATACAATTTCCCAGGCAACTTTTTCTATCATAATTATGTTCTCTCATGAACTAAAAATTACTTCCCTGGTTCACTTAATAAGTGTAAAATTTGGAAAACCTTGAAGGGAAACCTACTCACAGTTTATCCTTTAATATAATTTAATATGAAAATCAGGATTATATTTCCCAGTTTGTGTAAAGACTAATTCAACTCAATTTCCATTGCATTTGGGAAAAGCAAGGAGCCAAACTGCATTTAGGGCAAGCAAGAATCTAAAAGTTTTAACTCTGGTAATCATCTGTTATTTCTACTTGCTAGAAAATGTCATTTCAGCTAGAACTTTCTAAAGGGAAACGATTTGAAAATATTCTTTGAGCTGTTTGGTCCCAAGTTCCTATCTGGTTGTCAGCTCAGAGAAATGATGGCCTTAGTCTTAAAAGAGCGCGGTTCACTGGGTAGCAGTTCCCACTGTGGGTCATTCATGACTCCTAGTAAATGGGGATAAGCTTAAAACTGGGAGGAAGAAGTGCTGTGTATTTAAGTTAAAGTTTCACATTTTATGCCTTATTTGTGTTAGTGAAATAGGAAAATTACTATGGATAAGTCACCAGCAATAAAGTCATCACCGTTCTTTGATCTGCACATTGCATTACAGCTTGCAATGCTCTTTTATGTGTATTAGCTCATTTGGATCGTCCAGGATCTCCTAGATATTGTAGCTGTCACTACCTATTTAGTTAAGAACTTTAAGGCTCAGAGATTAAATGACTTTCTACAGTTCACGCCACTTATGAGGGACAACCAAGATTCAAACCTATGTCTCCAGTGCTTAAAAATGTAATAAATATAAGATAGTTTTATGAGCACCTAGAACAATGTCTGATGCATATTGGCTGTTGTCTACTGAAAAAAACAAAAAAAAGCACAATGTGAGAGTTGTGAGTGAAGTTTTATCTGGGGCAAAATGAAGACCTGAAGCCCAGGAGACAGCATCTCAGAGAGCTCGGAGGAACTGCTCTGAAGAGGAGGGGGAGCTCAGCATTATATGTGATTTCAGTGAAGGGGGACGTGCGGTCCAGTACACGTTTAGGAAGAGGCTTTCCACTAGTCATAATGAGCAGATGTCACTGTTAATGATTTTAGAGCTTTTCTAGACATGAGAAAATGCAAGAATTTGGGCTAGTAAATCTCCTGAAAATACCTATCTGAAGGCCTGTTCTGCCAGTTTTTCCCAGAGCTCAGAGCACCTCATTCCTGATCTCCACCCTGAGCTCCTTTGAAGGCGTGTTGGAGGTCAGCGGCTGCAGTGGTGAGAGACTTAATCCTTGTAGAGGCAGATGGCAAGTGACAATTTTTAGCTGGCACTGTTTTTTAACAAATAGTTTCCATTCCCTTATGTTTCTTTCTTCTCATGTTACTCAAACTGTCAAAGCGATCAGGCCCGTTTTATATGAAAGAAGATGGTTTTTCCTTCCCCCTAAAGTAAAAGTTACTATAACATGAGAAAAGGCGTAAAGGTCAACATATCCTATGTGATTTAAGTGACAAATCAAAATAAATTGGGTGCAGATAGACCAACCGAAAAACATATAATATGGCCCTACTATGTGCTAAGCATTGTCTATGGGGGTACAAAGCGAATAAGACAAGGTCTCTGCTCCAAGGGGGCATGACTTTTGGACTCAGGAAGACCTGTCTTCATTGTATACAGTCTGACAGTCTGTTCTTTAACCGACAAGTTAATCCATTCATATTTATTATGATTCTTCACATCTTTGAAAATTTTAAACCATCTCACTCATAGATCCTTATTTATTGCACTTTGAATTATTTTTCTCCTCTTCTAAAAAAAGATTTGATTGAGTTATAACTGTTTTGTGCATTCTACTTTTTTCTCTTCTGATTTGGAATTTATTAGTTTACCTCTGACTATCCTTGAAATTTTAATGCAGTATTTAACTCTAAGTCCTCAGATTGGAGCATTTTCAAAAGAGACCTTTGATAGTGTTTGAGTTGGGATTTTTCTGGGAAAAATAGCTACAACACAGAGGATTTCGTCATTGTTTTCTCTCCGTTCGTAGCACTGGAATCCCCCGCTCTTCACTGAAGAGCTAGAAGAAACTGGGTGTGGAAGAAAGGCCACTGATACTTAGTGGGGTCGCAAAATATGTAGGACGCTGAAGGGACTGGAGGACTAGGAGTTGATTGCTTTTGTAGAGAGGGTGAAGCAGCCTGGGGGAAGGTGGAGAGGTTGTAGACACTCGATAGAAGAGGCATTAGAGGGAGAGTACTGTGGAGTTTGAAGAGCTGGAGAACAAGAACTCATCCGAGTGGCGCAGTTCCTAAAGTCCTGGTAAGTGAGCCCTGTCTCCTTGTATACAAGTGAGTGAAGGGAATGAGACTAGGGTTACAAAGCAGAGTCCTCTATCCCCCCAGCCCAGCTCAACTCTGTGTCTGCAAAACTGCCTAAGCTCTGCAGGGAGGCGCTCCTTGAATCTTCATCAGGGCCCCCAGGTACTAAGGTGGTGTCACGGGTAGGTAGGGAGAGGCTTCTCCCTTCATGGCTGGTCACCAGTGGACACAGTTAGGACTCTTGCTGTGAGCTGCAGGGAAGTGAGAAGCAAATATCTGCAGACTATGATCCAGTTGGAGAATGGGTCCTTGAGTTTCTGTTCCCCAGTGGAGCATCTTACAGCACAATAAAGGATGAGAACTATCACATGGTTTACGTAAGTACAGTGGTGTGCGTTATCACATGATGGGGGTCGTGAGGGAAACACAGGGGGTGCTGGGAATGAACAGACTCAGGGAAAGACTTACTGAGAAAGTCACATTCAAGCTGAGTTTTACAGGACAAGGAAGGTGGTGGCGGCTCTGCCATAGGTGAGGAAATACTACAGGTGAATATTACAGAGAAGAACACCTTATGGGTCTTAAAGGTGGCAGAGAGCATGGTATGTCTGAGGAACTGAGAGGAACTTAATGTGAATCACAATGAGCAAGGAAGGGAGTGGCATGAGATGAGTCTAAAAAGGTAGACAGAGGCCAAATGCCCGTGTAAGCCAGGTCACTCCCCAGAGTGCATTCTGGCTGCCGTGTGGATTTGGAATGGGCAGAGGGAGTAGTTGCAGGGTTCATCGTAATTGTCCAAGGGAACGATGATGGCGGCATGGACAAGGGTGGAGATGAAGGGGCAAATTAACAGATTTGAGAGGTACTTAGAAGATAGATTAACTAAGCTTGGTGATGGACTCCGTAAGGGAAGAGAGGAAGAGGAAGGAGTCAAGAGTGACTCCTAGGTTTCTGGGCTGATTAGCTGTGGTGCCATGTATCAAATCAGGGAATCTGGGAAGAGGAGTGAGTTTGATGGATGGGGTAGAGGAGGAAGACAGTGAGCCCAGTTTAAAAAAAAATGTTGAAGAGAGCGGCCAAGTAGAAACGTCCAGGCATGCTTCCGCCTGAGGACTTTGGCTGTTGCCTCTGCCTGGAACAATTTCCCACAGGCACCCACCTAGCTCGCTTCCTCACCCTTGTCAGGCGTCACCTTCTCGGCGAGGCTTTCCCTGACTGCCTTACTGTGAAAATGAGTAGTTCCCTCCCTCAGCTTCACATTCTCTACCTTCTCTCCATGCTTTATTTTGTTCCACAGTTCATCGAAAAGTCTGTCAAGGTAAAGGACACTAAAAATGATATGCTCACTAGAGTTACCCGAGAATCTGATCTCGGGACCCTCAGCCTCATATACCAGGTCCGGAAAAGCAGATCCTCCTCTGACCTGCTTTCAAGGTTAGCTCTTCCTTTCCAGTGGATACTTTTTTCTTCCCACATCATGACTTAAAACTAGAAGAGGGAACTTCATCTGTGTCCTTCATTTTCCCACCAAAGATGATAAAACATATATAATTGGAGATTGAGAGAGGTGTACAAAGCATAATTTATCAAGGATACAATTCTTCTAAGAGAGCTCAATTTCTATGGAGGGAATTAGAAAGAGTTTTGAATTTGGCCTAAAATAGCCATTCCTAAAATTAATCTGACATCTGGTTTTGGGGGCTAGCTTGCCTAAGATATTCATTTTTACTTTTTGAATAATTCCTGTCCCACTGACCAGCATAATGAAGTACTTCACTGGAAGCATACATCTACATTCTTAACTCTGCTCTCAATTCTAATTACCACACTCAATTTCTGTTTCTCGATGGGAAGAGGAATCCTACACAGAGCTGAACAACAGATAATGAACTCCATTAAGTAGGGCTGACTGAGTAGTGTGGGCTGAGAAGATTTAAGTCTAAATCGAATTTTCTCTCCTGAGTTAGAAGTTTCATCAACTCTTAAACAGGTGAAAGTTTATCCACAGATTTGGCAGCCTTTGAGGTGGGGGCTTACCCCACTGGCCCACCTCCTTTCCTCTTTTATAGTCCTCCTCCACGCTCAGAGCTCCCTGTGACCCAGAAAGGAGGGGAAGACATTTCCCTCCTGCCTGGTCCTGGCAGACACCTGTTTTCTAAACTATCTTGTTCATAAAGTGAGTTTACCATGGGAGGAAAAATTCTGCTTTGTTTAAGAAGTTAGGAGATCCTCAGAGCGTTTCTGAGAGCCTCTTAGGAGACAGGAGGTACTGAGCTGTGCTGGGGAGAAGCAGAGGGGAGGGAAGCTATTCAGTCTCCGCCTCAGATCGCTGCCTTGGGCGTGAGTTTCAGGGTGTCAGCCTTGCCTTAGAAGCGGGGCTCAGGCAGCCTTTGCATTTCTGTGTACAGGCATCACAAAGTGGGGGCCTACAGTGGAGCATCCCCCACAGCACCAGCAAGACAGCCTCACACATAACAGACACTTCACAACAGTCGGATAAATGAGCACACGGGGACAAATGGCTCTTTAACTTTGATTTTCAGAAACTTCAAGGATGTCGGTGCTTACTGGTCCTGACTTGATTTGTGTTACAGTCAATAATCTGAAAGTGATGGAGTTAAAAGGAACAAGACTGCCTTTTCCTTCCATCTCACTGCCCTTCCAATCGGAGTCTCAAAACGCTCCATGGTGAAAAAGTCCTAGCTTCCAGAGTTCCGTCACTTCCTTCTATGAGAAGATGGGACTTTTTATCCCCATTTCCTCTTCCTGTTCCACCCGCTCGTTGATACACAACCATGTTCACGTTTCTGTCATCCTTTTGCTTCTGTATTTTGTGATGTGAGCTATTTTGTGTGCATTAATTTATGATGTACACGGTATTGTGCTACAGATCTCATTATCTCACTGTTTGAACTTTTTCCTCTGAGTGCTGGGATCTGCCGTGTGGCTGAGTGGACATCCGACCCATAGCCTTCAATCTCCATGCAGTCCTCCATGGGGCACATCCATTACATCTCATGTATTGGCTCCTCAGCACTGGACACCCAGATGGTCTGTTTATCCCACTCCAGAGGGGTGTTGTGGCCAACGTCCTGGTGCTTGTCCCCTTATGGATGTGTGGGATTAATAAGGCGTGCCCGCAAAATTGTATATTTAATGTAACTGGCTGCGGCCACTTCCTCTCAGGAATGGCTTCCGTGTCCTCCTTCCCACCAGCAGTGCTGAGGACCCTGCACCCTGGTGATTCTGCCAGCTCCACATTAGCCAGCTCCCTGCTTTTTGTTTCTGTTTTCCTGCCCGGTTTAGAAGTGCCGTTTTGTTGTTGTTGTTAGATGGACGTAACTGTGTTATGCCCAGGACGGTGCTTTGCATATAGAGATGATCAGTTACGTTTGTTGACCTGAACTCCCTAACGTTGAGGTACATCACAGGTGTGGTTGTATATTGAATATAGAAGACCGAATGACTTTCAGCATTTAAAAGCCTGGTCTTCATTAACAGCTGGCACAATTGCCCGCAAGTCTTCAGGTTCTTTTTCTTGGCTCCAGAAACTTCCTCACCACAACCCTGGACCAGTCTCTGGCTTCTGTCCGTCCTTCAGGGCACTCCCTTCCTGGGATCCTGGTTGAGCTTGTTGCACTGGCAGCAGCAGCCTGGCTGTTGTAGCCAGCCCAGAAGTGTGGTCCCCACACACCCCGGCCCCTCCTGGAGACCCTGTTCCCTCTTTCTCCTCTCTCGATGCCGTTAAGGCTTTCCTTTCAAGATGGTTCCTCACTCTCGCGTCTCCTGATTAATGTGCCCCAGAGCACAAGAGCCAGGGTTACACTGCGGTTAAAAACGTGGGCTTTGGGGGTCCTGTTGTCTGGACTTGAATTCCAGCTCTACCACCTACTGTGTGCTAGGTCAGCACAGACGCTTAGCGCTGTGAAAGAAACGTTTTCAGTGGTAAAGCAGACATCACATCGTACACAGAGCTTCCCCGAGGATTAAATGAGCTGCAGGCGAACGCTCAGCACACAGAGCCTGGCACCTAGCCAGGTGCTTAAAACAGTGGCTGTTACTCTCATTCTTTGTCTCTTTTTCTACGTGTTTTGTTAAAAGTATTGTTCTGTACTCTTATTTGTATTATGTCTTTTATTATTATTATTTAGATTTTTTTTTAATGGAGGTACTGAGGACTGAACCCAGGACCTCGTGCATGCTAAGCACGCACTCTACCATTTGAGCTACACCCTCCCCACCCCCTGAATTATGTCTTTTAAATACAGTTTACATTATCCTTCTACACTGTCCCCAGAGATGCTTGATATTTATTTGCAAGATAAAGGCAGACTCCTTTCTTCCTCTAGGTAAACTTCATCCTCTTTTTGTTTTCGATATTCCTCACATCTGAGGCCTCTCACTTACATTTTCCCCTGGAAAACTAATGCCCTCGCTGTGGAGCTGCGCTTTTGATTTTACACTAACTTTTATGGAGAGAGGTGTTTTATTATTGTCTTCTCCAGTAAAAAAAAAAAAAAAAAAAAAAAAAAAAAAAAATAGAGCAGAGATATAAATGGGGCACCAAGAGCAGCCCTCTTCCCAAAGCACACCACACCAAGCCAGCCAGTCATAAACCTGTAACACAACTGGGGAAGTAAAGCTGAGGTTCCCCTTGTGTTTAAAAACCTTCAGAAGCGTTAGATGAGGAGAGTCTCACAGCCGCCCTCACAAGCAAGCCCTTAGTTAAACACTCTCACAGTGATTGCATCCGAGTCCCTAGTGGAGGAGACTGGCTGGCCAGCCTGGTGTCCTGTCCCTGGGTTATGTAGGTTCTTCTCCAAATAAGGCCTGAGGTGATGCTGGAGGCGATGGATGGAAGGGCTTGGTCAGTTTCAGCAGAGGAAGGAAAGCCTAATGAGCAAACCATAGGACAGGGAGCCGGGGCAGATCTGAATTCCGACCTTCCTGAGCCCCGTAAGCAGAAGCCCAAGCAGGTGATTTCACTCCTGGTGCCCGTCCATATAACTGCTCCCTTCTCGCCACGGACCCTGCTCTGCTCTTAGCCTCCGACTCACACGGGCACGTGGTTGATGGGATCAAGAGGCAAAGACGGGTAGCAGCAGCATGAGGGCAGGCCCTGTGTTCTTCATCGCTGTTTATCCCTGGTCCCTGTGTGTGTGTGTGTGTGCGCGCGCGTGTGCATGCTCACGCCTCCGCGCACCGTTGTGTGCATCTGTCTCCCTCTGTCTCTGTTTATTAATTCTCTATCTGACCTCTAACACTCCAACACTCATTCAATCAGCGTCTAGAGACCGGGTCCCACTCTCGGGGGAACCATGCTGGCCACCAGGAATTTGGATAAGATAGAAGAAATCTCACCTCCAATTCTTAATGATCTACTAGAAAAAAGGTTTGGCTTTATTTCATTTTCTGCTTTTTTATCATGGACATTTTTAGGTATGCAAAAAAAAAAAAAAAAAAAATGGAGGAAACAGTGACACAAATCTCAGTGTACCTGCTACCCAACTTCAAACTATGTTAACGAACGGCCAGTCTGGTTTCCTCTCCACCTTTATTTGCGGCTCCCGCATCCCGCGCTTCACACTCAGGCCACCAGGGGGCGAGGCCAGTCGCAGGCGGCGCCGCGCGGCTGGGCGGGTCGCCCTCATGTCCTCGGGCGGATTGTGAAGAGAGTGCTCGCTCTGTTGGAGCCTTAGCAGTGCCCCCTTTTCGCCCTCAAGTCTTGGATTTTGGACACTGCAGTCAGGCCGGCCAGGCCTCGGGAAGACCCCGCTCACCGCCCCCAGGGATTTGTTTTCAGAGAACTCCCCACCTGCAGCGAATGGTGAGAAAAGGGCAGCTGCGTTGGGTTGGGTGTGGGGGGACAGGGCCATGACTGCTCTGCCCCCCCGCCGCGTGCCCGTGAGCCCGGAGGCTGCCCTGCGCCGCCAGGTGCTCGTGGCTCCTCCCGAACTTCCTCCCAGCAACATCCCAGGGACATCCCATCAACCTCCCGGGGACCCTGGGTGCCTCCAATCTGGACTGAAAGTCACAGGTCCATCCTGACCTGGACTCTGGGCCTTTGCCATTTGTGAGCTTTTTTCTTGCTCTGTCATTAGGGGTGTGGGGCTGGAGCTTGAGGTCACATCGGCAGGGAGAGCCTGAGAAACGAGTGTGGCAGTAGTCATGATAATAATGGTAATAACCGTAAATCCAATGCGTACTGAGCTTACACGTGCTGGGCGCTGTTCTGAGTCCTTCACACGTACTCATTTGCTAAAACAATTCTATATGGTGGGTAATATTACCACCTCCAAGGCAGAGAGAGTGGGTAACTCGACCAAGTTCACATGGGAATACAGACCTGGGCAGCCTAGTGCTAGAGGCTTACCTGGAAGGTTTTTGGGTGTCATGAACAACCGTTAGCTTCTAGGGGGAAAAACAAAAGGTAAAGAGAGAAGGTGATACACAAATGAATGAATAAACATGTAATTGTAACAGCTGCAGCTGTGAGATGTGAAAAACGGAGGAAACTGTGCAGGGGGGAGGGGGAGAGGAGCGCTCTCTGTCCTTTCTTGCAATTTTCCTGCAACCTTAAAGCTGCTCTAAAAAAGAAAATCTTAAAAAAGTGGAGTCTTCCCAGGATAATATTGAATGATAGGTCAGGACAGTTACCATGGTTGACAGCAGAGGTTGGAAAGATTAAAACTTTTATGTTTAAATATCATCAGGGGAGAGCCCTCAAAACCCAAATACTTACCACGTACAGTGCATTAGAAGGATAAAATGAGATTCAGGTACATGAATGCACTTGGTTAATGGAAAAGCTTCAGACTTCTTCTCATTTATTTCCCTTCTTCTTGGGCTGTGTCTTTTCTCTTGTGGTTTCTATTTTCCTGCAAGTGTTTCCTGCCAAGCCAATCCCTGTGTTGCTGGAAACTGGTTCCACGTGTTCTGTGTTGGACCCACAGCACCTCTGCCCCAGAGTGACTCTGGGCAGTATCTGCCTGTTCCCACCACAGCCAGCATCTGCATATATTATCGTCAGAAGCAGAGGCAAACGGTGAAGTGTGGATTAGTGCGGATTTCCAAGCAGGACCCTGTGTCCCATGGTTTTTTTTTTTTTTTTTTTTCCTGTGAATGTGATGAGGCAGCCATGTGCCACATGGTTGTTGACTTGATGCATTTCCATTTTTCTTCTAAAGAAAATGGCTTACTGGGTAACTTCTGTTTGGGGTTTTCCTTGGGGCTAAGAGAACGAAGAACTGAGATATTTGGATTAGAGTGCTGTGAATAACAGAACAAATGTTCCCCAAAACAGCTAGAAGCTGTCTGATTTTGCTTATCTGCGTGCCCCGAGAGGAGACCATGAATGACCCGGGGCAGGTATACCAAGGGTTTGACTTGACTAAACCATTCACCCTTCATAAGTGGATGATAAAACCACGAGGCGGAACTTTGACATCTTCATTCAGGTTTATAGCTGTATGTCGACAGTGTTCCATAAATGATGGAGACAAAACTGCTTGGTGGATAAAGATGGAGAGGTGCCTCTGGTGATGGCGTCACTCCTGGCTTTACTGCCACCCACCCTCCCTCTGCCTCTCCTCGTTGCCAGAGCCACAGATGTAATTATTTTCTCAGGCTCTTCATGTCTTTTTGTTCAAGATGTGCCTCTCAATGGACCTACCCAGTTTTTCTCAAATGCTGGTAGACTCTGTGGCCGTTTCAAATGCACAGGTCACCGGTGCGTGTCTGAGTGTACGGGGCACACAGATAAATGTGAGCCCATTGATTCCCTGGCTTTTAGATGCTCACCCTTAGGTGAATAATTTCCATTGTGTATTAGGGTTGAATACATCTTGTCTAATCTTATAAACCTGTCTATTCACCATGTATAACGGACTTGATTTTTAGCCTGTTCTATGAATGATTCCTTACTGGGTATTTATTTTCTTTCTTTGGAATGATTAACATGAAGAACCACGGCATCAAGGCAAAGTGCCTCTCACATCGCATCATTTTGTTCTTTGGGGAACTTGAGGCCCCAGCCTCGGTCTCCCTCCCATCACGTATGGTAGCACCAGCTAACGTTTCTATGGGGCTTATTATTTGTCAGGCACTCACTCAGTCTTCACAACAATCTAATGGGGAAAAGACTGTAAACTTCCCTCATCTTATACCTGAGAAAATTGAGCGCTAGGAAGGACAGTTAACAGGCCCAGTGTCACCCAGACCAATAAATGCTGGAGCCATGATTCAAGCCGGAGCCCCCAGCCCCGGCAGCCGTGCTCTTGGCTCCTCGTTGCCCTGCGTCTGGTGCGGTCAATGTGGCTTATGCACTAGTCTGCAGGCCCACGTCTCTGAGGCTCAGAGAGAAAGTGGGATGACTGGTAAAGTTCGCACCGTGCATTATAGAAAATGAACCAGCATGCTGAATGCAGATGCCAAGGGGAGAGGAGTTTTGAGTTTCTCGTAACCTCAGTCTCTGCCCCTTCCAGCATATGCTGAAATCAACGTTCAACCCGAGGAAGAAGAATGGTGTATCATCAAAAGAATTTCCAGCGTTCCATTCCAACAGACTGGTGCCCAAGACCTTTTTTTATAGAAATTCCAGAGCCCCCTCTGTTTGGTTTATAACAGTTTCAGAGGTTACAGATGGTCTCATTGCTCTAAAAATAAATATCTGGTGGATCTTTGAAACTCAAAACCTGGCCATCTCTTCATGTACTCTTGATTAATGGATTCATGAAAGTCACATAAAAACCAACTTCTAAAGGGTTAGCGTCTTTGATTAATACTGAATTTAAGCACTTGCCTATTTCTTCATTTATATGACAAATTTTTAACTTCTGAGAAGAACTTCTAATAACTTTGTGTCAGTTCCTTCGTGAAAAGTTCAAAGCCAAAGCAGGTAGAAGCAGCTTTGGATGACAGCAATGAAAAAATCCACATAATTAATCATTCCTTCAACAAACACGCTGGCGTTCATCCAAGAGAAGGGAAACTTTCCTTAGAAGAGGGTTTGAGCTTATGTTTACCTCAGTTAACAGGCTCTTTGGGAAACCCAAACGAACAGGATTGTTAGTGAAATGCTTCCTTTCTTGGACAGCTGCAATGGCAGGCTGGACTCTCCAGGTCCTAAGACTGAATTTTCAGAGTGGGCTTTCTGGGTCCTGAGATTATTTGCTTTCAAATATCCAAATTTTCTGTTCGTGCATTATTTATGAGCTATCCTATTTCACACGACTCTCAGGGACCTTGCAAGCCTCCAACTCAGTGGCTGATCCCACATCATGTCAAGTATTGCAACTAGTTTATCTGCTTCATAGTTCTAAATAAAAACGTGTCACTTTCACTTGGCAACGTTGAATGATATTTTCCGTTGTACAGGAAAGATTGTGCTTGTGTGTGTATACACACGCACGTGCACACGTAGCCAACTTCCTACATGCTTCCTACATACTGTGGTGGTGCCATTGGCTGTGAACTGAAAAAGATACACCAGGAAAGAAACTGGCCATGTTTCCAAGAGTGAGGCCACTTTTTTTTTTTTCCATTAAGTATTACCAGCATATCAAAATATGGTAAACTTATTACTGAGGATTCTTATTCCAAATGGGCACAAAATGTATCATTTTTCATTTATCAATGAAGAGAATATGATATATTAGCATTATTAAGAAGAGCAGCAGTCATTGGTTAAATGAACCAAAAGTAAAGTTGAGGATGGAGATGTTCACAGGTTCGTCGTTGATCTAGGGTAGTCGGGGCATTGATACATACACACTTAAAGGCCACACCTCATATCTGTTTTTTTCTATGAAGACCCAGTTGACAAGAAAATCCTAGACTATATTGAAACTTACCACAAAAAGAATTGCATTCACTTGGAAAAAGATAATTGATGACAGCAATCCAAACTGAAAAAATTATGTCTGTATTGAATATCTCCTGCAGATATCCTTCTGTACCTTGAAGGATGCACAGATGAGAAGACCACAGCCTTTAGGCTCTGCTGAGGAACATTCACATCCTTGTTAATCGAGGGTCAATGTGAATCACAGCCTGCTGACCTGGGCGTCTTCACACAGGCTCTTGCCTCTGCTCAGAACGGAAATCTTTTCATGGTGTAGCTGAGAAAGTTTCATTCCCCTCTCAGAGTGGATGTGATGTTATTTCCATTGGGACTTTATTCCCGGGGCCTGGCTTGCTGGACATTTGCTTGATGATGTATTCTGCTTTCTTATACCCAGGGCTCAGAGTTCTGGCCTTTTGTGTTTCATATGTGGGTTATTCCTGGGTTTTGGTCCTTGCAGAGTTTTATTCTGCCTTCTTTGGTGGGAAGAGTTGCTTTCTATTTGGGATCTGAGATAAAAACGAATCACTCATTGGCAGAAATGGAGATGTCAGGATACTTCCATTGTAAAGCCATCAAATCTCTCCATGTCACTGAAATCCCAGAGGTCCAGTGTCTTTTCTTTTAACTGTTTCAACTCCATTGTCATGTAGGCTCTACAGGGATCTGTGTCTGCTTCTTAAGTTGCTTAAGTTACAATTCTAGGTATACTTCCATTAGACTAGGTCTGTCCATACATAATGCGCTACTTTTGAGGGATGAAGAGGATACTAAACTTCCCCCCAGTTTAAAAAATTTTGGAATGATTATGCAAGATTCTCAAATCTAAAATAGCAGCAAATGCTTGAACTGATACTTCTACAAAAGTACAATTCTTGTAAGCAAGATTACCCATCATAAACATATATAAACTTTTATATGTGCTTGCTTGCATATGATATATGCCCCTGAAGAGCCCCCCAAACATAAGTGAGTTAAGTTTTAAATTGGCAAATTTATTATAAAAGATTGGCTAAGAAATATATATATATATATATGGACAATGCCAATTAATTGAGTTGAATTCTTTTTAAAACATGCAATGCTACTAAGAATGGTTTCAGAAATGCTTCTCTTTCATCTTGAAACAGTCATGTTCAGACATGCTGGTTAACCGTCCTGGCAAGTTACAAATCTCCGGAGCTTAAATGAAGAGCACTTGTATTGGTGGTGATTTTTGGGAGGGAAGGGGGTATCAGTGAATAAAAAGTGAACATTTCCTAGTTTAGTCACCAAACCACCAAACATTTCTCTGGATTTCTGGGCTAGTAAAGGTCAAACCACTGATTCATATTTCACGACTTCTTTAGCTTTGGTTCATAAATCTTCAATTTCCCTAATTGCTGGTGGGTAGAGATAGCTGTAAGAGCCATTTTCTTAATGATGGAAAAATTTCCTGATGGATTAGGTGTCAAAACTTTGTGAAAGTTCTTGTACTGTCACGGAAGATAGGTAGGGCATTTAAATAAGTGTGTTTATGGAGAAGGGAAAAGCCTTCATGTACACTCTAGATTTTTGAGATTGATTTTTGCACTAAAGCCATCCTTGGAAGGACAAGAGCCCTTGAAAGTAAGCTTTATTTTGTTTTTAAATCTCACAACCAGAAGCTGTTCGCACACAGACACGCCAGACTCCTTGGTGAGCAGACATCATGGGAGGGAGCTGGGGTTTTTGTGAGAGAGTTGCCAGTTGTAAATGATCGTCACAGAATCAGCATGCCTATTTGCTGAACATTCACAGGGTTTGTTCCTCCTTTGTGTGCAGGAGGTCTGATCTCCCCAAAAGAAATAAAAGAGGCAAAATAGGTTACGGAGGAAAATGCAGTGCCTCTCCATTGCTATTTTCTGATATTGTAAAAAAAAAATAAATAAATAAAAAAAAATTGGTATGTGTGACGGACTCCAGAGCTAGAAGCTACCTCCTGCGGGAATGAGAGACAACTGAGGCCACAGCGCACCACCCGTCAGAGTGCTGTGCCCCTGAATTGGTGCCCTTTATGGTTTTCAAGATTCCTTGGTTTTGACCTGGTCGTCTTTATTCGTTGCTACCATGATGGGCCAGCCTTTGTTTGATTTCCTCTGGCTTTCCAGCTTCTGGGATTCAATTCCTCTTTTATCAGAAACCCTCATTCCAGAATTTACTTCCTGGGTTTTGCCTTCTCTATGCCTCTTCACTCCTTGCTGTGAATTTTCTGTTGGCTTAAACCCCAGTTTCTCTGCTGATGCCGCCCACCCTCCTCCCTGCCTGATGATCAGGGCGTACACAGCCCTGCAACTGTGGCAGATGAGTTCCAGCGTTCTGAGGGGGACAACAGGTAAAGAAATACCTTCCAGTATGGACAGATTAGGGGGTCTCAAAAATATTAATGTTTTCCCCCAAAGCAAGATTCCCTTCTAAGAACTGTTAATGTAAGGTGCTTTGACAGAGTGACATCTTGGCTTATATATGTGCTAATTGAAAACCTATAATAGGGCATAGAGAAAAGGAAGTGTCGAACTTTGATATTAAAACCAGCCGTGAAAAAAGTCCTCACTTCATTTCTAATTTATTTAAGGCAGAGTTCTCATTCTCTAAATAATAAATATTTGTTAAGTTTCTATTAGAAAAAGTTGTTCTCCATGCTTTAAATTTGATAGGATGGTAAAAATTAGGACATATTTTTTACCTTTAAGGAGCCTCTACTTTGGAGAGACAAAGTACAGTCAAAGTAGATTATAAATCAAATGGAATTTAAGACTTAAACCATTTGTGATGAATACAGAATATGGCATCTTATATGTGGAATTTATTTTTTTCATAAGACCAAGTAGCACCCCTTTTCATCTCCTTACGTTTAGTCATAAATTATAAAATTGGAGCTAGTAAGTTAACTTACTTTTCAAACTTGGAATTTTTATGATTGCTTGGGTGTGGAAATGACTAACATAGATATAAAATTAAGAATCATATTACATAGTTACTTTAATAACACTCATTATGCTATTTCACCTTTATTATGTAATTACAATAGGGAGATGTTAGATACCGCTTAGTAATTAGGTTCAGGAATTGTGAATAAGAGACAAAAACCAAAGGGAAGCTACAGAACACGAGGATCCCTGGCCAGGAAAATGGAATCATTGTAATCCCCAAATTTAAGAAGTAGAAAAAGATTGTCAAGGTTCTTGGCAACACATTGATTTTGCTACCCTAAGGGAGAATGAAAGACAGATTGAAGTATGTCAGCAGGATACCAGGGGACCTCAAGGGAAGACCGACACTGATGTCATAGGATGCATCTGCCAGTCCTGCTTATTTCATTGCACATCGTTTTGTGCACCTGTCATGGACTATAGTAATGAAAATGAACTCATTTAGGAAATGACTCTCTTTATCTCTGCATGGACAGATTGCAAAACTTCATCCAAGAAGCAATATTTTAAATGTCACTTAAAGTTACAACATTGTTAGACCTCAGAATATCTTATCTACCAACCAAATTTGCCTTTGAATAAAACCAAAATATTTTCTAAACCAAGAATTGAGGTAAACAGCTCATTTTTACAGAATACATTACATGGCTCTATCTCCCTCTCCTTTTTTTTTTTTTTTTTTTTATTAAAGAAAGGACTTTTTAAAGTGGCAGGTTTGAAAATGTTTTGATTTGTCCTCTTCCCCACCTTCCCAATAACTAGGAAATAGGAGAGACTTTATGTAGTAACACTAATATCTATTCATTTCACCTTATGTCAAATGTATTTACAACTCTGCAGCACCAAATAGCATATAAATTACAAAGAAAAGAATGTGCCTTCTCATTTATGTTCTTATCTTCAAATTCAGACTAGCAGCAGCAGTTTAAAAGTAGAATTGAAAACTGCACAGGACTGTAAGATCACCGCACGCTAGGCTTCTTATTTCACAGATGAAGAGACAGACTTGAGAGCAACCGGTCCAAGGTCACTGGCTCCAAGGTCACAGGCACTGAGGACAGAGCCTTGATTGAGGGCTTTTGACTGGCAGCTCAGTATTCTCCTTTTATCACACATCCTCTTAAACCATGGAAGAGAAAACTTCCCCAGAATATCATGCAAAGCAGAGCTATTTTCTCAGCTATTTTTCCTTGCCCAAAAACATATTTGTAATTTATTGGAGGCCTAATATAAAATGGTGCTAGCAAAGATGGTTCTGTACTCCAGGACTGTAAGCGTTGTTCTTTCTGCCAATGCATACGAGGCTACCGACTACTTAGAAAGGAAGTCCTAATTCAGTTGTACAAAAGTGCTCTCACAAGCGGCCATCAGATTATATGCCTTGTGGTGCTGTGGGGCTTGATCCCAGACCCTAAAACTGGGAGAGGCCTCCGAGAGCATCTTACGGAAGTTCACCTTTTTATATGAACAAAATGTACCTCAGAGATGCGGAGTAGCTGGCAGAAGCACAGCTGTGCTGACCTCTCCATTCTCTAGTTTGAACTTGCCTTTGTGAAAAATGGTCCGCATTTACTAGATAGCTATTCAAGGTCAAGAGCACATATGGCCACGAAACAAAACCAGTGTTCTACCCGCATGAGAATCAGACCAATTTTTAGTTTTCATAAGCAGGGTGGAACTCTTGGTAAGCCTTATCACGAGACGTGGGTACAAGTTGAACATAAAAAGAGATTCAAGAAAGGTTCATAGGGGTTCATATAGTTCTTGGATTCCAGCTTCATAGTGAATTTGGAGGATGCTGGACGTGTTTTGATGTATTGCAACAGTATCTGGGCTCCGTATGATCGTTTAGAGTACAGGCACTAACCCAGAACGACTGGACTGAAATGCTGGTTCTCCTGCTTTCTGGGGGTGTGAGTTCAGCTTCTCTGGTTCCAAACAGGAATAAAGCTCCTTCCAATCTCATGGTGGTTGTGAGAATGAGATGAGTCATACGCACAAAGCGCTTGGGGCCATGCCTGGCACAGAAGCGTTCGAGCCATGCTAGGTATTACTGACGCCGTGGAAGGTAACCATGCACCCTCCCCAGACACCTGCTGGGAAAACAGTGTGATGATTTAGTAGCAAGGATGTTGAATTTAGTTTCTGAGGGTTTCAGGTTGTAGCTCCTCTATTTATCACCTATGTGTTGGGTGAGCCATTCACTTCTCAGAGATTTTAATTCCTCTGTTGAACACGTTGATAATACTGCTTTTTCTTTTTACCTAATGGGTAGTTGTGAAAAATCAAGTGAATTGATGAATACGAATATGCTTTTTGAAGAGTGAAGCCACTGACAAATGGCCACGATTACTTTTTCCTTTTCCGCTGCCTCTGTGTTAAGAGTGAACCTTGGTCCAGCCTGGCTGGACCAAAAGTGCTGAGTGTGAGAATTGAAGGATCCTGCCCATCCAGTATTTCCTTGTAGACTCACAACAGCTGGAAGTTGGGGGTGGAGGCCTGGTTAATCAGTTAGTAACATTTATGGAAAAAATACATACATACACATAAATTCTGAGGTCTCTGTCATTAAAGCAAAAGCTTTACTGCAAGGTGGAATTCAAAAATGTTCCATGATAAAGGACATCCTCTCTGCCCCCAGTTCCCAAGGGTTGAGCTGTGGGATGTAGCCTCTGAGACGGCTGCCTCCCCTCCTTTCCCTCTCTCTATGTGCTTTCTACTTTGCACGTCACGGGATGGATTCCCCTCTCCTTGGACGTGGGCTGGCCTTAGTGACGTTCTGGGCCAATGGGAGGTAGCAGAAGTGCCTGGGACTTCTGAAGCTCAGCCATAAGCAGACTTTCAGCTTTTGCTTGGACTTCTTGGGTACTCCCTTGCGGAGGCCACAGGTCAGAGCTGTAGATGACAGCTCTAACTGATCTCCAGCCCAGTAGCCAGCAGCTGCCACCAAGCCTGTGAGTGAGCATCTTGGATGTCCACCTTGCTCAAGCCTTCAGGTGACTCCAGTCCCAGCTGCCCTCTGACTGAAATTGCATGAGAGATTCTAAGAACTGCCCCAGTTGAGCACAGACAGCATACAGAAGCTGAGAGGTGATAATAAATTATTGTTTAAAGTCACTAAGTTTTAGGGTTGTTCCTTTTGCAGCAACAGATATCTGAAACACACACTGTTTCTTCTGAGGTAATTTGCTAATTGTGAAAATTGGAAATAAATGTTTAATAAAAATCTGTGTGCACATTTCAGGTTTGATTTACCTAGTAGCCACAAGAACATTTGGAATAGGAAATGTTTCACTCCTGCTTAAAATAATAATAATAATAATAATAAAATGACTATCATGGGTTGAGAATTTGTTGTATGTCTGCCACTCACTGAGTACTTTATACATGTACCTCCAAAGCTGGGTTTAGAACCAGTCTTATATAAAAATCCCATTTCTTCTCATTATACCACACGGCCCATTGTACACGTTATCTCCTTCACACTGAAAACGTCAGTCCTGATGAATTTTACACTTTCTAGGCAGGAAGTTCTAAGCCCTGTGAGAAAGGAGCATGGCATAAATTGCAGTTTTTGTTTGTTTTTGGTAGTTGGCAGAGAACGTGATGCATAGTAGGTGCTTAATGAATGGCTGTTAACTGAGATCTTTGTTTCTGAACTGGTTTTCCTCTAAATGTACCATACAGCTAGCTCTTCACCCCTTTACTCCCAGACATATCCACCCATTCAAGGTCTTTTCTTCCTTCCAGCTGGGTCACCAAAATTGAATGATCACACTCACCATTCAAATTCAACTTTATGTTTAGGAAACTCGAGTCCTCCTTTAAATATTTCCAAGATCTTACAGGACTGGCAACAGCCCTGCATCCTGTTGGACTCTCCTCCTGCCATGTCGGTTCCTGCTCACCCGGTTTTGGCCGTGCCGGTCTCCCTGCTTCTCCTCTCAGTCGTTAGGCAATCTCTGGCCTCGTGGCCTCTGTGCACGAGGTTCTGTGCTCCTTCGGGTCTCGACTCCGATGTTCCGTTATGTAACAGGGAAGCCTTTCCTGACCACTCTTTTTAAAACAGCTCCCCTCTTCCTACCTACTACCCAGCCGCCTTACCCTGCTTCATTTTTTCCGCATAAAATGCATCGTCATCTGACAAAGTACGTGTTTGCTTTTTAGTCCCTGTATTAGGAAGCAGGCTTCCCATGGGTAGAGACTTGGTTTTGTTCCCTGTTAATGTTTTCAGCCCCGGAAACAGCGCCCCACGCGGCGGGAGCCGAATGTGCAGCTATTACTGAATGAATGGATCTCTGCGATTCAGCAGTTGAACTGGAGCACTGACCTCACGCGGGAAGCCCCCTTCCCATTATGTTCTGGGCATTGGTTCATATTTTGGGGCTTCTGCCATGAAAAGAAGAAAGCAGAGTGTTGAGAAATGTTCAGTGGCATATTCTGGAAAAAGGTAGCCATTGGCTGACCATGGCGTACGGTATGAAGCTCTTTGCTGGAGGGTTGGCCAGGAGCTTTGAAGCCCCCCATGTCCCCTGTGAGGGGGACGACTCTGACAGGCACGGGAGTCGGCGAGAGAGGACCCTTAAATCTGGGAACTGGAAGAAAGTCAGAGTCAGCTGCAAACAATACACGCCATGTATTAAAAAAATTTTCACAGCTATTTTAATGAAGGGATGATTTTTAAAAATTCTTTTATTTTATTGCGGTGTTGTTGATTTACAATGTTAGTTTCATGTGTAGGGCAAATTTTTATAAAAATGGGTCAGATCTATGTTTCTTACAGCAGCTGTGTTTATGGATATGGCTGATTCCTTGAATCAAGCTTCCACACACAGATATCACTGCCTCTTAGAAGAAGGATGAGAAAACGGAAGAGTAAATTCTCCCAGGGCGAAAGTGCTCGAGGTTTAGAGCTATAAATCTCAGGTTACAAAGCCGTGGTAAACAGCATAAGCTAAAGGAAAATTAAGGCCCTGTAATAAAGCAGGATGGCAGAGTGACGAACAAACAGAAGCCGCTTACCCTGCCCTCCCGGGATCAGGCTATTTGTCACGCACCAGGAATACTGTATGCTGGGACGAGGTGTGTTGCTATGCCGTTTAGCGTCCAGGCAGAAGTAAACCTTACTGAGGTGGCGTTGCGAGGATGCGCTGCTTCACTGGGTCTTCCAGCTCTGAGCATTAGAACCTTGATTACCATCAAGAGAATTCAGCCTTATGCAGCTCAGGTCTGTACCTCTCTCTGCTTTGTAGTCGTGTCTCTAATGACCAGGTTCTTGTTCATTGCCTCTCAAAAGGCTCAAAGTTCAGCCACAATACTTAAAGACTGGGTTCTAAAGAGAGAGTTTTCTCAGATATGCTCTAAAGAATGCTAACTGCTTTAGTCGTCTGTGAACCTGGCATAGCAGTGAGGAGGGTGGATTTTGCAAAGAGAGATCTGGATTTATGAGCTTGCTCTGCCACTTGGGTGAGTTACTTCCACCTCTCAGCAACTCAGTTTGTCCATCTATAAAATAGGGACACAAATATCTTCCTCAAAGGGGGTTCTGTGTGGATTAAATCAGATAAAGCAGGATGGTGGCTGAGTTTAGTGCTTTGTGTGTATTAAGCACTCAACGCATGGCAAAACCTAAGAGGAGCAGGGAGGGCGTTTCCTGGAGTGGACGCTGTCCTTTTGTCGCTCCTAATTCCTATGTCACGGGGTAGCTCCTCCCTGGTGACCACTTGCCTTCTCTCTAGCAGCGATAAATTAGGGATTTTATTGTTTCATTTCATCCCTTCCCGGCCAGTTTGCTTCCCCTGGAGGGGTGGTCGGTCTTACAGTGGTCGTCTTAAGTAGTTCCGTGCTCTGTAATCCCCGTCCTGGTGCTGCCTCCTACATCTGAAAGCTGTGTCAACTCTGGAGGCTGCGTTCTGGTACACAGAGAGGGGCTGTTTAACATATTAATTTGACTTTGCTCGCCTCTAAATTTTTATTCCACATGAGTTTAATTCTGTGGGTCTAATTTCATGCTTTGGGGACATATGAATGTATGGTTGCTGCCATTTATTATTCCATCACTTGGCACAGCGCTCAGGATATAGAAATAACCTAATATTATTAATACTATTGAAACCCATAAGGGGCTAACAAAGTTTCCCCAAGAAACCAGAACCAAACCTCAAATGCAATATGGCAGATCTCAGCACTTACCCACTCAGAAAGCAGAGGCAAACGTATTTGGCAAATTCACTTGTGGCTGTGGATAATGAGGATTCTAATAAGATGTGTGACTGCAGAGACGTCAAAGAAGCGTGCGCTCCTTCAGCTTCTGTGAAAACTACGCTATGTCATTAGGGGGAAGAACAGAACTCCCACACAGAGAGCCAGCTG